>NC_133326.1:196657096-197257096 GCF_042186555.1 Aquarana catesbeiana
AAATATCTAAAAAGTGTGGCATGCATTTGTATTCAGCCCCCTTTACTCTGACACCTCTAACTAAAATCTAGTGGAACCAGATTATCAAATAGTCTCCACCTGTGTGTAATTTAATCTCAGTATAAATATAGCTATTCTGTGAAGCCCTCAGAGGTTTGTTAGAGAATCTTAGTGAACAAACAGCATCATGAAGGCCAAGGAACACACCAGACAAGTCAGGGATAAAGTTGTGAAGAAGTTTAAAGCAAGGTTAGGTTATAAAGAAATATCCCAAACTTTGAACATCTCACGGAGCACTGTTTAATCCATCCTTCCGAAAATGGAAAGAGTATGACACAACTGCAAACCTACCAAGACATGGCTGTCCACCTAAACTGACAGGTCGGGCAAGGAGAGCATTAATCAGAGGCCCATGGTAATTCTGGAGGAGCTGCAGAGATCCACAGCTCAGGTGGGAGAATCTGAAAACAGGACAACTATTAGTCATGCACTCCACAAATCTGGCCTTTATGGAAGAGTGGCAAAAAGAAAGCCATTGTTGAAAAAAAAGCCATAAGAAATCTTATTTGCATTTTGCGAGAAGCCATGTGGGGTACACAGCAAACATGTGGATGAAGGTGAAATAGGAAAAGGGAGATATCACAGCTCCAGGAGGACAAACAGAAGGTAAACCTCTCTCTGTTTGGAAGCTGTAGGTGCTGACAATTGCTAGTAGCAATAAACAGGAACTGATTCTGGACAGCCGCACTCTTAAAAAATAGCCTTTTTTATTTAGAAAAATTCACATCAAAATCAAAGATGGAAATCACAGCAGACTGAAGAGCTGACGTTTCGCACTTCTTAGCTATGAATAAGCACTATTGTTAGTGCAAAACGTTA
The DNA here is from genome assembly GCF_042186555.1 of Aquarana catesbeiana. Lineage (NCBI taxonomy): Eukaryota > Metazoa > Chordata > Amphibia > Anura > Ranidae > Aquarana > Aquarana catesbeiana. Next base: position 196,657,976 of record NC_133326.1, read on the forward strand.
GCTCTTCAGTCTGCTGTGATTTTCACCTTTGATTTTGATGTGAATTTTTCTAAATAAAAAAGGCTATTTTTTAAGAGGCTGTCCAGAATCAGTTCCTATTTAATGTGGAAGAAGGTGCTTTGGTCAGATGAGACCAAAATTGAACTTTTTGGCCCAAGAGCACTATGTGTGGCAGAAAACTAACACTGCACTTCACCCTGAACACACCATCTCCACTGTGAAACATGGTGGTTTGCAGCTTCATGTTGTGGGGATGCTTTTCTTCAGCAGGGACAGGGAAGCTGATCAAAGTTGATGGGAAGATGTTTGGAGCCAAATACAGGGCAATCTTAGATGAAAACCTGTTAGAGCCTGCAAAAGATGTAAGACTGGGGCGGAGGTTCACCTTCCAGCAGGACAACGACCCTAAACATACAGCCAGAGCTGCAATGGAATGTTTAGATCAAAGCATTTTCATGTGTTAGATTGGCCCAAAGTCCAGACCTAAATCTATTTGAGAATCTGTGGCAAGACTTGAAAATTGCTGTTCACAGATGCTTTCCATCCAATTTGAAAGTACTTGAGCGATTTTGCAAGGAAGAATGGGCAAAAATGTCACTTTCTAGATGTGCAAAGCTGGTAGACATAACCAAAAAAACAAAAAAAGATTTGCAGCATGTAGTCTCTTCTGAAATAAATCCTATTACCTGGTTGGATCATGTACCTATTGATCTCAATGTCCTGTTGACGAAGTCTTCTACTAAATCCTGCCACTGGCGCCTCAATGAATCGTTCCTTAAAAACCCTTTATCTCAAACCCAACTACAGCAGAAACTAACTGAATTTTTCCAGATTAATGACGGCTCTGTTTCAGAGATTTCCACCCTGTGGGAGGCCCACAAAGCCATTTTTAGAGGTGAATGTATAGCTATGGGCTCTCACCTAAAAAAGATTCTGTACAACTCAAAAATGACCTAATTAATCAACTGCAGACAGCTGAAAGAAATTTGCTGGCCTCCCCCACGGTGGAAAAATTGAGAAATGTCACCTCAATCCGGGATCGGATCAAATTTTTTGATCTGAACCAAATTTCCAAATCTATGTTGTGGGCCAAGCAAAAATTTTACGATTACGCTAACAAACAGGATGCTGGTTAACAAATTAAAATCATGGCCCTTTCTATCGATCCCCGACCACTTGATACAATCTGATGGTACCCCCACATATTGTCCGAAAGCTATGTCAAAAGTCTTTGGAGACTTTTATAGTCGGTTATATAACTGCTTAGGTCCTGATTCGCATCCTCAATTCTCACAATCTGAGTTTGATAAATTCATGGATTCCCTACCGCTACCAAAAATCTCTGCCGATCATATAACCTCTCTTAACTCTCCGATTACTGGGGAGGAAATAGGAGAGGTGATTAAAAATCTTCCAGTTCACAAATCCCCAGGTCCTGACGGTCTTCCTTATATTTATTATAAAACTTTTGCACAAACTTTAACCCCCTATCTACAATCTCTATTCTCCTCTTTCTTCAGGGGATCCATTCCGCATTCACAATTTTTACATGCAAACATAACAGTAATTCCCAAGCCATGTAAGGACCCTGCATTGCCCGACAACTACCGCCCAATTGCTTTATTAAATTCTGACTACAAAATTTTTACTAAGATATTAGCTAATAGATTATCCCCTCTATTAAAGTCCCTGATCCACAGGGACAAGGTAGGATTTGTCCCCACGAGACATGCTGGAGATAATACAAGAAGAACCATAGATTTGATAGACCTAATAACTAGAACCAAACGTCCCACCATAGTTTTGAGCTTAGATGCTCAAAAAGCTTTCGATCGATTAAGTTGGCCCTTCATGTTTGCAGTTTTAACCCAATTCAGATTCTCAGGCCCCTTTATACAGGCTCTACGAACCCTATATTCCCTCCCCACATCTCAAGTCCAGTTGTCCTCCTATATCTCACAACGATTTACTCTCAGAAATGGCACGAGACAAGGATGCCCCCTGTCACCCCTGTTATTTATACTAAGTCTTGAACCTTTAGCAGCAGCTATTAGATCTCATCCTAATATCAGGGCAATTCCACTACGACATCAGGATTACAATCTCTCTTTATTCGCAGACGACATCTTACTAACCATCACACATCCCGATACTTCTCTACCCGCCTTGCATGAAACTCTTTCCATATTTGGGTCCTTATCAGATTTTCGTATTACCAGACCAAAACAGAAGCTCTCCCCATCAATATACCCTCAGATATGCTCAGCTCCTTACAAAACAGATTTAAGTATAGATGGTGCCAGACCTCACTGAAATATTTAGGAATTCATCTTACCCCCTCATATCACTCTCTCTACCAAGCTACTTTCCCTCCTTTTTTGGCAGAAATTGTTAAACTCCTACAACATTAGTCTTCCATCCCAATCTCCCTCCTTGGTAGAATTAACGTTCTCAAAATGTCGGTACTGCCCAAATTATTGTATCTCTTTGAAACGCTCCCGGTTTCAGTCCCCATGTCGCAGTTGAAAAATCTCCAGAGAAAGTGCCTTAACTTTATTTGGAATAATGCATCTCATAGAATTGCACAATCAGTAGTCCTCTCCCCTAGAGCTAAAGTCGGGTTGGCCGGCCGCGATTTCATCAAGTACTATTATGCCTCTCACCTTAGGGTACTGATTACATGGACCTCAAGAAAAGCTGAAAATAGATGGGCTGAAATTGAAATGGGGATTACTGCCCCAGTACACCCTTGCTATATGTTATGGCCATTCTCAAAGAAATTCATACCCCAACTAAGGTCTTTGTGTCTATCCCCGATGCTTTTTACGCTATCTGGAAAAGATATATGGATAAATTTCATCTTTCCTTACCTTGCTCCTCTCTTCAGAATATTCTCTTCAACCCAGACAACCCAGAAATCCCGGATGGACTATCTTACTTGCGAACACTTCCATGGACTCAGGCAGGTATATTTCAACTGCGACATCTAGTTCACCCAGTAACACGTAAGCTTTTACCATTCTCAGTCCTCAAAGAAAAACACGTTTTACCGAACTCTACAGAATACTTTTACTTGCAAATTAAACATTTTTTCCAATCCAACTTCCCCTCTTTATCCTTAGAAAAACCCACAGATTTTGAAATGCTGTGTACAAATGGCCCATATGAACCAAAACTAATCTCATCCATATATAAAATACTTCAGGCAGTACCCCCTTTAACTGATTCCATACATAAATACATGACAAAATGGTCCAAAATGCTAAATAGGTCAATCTCATTATTAGATTGGGGTAAAATCTGGGAGTCAACTTTCAAAGTTTCCAGATGTGTGGCACAAAAGGAGACCGCTATTAAGATAATATTTTTTTGGTACAAAACTCCTGAGTTGTTACATGCCCAAACTCCCTCTCTCTCTGATTTGTGCTGGAGATGTGGACAGTCCGTAGGTACGCACCTTTACATCTTCTGGGACTGTCATATCTTAAGTGCGTATTGGACCGAGATACAAAATTTATTACAATCACTCTTTGCCACATCTATCCTATTAAACCCCATACACTTTCTTTTGGGCCTACCTTTCCCGGGTATCCCTAAATCACTACAGAAACTAGGGTCTTTTGTACTTCTGGCAGCAAAAAAGCCATCCCTAGACTTTGGCTTTCTACCACCGCTCCCACTTTACATCACGCTCTTTCCATTATCACAGATATGCGTAAAATGGAACACTTAACCGCAAAAATTGAAGGTAAACTTCCCCAATTTGAAAAAATCTGGAAACCTTGGGATGATTCAATATTTTCTCTTGATTTTCTCATCTCTGCTTCTTTATGATTCCGATTTGTACTTTTTTTGAGCATCCTTGTGTTTGAACATGTAGTTGAGACAGAAGCATGGATGCTGTATGGAACTTCTTTTTTGTTTGTATGACCCAATACGGGAAGAAGCTGACATCTATCTGTACAGATATCCCCACCAAGCTTATTTACACTGTTTGTACTTAGCTTTTGAATGCTTCTATGTTAAACTGTCATAATCCTTTCTTATACCTTTTGTTATGCTGATTTATATTTGTTGAAAAAAAAAAAAAAAAAAAAAAGATTTGCAGCTGTAATTGCAGCGAATGGTGGCTCTACAAAGTATTGACTCGGGGGGGCTAAATACAAATGCACGCCACACTTTTAACATATTTATTTGTAAAAAAATTTGAAAACCATTTATCATTTTCCTCCCACTTCACAATTACATGCCACTTTGTGTTGGTCTATAACATAAAATCCAAATAAAATACATTTATGTTTATATATATATATATATATATATATACACACACACACAATTTTACCTTTGCGGTTTATACCTTTATCACCTATCTCTTTGCATTGGTCACCCAGAGCCATTATATCAAATTTACCTTCAGGTTTACCATTACCTTCACTGTTACACATGGCAACCAGCTCACTATGAATCAACAATGGATGGCAGATTTCATCCTGGTCAGTAGTATTAATATGTGTTATTTTAAGACCCCTTACACACATAGCAGGCTCCTTTTAGATGAGCGGGGGATCTGTCCGCTGATCCCCAACTGATCAGGGCAGAGCGGAGGATGACAGGTTCATGCCTGCTCAGTTTTTGCAGACCGAGCCCGCTTTACTCTATAGGCGGTCAGATGTAAACGGACTTCGCTGTCCATTTACACCCAACTGTCCGTCAATCCGATCTGCTTAGATAGTGGGGGATTAATCCCTTCCTTTTTTTTTTTTTAAATTAAATTTTTTTTTTTTTTAGCAGACCAGATTGGATTGGAGGTAGGCGGGGGTAAATGGGACACAAGTCTGTTTACTCTCACTGGTCTATTGGGCTGGATGGAGGTTCCCATCAAGACTGCCTGAAAAAATGACAGACAAACTTGATCAGACCCTTCTAAAACCCTAACTTTTATCAGGGTTGCATCTGCAGAGAACACATGCACAGTGAAGTAGTTGCTTCTCACTACAACCTCAGAGTACACCAACTCCACTAGCCCATGACACTACACCGGGCTACAAATTTGACTGTTGATGGTCATTATGGGGAACCAGGTTTTCATCATTTTCTTTGGCAACACCTCATTGTTTTTTATCCTTTTGTGGGTCAGGGGCTCAATTTCTGCTGGTTTCTCTTTTTCTTGAGCAGCCCTTCTGTCTGGTGAGGGAATCATAGTATGTAAACGTATCAAACCCAGTCTTTTCGTAGCAGTGGCTGCCATCTTGAAGCTTAAAAATATATATTTTTTTTGTTTAAGAAAGCTTGATATAAAATACAAAAATCACTTGACCTAATCTAACATTATCACTGTGTACCTTACCATTACAAACAGCTTTTAATTATAATGGGTCTCTTGAACAAATATTATGTCTCTGGATCACCTAAACTCATGATCTTTTTCAATCCGATGAGAGGAAAAAAGTTGTTGTAATGGGATTTTTCTAATTAAAATAGTAAACATGGTATGGTTACCTGCTCTGTGCAATACTTTTGCTCAGAGCACCACCAAAAGTCCTCTTCTGGGGTCCCCCATTGGTGCTATCCACTCTTCTTATCTTCTCTAAATGCCCCCATTACAAGCCACTTGCTATGGGGGAACTAATATGGGCTCACTCCCAAACCTGGCTATGGCATCTTTAGACAGACACACACAGTGCAGTTCAGCACTGCCCCACACTCACAGGATGTAATTGGGATCAGCAGGAGCAAATGGCTCCCACTGCTTTTTCTGTGCCTGTGAGACAGAGAGAAGACAAGTGCTGCTGCAGATGAGCACAGCGCTGGATTGAAAGAGAAGCCAAGTAAGTATTTAAGGAGGGGGGGCTTGGGGGAGCTGTTCATGGAAGGTTTTTTTTACCCTAATATCTTAATACAGAGAATGCATTCAGGTAAAAAAAAAACGCATGCCTTTAGAACCACTTTAAATATTACCTGTAGTGTGTCTGTTAGGTCTAACTAGTTCATATCTTCAGATAAGCTTTTATTTCTGATACTGGTTCTGTGATCCCCTATTGTCCAGGTCTTCTAGGTGCCTCTGAATGTCTTGTATGGTACAGCTTTGGGTAATAATTTCAGTATGAATGCTGCTGATTACCTCTATGATTGAGGTTCATTCACCACTGTTTTGATTTGGTTCTGTTGGATCCTGTATAAAGAGGAAAAAGTCTTTTTTTTTTTGTATAGACAAATTTAATAGTCTTTCCAGGATTGTGGTTTCTTATTATCTGAGCTAAAGAAAGCAAGGGTAGGGAGGTTGCTATCATTTTTTATGTTTTAGGTTGAGTGGTAGGGTCATGGCCAAAGGGTATAGGTGCCTTGTGAGGGATATCAGTGGAGGTTCAGTCTCAAGGAACCAACCATGTAAGTTGTCAGAGTGTCCATGCTCTGTCAATTATGTGTCCAGGTAGTTGGTGACATTGTAGTAGGAATAAGCTCACCCCCACAGTCTGTCGTACAAATCACATTGTGGCTTGTAACACTGGAGTCCCCCGATCTGGGTGATCTCTAGGGGTTTCTGGAGGATTGAGGGCTATGCATTCCCCTGCAGTTGATAAGCTGTCCATGGTGGTATTTGGTTCAGCTATGAAGTAGGTTGTCTGCGTGGCAGACAATTACCAGCTTCAAGATCGCCTGATTTTGATTATAGTTGAACTTTAGTAGACATGTGCATGACAGAAAAATGAGTTTAGTTTCAATTCGCTACTCTAGTTATTTAGTTTCATTAAATTAGGTTGATTCGTATTCGGAATTTGTTTTCGTTTTATGTTTTTTTCAAATTTTCTTCGAATTTACCGATAAATTGTGAATTGATTGAATCGAAAACTTTAGATTTTTTTTTCGATTTGAATGTGGCAAAAAGAACAAACAAAAGAAAAATCTTTATCAAATGATTACAATGACTCTTTAAATCACCTTTGGCTTAACAAAAATAGCATTATTTCAAAATGGTAGTCTAATAATACACACAGTGTTTGATTTCAGAAATATGTTTACAGTTAGAATTTGACTGGAGTTCGATGTAAAATTTTAATCAAATTGCAATTCAGATTTCGGAAATTCATTTAGTTTCGTTATTTGGAGCATTCGGTAAATTTTGTTTATACTTTAATTCGGGTATTCGTATATATCCGAATCTCCGAATAGCAAAAAATTTGTCTGAATATTTATTCGAAACAAACCGCACATGTCTACACTTTAAGTCTGACCAAGCATAACACTTAATTGCCTGCCAAGTGTGTTTGCATTCCTAGCATAACACTCACCATACTTTGAAATAACTTTGAGAAGAGGCACTGTATTAGGCAGAATTTCGGTCTCCCTGCTTGTCTGTACATGCAGAGTAATATTCTTTAGTGATGTAAGGGCCATCTGCCATAGATTGAGATGCTCAAGAGATGGCCCCATTCATCTTTTTGAAATGTTATTGTGTAATCACAGCAAGTACGGAAACGGAAGCACCAAAATGTAAACAAAGCAGCGGCTTGGGTCAGATTGCACCCGTCATCTCATGCATGGCATGTGAACTTCTGGGGTCTGTTGTTTAGGAAGGAGGATAAGAAGGCAGTGATATACTACCCTTTTTTAAGGTGCCATTGTAATTGGTGTGAGTTTGACCCCATGAAGCCGCCATTTGATTCCTACAGTTATACATTACATATGTTATACTTTAGATTCGGCAAATAATGAATTAATTCAATACTTACAACTAAAGTTTTCTGCCCTTGTTAACCTTCTCCCTTTTTTGGCAGTAGAAAGTCATATTTTGTTCTTATGATGAATATCGCTTTCCCTCAATCCCCCGGATCTATATACAGGCAGTCCACAAGTTACAAACATCTGACTTACATACGACTCATACTTACAAATGAAATGACGCAACAGGAAGTGAGAGGAAATCTACCCCTAAGAAGGGAAATTCACTCCTGTAAGAGTTATCATGGGAAAAAAGTGTCTCCACTGAAGCTCTATCACCAATCCTTGTTTCCACAACATCTCAAAATTTTAAAAATTCAATCATCACAGGGACAGAAAGTGAGGTGAAATCTTCCGAACAGGGGCACAAATAGCAAAACAAACTTTACAGGGTTATTAACCCTTCCCTATGCTATTCAAAAAATGTAAAAATATTTTTTTTTTGGCTGGAGGTACACTTAAAAAATATAGAACAAACTTATAGAAACATATCTTGTTTGTAACCCGGGGACTGCCTGTATCAGTGTATTTTGGTAATTTTGCCACATCTGCATTGTTTTTCTATCATTCTAATTCCAGGTTCTGAAATATTTCTCAAGCCTATTAACTCACTTTGTTGGCTAAACCCCTCAACTAGGTGAAGGAGAGCTAAAAAATAAAAATACCAATATCTAGAAACTTTGATACATCTAACAGCCAGTTATGTAGGAATCTTGATTTTCCATTTTTTGGTTACTGAAGAACAAGAACACCTTGAATATTATAAATATTTTTTATTATAGAATCTTCATAATTCTCATAGCAGAAATTCACACCTTGCATAGAAAATGTACATGCATCTGTTAATAGGGTCATGAGTGTGTATGTGAATATGCAAACGATATACAGTATAGCGGTTAATTTACTAGAGCAATAAAGACTGTTCATTTTGCAAAGTGAATGTTCACTGAGATCATAAAATGTGTTCTTATCAATTAACCAATCATGTGCTAGCAAAACTCATGTTTAAAACCAGTACGTCTCCTCAAATGTATATTGGGAGAATCAGGTAAATTACAGTTTAAACTCTGATAGGGCTATGGGAACTGGTTACAAAGAACTATGGATTTTTCTAGCCAATCTGGTTAGCGTACATTAACAAAAGAAAAACAATTTTCCATGCATGTCTCATTTGTCTACTTTGATTGTATTATTATTCTTGGTAGTATTAGTGTTATTACAATTTAAATAACTGGATTTTCCTTGATTTTTGTGTTTCATTTCAGATACGATGTCGACTGCAAAAGTCCCAATTTAGCAAAACATGTAAGTTGAAATTTCATGGTCCTTCATTTTATAGAGTAATGTGCTTAATATTTTGGGGCTCATCTGAACAGAAAAAAAAAATGTGTTTTCATTTATGTTTCTTTCTTTTTTTTAATCTATATAAAGCTGACATTTGAAGCAAATAGATTTTTATTGGCATCAATAACCACTGACATCAACAAACAATAAAAAAAATGTGTTGGATGCTTCAAACATAGTATGAAATTCATTTGAACATATACAGTATATGCCTGCAAAAAAAAAACATATTGCTGCCCATAATTTCAATGAATATTGTTTGATCGCTGTCTTCATTGTCACCATCTTCTTGTCTTGCCTTCTAGAAATGCTGTAGAGTTACATATATTAGTTAGTCGGTTAGGTCTAAAAAAGATACTTCTCCGTGGAGTTCAAATATGATTTTGTTAGTTTTGTAAAAGTTTCAACTTATACAAATACCTGTAATAATAATATAGATATTCTCGATTCTTCAGATACAGGATTTGCATAGTTTCAATTAGAGAATGTTTACATTTCTTGATTCTTGATGACTTCATCAACAAAAGGGCAAAAGTCACCCCAGGCACCTGATGCCCAACCTGCAGCACTGCGACTGCATGCAGACCTTTGGCTTTTATTGTGTGGCCCTTGGGGCCCTTCAGATTGTAGTCGTTGTTTGATGCTTACTCAAGCCAATGAAGGAAAACATTCTGAAGACTGGATTCTGGTAGTTAAATGGTTTAAGTTTGTTTCTTTGTCATAGTCCTCCTTTTTCTGCACTTTCCACCTACTTTCTTTTTTTATGCTGTTTTTTTTATTATGATAATTTATAATGGATCTTGCTAAGATAAGTATCAAATTCTGCGCAAGTAATTTTAAGGAGACTGTAGGAAACACAAATGTGCATTCATTTGTAAAGAAATGGTAATAACAGTGATCTCTGGCAATCTCATTTAGCCTTTCCCTCATTTATGACTGTCTCCTGTGCCCAAATATCTTGTAACATTCCCATAATTACATAATAGGTAGGGTTGAATAAAGACAATAGTCCATCCAGTTCAACCTGTGTAGGTGTATGTGTGTCAGTGTCTATAATGAATTCCCATATCCCTGTATGTTGTGATATTTAAAATGAACATGCAAGAGTCTCTTAAAAATATCCATACTTACCACTGCCACCACCAATTGTGGAATAGAGTTCCACATCCTAATTGCCCTGACAGTGAAGAACCCCCTGCACACTTTAAGGTTAAACCGCTTCTCCTCCAATCTTATTGTGTGGCCCCATGTCCTCTTACACTCCTTAAGACTGAATAGTTTATTTCCTATGCTGGGATTGCCGTTAAGCTATTTGTAAATAGCTATCATATCTCCTCTCAAACCTCGTTTCTCCAACGGGAGAGGTCCTCCAGCCCCCTTATTAGTTTTGTTGCCCTTCTTTGGACAGTTCCAGCACATCCCTTCTGAGGACTGGTGACCAGAACTGGACAGAGTACATAGTACATCTCAGACCATCTGTTGTAGCATGCCCATAGTCTTTAACCATCACCTTCAGTGGGTCCTCAGTCTCTGACAGCTTTTTATTGCATTACTCTCAGTAAATATTGTGAGGGGCCCCTTAGTGATATCAAGAGCCACACATAAGATCTACATTTTAAAAAGTTTGACCACCGCTCTAAGTGAAAGTTTCCAAATAAACTAACAATATTATAAATCATCTTTGCCTTTTAGTTTTCTTAAGTTTGTTTTTTACGTCTTGCAACATGTGAAAATTACATGTTTCAACATAAAAAATTACTATACTTGGCTACAATGAAAATGCAATTATTTTGATATCTAGCAACTGATACACCTAAAATTCATAGAGGTGAGCCCTGGTTTACCTTGTGAAAAAGAAGGCAATTATGGTGACATGTTTGGTTTGCCCAGGGGAATTGGTAAATGCATTGGCATTCAGAAAGAGTTAGTGGCCTCAACCATTTTTATTCTGTGTAAGCTTACCCTCAGGCTTATAGTAGTGTTCACTGACCAAAAGCAAGTACTAAAAATATGGTGATCTTTGAGTTAGTGACTGACAGATAATTCAAAAATGTTATTAACACTGAGAATAACAATCCTTTCAGTGTTCATACCATTGCTGTATATGGTAATAAATGTCAAGTTTGGCAAAGCCATATTGCACAGTTAGATTGAAGACCGTTTGCTCTCATCTCCTGTAGATCAAGCTCCTATGTATGGATAGTCTTCTTCATAGTCTCATTAAAAAATTGCTGAAGCCTAATAGTTTTTACATATTAAAAAAAGTATTTTTAAATGTTATCTCCAAAAAAAATCTTGCTTTTATAAGAAACACCATATTTTATTTTAGATGCATTAACATAATATGCTTGTTTTTCTCAGTGTATACCAGTGTTTGGCTATTCTTATTTTTAGATCACTATATTATGTGTTTGCCAAATAGGGGATCCATTTTTGGTGGAGGGATGCTGTGTGTACATTTGAACAGAACACATAATGAAGATTTAGGAGCCATTAGGCCCTTTTCACTTTCTATGATGCCTCTATCACTAGGGATCTGTACTCAGTCACATAAATCCATCTAACATAAAACCGGACACACTTGATCAAATTAAATCAACTATGGTATACCTCTAAAACATATCATGAGTCAACAAGAGAGAATATTTATAAAAAAACTACAGGTTGCTGTCTAAGACCGGGTTGGAATACGAAGCCTGCATTAGAGAGAAAAGGAGCCATCTATTCTTGTTCATCTGAGTCTCTGCAGTCCTAATGGAATCTGGTTATGCCCATAGCAGGGTGCCTCAGTATGATTTATGTAAGGGGTATTGAATTAAAAACCATGGCGGTCCAGTCAGTAAAATGTAGTCTCCCTCCAGAGGTGGTTCTGGCCAGCTCAGTAGAATGCTTTAAAAATGGCCTGGATTCTTTCCTAAATTGACATAATATAACTGGGTACTAATATTTATAGGTAAAGTTGACAAAACAAAAAGAAGAGAGCGCACAGACACCGTAGTGTGATACAGTTCAATAATATGATAAAAAAAGCGTCACCAAGAATTGCACGTACATAATTCCAGATGAGGCCAGCATGTCTCAACCCTTTGCACCTCTTTTCCATGGTCGCTGTAAGATCCAGGGCTTGTGTGAGCTCTCAATTGAGCCTCCTGTCATCTGTGGCCGAAAACTCTGGTCCTCAGTGTGCCGATGCGAGTGCGCATGCGCCGGGTCCAGCCATGACACCAGGAAGCAGAGGAGGGGCAGAGAGAAGTGTGGAGCGTCACAGTTACCACGACAACAAATTTCAGAGGCCTGGCCACCTTTATTAAGTCACCACTTGCTTATAGTGCAGCACCAGCAGGAAAGATTTTCTCTGTATTCCCAGTTGTATATTGAGTAAGAAGGTGAAGGAAGACCTGCGCAAGGATTGGGAAATGTTTTTTTTGTTATGCATAGGTAAACTTGATGCAGGGAATATCCGATTGCCTCTCGGGGATCAAGAAGGAATTTTCCCCTGCTGTAGCAAATTGGATCATACTTTGCTGGGGTTTTTCGCCTTCCTCTAGATCAACTGTGGATATAGGATTGTGTATATGGAATTGTATGATTTATTTATTTTTTTTATTTATTGGTTGAACTAGATGGACTTAGTTACATAGTTAGGTTGAAAAAGACTCTATGTCCCCCTTCACATTACAGATGCACTTCACAGCACAGCTTCCCCTTCCATAATTTACAACACAGATCCCTTCACATCACAGTCCCCCTTTTACATCAGTGTCCACAGTCTCCCCTTCACATAACAGCCCATCCCATTTAAAATATCACAGCCCCACAACCCTCCCCCACATCACATACCCTCTACCATCACACAGTTCCCTTAAAATCACAGTCCCTTGACACTCCCGCTTACATCAGTCTTTTTTTGCATGACAGTCTTCTTTTTGCATGACAGTCTACCCCCCCCTTATATCACAGTCCTCTCTTCACATCATTGTACCCCCCTTTACATCATGCCCCCCCTTACATCAGAGTCCCCTTCACATCACAACCCCCCATCCTTACAATAGGGTTCACTTTAACATCACAGCCCTCCCTTCATATCAGTGCCCTCAGCACCCTTTACAGCAAACTCCCTCTTCCATGTTACACTTTACACAGCAGGGCAAAGGGTGGGAGGTGCAGCAGGTCTGGACGAACAGCAAGAGCTGCCTAACTTTTCATGTCCTAGCAACCAATCGCCCATTTGTTAACTGATAGCAACAGGATGGGGGGAGGTTGTTTGAAAACACCCAGGAGAGGACACTAAGGCTGCTAAGTAGCACAACTATGGTTCGGATAGGACTGTCACTTGACAATAATCTTTCATTTGCAAATATGCATTTAGTACCAAATTGATGGGATGTGGTGTCCCGGGATCTAGTGAGGGATTCTGTTGTATTTCACTACAGTGTAAATTTCAAAGTGAAAGATGCAAGATTCCAGGCAGTTTGAGACTAGGTTCACACTTGTGCAATGTGGGAACCAGCGCGATTACAGCACCGGTTCCCACATCGCATCTCTCCCGCAGGCAGTATACACTGCCCTCTGCGAACCGCTGCGGGTGTCAATACACTATTAATAGAACCCCCAGATCGGTTCACAGATCGCAGTGCGAACTGTGAGCTCGCACAGGAATCGGATCGCATAGGTGTGAACACCCATGCGATTCAATTTCAGTGCGGGAGAAAAAAGTCCCTGCACTTTTTTAGCAAATTTAATGTGAGTTCAGCCATACAACTGTATGGCTGAACTTGCATCGCACAGACATCGCATGTGATCGGCACCTGCGGTGTGGGTGCGAATTGCATGCGATGTCTCAGATCACACTAGTCTGAACCTAGGCTCAGGGTTGATTGATTAACAAGTGTTGATTAAAAATAATGATTTTTGTGTGTCTTTCTGCTGTTATTATCACCATGGGTTACAGATCATTACTTACAAAAAATGCAGAGAAAGTATTTTGGATAACTAACATGTATGATATCTGCCATATTATCCAACTGCCAACAAGTTTAGTAAGATAGATATCTCTATTGTCATATTCAAAGAGCAGTGCTCATGCACAATGCAGCATTATCCCAAGAAGAACATGTATCTAGCAAGAAACAATGGAAGCCAATTATACACTAGTGAATGTTCTTAATTATTAATGTATAATTATAATAATTTCAGATACAAATTTAGAAGTGTAAAATAGGATCCTATAATTATTATAAGACATTAGCATGATTCCTGACATCATATGCTGTGCTTTTAAATTAATGAATAGCAGAATTTTTTAAATTTTTTTTTATGATGACATTTAAATCTGGTTTTATTTCATTTGGTTTGCTTCTTTATACACATTTCTGTTTTATTACTTTTATAAGTTCACATTGTGGTACAAGTAGTTTGTTATAAGTTTCAACTACAGCTGACATTTAACCTTGCTCTTTGCTCAGAAGAAATGGAGGGGACAGGCATGGGCATCATTTCACCATAATCCTCAGTAGCATAGACTATGCTGTCATTAGATATATCTCTTTTCTGGCTGGGTAGAAGTATCCAGTTGTAACATTGAATTAGAGAAAAATCAAGTATGAAAACCCCTTTGGTTAGATAGAGTTAACCTTTCCCCGTCGTGTGACACCACAAAAGCTTCATCTCGGCGTTGTCTCCTCCAATCACTTCAGCCTTGGAATATTGCCAGTAGATTATTTTTCTGTGTATTTGACCTGTTTGAACATATTTTAAATAAAATAACAACCATGTTGTACCAGAAAAGGTTGCCTGGTGTAAACAATCACAATTTATTACCTAAATGTGTTTCCCATTGTATGGGTGTAATGTTTCTGTTGGTGCTGTACTAATGATTGGCTGTATAAGTACAGATATTTTATTGGTGAAATCAATCTTGGATTATGAAATTATTTTTGGTCTTATGTAGACATGAATGATACTGCCTATTTTTTACAGCCAGCATTACTCATATTGCTTTTAATTGTGATTTTTTTTTTACTGGAAATGTATTTTACATACAATTATAATGTGTCTAATAACTACAAAATTAGACACACTATAAGTGTATTGTTTCTATTTTGTTATATGTGTTAATGTATTTACAAATGGCCTTGAGCCATTCATTGGCAACAATTATAGTAAATACAGTTAAATACATTTGTATGACCTTCATTTGTGTAGAAATACATTGAATACCACAGTATACCATACTAGAAACTCCAAGAAGCATACCTTTTTTCTATATATATTTATTGCAAGAAAAGATACAGTAACATGTCGTCTGCGTACAAAGATGCTCGCTCTTCTAAAGTACAGTTTATAATACCTTTAAGGAGAGGGGAAACCCTGAGGAGTTCTGCTAGTGGTACAATTATTAGGGAAAATAGTAAGGGCAACAGAGGACACCCCTACCTTTTGTTCCTTTGGATAGTATAGGGAGCAAATATGCAGCCCTTATACAAGCCTGCGGGCTAGTATATAGAATTCTAATCCAGGAGATAAAGGTTTCACCAAAACCAAATTTCTGCAAGAATTTGAACAGGTAGGGCCATTCAATTGAGTCAAACGCATTTTGCATGTCCAGTGCTAAGAGCACTCTGGCGATATCAGAGGAACTGAGATCCTGCAAGATAGTAAATAATGTCCACAATTTATAGAAGTAAATCTACTTGGTATGAAACCAGTTTGGTCAGATTTAATTAGCTTAGACACAATTTAATTCAATTGGGATGCTAAAGCCTCGTACACACGATCGGATTGTTGGCCAACAAAACCGTGGACTTTTGTCCGAAGGGCGTTGGTCCAAACTTGTCTTGCATACACACGGCCACACAATTGTTGGCCAACAAATATGAACGTAGTGATGTACTCTTTAGCACCACCCTCTTTAGCGCCACCCTTTGGGCTCCTTCTGCTAATTTTGTGTTAGTAGAAGTTTGGTGAGTGTTGATTTGTACTTTTCATTTTGTGCTTTTCATTTTGTGCTTTTCACTTTGTGCTTTTCATTTCGCGCTTTTCATTTCACGCTTTTCAGTTTGCACTTTTCAGTTTCTGAATGGCCATTCGTCAACCAGCCATGTTGCAGAATCAGAGGAGATAACGTGTTATTTATTATTGGCCTTGGAGTTATTGCTTTGACATTATTTTTGTGGTTGAATAATGATTTGATTTGGTATATTTTCTATATTTTTGGATGCATAGAATGCACTTTTTGGTTAAGTTCTGTTGGCAGATAGCATGTCTAATTTTATTTGTTTTCTTTTTTTAATGCCCAATAAAAAAATTGTGGAGAATAATACTTGGCTATGTGCTTTACTTCAAATGACAGTTTGGGAGTAGGCAGTTACATTTAAAAAAAAATACAATGTAAAATTGACAAGGGACACCAACATAGTTGTATCTTTGATCTTAAAAACTATAGGATAATGGTGTTGTGGTAACTTGCCCAAATAAAAAAAAAGCATAACAATATTATTCTTGATATCACTAGAAAAAAAAGCCTTTGAAAATTTGTTAGCAATAACTCCATCAGAATCACCAGCAAAGCAGCTTCATTATTATCCCTTTAAAGAAGAAGAGAACTGTGTGCTGCATTTCAAGATTTCATAATTTGCCACGTCACGAGTGTTAATTCTCTATTACGAACGCTAGTTTACAAGACTGACCGCTTCTGTCTCGTCCTTGCTTCCGAGCATGCGTGTTTGTACTTTGGACTTTTGTCTGATGAACTTGTGTACACACGCTTGGGAAATCTGACAACACACATTTGTCAGCAGTAAATTTGATAAGCTGCTAGCCAACATTTGTTGACGGAAAGTCCGACAACAATTGTTTGATAAGCAATAAGCCGCATACACACGGTCGGATTTATCACCAACAGCCTGTCATCGAACATTTCCCATCGGAAAGTCCAATCCTGAGTACACGGCTTAAGCGTTTGGAAAGAATCTTGAGATCTCTATAGATCAGGGAAATCGGGCGAAAGAACTTACAGTAATGCAGGTACTTATTCGGATTGGGCATTAGGACGATAAGGGCTTCTTCCATATTGGTGGGCAGGAATTTTACCTCCAAAATATACTTATATAGAGACAATAAGTGGAGAAGCACATAATCCTTATGTTCCAGGTACCACTCAATAGGTGTACCATCCGGGCCTGGCATTTAATGCTTGGAAAAATTGCCTCAATGTGCAGTCAAGCTCATCAAGAGTTATTGGGCCATCTGAATATTTTTTGTTCTCTGCCAAAAGAGACAGGAATGTTATAGTATGTAGATACCCCTGTAGACCCTCTGTGATATAGTGTGCCCGAGAGCTATACAGATCATTATAAAACTGCTGAAATGCATCCATGATGCGATCAGTGGACTCCTGCAGGCACCCAGTTTCATCTAAAATTCTGGGAATGGTAAAGGGTCTGTGGAACGGCTTGGCCAAAAAAGCCAACAGTCTGCCATTTCTATCCCCCTGTTCAAAGATATGTTGAACGGAGTACAGTCATTTCTTTTGGGTCTTGTTGGTAAGAGCTATAGCGCATGATTATTCACCATATATCCACTGTTGATAATTAGAGTTGGAAGGATCAGCAACATATTATGCCTCAAGATCAGAGACCCTTTGAGACAAGGTGGATAAGCTTGAATCATTGGTCCTCTTAAGTTCTCGTACACGTGTGATATAAGAGCCCTGCATAACAGCTTTAAAAGCATCCCAGCTAACCCCTACTGGGACGTCCTGACCATTTTCCTGCCAGTATGACTTCATATCATCTTTACACTCGTATGACACCATGGGGTCAACTAAACAGAAGGGGCTCATACACCAAGTGTGCAGACCTGACAGGTGTTATTTGAAGTTGCAGCTCCAAGGGAGCATGGTCAGAGATGGTTTTAGGTAAGTAACAGACTTTAGGCACTTTGGTCAGAGATTCAGGTTGTGTGAAACGCATAACTAAGCAGAAAAGGGTCTTGTGGGACAGGAGAACTCATGCCGTTAAGGGTGTTTCCACACCTCCACCCAGCCATAGCTTTCCGCCCAGTCCCTCAAAGAGGTGGTCACAGTATCATAACCCCTCATTCTATCATGGTCTATGGAAAGCACATTATTAAAGTCCCCAGCAATGAGAATTGTCCCAATTTGGTAGTGCAGGGCAATAGATGGTTTAGGTCAAACGGAAGCAGCATATAAACATTCACCAGTGTATAATGGGTGTCAAGATGTTTTAAAAGAACAGTGAGATCCCTCAGGGTCAGAGACCACCGCCTTAATCTGTACTGTCACAGCTCTAGTGATCAGAATCAAAACTTATCTAGAGTATATAGAGTAGGTTACATGAAATATGTGGAATATAGATGGATGTTTCAGGGACATTACTCATGTGCAATAGAACATGAGTCAGTCAACAGGCCAAAAAAGAGGATAAGGGAGGCACAGCAGTAAGAGGGACCAACCAAAGAAATGTGGCTGGCCGAGAGTAACAGTGAAATAAGGCAGCATACATAGAGGTGAGTAGTTTAAATGATGTTAGAGAATGTTCAGTTCACACTATCCAACCAGTAAAAGGTGTCTGCTGGAGAAGTAAAGAATTGCACTATATTTGAATATCTTAAATATTTGATTGTTTACTGTTCATTTGCTGTTCACACAAGGCGAGCGTTTATATCTATTTAGTTATATATTTTTATATGTCTGCACTTAAAAGGGTGACTGCCTTGATATAGGTTTACAACTGATTGGAGCCCTCTTTTTTTCTTTGACTGCTGAAAATGATATTTAGTTTATTTGCAAAATGTATAGGGTTAATTTTATGTGTTTACATTCAGTATATTATCATGCTTTATGATTAATTTGTTATTTGTAATTAAAATTTCAACTCAAGTTTACCATCTTGGCAACTGATTTACCTAATTAAAAAAAATGCCACAGTCCTAAAATGTTACCTTATTGGGCCACAGGACAGATCAATGCGATAAGTTTTATTATTGTTGTTTATCTTAAAACACCGGGAGGGTTTATTTAATAAGATTTGTAGGATTTAGTGGAGTTTGAATAAATGTACTATGGAGATTAATTGTTTGTGTTATTTATTCTTATTACAAAAAGGCTCATTAAAGCTGATCATAAATGAGTCAGTTTTTTTGTTCAATCAGCCTCAGAATATACTGTTTAATGCTTCTGGCTATAGCCAGCAGCGTTGATCAAGCGGAGAAAATCCAACAGGGCAGTTGTAAAGAAGTTGATTGGTAGATTGACTTCTGTAAATCCTCCCTGCCCATACATATATTAAAAAAGGAACCTTTTCTATTACTTTATTATAGGGTTTGGAATATCCAGACTTTTTTTTTCAAATGTTTGCTTCATGGAATTAGAGATTTGAGTAAAAACAGGTTTAGTATGTGTGTATTACTAAAAGGATCAGCACATACTGTATTTAAAATAGATTTTCTCTTAGTTATGTGCACTACCAGAACCTTCCTTCTCTTAAATAGCATTAGTAAAAATGTAAAATGCATTAGTAGAAAAAAAAGCCCATCATATTATGTAGCGTTACAAGTGGCTCTGATGAAACATGAATATGATCTAGAAAATTAAATGTAGTACCACCTTGAAGAAAAATACAGCTTAGTTGGCTATAACATACACTATACTAATGCCCTACAAAGTAAACTCTGTACTTGTAACCCAGCAAATTAATTTAAATATCAATTAACCAAACAGGAAAGGAATATGTATATATTTAAGTCATGTGACATACCCTTCCTGCAGAGTGAAATATTCTAGCCTTAAGTGTGTGTGAAGTGTAAATTGTGTACCCCACTGATGTTGATCTCCTTAATTTTCTCCAGGACTTTCTTGGTCAGATGTTTTGCACTTTGGGTGAAATAGTTGGATCTCAAGGAAGTCATCTCGAGAAGCCTGTAACGTATGTATTATATCCGATTTTTTTTTTTTTTTTCCATAAAATAGTTCCCTGTGAAATTAGGCTTTTGGCTATTGATTTGTATTCAATTGCGTGATTGTGTTTTTTATTTTGTTTTGTTTTTTTTTACTAAAGAATATGGTTTATCTAGATAGAAATATCTTAGCGGCGGTGAAAAAGCAAATGCAGTTTTCAGTTTTTTTTCAAGATATTGAAATGTACCTGTAGTAGGTTCACAAAATGCTTTAGTGGCAGATATTACTAAATATCGCTACAGTAATCCCTTTTAGAAAGTTGATATTCAGAAATGATGCGCTTTTGGTGCCCAATCATCAAACCCTGCATTACAGGAATGTTCTTGTTTTCATGGTGCTTGGTAGAGGCAGATGGTAGCACCATTAAGAAGCACTAAATATCTTCATATGAAGTATAAGTGAAAGGCTTCACATCCAGGATAATATAATAAAACTAGGGCAAAAGTGTAGCTACCCACCATTGAGCCAGATCTCTTCGTTTTAATTTTAAAATCTTTGCGTGGACCTAAATGTCTTTGCTAAAATCAGCTTCTATGGTTTCTTGTCTGGGCATTCACTAAGAACAATTGCTGATGCTACAGCGCCTTAATAAAGTTTTCATACCCCTTTAAATTTAAAATTTTTTGGCATGTTACAACCAAAAACGTAAATGTATTTTATTGGGATTGTTTGTGATAGACCAACACAAAGTGGCACATAATTGTGAAGTAAAAGGAAAATGATAAATGGTTTTCAAATTTTTTTTACAAATAAATATGTTAAAAGCATTGCGTGCATTTGTTTTCAGCCCCCCTGAGTCAATACTTTGTAGAACCACCTTTCGCTGCAATTACAGCTGCAAGTCTTTTCGGGTATGTCTCTACCAGCTTTGCACATTTAGAGAGTGACATGTTTTCCCATTCTTCTATGCAAAATAGCTCAAGCTCTGTCAGATTGGATGGAGAGCGTCTGTGAACAGTAATTTTCAAGTCTTGCCACAGATGGATTTCGGTCTGGACTTTAACTGGGCCATTCTAACACATGAATATGCTTTGATCTAAACCATTCCATTGTAGCTCTGGCTGTATGTTTAGGGTCATTGTCCTGCTGGAAGATGAACCTCCGCCCCAGCTTCAAGTTTTTTGCAGACAGGTTTACTTCTTAGATTTCCATGTATGGCTCCATCCATCTTCCCATCAACTCTGACCAGCTTCCCTGCCCCTGGTGAAGAATAGCATCCCCACAACATGATGCTGCCACCACCACGATTCACAGTGGGGATGGTGTGTTCAGGCAATGTGCAGTGTTTTCCAACACACATAGCATTTTGCTTTCAGGCCAAAAAGTTCAATTTTGGTCTCATCTGACCAGAGCGCCTTCTTCCACATGTTTGCGGTGTCCCCCTCATGGCTTCTCACAAACTGCAAATGGGACTTCTTATGGCTTTCTTTCAACAATGGTTTTCTTCTTCCATAAAGGCCAGATTTGTGGAGTGCATGACTAATAGTTGTCCTGTGGACAGATTCTCCCACCTGAGCTGTGGATCTCTGCAGCTCCTCCAGAGTTACCACAGCCCTTTTGGCTGCTTCTCTGATTAATGCTTTTCTTGCCCAGACTGTCAGCTTAGGTGGGCAGCCATGTCTTGGTAGGTTTGCAGTTGTGCCATACTCTTTCCATTTTCAGATCATGGATTGAACAGTGCTCCATGAGATATTCAAAGCTTGGAATATTTTTTTTATAACCTAACCCTGCTTTGAACTTCTCCACAGCTTTATCCCTGGCCTGTCTGGTGTGTTCCTTGGCCTTCGTGATGCTGTTTGTTCACTAAGGTTCTGAGGGCTTCGCAGAACAGCTATATTTATACTGAGAACTCTATTTACCATTTAGGTGACTTCAGAAGGCAATTGGTTCCACTAGATCTTAGTTAGGGGTATCAGAGTAAAGGTGGCTGAATACCAATGGACGCCACACTTTTCAGATATTTATTTGTAAAAAAATTAGAAAACCATTTATCATTTTCCTTTCACTTAACAATTATGTGCCACTTTGTGTTGGTCTATCACATAAAATCCCAATAAAATACATTTAACTTTTTTGGTTGTAAGATGACAAAATGTGGAAAATGTCAAGGGGTGTGAATACTTTTTCAAGGCACTGTATGTGTAATATAAGCAAGGAGAGGAAAGTCTGGAATTAGCCCAAAACCATCACAAATTATAATAAATGATCAAAATATTAAATTATTAAATATATGATGTTTTACGTAAAAAAAAAAAAAAAGAATGGTATAATAGTCCATAAAAGTTCATATGAATGGCCAATGTGAAGGGATGTTAATATGGGATCCACAAGCAGGGCTGCGTTCCAGGGAACTGAAAACAGGCTCCAGAATCTGAAGGAAAACACAAGGGAAAAAGGCGCCTCTGGGTGTAGTATAAAACCATTTATTAAAAAACCAAAGTGCAAACAATTCACATTTGGATGATTATAAAAAAGCATCTGGTTGATAAGAAGGATGATCCATCTTAGGGCAGTTCGTCAGGTAGTCACAATACTCTCAGCTGCTGTGCCAGCATGTGGCTCGTAATAGACCGCTGAAGCCGGCTGCGGTGGTGTGGATTGAAAATGAGGCCAGGAACGCAGATGGATGACAGGCGCGGGATTGTGACGTCACTGGTGAGCTCATTTTTAATAAATGGTTTTATACTACACCCAGAGGCACCTTTTTCCCTTATGTGTAATATAAGACCTGAGGATAACAAACACCAAGAACTTAGAAGCTGAATTTATCATAGTGAAGAGGTAATTTTGAGGGGGGCACACTTCGGAATTCGGAAGCTCTGTGGCTGATATAACATTATTTTACAGTCATTGAATAAAGCCAATCCAGACAAGATGTTTCTTGGGTAGGTATTTCTCTAGAGCATTCTTCGTGTTTGGATCCTTAGTGGTTCTTCTGTTCACTTTCAGGGTGAATAACTGTTTTCAAAATCTAATGATATCAATCCTGTTAGCAACCCTTCTTATTTTACTTGACAGTTTATTGTATCTGCCTTACTGTAACGTGTCATAGAAATTAATCTGTGTGTGTTTAACCTGCTTTTCTTGGCATCATCCCCAAACTCCATGTGTAGGAAACCTAATTAGCTCTTAAACAAATCTGCTGCTACTTTCCAGTTGAATCACAGACGTTATTATGTTTTGCCATGAAGTATGCTGTCTAAAAGCAGTTTCTTCAGTAAATGCTTAAGCATTTGAAAGCACTTGTCACAAATGAAAGGGAATATTGATGACGCCACCCCTGTTTTAGCTTTTTCATTGCATAGATTTTGTATAAAGTGGAGTTTTTTCAAAGTACTGTATTTTAAATTGACCATTGTGCAACCATGTGTAAATGTTTTCCTGATCTAGTAGCGGTGGATTACTACACTTGACAAATCCATATTGCTGTTTGTACCCCTTTATTGAAAAAAAACCCATTATACATTAATAAAGTATATATGAACCCAGTCACTAAAATCTCATAAAAGTTATTTAAAGCCTAAGTATACCTAAATAAAAAAAACAAATAAGCACATAAGAGACATTACTTACATTCAGTGTAATGTGTCTTCTGTGCTTTTGTCTGCTAGTTCAGTAGTAGTATTTTTCCCCTGATGCTCTCCACCCCCGCAGTTGTAATCTCTAGTGTGGCAGGCATTAATAGTATTGAGGAGCTGACACAGGCACTCATCAAGTGTGCCTGACTATGCCCGCCCTTTCCGCCCAGCTCCTCCATTCATAGAACCTGTACTACAGCTTTTATAAATAAAAATCAATTTATGAATGGAGGAAAGGTGGATGATTTAAAGGTCAGCTTCCTCCATTCATATATCATGTTTCATTTCTAGAAGCTGTTGTATGTCTTCTGTTAATGGAAAAGTTCATCAGAAAGGGCAGGCATAGTCAGACACTCTTGATGAGTGCCCGTGACAGCTCCTCAGTTCTAAAAACCCCCACTGTATTAGAAGATTATGTTGGGGGAGGTGGGGGGCCGGAAGAAAAATTACTACTGAACCAAGAGACAGAAGCACAAGGGGCACATCACACTGAAGGTAAGTAATTGTGCTTATTTAGATTTTTTAATTTTTAAGTAAACTTAGCCATGATCCTGGCATATATAAAAAAAAAAACTAACTTTAAATCAAAAAATTAATTAAATCAAAGCACCCCTGTCCCTACGTGTTCACAAGCAAATGTGAACACGCACATAGATCCCACACCCATATGAATGAATGGTGATTGCATCAAATGTGTGAAGTATTGCCGCAAACATCAGAGTGAGTGCTATAATTCTAGCACCAGAGCTCTTGTTTAACTCTGAAATGGTAAGCTGTAAAGGTGTTTAAAGCGTTCCATTTGAAGATGTTTGAGTACTTTAGTGTGTCTCCATTTCATGGATGGGCCTAATTTTAAATTTTGACATGTATGGTATCTCTTTACTCAGTGCAACATAATTTTTTATATGTTACCAAAAAATGGGGTATCGTATTGTGTTTGTGTGCACAAAAATGCATTTAAGTGTATTTGTTTGTGAAAATTTGCATTTGATAAAGGGCTGTGCAATTATCGTGTGTCATAAGAAATTGCAATAGCGACCATTTTTTTTTCCAATGCCTCTGGATGCCCCAAAATACATATATATTGATTACCGGCAACTTTTGTTTAAAAACAGTGTTAAGATCTTGGAGAGATTATGTTCCACATACTATCACTTTAATATTTTAACCTCTAGTACAATTTTTCCTCCATATAACAACTTTAAAGATACTATCAATTATTATAAATGTTTTGTTTGCAATCTACACCAGTTAAGTATGTACATACACTGTAATAATTGAGGTATCCAGATCATGTTTATCAGATTGGATCTGACTTTATAGACAATTACATCACAAATTATACTGTGCCCGGAATTTAACAATAAGTGGATCCAAATTTAATACAGTGTATATCTGAGGATTTATAGAAGATATTAATCCTAAATATTTAACATCAAAATAAATGTGGAAAAGCTGAGTAAATGGGATTTCGGTTCATCAGCAGAAAGCAATACAGACTTACCCCAAATTATTAATAATCCTGATAATTGACCAAAGTTAGAAATTATAGTTATCGCATTGTATCGCCTAAAAACAAACTTGTGACTTGTTTGGTGAGGATTGAGAATATTATGTATTAAAGCAATCACTTGGTTTGTTAACATTTAGCTATTCATTGGCTAGTAATACACTGAGCTCAAAAGATGCATGTAAAGGGTCTTATTTTAGAAAGTGTTTCCAATGCTCTTTTTAGCTCTTCCAAAGTAAAAGGTGAATCTAGGTAATCTATATCCCCAGTGCCAAAACTGTCAGTGTTATCTTTTCTGAATAGTTACTTAGTTGTTCTTCATGTGCTTTTAGAGGCATAACCATTGCTATATTACAATCTTATGAACCTGTGGTATAATTTCAGAAGCACTAACTGATAAATATATCCATACCACAAAGTAGCATCTGTTTGAGAGAAGCACAACATTTTTTTTCTCCTTTAGGGTGTATTATGCACCCTAACTCTTGTATTAACTTGTCAAAAGAAGAGGGACTAGGAGACTGCCACCCTGAGGATGATGTCTATCCATTTCAGACATTATAAGGTTTTTAAAGTCTCCTACTACAGTAAAAAACTCATTATGCTTATCTGAATAAATATTAGAAAGTTTCATCACCTGGTGTGGGAATATAAATATTACCATTTATAAACTCTATGCAAAGCAATGAATCATGTATAAATACATATTTACCTTTTGAATTTAATCTTTTTCTGAATACAGTTGAATAAAAGTGAAGAAAAGAAGCAATGTGTACCCTGATTATAATTAAACCTTTGCAGATACCTCTCTGTATCTGACAAGCCAAAAAAAATAAAAAATAAAAATAAACACAAACACTTAAATAGAAAAACACTGAATTTGTGATTTAGTCCCTCTAACAGAGTATATATTATATCTACTCTACGCATTCTGTACTCCCAAGTCCTGAAAAAAACAATGGGGTTGATTTACAAAAAATGCAAATAGATTGGGCACTTTGCAAGTGCAGTTGCACTCATTCTCCCCAGAGCTTAGAAAATGTGGTGATGCTTTACTTTGTAAAGAATACCCAGCCAGCTGCAAGGAAAATAAAAAAGGAAACAACATTTTTGCTTGCACGTGATTGGATGATGGGAATCAGCAGAGCTTCGGCACATTCACTGAGCTCTGGGGAAAAGACTGCAACGACACTTGTAATGTGCACATTGACGAAGAAAATGAAGAAAATGTATTTGAAAACAAAAAAAACCCTTACAGCTGCTGTAACACTCACGGTGATTCACCACACCAATTGAACAATTATTTCCTTATAGTGCAGTGCTGTATGAAAAACCTTTTTTAATAATCCACTTTTATATATTCAAAAGAATGATTGATATCCCAGTGAAATCAGTCCATATGTGTATAACATCTATTGAAAAAATAGTTCATTTATTACAGTGTATAAAACAATCCACCGCTGTGCTTATCCGTCCTCACTGAGATCAATACTTGTGAATCCTTCACCAGCCAAATTGCCTGCTCACCTCACAGATAAGTAAAAAACTATGAGACCCAGGTTTTAATGCCTAGGGGGCTCAATGTAGATTTCGACCTAAACTGTTTCATTTTTAACTGCTTCAGCCCCGGAAGATTTTACCCCCTTCCTGACCAGAGCACTTTTTCCGATTTGGCACTGCGTCGCTTTAACTGACAATTGCGCAGTTGTGCAACGTTGCACCCAAACAAAATTGACATCCTTTTTTTTCCCACAAATAGAGCTTTCTTTTGGTGGTATTTGATCACCTCTGCGGTTTTTATTTTTTGCACTATAAACAAAAAAAATAGCGTAAATTTTGAAAAAAACATTATTTTTTACTTTTTGCTATAATATCCCCCAAAAATATATAAAAAACAATTTTTTCCTCAGTTTAGGCAGATATGTATTCTTCTACATATTTTTGGTAAAAAAAAATGCAATAAGCGTATATTGATTGGTTTGCGCAAAAGTTATAGCGTCTACAATATAGGGGATAGTTTTATGGCATTTTTATTATTAATTTTTTTTTTTACTAGTAATGGCCGTGATCTGCGATTTTTATTGGGACTGTGACATTATGGCGGACACATCGGACAATTTTGACACATTTTTGGGACCATTGGCATTAATACAGTGATCAATGCTATAAAAATGCATTGATTACTGTAAAAATGTCACTGGCAGTGAAGGGGTTAACACTAGGGGGCAATCAAGGGGTAAATGTGTTCCCTAGTGTGTGTGTTCTAACTGAAGGGGGGAGGGGACTGTGTAGGGGAGATGACAGATCACTGTTCATGCTCTGTATGAACAGACGATCTGTCTGTTCTCCCCTCAGAGAACCGGAAACTGTGTGCTTACACACACAGATCCCGGTTCTCCGTGTGTCAGCGGCAATCAACGGCGGTGATCGTGACTGCCGGGCACTTGCATCAGCTCGGGGGCACGCGCCTCCGACAACACTCGCTCGCCCCTAGTGGCCACAGGGCGAAGCGACATTACATAACGTCGTTTCACCCAGCCGTGCCATTCTGCCGCAGTACAACTGCCGCGGCTGGTCAGCAAGTGGTTAATGGTTAATACAGGTGAATATGCAGAGTAATTTTAAAAAATCTGTAATTTTTTAAAAGGATTTTTTAATGTAACGCTCGTAAATTTTAAATAAAAATATTAGCCTTTTTTAGTAATATTGGTTAATGGGATATGTCATTTGATTGTAGGTTATACGATAGATAAATTAATTATGCTAGGAGTATGAATAAATAAATGGAGGCATGTATTAAAATTATTTTATTCCTGTTTAGATTGTGCCGGGTGGAGCTTTAATCCGTGTGTGGACATTGTGTACTTTGTCAAAAAGGTGCACGCTCACACGGTGACATGCTTCCTAGTACCATTGAATCTATGTTCCGTGGTCCAGGGGAAGTGGGAGTGTCTGTAGACACAGCTGACGGCCGTAATGACACCTGAAGGGTTGCTATGGCAACATTAGCATATATAAATGATTAGGGGAGTCAGCCCGCCCATCTACTGATGAAGTTCAATCAGAGGGCGACACTAGTATAGAGGGGTGGAGCCGAGCCCGTGATGTCACACAGTCATCGTGAGTCCATGGTAGTGGTGAACGAGTGGACGTACCTTCTTATGCTGTTTTTATCCTTGGATCCTGTAAGTGTTCCTAATTTTGGGTCCGTTTTTAATAAAGTAACAAACAGAGAGCACTATGGAGTTTATGTTAGTTATTGCATGTAACGATCGATTTGAGAGAGAAGTGGAGCTGCTGAGCTGTAAGCAGTGAGGAAAGGAGAAACTGTCTTGATTTAAACTCTGTGAAACTGTCAGGGTGAGCATTCTGCTTGGAGAGCGTAGGAGGATCAGCTGTTGTGGTGTGGAGGAGAGAGATCCTGGAGGAGAGGAAAGTGACCATTATATGAGTTTTTTAGTCATCTGTGAGGAGAGCAGGCAATTTGGCTGGTGAAGGATTCACAAGTATTGATCTCAGGACAGATAAGCACAGCGGTGGATTGTTTTATACACTGTGATAAATGAACTATTTTTTCAATAATAGATGTTATACACATATGGACTGATTTCACTGGGATATCAATCATTCTTTTGAATATATAAAGGTGAATTATTAAATTTTTTAAAAAAAAAGGTTTTTTATATAAGTATGTAAATGTCATACGGCGCTGCACTATAAGGAAATAATTATTCCAGACAACGATTTCATAAAAATTTCTCATTGTTATCAATCAGTGAAGTTGTATCAGCTGGTATATGAAAATAGGGAGTCCCTAACCAAGCAGAGTAAAATAGCATACAACACTTTTAGCTTTTGCAAATGCTGTTTAATTCTCTGGAACATTTTTACACTCCTACAGATGTGAAGATTGACACCCTGGATTCTGTATATAAATTCTCTAGCTTTGAACTCCCAGACTTAGATATGGGGTAGGAGTGTAAAGCATCACTTAGTAGGCTGAAAATCCCCCCCTTTTTTTCCCTATCTGCCCCACAATGTTCGTTCAGTCTATGCTTTCCTCCCTCCCTTTAAATTTTAAAATATGGACCAGGACAGGGAAGACTTCACCTCATCTTATTATACACCCTGTAGGAATTTTTTTGCCACTGCATTAGTCTACAATACTTTGCTCTTTGTCCTATGATATGTTCCATTTTCTCTGTTATGTAGATTGACTTTGTCATAGGACTTGTGATTGAATGTTTATGGTCTCTTATGGTCTAAATAAATAGTTTATAAAAAAATTCTGATATCTTTACACCTTTATTTGTAATATCCTCAAGGCAGAGTGTTCACTGTAGAATGGTATAGCCATCCTGATAATTAATTATTCTGGCCATGATTGATCTTGGCATTCCTCCAGATAAAGGGGGAGGCATGTCGGAAAAACACAATTATTTCCCAAACATAGAGATAAGCCATCTCTCAACGTATTCAATATATTATCTCCTTCAACCTTTTCCATAACTCCAGCAATTCTAATGTTATTCTGACCCAATCTTTTTTTCATTGTCATCCATTTTATTGATATTAGCATTAGAGGTCGACCGATATGGGTTTTTCTCTGGCCGATGCTGATATTTAGAAATCGCGGTGGCCAATGGCCGATATGTGATGCCGATATATTTGGCCGATTTTTTTTTTTTCTTTTTTTCCTTCATCTCATAAAATCTAACAGTTAGACCCCTTTCACAGTGGGGCGTTTGTCAGGCGCTTTTGGGCTAAAAATAGCGCCTGCAAAGTGCCTGTAAAATGGCTCCCCTGCAGTCTCATGCCCCGTACACATGGTCGGATTTTCCGATGGAAAATGTCCGATCGGAGCGTGTTGTTGGAAATTCCGACCGTGTGTGGGCTCCATCGGACATTTTCCATCGGATTTTCCAACACACAAAGTTTGAGAGCAGGCTATAACATTTTCCGACAACAAAATCCGTTGTCGGAAATTCCGATCGTGTGTACACAAATCCGACGGACAAAGTGCCACGCATGCTCAGAATAAATAATGAGATGAAAGCTATTGGCCACTGCCCCATTTATAGTCCTGACGTACGTGTTTTGCTTCACCTCGTTCAGAACGATCGGATTTTCCGACAACTTTGTGTGACCGTGTGTATGCAAGACAAGTTTGAGCCAACATCCGTCGAAAAAAATCCTAGGATTTTGTTGTCGGAATGTCCAAACAAAGTCCAACCGTGTGTACGGGGCATTAGTGTGATATCCTGAGTGCTGTCACACTGAGGCGATGCGCTGGCAGGATGTAAAAAAAAGTCCTGCAAACAGCATCTTTGGAGCGGTGTATACCGCTGCTCCACCACTCCTGCCCATTGAAATGAATGCGCACCGCTGCCGAAGCGCCTGCAAAGCGTTTTGGCAGCGGCGCTTCAGGGGCGCATTTAACTCCTTCCTCGGCCGCTAGCTGGGTTATAAGCGCCCCGCTAGCAGCCGAATAGCGCCTCTAAAATGATGGTAAAGCACCACTAAAACTAGCAGCGTTTTACCATCAAGGCATGCCCGCTCCAGTGTGAAAGCAGCCTTAAGTAATAAGTGATACAGAAAACTTTTTACATTTAAACATTTATTAAACAAAACAAACCTCCAATCAGTTCACTTGTATGTATAATTTAGATAACAAAAAAAAAAAAAATATCTTAAATATTAAATACACAAAAACAGGTAATCAAAACTTTTGGACGAAAAAAATGGGCTAACTTTACTGCTTAGTTTTTTTTTTTTAATTCATTAGTGTAAAAATTGCGTTTGAAAGACCGCTGCGCAAATACCGTGTGATATAAAATATTGCAACAACCACCATTTTATTCCCTAGGGTCTCTGCTAAAAAAATATATATATATAATGTTTGGGGGTTCTAAGTGATTTTCTAGCAGCAAATACAGGATTTTTACTTGTAAGCAACAAGTGTCAGAAAAGATTTAGTCTTTAAATGGTTAAACCGAGAGCTTCTACACACTGAGCTCAGTTCATTGATAAAAGAACCTGAAGAGATACAATGTTTCTTCTTATCAGATTTGGCAGGCTGCCCAGAGGAGGAGAGAATCCTCTCCACAGATAACTTCAGGCAACTTGCATTGACTTCTATTACAGAAGTCATTTGCAAGTCACGGCTGAAGTTATAATCGGCCTTTTTTATCAGCACAATCGGCTGATGCCGAATAAGTAAAAAACGCCAAATATCGGCCGATATATCGGCTGGCCGATTGGTTATTAAGGACGCTGCAACCGTCTTCCTGGCCCTGCTCCTTAACAACAGCTTTTACTGCGCTCTGATTGGGCAAAGCTTTGCCAAAAAACAGGGCGCAGAATTCACTGTGCAATGCGCAGTGCATTGCAGGGCGTTTGGTGGGGTGAACACCCGCCAAACACCCTGCAATTTCAGGTGTTCCCCGAATGGGGCGAGCAGCTAATGTTTGGCCCAAACTCATGCTCGGCTGAAACGTTCACCCAATACTACTGGGCACACCTCCCCATCTCTCAACCCTCACTTTCTGCTAGAAGCACTATCTTATAGTATCTTTTCACAGTGATTTTGTAACTTCAAAATTCTAATTTTTACCAGCTGGTAGGTTCTCACTTTGTCATAAAGATATTACACAATAGGTCATATGCATATTATTTTTACCAGCATTGTTTAATATATAGCATGGGGCTGGAAGCTGGTTTTGAAAGCTGCAGCTATAAAATTAATACTAACTCTTAAATAAAATAAAAATAAAGTTTTTTTTTTTAAACTTAACAATCGAGTTATCTAAACTGCACTAGATGGAAAAAAACAAATATAATGACCTGTTAACAAAATCCATCCATATGTTCTCAAGATAAATGTTGCTATAATTTTCACACTGACATTAGAGCTGTAGCAGAACTTTAATAATAATGTCTGGGGAAAATAATTTATTAACCACTTGAAGACCAGCATGTTAAACCCCTTTCCTGTTCAGGCCATTTGTCAGTTTTCAGTACTGTGACACTTTAACAATTACTTGGTCATGCAACATTGTACCCAAATTATTTTTTATATATATTTTTTAGACAGAACCTTCTTTTGGTGTTATTTAACCACTTCTTGCCCAGTCTATTGTCAAATGATGGCTGGAGGGAGATTTGTCATTCTAGGTGGATGTCACATGACGTCTTCCTGGAATGGGCCACGCTCTGGCCTGATCTGCCACCGGCTATGTCCACTGGACAAAGCCAATGACTGATCAGTGTACCACCCCAGTGCTGGTACCATTTGATTGCTGTGACCAATCACAGCAGATCACATGACATTTGTAAACAATGGATGGCTTCCTTTAATGCCATTCATTAGGTACAATTGTGTGCACAGCTAATTACAACAAAACAAACTGAATTAATTGGTTTCATTCAGTAAAAATGGTTGCTTAAACGAGTAAAATTCACTTGGATCACTACAATAGTAATCGGATCACTACAGTGGTAACACTGTATTGTTCTGGTCACAGTGTGTGTTAAAAAAATTGTTTTAAAAAAAATGTAATAAAAAGATTTTTTTTTTTAAATTATGAAAAAATGTCTTTTTTTTTTTTTTTTTTACATGCTGTCACCAGTCAGTGTCCCTGATCACCACCACATCTGTTGTACGATAATGCTGTATTGCACTGGTGACAGTATGTAAAAAAAATTTAAAAAACTTCAAAAAAAAATTGCCATGCCTCTTAGGCCAGACCCATTTTTCCTATGCCCTCATGTGTCCTTTGGATGGCCCAGTTTGTTCAATGCATTTTTATTCTTGGATCCTTTGAAAATATTTGATTCAACAACCATCATTAACAGTGTACAGAGAGGACTTATATAATACAGGTTATTTTGCACTTATAAAAAAGAAAGCATTAATAGGACATTTTGTGGCATTTATTGAATTTGCTATTTTTCCCCACAGCTTAGCATAACAGATAAACAAGCCTTTTCATACTGGAAAGCGAGCAATTTTCTAAATGAGATATTGATTTTTTTGCATCTCTTGATTTTGTCTTTTTCGTGTTTCCTTATAGATAACCCTTGTTTAAAAGCCTTACTCGTGCCCAAAACTGACGACACCTGCATCATTTCTCCATGTTTTCTTGCTTTTAAAGAAAATATTTTAATTTGCATTTTTGGCAGTGTTTAATTTACATACGTATATCTATAAACACATTTTAATGCTAACTTCTTTTATTAAATTATATAATAACTACATATACACTGCAGTTTTATTCTGAAAGAATATAGTGAAAACTCAATGGACATCTAAAAAATGGCATATTTCGAGGAATCACTAGTTAAATCAATGAAGGGTTCTTCATAGGTGAATCTAATCTTTTGACTTAATTTGCACTTCTTGCAAGTATAAAAGAACAGAATAATTTCCTTGAATGAAAAGTGAGAGAAATCTACTAATTAGAATATAATTATATATTATACATGATCTATTGCAGAAAATCTATTCCGTCAGTCCTACCAGGCAGTTTAAAGGGAATTTCCAATTTCAAAAGAAAATTCCTATTTTCTGTTGTGTTGTCCACAGTCGTACACTGTTTGATTGAAGGTCAACTAATATGTCGTTGTGCTCCACACCATGGATGGATTCTAGAGGGATGCCTCCCTCTTGCCTACTGCAATATAGAAGAATTATAAGCAGATGAAGTAGTTTTGTGATACCCCAATTGATTCTGAGCAGATTCAATCCCCTTTATTTTCTTATTCCCACATTATCTCTCAATTTGAATAGACATAGACTATATGCTTGCTCAGTAAACTATTCACAGCATGTATGTCTTGTAACTCAAATAGATATACTGTATATTATTACTTTTACATGCTCAGAAGAAATTTATTTGCCTGTGTTTTGCCCAATGCAAAGCAACAGGTACCCCTAAATGCCAGCCCTCCACCTAATTTTACTTAACTGCCCTTGAAGAGAAGAATCCCAGCATAAGCTCCGAGTCACTCTGTTTGAAGATAGCATGGAGCTAAGGATCCCCTTTCTCTGTTTTATCCTTTGTGATAGCACAGAGCTCTGACAATTGGTTTCTCGGCCACCATACATTGCATAGTGGATGAAAGAGGAAAGAGTTACATGCATCGCATACTCTGAAGTACTGGGTATTTTTCTTCCCTCTGAACAGCCAAACAGAGTGTAGGGTGGATTAGTATATATATAATTTTGGGGGAGCAAAGCATCTGTTCACTTTTAAGCTGTTACTTGTCAAACTGGGTATGATCAACTAAGTCATGAGCACTTTGCTAATTATATTTACAATTATCATCAGTTCTAAAATCAATTTTTTTTTAATATGGAATACCATAATAATTAGGTGTTGTGCTTCTTTTTTGTTGTTGTTTTAAAGAGATTTATCTTGCAGATAAACAGGGAGCCTGTGCATTTAGGTAAAAATATGGCTTTAATGGTACTGAGGACATATTTGTGTTCCATTGGGTTATTGTCACTCTATGCATTTGGCTTCCGTGTAGCTTTATAATTGATAAACAAACTGAAAATGTTCTATAGAGCCATTCACATCCAGAACCTACTTGGTCATGGCAATGTCAAAGGAAAAGGTACATAAGCTGCACGAAGCAGACCCATGTGCATGAATTGAGATGAATGGCAGCCTTAGCTTGGACTCCAGCCAGGCCATGCCTCCAATGCATTTTGCTCTGCCCCACGGGGACCGACTTGGTCATACTTACTATATACAGTATATGTTGCTGCCACCATAGTTCCCAAAACACCTAAAAATGCTTTTCTCCATATCTGTTTGAACTTTTAAAGGACAACAGAACACACTGTACAAGGATAGTTCCTTAGTTATACATAATCTGTGGATCCCAGTATGGCACTAAGGTGGATAACACTATAACTTGGTGCTATAGCACTCCCTGTCAGACCCTAAAGGAGGTAGATAACTCTGGTAACTCAAATCATTTGAATAATTGGTTTCTTTTACATAGCTCCTGTAAAGGAAGCTGTGAAGTACAAACCCAATTTTTGCAGTACCTTGGCTGAACAGTACTTAACAGTTTCCATACTTCTGTATGATGCATTATGGATATAGAAGAAATTGTCTATTCTGTTGTCATTTTACACCAATAAGAGTTCATTTTTAGGTTTTGCAGTTTTCTTGCACGCAAAGAAAATATGTTTACTGGAAAGGTCTCTTTTTTTTCACCAAATCCAGTTCAAATGTAAGGAATAATATAAGCACAATGCAGTGCCTGTAAAGATAAAATAATTGCAATAAGCACTTTAGGAAGGTATATGTACTAGGTATGTTTATTCCTTTTTAAAAGTAGTGTGATTGTGTATGTGACTTTTCTTTTCATCAAAAAATGTAGGAGTACATTCTATGGTAGTCCATCTTTCAAGAAAATCAGTTCCAGGTCACTGCTTAGTGCTGTATCTGTCATTTACTGTTTTGCCATAGAAAGGCACTTTTTTTCCTGTTGTCTACATTTCCAAATGACAAGTGCTGACTCAAAATAGATCTCACTGCAGTCAACAGCTACTATTGTCATTTTTACCGGTACCAGTCAAGATAGTTGAGTTTAAGTGTGAATAACAAAAATATGGAACTATATTTACATCTTTCAACACCGATGCCAAATTACACCGTATTATATGTCACTATTTAGCATCTGTCATACTGTTTTAATGCTTGAAAAATATAGTTTTGCATTTTATAGGGATTTAATTAGCTTTCAATCTGAGATCGCAAGTCTCTAAATATTAGAGTTACTAAATGCTGCATGAGTGAGCTTGCTTAATTGCCAAATGGAAAGTTTGGATTTTAAAGCAGAACCCCAGGAAAAATGGATTTAGTAAAAGTTTAAAAGGCTAAAAATAAAACCTATGTAGCTCATGGCCAAAGTAAAAAAAAACTATAAATAATAAGAAAGAACTTTAAAAAACATAAAAATGAAGGAACACTATCATCATTTAAATGTTACAAAGAATATAACAGAATATGTAAAAGAATATCAAGGCCACAAAAATTCAAAACGAAGGACAGATTGCAAAGGATAGTAGGACAAACCCCAAACAACTCTTCAAATATATTAATAGTAAAAAGGGTCAGGTCTGAGCATGTAGGCCATTTACAAAATAATCTGGAGTGGGTGACTGGGGACAAAGAGAAGGAAAATGTATTAAATACCTTCTTCAGCTCTGTGTATACATAGGAACATGGGGGAGCTCATGTCCATATTGGGAAAGGTATTGACACAGCACCAAATGATCCACAATGGCTCAAAATTGATATGGTCTAGAAATATTTAGACAGAATAAAGGTGAAATAAGCACCTGGACCAGATGGCATACACCCACAGATCCTAAAAGAATTGAGATCTGTAATTTCAAAGCCATTGTCTCAAATTTTTAGGGACTCTTCAATGACAGGATCAGTACCACTGGATTAGCATGAGGCCAATGTGGTGAACAGTGTTAATTTCATCAACGAAAAAGGTTTTTGTCATCATTTTCGTCAGTGGCTTTTTTACAGTGACGAAAACAAAACTAAAAGTACAGCACATTTTCGTCAAATGACGAAAATCAGATCCGTTTTTGTTAAGGAATGAAAACGTGATGTTAATGCCAAGGTGGGACGTTTACCCTCATGAACTACTGTATTTATCGACGTATAACACAGTGCGTGCGTGTTATACGCCAATGTTTGTTTTTTACCAACAGGGGGTGGGGAACGGGCGGTCCGCCCGGATGCTACACATTGGGGGTGGTCAAGCCGGCCGCCCCGCCTCTCCTGGCCCTTGGACAGCACTGCCAGCAAAGTCTAAAGTTAGAAAAAAAAGTTAAAATCACTGCCAGCCCCTTCTCCTACACCGCTCTTCCTCCTGTGTCACTCTCATTTAAGCTGAAGCTTCTAAATACCTCAATAGCTTTGTTCTCATTGGTCACTCTCCTCCTGCTCTTCCTCCTCCTCTGAGTGTTGCTTTAGATTCGAGGAGGAGGGCGATCACATTACCATCCCTGAAACGTCAGAGGAGAGCAGTCATGTGACCGGGTCCATGCAAGAATGAAGCTATTGAGGTATATTTAGAGACTTTGATTTACAATGAGAGTGACACAGGAGGAGCTGTGTATGCAAAAGGGCTGCCAATGATTTATTCTTAACTTTAGAGTACACTGGCAGTGCTCTCCCAGGAGACTGGGGTCTCCTGGGAATTCAGGGGGGGGTGTGTATTGTGTAGAGGGTGGGGGCTGTGTACTGTGGGGGCTGTGTGCTGTATACTGTGGGGGGCTGTGTGGGGTACTGTGTATTGTGCAGAGGGTGGGGGCTGTGTGCTGTGTACTGTGGGGGGCTGTGTACTGTGGGGGCTGTGTATTGTGCAAAGGGTGGGGGGCTGTGTATTGTGCAGAGGGTGGGGGGCTGTGTATTGTGCAGAGGGTAGGGGGCTGTGTACTGTGCACATTCAATTTTAGTTGACTATAATGTACTGGAGATTTTAGTCGACTAAAATGGGACTAAAACTAAATTGGCATTTTAGTCAAAGACTATAACTAATACTAAAACACTTGCAGAAGACTAAAATGGGACTAAAACTAAAAAGCTATTTTAGTCCCAAGACTAAAACTAAATTGAAAATTGCTGCCAAAATTAACACTAGTGGTGCCTATATATCAAAGTCTTTACCAAGTAACTATAGACCTGTTAGTTTAACTTCTATAGTCGGGAAGATATTGGAGAGTTTAATAAAAGACCACATAGATGAGTTCTTGCTGGAAAAAAATATTCTAAGCAACAGACAGCATGGATTCATGAAAGACAGAAGTTGTCAAACAAATCTGATTTCTTTTTATGAGGAGGTGAGCAACACCTTGGACAGAGTAGTGGCTGTGGAAGTGGTATACTTGGATTTTGCAAAAGCGTTTGACACAGTTCCCCACACACGGCTAATGTGTAAGGTAAAATCTACAGGCTTGGAAAGATTTGTTTGTAAATGGATAGAAAACTGGCTAAAAGACCATATACAGAGAGAGTAGTGGTTAATTATTCTTACTCTGAATGGTCTAAGGCAGGGATATACAATTAGAGGACCTCCAGCTGTTGCAAAACTACAAGTCCCATCATGCCTCTGCCTCTGGGTGTCATGTTTGTGGCTGTCAGAGTCTTGCTATGCATCATGGGACTTGTAGTTCTGTAACAGCTGGAGGTCCGCTAATTGCATATCCCTGGTCTAAGGTTATCAGAGGTGTATCCCAAGGTTCAGTGTTACGACCCTTACTTTTTAATATATTTATAAATGAAAATATGTCTGGGATTAAAAGTACCATTTCTGTTTTTGCAGATGACACCAAGCTATGCTGTGGAATAACATGCTTAGATGATGTCTCCAACTTACAAGCTGACCTCAAGGCACTGTTTAACCCCTTCCCACCCATGCTATAGCCAAAAGACGGCTACAGCGTGGGCATACTTTGCTAGGTGGGCGTCCATGGACGTCCTCTTGTGATCACACTGCCCGTGCACCCCGTGAGGTGCATGGGGGGCATGTCTGTGCTTGCTGAGTCCTTCGGACCAATCACAGTGGCCCTTTTCCATGTGATCAGCTGTGTTCAATGACAGCTGATCATGGATGTGAACACAAACCAGTTATCAGCTTTCCTTTCCTCAGGCTGACAGCGTGAGGAAGGGAGAAGAGAGCCAATAATCGGCTTGTGTTAAAGGGACATCTACACTCATAATCAGGGTATTGATTATCAGTGTCCTGATTATCAGTGCAGTCCCAACAGTGCCCATCAGTGCTGCCAATCAGTGCTGATCAGTGCTGCCAATCAGTGCCCATCATGCCTCCTCATCAGTATCACATATCAGTGCCACCTACCAGTGTCCATCAGTGCAACCTACCAGTGCTCATTTGTGCCACCTATCAGTGCCCATCAATGCTACCTATTAGTGCCACCTATCAGTGCAGCCTCATCAGTGGAGCTTATTAGTGCCCATCAGTGCAGCCTCATCAACGCATGTTGGTGAAGGAGAAAAACTACCTATTTGCAAAATTTTATAACAAACTAAGACTTTTTTTTTTCTAAATTTTAGTTTTATTTTTTCATTTATTTAGCAAAAAAATAAAAACTTAGTGGTGAGTAAATTTTTCCAAAAGAAAACTCAATTTGTGTGAAAAAATGATAAATGTTTCATATGGGTACAGTGTTGCATGATCGTGCAATTGTCATTCAAAGTGGGACAGAGCTGAAAGATGAAAATTGGCCGTGGTGGGAAGGAGTGAAAGTGCCCAGTAGGCAAGTGGTTAATTGGACAACTGTGTGGCAGGTGAGGTTTAGTGTTGATAAATGTAAACCTATGCACTTGGAGGCTAAGAATATACATGCATCTTACATAGTAGGAGTACAACTGGGGGAATCAATGGTGGATCTGGGTTATTTGGTAGTTCCTAAGCAAAATCGTTTCTTGTATTAAGATAGGTATTGACTCCAGAGAGAGAGATATAATTTTACACCTGTGCAAATCATTAGTAGGACCTCATCTGGAATATGCAGTTCAGTTTTGGGTACCAGTTTACAAAAAGGATATCAGGGAACTGGAGAAAATACAGAGAAGGGCAACCAATCTGATAAGAGACATGGAGGAGTTCAGCTATGAGGAAAGATTAGAGGAACTGGCTTTATTCTTTCTTGAGAAGAGGAGATTAGGGGGGAAATAATCAACATGTGCAAATACATACTGTAAGTGGTTCATATAGTGAACTTGGTGTTATTCATTTTAAGGTCATCACAGAGCACGTAACAGGGACACTCTTTACATCTAGAGGAAAAGAGATTTAATCTCCAAATACAAAAATGTTTCTTAACGGCAAGAGCTGTGAATATGTTCTGGCCAGCTCAGTAAAATGCTTTAAAAAAGGCCTGAATATAACTGGATACTTACATTTATAGGTAAAGTTGATTCAGGGAATATTTAATTGCCTCTCAGGGGAT
The DNA here is from genome assembly GCF_042186555.1 of Aquarana catesbeiana. Taxonomy (NCBI): domain Eukaryota; kingdom Metazoa; phylum Chordata; class Amphibia; order Anura; family Ranidae; genus Aquarana; species Aquarana catesbeiana. Next base: position 196,698,121 of record NC_133326.1, read on the forward strand.
CAGGAAAGACATCTTTCCCCTGCTGAAGCAAATTGGATTATGCTTTGCTCGTTTTTTTTTTGCCTTCCTCTGGCTCAACTGTGGGTATAGGATTGTGTGTACAAGATTATGTTATCATTATTATTATTTTTTATTTTTCCCCTTTTATTGGTTGAACTAGATGGTCTTGTGTCTTTTTTTCAACCAGACCAACTATGTAACTATGCACCTATGTAAGTGATACCCTTTATTGACTAAAAAAAAACTTAAATTGGGTGTAGTGCTATCACCAACCAAATATTTAAATCATAAATCAAAATAAATAAAACAATTGCCATCAAACACAGTCTCTATTGCATCTTCTTTTTTACACACATATGTGATCTTATGGTGCTCAGCTCAACTTTTTTTTCCACCTAGAGAGAGAAGATTGAGTATATATAGAGATCGAGCATTTACACAGCCTGTCTATAATAAAATGGTGCAATGTGCAATATAATAGTATTGGGTGCCCAGCATTGTAAAGAGTAAAGATCGAGTATACACAGTTGTTAAGTCCCAAAAAATGGCACCAAAATCGGGGCTATAAAGGAGGAGATGCAGCTTCCAATCAGTTTCCCCCTTATGATGAAGTTGCGTGTCCTGGTGACAAAACACATAGGGGTTGGAGGCTTGGATGATGTCAGCACATTTGATACGCCCATACAGGAAGTGTGGTACTGATTTTGAAAGGTAGAATGCCCGCATTTTTATATATGCTCTAATTGTGGGTGCCTTTTAAGAGCACTTTATATTGTAAGGGTTGTTTTAAAGGGTTTGGAATAAAGAATGTGTTTGTGAGTTTTTCTGTAATACTATATGCTGGAAGAGAGCAGAGGGGAGAACACTTTTTGTTAAGGATACCATTTAAAGGGGCCATACCAGCACATCCGATCAGTGGAAGATACAAAGGTGCTTTGCCCCTGGCCGTTTTTTTATATGCAGTGGCTGGGCAGGAAGCCGTTAACACTAAGGCTGAACCAATTCTCCCAGCCACATATTCAAGATAGATTGGAGAAATATTGTATTCTGACAGCAGGGTGACTCCCCCACTGTCAGAATGATCATATCAGAGCTGCAGCCTATTGCCTGTGGTGCTGATTGAGTGGATTTTGTCCATCAGGGTGGTTGAACATAAGTCGCTTGGTAGATCGACTTCTGTTGAACCGTAGTGGTCATATACAGATTGAGGTTCGCCCGGTCCCTGCTGAACTGGTCAAATCTCAATCCATGTATGGCCAGCTTAAAGATCAACTTCAGGACTTTGTAAATGGTTTGTGAATATTCATAAAACTAAGATTTTGCTGGAGGGATGCATTCATTAATGTGTTTTTTTTTTTTTTTTTATTATTATTCATTTTAAATAGAGGTATTCCAGGAAAGAACTGTGGAACCATCATTGTCACTGCTGAAGAGCTGAACAATTGCAGAGTAAGTAACTTCTATTTAATGTACATGCTCCTAATGTTAGAAAAAATGGCTGTACACAAAGTAAACTTGCAGTAATGCCCACTGAACGGTGATTGACACTTAGCAGACATCATGCCTATCTAGCTAATACACACAGCTTTACCTACATGTGAATAGTAGAAGATGGTAAGCCACATGCTATATGTTACATGTGTTTGCAGTCCAGATTACACTGCAGAGGCACAGGTCTCTGCGCCTCTTTCACATTCCCTACTGCTCCCGTAGAAGTGGATAATACTGCATACATTACCACCTAATTAATACAATAAGAACAGAGCAAGTTTGTCTACTCACTGCAACACAAGAAAAACGTATTTTTAAACATAGCAACACAGCAACTTACAATTCATGGTTATCTGCCGTTTCTGAGTCCTAGGTGGGATTTAGTATGCAAAAGGGGTGGGCTCTGCAGTAGCTTATTCTTATACAGGTGAAACTGATTATGGAAGTTGCGTGAGCCACTCAAGACATGGTAATTACACACCCAGCGACCTTTGTCAAATGTAGTCTAAAGCTGGCCATACACTAGTAGATTTTCAACTACGAACATTTGTACAAAAATTCTCAGATTCAAGAAGTTGGCGAATGCTGTTCGAAATTTTTCAACAATTTGTTTGCTGTGAACATTCGATTTTGGGATGATTAGACTTTCCTGAACAAAAACTGCATACACTGCTAAAAATGTGTTCATTTGTGAAAAATTTTCCATCCTGCTGGTTGGAATTTGTTTGTCATTACAGCGTTACAGTAAAAAACGAATGCTGATTTGACCCCACTAATGTTTAGAAAATCAAACAAACGTTCATATAATGAAAAATTTTGAACAAAATTCTACTAGTATGTAGCCAGTTGTAGACATTCAATGGGTCTTAAAAACAGGGAATGTGCCTGCTGAAATGCCCTTTAATGAAAATTCATAGGTACACAGTAGGGAGGGAAAAAGGAGAATTTTTTCCACCAAGCACCAGAGGCAAATCGCACAAAAACAGATGAAGCTGACGTCTTTTTTTATTACATTTGAGCAACCAGACAAAAAAAAATCTGTTTAATTCATATATGTGCTTGTCTTTGCACATTGCTGTCTGTCTTTTTTAGTAAGGGTCTGTCTGGCTTCTTTTTTTTTTTTTTAATGTAGCACAAAGATGTGAAGTATTTCACGTTAAATCTATTTAATGCAGGCATACAAAATAAAGAACAATGTTTATTGTTTTATTACACGTTTTATATATTGCTCTCTTCCTTATAGGCTTGTAAGCATGTGTGAGAAATTGGCAGTTTTGTTTACAGTAGAACTGAGTTTTAATAAAACACTCTGAAAGGGCAGAAACCTGTCATTCCTTTTGTGATCATCTCTGATTTAAATCAATTAAAATAAATTTTCTTATATCACTGTTTTTATTTAGCCATATTTTTAAAAAATGCCCTATCCATCTACCACGATATGCAGAATTGTTCTATGGGTGCAGTTTTATAAGGCAAAGAAATGAGGAATCCTCCATATCAACAACATAAAAACCTGTGAATTCATAAGGAGCATTGTAGGCACTAATTTGAGATCTGTCTTTTCTTCACAACACAAATGTTGCAATTTGTGACAGATTTGTGTACATGTCAGTAAAGTGTACATGAATTTGTTGCAACTCTAAGGGCTCTTTCACACTGACGATCCGTATGTCCATTTTTCATCCTTCCTTTTTCGGATGAAAAACGGACATACATGTATCTCTATGGAGCGTCGGATGTCAGCGGTGACATGTCCGCTGACATCCGACCCGCTCCGTTCCGAAAAGTGTAACGGAGGAAAACCCTACTTTTCCATCCGTTTTTGGATCGGATGACGACGGACTCTACGGTCCGTCATCACCCGATCCCCCATAGGGGAGAGCGGCGCTCTGACAGGTCCGTCGCTGCACAGTGTGCAGAGACAGACCTGTCATTTTCCTGCTCAGCGGGGATCGGAGGAGCGATCCCCCCTGAGCAAGCGGGTGTTCACGGGGCGGATCATCACTGATCCGCCCCGTGTGAAAGAGCCCTAACACGACTGTGGTAGCAAAGGTTAATTGTAGTAAATAACAATGGTATTGGGAATCTGCATTCTCCAGTGTAGTGAAAGCGAGAAACATTGTAAAATGATGTAAACTAGTATAGTAAGGAAACAATGTTGCAGTTAGGTTAATAACAGGTGTGTTCCTTTAAAAAAATTCCCCCAGTGATAATTGCACACGTTAAACAATGAACAGGATGCACCTACTGTGCATTAACATGAATAATTTTATTAAAAAAGAATAAATCAAAAATCCAGAGATGTTTTGGTGAAAATGCAAGAAGGGGAGGATCTGTGCATACAGGCTAAAACAGCATTTTTTTACACAATGCAGATGATTAACCCCTCAGGTTCCCCAGTGAATATAACAAGCTTGCTTTACTGCATATACATACTGATTTTCCTGTTGTGGGTTTAGTAACACTTTAACCTGTTTTCACTCTATCCTTAAAAAAAAGGCTACAGATAACCTTTGAGGTAGCGGTTTTAAAGTAGAACTAAAGGCAAAACTTTTTTTTTGGATCATATAAGGGAGACAGTTGCCCCCTGTCAATTTTTCTTTGTGCAAGCTTTGTCTCCTTGGGGAAATTTCACTTTCACTTTCATGTTCTGTTCCATAGCCAAAACTGGAAGTAATTGTCATCTCAGTCATAAGGACTAGTCCCCCATTGGATATATCTCCCACCTATTCCTGTTGTGGCAACAATCCAAAATTTGGGATATTCCTTCTCCTTCATTCTCAATAAAAATGGTAAACTGGACAAATAGAGAGCGTGAATCTCCCTAACAGGGACACAGACAGCAATAAAGACAGATGTTATAATCCCTCTCCATGCTGTCGAAAAGAAAAAAAGTTTTGCCTTTAGTAATACTTTAATAACATATAAAGTCATATGAATTACTGCAGTAAAAATAGATCAAATATAGCTATATTAGTGGATTTACCAAAAAAGAAAACATTTGTAGCAAATTATATTTAGTGTGTTAAAATGTGCCATTTACTATATTTTTAAGGTATGTTTAGAAAGATTTTTTTTTTAAGCATGTGAATGGAAAGATGAGCTACTGATAAATGACTGGGTTGGAGGGAAATTCAGTTTGCTTTATTAGGCTTCAGCTCCAAAGAGATGTGTCAGAGTAGCTGTACAGTGTAATGTATGAGAGACAATAACCTGAGAGACAATTTGGGGTTTTTTTTGTTTACTTTCTTTATAATTTTTTTTATCATTTTTCCATTTAAGAGGCTTTTTTCAGCTTAAGTCCCAAGGTAAAAGACCCATAACGTTCTCTTTTGTATAAAATGAATTAGTGAGGATTTCTTTCTAAGGCTAATATTTGTTATGTCATTTATACGATGGCTGTTTGCTGGGCATTTGTCCATCTATATACTCTAGCATTCGTTTTCAGAGCCCATACAAACCATATAAATATAGTGCTACAGTAGATATAAAAAGTCTACACACCCCTGTTAAAATGTCAGGTTTCTGTGATGTAAAAAAATGAGACAAAGATAAACATTTCAGAACTTTTTCCACCTTTAATGTGACCTATAAACTGTATAACTCAGTTGAACAACAAATTAAAATCTTTTAGGTGGAGGGAAGTAAAAATAAAAAAATTAAATAACATGGTTGCGTAAGCGTGCACACCCTTAAACTAATACTTTGTTGAAGCATCTTTTGATTTTATTGCAGCACTCAATCTTTTTGGGTATGAGTCTATCAGCATGGCACATCTTGACTTGGCAATATTTGCTCACTCTACTTTGCAAAAACACTCCAAATCTGTCCGATTGTGAGGGCATCTCCTGTGCACAGCCCTCTTCAGATCACTCCAGATTTTCAATCTGATTCAGGTCCGGGCTCTGGCTGGGCCATTCCAAAATTTTAATCTTCTTCTAGTGAAGCCATTCCTTGGTTGATTTGGATGTATGCTTTGGGTCGTTGTCATGCTGAAAGATGTTCATGTTCGGCTTGCTAGCAGAAGCCTGAAGGTTTTATGCCAATACTGACTGGTATTTGGAACGGTTCATAAATTCCCTCTACCTTGACTAAGGCCCCTGTTCCAGCTGAAGAAAAACAGTCCCAAAGCATGATGCTGCCACCACCATGCTTCACGGTGGGTATGGTGTTCTTTTGGTGATGCGCAGTGTTGTTTTTGCGCCAAACATATCTTTTGGAATTGTGGCAAAAAAATTCAACCTTGGTTTCATCAGACCATAACACATTTTCCAACTTGCTTTTGGGAGACTTCAGATGTGTTTTTGAAAAATTTAGCCGGGCTTGGATGTTTTTCTTCATAAGAAAAGGCTTCCGTCTTGCCACTCACACCATAGCCCAGACATATGAAGAATACAAGAGATTATTGTCACATGTACCACACAGCCAGTACTTGCCAGATATTCTTGCAGCTCCTTGGATAAAGCTATAGGCCTCTTGGCAGCCTCCCTGACCAGTTTTCTTCTCGTCTTTTGAACAATTTTGTTGCTATAGGCCTCTTGGCAGCCTCCCTGACCGGTTTTCTTCTCGTCTTTTCATTAATTTTGGAGGGACATCCCATTCTTGGTGATGTCACTGTTGTGCCAGATTTTCTTTACTTGATGATGACTGTCTTCACTGTGTTCCATGGTATATCTCATGCCTTGGAAATTCTTTTGTACCCTTCTCCTGACTGATACCTTTTAACAATGAGATCCCTCTGATGCTTTGGAAGCTCTCTGCAGACCATGGCTTTTGCTGTAGGATGTGACTAAGAAAATGTCAGGAAAGACCTACCTTGAATGTGATTGCTTAATTCTGAACACCTCTACATTCCCAGTTATAGGAGGGTGTGCACACTTATGCAACCACATTATTTTATTTTTTTATTTTTACTCCCCCCACCTCAAAGATTTCAGTTCTACAGTTTATAGGTCACATTAAAGGTGGAAAAAGTTCTGAAATTATTTATCTTTGTCTCATTTTTGTACATCCCAGAAACCTGACATTTTAACAGAAGTGTGTAGACTTATTACAATATATCCACCAACTAAATTATGTGCAATATAAATTCCCTTAATTGCAAGCTGCCATAGAACCACCCTGAGAGATGACAAAGAATACAGTAATATATAAACACAGTGCTGCAAAATAATACTATTGCCGTCATTAATGAGTCCCGAAAAACTAGATACAATGGCTTTGAAATTACAGAGTTCAATTCTTTTAGAATACGTGGGTGGATCCTGGTCCAGGTGCTTTATCCAACTTTATTATGTCTAAATATTTCTGAACCATATCCCTTTTGACTTGAGCCATTGTGGATCATTTGGGGCTATGTCACTACCACCCCCATTGTGGACATGAGCTCCCCCATGCTCCTTTGTATACACAGAATTGAAGAACGTATTTAATAAATTTGCCTGCTCTTTGTCCCTAGTCACCCACTCTAGATTATTTTGTAAAGGGCCTACATGCTTAGACCTGACCTTTTTACTCTTAATATATTTGAAGATTTTTTGGGGGTTTGTCCTACTATCTTTTGCAATCTGTCATTTTGAGTTCTTGCATCCTTGATTTCCTATTTACATATTCTGTTATATTCTTTGTAACATTTAAAACGACACTAGTGTTCCTTTATTTTTATATTTTTTTAAAAGCTCTTTTCTTATTGTTTATAGCTTTTTTAACTTTGGCCGTGAGCCACATTTTTTTTTAGGCTTATAAACTTATTGCCTATGGGAATATACTTTGCAGTGAGTTCACAAACAGTCACTTTGATAGAAATCCCATTTCTGTTCTGTGCCCATTGATGCCAATATTCCCTCCCAGTCCAAGTCCAGGAGAGCAGCCCTCATCCTTCGAAAATTTTCTCTCGTAAAGTTAAGTGTTTTTATCTTTCCCATATGTGTTTTATGCTTACAGCTAACATCAAATGAAATCATGTTATGGTCGCTGCTACCAAGATGTTACTTTATATGAACATTAGTAATAAGCTCTGCATGGTTTGAGATTACCAGGTCCAACAGAGCATCATTCCTAGTTGGGGCCTCAATAAACTGGACCATAAAATTGTCCTGTAATAGGTTTATAAATTGTTGCCCTTTAACTGTCCCAGCAGTGCCATTACTCCAGTCAATTTCTGAGTAGTTAAAATCCCCCATTATTATCACCGTCCCAGCCCTTGCAGCCCTTTCCATCTGTGCAAGGAGTTGAGTCTCCACCTCCTTATTAACATTGGGTGGTCTATAACAAACTCCAATTATTAACTTTGAACTATGCACATCTATATGCAGGTCCCCCCATAGTGCTTCAGACTTATCACACTCTCCATCAACCAGGTCCTCTTTCACACTCGCTTTGAGATCACTTCTCACATAGAGACAGACCCCGCCACCTTGCCTTTTTACCCTGTCTCTTCAAAAGAGTGCATAGCCAGGAATATTAATAGCCCAGTCATGTGAGTTACATCATAGCTCTCCTCGTGCACCAGAGCTTCCAACTCACCTATTTTGCTTGGCAGACTTCTGGCATTGGTGAACAAACACTTTAATGCATTATTACATTTTGCTCTGGTGTTTTTCATATCTTGTTTAGTAGTACAAATGGCACTTTAACTTCCAATATAATTTCACCCACGACATTTATATGCAAAACAAAATGTGCCACATTACACTTAAAGTGAGGGTTCTTTGAATGTGAAAAAATACAGATGGACAAATGTCTAGCAAAATGCACATCAAATCTACAAATAGACCCCAAATAGTTCAAAATAGAAGATAAATGTATTTTGCAATTCAAAAAGGTCTAAAACTAACACGTGAAAGTATTTAATTTTACATATTTATTAATAAGGGTACATTCTGATCAGTCAGCCAATTCTGAAAATAAGAGAATTAATTTTACTACTGTAGGTGAAATTGCCCTATAAAAAATAGTATGCTTTTCTTTTTTTAAATATTGCTTGGATACAGTTTAGTAGTTTATGGTCTGGGGATGAAGAGGTTCCATACTTTCAAATATAGAAGGTGCAAACTTAAGAATGGAAATTTTGATCAGTTGTAGGCAAAGGACAGATTTAAATGTTTTCCTCATTCAAACTGGAACATTTTCAGTGGAACACATGAAAAGACACAAGGGAACTACTCAGAGCTTGTACTTTTCATCATACCTGTGAGAGTTTACAGAAGACTTTTTCATCTAGATTTATTTCACATTGACCATATTACAAATATGAGTTTATGTTATGCAGAACTCAACAAACAGGATGACTGCACTAATGGAAACACCCTATAATCAAAGTTAACATTTCTCGAGTCTTAAACAAAGTCATCTTCATATGCTGCTCCATCAGCGGCTTTAAATGCTCATTTTTCCCCTCAAACCAATCCAAGCAGACTAAACTTGTAATTAATAATAATTACTACAAATTTAGTCAAAACGATTGTCCAGTGTCAACAGCTACGCTGTCATTTCCATTTCTGGCTGCTCCCTCTCACTGCTGATGCATGCAAAGAGAACTGACACATGGCTGTAACAGGAAAGGCTGAGTGGTGTTTGACTTGCAGGCTGTGACAGCATGGTTTAACACACTCTATGCTGTGCAATGGGTAAGATGGCAGCACCAAATATGGGAATAACTTGGTTTCTGGTAAAAACTTGGGTAAAGTTTTTTTTTTTTTTTTTTTTTTCATTTGTTACATTGATTATGCACTAGTGAATAGTTCATACTTGGCAAAAATTTTAATTGACATTGGAAAAAGTAGGGTTGCTTTAAATATCCAATCACTGATGATCAGACAGCAGCTAAACAATTTTCCCAACTGTGAACTGGATTTCGACAGTGAGCTTTAAACTTTTAAACTAGCCTTATAACCTTATGATCGAAAATCTAATTATGGGTGATATCACTTACCGTATATACTCGAGTATAAGTCGCTCCGAGTATAAGTCGAGGCCCTAATTTACCACAAAAAAAATGGGAAAAACTTATTGACCCGAGTATAAGACGAGGGTGAGAACTGCAGCATCTGCCGCAAGTGGAAAAAGAGGGTCAGCAATGCCCATCTGCAGCTGTATTCCTCCCTGTGTCCTTTGCATGTATCATGTGTCCTGTGCATATGTGTCATGTGTCCTGTGTATATGTGCATGTGTCATGTGTATATGTACCTGTGTCATGTACCTGTGTATGTGTGCATGTGTATATGTACCTGTGTCCTGTGTATGTGTATATGTACCTTTGTGCATGTGTCTGTCTGCCATTCACTGTTCAAAAGCCGCGTCCTCCTCCTCGTCCAAAAAACTCCATTTCCCAGCAGTCAGCCTATCATGGACATTCTCTCATCCTCATATCACGGACGAAGATGAGAGAATGTCTGTGATAGGCTGTACACTGACTGCCTATCACAGACGAGGAGGCGCGGCTTTTGAACATTGAGAGCCGCTGCCGAGTCTATGCAGCACACGCTGGCTGCCGTCTGCCTGCATGACACGCTGATCATGCAGACAGACAGCAGTGACTCGTGTATAAGTCGAAGGGGGCACTTTCAGCCCCAAAAAAGGGGCTGAAAAATTCGACTTATACACGAGTATATACGGTAATTGACTTATTTTATTTGGTTCAGCACTACAGTTCAGAACAAATCAAGTAAGCTGGTGTATGCATGCCTAATTGTGTTTTCACTTGAAATAATATATTTATTTTTTATTTTAGGATGCTGTGTTAATGCAGTTTTGTGCCAATAAACTTGACAAGAAAGACTTTTTTGGAAAATCTGACCCCTTTCTAGTATTTTACAGAAGCAATGAGGATGGCAGGTAAGTTATTTAATATTTGCTGCTAGTTTTCAAGCTTCAGTGCATCTTAATTTAGAATCCTGTCAAAGGGTCTGAAAAATGATGTGTTCTGCGGGCATTGCCAGCATTTACGGATAACTAATAAAACCAGAAATGTTCTTTAACCAGTTGTTGACATTGGGCATGATACAAATGGCCTGAAATTTTTTCTTAAAGCAAAGTACACAGGGTGTGTTTAGTACACCCAGTCCTTCTGCCATGCTGCTGCAACTCTCTCTGTATTTATTTGCTAGCAGTTCTCAGCTCTCAAAATGACAGCTGGAAGTTGCTGCTTAAAGCTGAACTTTACCCATAAGAGTTTAAAAACAATTCATGTTCTTTAACAAAAGAACATACATTCCACATTAATAATTATGCTACCAAAATTAGAGTGTGCTGTAAAATGCCTCCAGCATTGCTCTTGTTTCTTTTTGCTGGAGAACACCAAATCGTTGAAGCCCAGAGCAGTCACTTCCTTCCTTACTCTCCCCCTCTCCTTGGTCTTAAAACTATATGTCACTTTCTTCAATTAAAATATGTACATTTCAATCCTTGATTGTATGTCTTGGCTCAGCTAGAGAGGAAGGCTGACAGAAGCTTTAAGCCTGGTATACACTAATGTTTTTTTTTTTTTTTCGTTCAACGCAGCAGGCTGAACAAAAAAACAAAACGAAAGAGCTCAGGAGGATCTGCTGTACTAACAACCCGATATCAGTACAGCAATCTCCCCTGCTGAGCTATTGTGTTCTGACAAGGGGAAGCCCCCCCCCCCCACCAAAACACACCGGTCAGCGCTCTCAGCCAATGGCTGACCAATCAGCAGACCTTTTTTGGCCATGCCATTTCCGGCTGCCATACACATAGGCTGAATGTCAGGTGGCTTCTTTTGAACTGACCAATGCCGCCCGATATTCGGCCCGTGTGTATGGCCCTTTATAGTGCTAAGGTTTTACAGGCTGCCATGAGGGAGAAAGGAGAGAGAATCAAAGAGATAAACGACTATCCTTGTAAGTTTAACCCTTTTGTGTCTTCCTTTCAGCAGGATTTGTCCTGTCACCTGCTTTTCCTTTCTCTTTTCCTAGTCTTTGTTCCCTCTGCACAGACTGTGTCATTCCTGTTGTGTTCTTCCTCCTTCAGCAACAGTAAATCTTAAAGCTGTGCTGAGAGTAGAGTAACTGATCATGTGCACAGCAGGGTGAGACAGTGCATTACTGGATTTTAAACCAAACATTCACTTATTTTTACTGTTTAGCTATACCTGCAAAAGGGGCCAGCCTTAAGTGATCTATCGGGAATTTCCTTATTAAAGTTTTAAAGTACACCAGCTATTTTGGCTGCTTCTGTCGGAAAAACAGACCTTCTGACACAGTGTTACAAAACACTTATTAACCTTTAGTTTACCCTAATTAGCCCCAATTAACGCCTTCACCTTCTCTTCTAGCTAACTATTAAAATTCTAACTTTTTGTTTTATTCTTTGTTACATTATAAGAATGCCCCCGAGACTACACCTTTGAAGATTAACACTAACTAAGACCCTTTTAGTTAGTGTAGAATACTTAAATTCTTTGTCAGATTTTTCTTGCTGCTTGTTACCCCATGGGTTAAATTTCCCCTTCCTTTTCTGTTGACAGGGAGTCACAGGGACATGAAGTGAAAGGATAGCTGTCAATAGGGAAAGAAACATTGAATAATTATGTTTTTACTGCTTCAGATACCCATTCTCCGTCATATTATGTTCTGGTGTCACAAGGTTGGAGTATGTGGAAATTCCCCTGCGGGTATCACATGCAACAATAAAAAGCTGACAGGGATCTCTTTACAACACTATAGAAAATTAAAATGACTAAATGTAGATGTACATTGCACCTTACAAACATTTTTATAGTTGTTGTTTCTGTCCTGGGATTATATACGTTCTTGTTCTACCCACACACACTCACATAAAGTGCTCTTCTTGCAAATGGCCTTAAATACACTCTTCCAGATCATGTGGAATATGTATTGTAATTGCAAAGGCAACATATCAATCAGTTCATGTATTTCCAAGGTAAACTGCCTTATTTAAAAAAATGGATAGTTTTAACAAGACACAGTTTTTATACAGAGAGGGGGTATTTTAATATTCACCTTCAATATATTATATATACAATGTACAGAAAAAAAGTTCAAGGCTGCAGCACTCCAATTCTTTTATTTAGTGAATGATATTCTTAATGAATTTAGAATCACATTCAGTGTTCCATCACCATGCAAGCTTTCAGACAGCACGCCCCTTATCAAGCCAGAAAATCTGCCTAATGAAATCATGCAATCCCATCATTTATGAATAAAAGAGAACCAGATACTCAGCATTTGATCATTAATGGGCACATTGAACACACATGCATAGATAGAGCTCCCTGCATGGTCGAGTTCCTACTCCCATAGAAAGAGGCCTGTTGATCTTCTGAAAAACAAACAGCATATATACTCACATATAGGTTCTTATCCAAAACCATAAATCTCTAGATTATACAAAAAACAGTGATAAACATATCAACACCTACTAATCATAAATGACCATAAAGAAACATAAAATGAAAATAAAAATGCCTATAAAAAGAAATACAAATCAAAATCTGAACTAAGCCCTTGAGGTTGCACAGTATCTAACTGTTCAATCCAATATACTCCCCTCTTGTTCAGTAATAGTTCACGATCACCCTCTCCTCTATTTATTGAAATGTGGCCAATTATCATAATTTTTAACTGTGACACTGAATGAGAACACGCCTCACAATGCTGTGCAACTGTACCAGTTCATCTCTAATTAAATATTTATGCCTCGCAAATTAATCTTTTAATTTTGGGTCATCTGTCTTACATAGTAATACCCACACAGGTACTTTAATACATTCACAGCAAAACTTGTCTAACATGTATAATATCCTCTAATTTTAACCCTGCATCCCAAATGTGGATGAGTAAAAATGTCCCCTTGATCATATGATAACACTGGATGCAATTAAAGCATGGAAAGGCACCAGTATTGCTAGGTCCCAAGAATGTATCCACAGACCTTACAGTTGGTGTACAATCAGATCTTAACACGTAATTTAAAATTATCTCGCCTCTCCTGTAAGATGTAAATGGAGGATGTGTAAATTCTGCAACTCCTGGATGATTGTTTTTCAATAATGTACAATGTTTTTTAATGATAGAATAGATGTTTTCAGAAAAAAGGATAACATTCTGGGTTGGGTTCACACTATTGCGACTTGGATGCTGGTTTCTCCGCATCCAATTCGCATAGCAGGAGCTTGTAACCGGCTCTCTATGGAGCCGGTCACAAGCTCCTGCTATGTGAATGGGATGTGGGGAAACCCGCATCCAATTCACATATAGTGTGATCCCAGCATCAGACCTTTGCTGGAAGAATATTTTACTGACTGGACCTCTGTGAATGTTAATTCAATACTCCTGTTCTAGGAGATGATAATCCTAGGAAAGACAGAAGACCATTAGATTATTTTTTAACACACAGGGAGCCCTGTGCATCTTTTGGTCCATTCCATGTCTGAATTCAGCCAAAAATTCAGGCTGAAATCAGACCTGAAATGGTGAATGGAGACGCACCAGACTCCTGTTGTGAGCCGCTGCGTTCTCCAGTGTGAACCCAGCCTTAATCGTATGTTTGTGCGATGATCTTTCACATCACAGCCCACCTCTCCACTTAGGCTAAGTTTACATCTTTGTGGCTGGGGAACATGCACAAAATTTGCATGTGTTCCCGACCCACAGAGAAATGTGCTGCACTTTAACAGATGCGCGGGAATGGCACTCCCACATATAGGCACCTACGGCACATTTTTATGCACTCAAAACTACATGGTGCTGCAGTGCAATTTTTTTTTTTTAAAAGGTTGGGACTTCTATCCCTGCTTTACTGGCAGGTATGGCAGCCCAATCAAATGAATGGGCTGCCCTACCCGTGATGTGTGCGGGCAAACGTGCATGCACAGATCTGAACCATGCCTCGTATCACAATTCCATTCTTACATCTTCAGTCCCAGCTTCACATCACAGGCCCTCCCTTCACATCAGAATTCCCTTCTTTTCATTACTGTCCTCTTTACCACCCATTACTGTCCTCTGCCCCATTATTGTCCTTAGTCCTCAGATCCAATATTACTATTCTCAGTCCCCCATTACTGTTCTCATCCTCCTCATTACTGTCTTTAGCCCCCCCCCCAATTACCGTCCGAACACAGGCAGGGTGGAGATTGGGAGGCACAGCAGATCTCGACAGAGGGCGGGAGCTGCAAGCTAGTGATTAGTTGCTAGGACCGCCCTGCATCCTGGCACCCAATCACCTGCTTGTTAACTCTGGCAGCCACCACCCTCCGTTCAGAGCTGTCCTGCCTCCCGATGTCGCCTTGCTGAGAATGCAGCAGCAGCAGGGATTGTTGCTGGGCAGAACGGTCCTAAATGGCAGGACTACTGTGGTCTGGACATGACATTGATCCGCCATTTAATGATGCCTGTCCCAGAGGATAGTTATAGTAAATAAAAGGATTCTTAGAGATTCCACCGCTCCAGTTCCCATGGAATGCATTGACTAAAGGCTCACATAGATGAGCTTTGTTGTTCTGTATTTAACTTGTGTTTGAAGCTTGCTTTGATAAATAAAAAAAAAGTCTGCAGATTTTCATTTAATTATATAGTGTG
The DNA here is from genome assembly GCF_042186555.1 of Aquarana catesbeiana. Taxonomy (NCBI): domain Eukaryota; kingdom Metazoa; phylum Chordata; class Amphibia; order Anura; family Ranidae; genus Aquarana; species Aquarana catesbeiana. The sequence goes on from NC_133326.1 coordinate 196,713,174, forward strand.
AGTGACCGTTCAGAGGCAGCATTTGACCTGTTTTGCATTTCTTTGAAACGGTGTCAGTCTGAAGATCCATTCCTACTTCTTCAAATATTTCTCAGCTGCAGGCAATGGCAGATCAAATGCAACCTCTGTGCTTGTAGCCTCACTGGGACTAGCAGGTGAAATGCTACTCAAACATTTTGAATGGCACAAGTTTGACAGATGCAAACCAAACCAGCAGATGTGTTCGGTCATCCCTGATACCATACAAATGGACAAAAATTGGTGTGTACTATACATATACCTGTAGGATTATAAAAATTAACATCAATTACATGCAGCTAGCGTATCTTGAAAATGATCTAAAATAAACTCCTCCAGATCCTATGGAATATGTACAGTATTTTAGATAACTGTAAAGACAAAATATCAATCATTTCATGTATTTCCAAGGTATACTACCATATATAAAAATTGAACGGTTTTAACTAGACACATTTTTAACTAGACACATTTTTTATACTAAAAGGGCTATTGTTAACATTTGACACTTGACGTTTAATTCCAATGATTATTTTTTTTTCAGCTTTACAATTTGCCACAAGACAGAGGTGGTAAAGAACACATTAAACCCAGTCTGGCAGGCTTTTAAAATTCCAGTCAGAGCTTTGTGCAATGGGGATTTTGACAGGTAAGACAGTGACACATTCTGATCTTTCACCAATTTGTAACATCCTTAGACTGTATTGTGATATATTCAGTGTTAGTATTGTGAAGGGCATTCGATTAAGAACAGTGTCAAATCATTTAATAAATAAGCAAAGGGCAAAGGTTCTGAATGCATGTTTATACTTTATGAGACTTTTCTCATTAAAATTTAACTCTTACCTTTTTTAAAGGTTTTTTTAATTGCTATTTTGGATATAAAATAGCAGTTTACAATCTTTATTTTACAAATAAATATTTAATAAAATGTGATTTTATGTTATTATGTTTGTAGAGCTTGCAGTGCTTTTTAGACAAAAGCCCAGCACTAACTGGAAATGGCAGGTTTCCCCCTCCTCTAAACTATGTGTTTAAAGAGGAGTTCCGTCTGGGGAAACACAATTAAAAGTCAGCAGCTTCAAATACTGTAGCTGCTGACTTTTAATATATGGACACTTACCTGTCCAGGGAGAACGCAGTGTTGGCACCCCAGCCGATTTTTAAATTGGCTGTCTGGTGCTGCCGGCGCCATTCATCTTAAGGGAAACCAGCAGTGAAGCCGGTTCCCTACTGCGCATGAGCAATGCACGCTGTGATTTCTAACGCAGGAGGGAGGAGGGGGCTGAACGTCTGAGGGACAGCGCCGTGGCACAGTCTCCTGGAAGTGGGGAAGGGTACCTGTCAAAAACAAGGAAGGAAGCAGATAAGCAAAAGTTCCACTTTTGGGTGGAACTCTGCTTTAATCTGATATACTGTTTGTTCTAGTCAAAACATTGTAGTAAGCCAGCTTTCTGAAACTTAAAAAAAAAAAATTAAATACATTTTTTGAACATAATACATAAAAAATACATGGAAAACCATCACATTTTCCCTTTAAAGTTAAACCTGTTTGTGAATTTAAACTAACTTCAAACTTACCAAAGTGAGGTAAGTACTGAATAGCGGGCACTACAGGGTGTCTAATCAGTTCCTGCTGTGTAAAGAAAAAAAGGTGGTTGCAATACCCAAAATATGCTGACTTATGGAGTATAGAAAGAGCAGGTACAGTATATTACCTCCCCTTCCCACAAGTAAAACAGTGCTACACCTGGTCTGTCAGGTGACAATTGGGGGTGTGCATTCACCTTTACAGATACCAACAAGTCAGTAGCCGCCAAAAAAAAAAACCTCTAGAAGTACTACAAAGTGCTTCTAGCTTTTAGATAGCTTTAGAGCTATCACTTTTACAGCTATGATTCATGCTCCTGCTGTCAAGTAGTCAGTGGTCTTGTCACATACTATGAACATTTTTGATAATTTTTAAAATAGGCCACAGTGAATTTAGTAATGTAAAATAACAGTACTCTGAAAGTGTTACTTATCTAATTAGTAAGCTGCTACAAGCCGTGTGTTGATATTGACATATTCCCTATGTCATATATATTCCCTTACATAGCATTGTTTTTTGCAATGGACATATATCAAACAAAATATGTAGTCTTAATATTTTTAAGATAAACATGTAAATTAAGTCAAGAAATAATCCAAATTTAGTGTGATAATGTTTTTAGCATTTTAATAAAATTTTAATATTTAAAATATGTTTTAAAAACACCTTGGGGCACTTATGTTTGCACATTATATTTATAGGCTCTGCCATATTTTGTAAAGATCGGGCTTTGCTGATTTTTTTGCAAGTCTATTTTGCCCAACTCATTAAAGATAATGCTGATCAATGATGAGCAAATCATCTGTGGCCAGGTCATGCTCCACCCCACCTAGGCACATATTTACATGTCTCTTGTACAGGCAGTCCCCTGAGGTATAAACATTCGACTTACATATGACTCATACTTACAAACTGAGGGAGACAATGGGAAGTGAAAGGAAATCTACCCTTAGGAAAGGAAATTCACTCCTGTAAGAGATATCATGGGAAAAAGGTGTCTCCACTGGAGCTTTATCACCAATCCTTGTTTCCAGGACAACCCAAAATTTTCAAAATCCAATTGTCATAGGGACAGAAAATGAGGTGAAATCTTCTGAACAGGGGGCACCGACAGCAAAACAAACATTACAGGGGTGTTAACCCTTCCCTATGCTATCCAAAATGTACAAAATATTTTTTTGGCTGGAGCTACACTTAAAAATATGTACCTGTTCCAACTTGCATACAAATTCAACTTAAAGTGGTGTTCTGGCCGAAATTATACTTTTTAAATAAAAATACCCCTATAATACACAAGCTTAATGTGTTCTAGTAAAATTAGTCTGTAACTAAGGTCTGTTTTGTTAGTTTATAGCAGTAGTTTGTTATTTTATAAACTTACATCAGGCCGTGGCCATCTTAAGCGTGGGCATCTGAAGCCAGACTGTATTTCTTCCTGGATCTCATCCTTGCAGATCTCAAACATGCTCAGTGCAGCACAAGCAGTGTAATAGGTTTCAGGTCAGGTTTCCATAGCAACGGCAGTTTCAGAGGAAGTTGCCACCCCTTCCCAGAAGGCATTGCAAACAGGAAATGATGCGATGGGCCGCGGCCAGGGAGGAGGAAGTGAAAAATGAATACAGCAGATATACAGTAGGTGCTGAGAAAAAAAAATATCCAATTTGTTTACAGTGCACAGTTTAGTGAGGGATGCTGAAGAGTTGTAAAAGTGGGTGGAACTCCACTTTAAGAACAAACCTGCAGAATTTGTAACCAGGGGACCGTCTGCAGCTTTGGTGCAGGGAATACCCTGGCTGCAGATGATTGGCATATACAGATGACCGCTTCCTAGCGGGCTTGCACATACGGGTCTGGCTGCTAATTTTAACACACCCAAGCTCATCATTACTGCTGATATCTTGCCTAAGGCTGGCTATTCATTCTGCTATATGTCCTTTTTGAGAATGCTAGTTTCCAGGCGGTCATGCTGATGCAGTCTGAGTCATTGAACCAGAACGAGTATACAGATAAGAAATTCTGACTATTTACTGACACTCATTTACAGCATGCCTGTTCCAGATCTTTTAAGCTGGCCAAATACTGTTTGTATTTCAGCTGGCTACAGATGAACCTTGACGAAAATTTGCTTAGTGGGTGGCCATGTTAACCCTCTTCTGTCCAAAATTCTTCAATTAAAAATTCAAAGGAACTAATTTGAAAATTGTTGGCCAAATAGTGGCTGCATCCAGTGAAATCCACTCTGTTAAGGGTGGGTGGGGGAATCTGTCAGATTTTTTTCTTTTAGCCCTTTGGCTAAAGGAAAACATGTAATAGTGTATGGCCAGCGTAACTCAAAAGTACTAAGTCAGACACAACTAAGCAACGCTACCCATTCAAGAATTCTAAATTAGCAGGTGACGACATGTACAATATCTTTGTCGATTTGACGATTCCCAACAGCACTGGGTTGTATATGTGCCAGTCCATAAGTGCTTGTTTTGTTTGTCTGGTTTTAAAGTTAATAAAGGGTTTTCAGGATTTAAAAAAATGGTTGTTTATTTTATAAGCTTTTTATTGTTCCCTTTCTCATATTACAGTTCTCTAGCAATTTCTAGGTAGCAGCTGTGAGAATTCAGTGACTTTACCTCCTTTCACTTTACCTTCCTTCATCCCTCCTTTTCAAAATAACTCAAATTTTTTTTTATGGTTGACATCAGGCAAAAATTGCACATTGGACTTTTGAAGGTAAAGTCGATTTTTACAGAGTTTTCACAGCTGATATCTAGGGATTGCTGCAGAGCTGTGACATGAGAGAAACAATAAAAGGCTTACAGCGGCCTTTATGCAGTTAATGTTAGATGGTCTAGCAAGAAGGCTGGCATGGTTTGCTTTAAAAGTAGTTAATTCTGCAGGTAATTTTATATATAGATGTGGATAATGAAGTGAACCTAATGTTAAGATATCTCTTCATGTGCAGTAGCATATTTTTTTTATTTTCCTGCATATTACTAGATGCATAAAGTTAGCACAGGTTCATGTAAAGAGATGTGTAGTGTTTGTATATATTTTTGGATTTATTTTTTTACAGGACTATAGTACATATCTTAATTGTGCAGTGCAGAACGCAGGGCTTGTAGCCATAGACCATGGGTTATATGCAGGCTACCTTCCTAGTGTATGCTTACATAACCTCCTTTACTCCACGAGACTCCAGTTTTTTTATTCTTTTGGAGAAGCTTTTTTCTTCTAAACCATTTATTTTTTCTTCAGACATTTCTATCAAGAGTTGGCTACTTATTGCACTGGGCTATCAAGTAGTTACTGGATCTGTAACCCTTGGTGCTCACCACTGTGTGGACCTGGCCTGTAATGGCCTGGATCCTGCGTTAGGTGATCACCTTGGCATGTTGTTCTAATGAGTGTAGTTTGCACTGGGTGCTATAAAGGTTCAAAGCTGTGGTCCATTCCTATGGTTCCTAGACCCTGAAGACCCCTTTAAGGGTATGTCCACCCTGATGGGCAAAGCCTGGAGCCTTATTGGAGTGGCCAGGACAAGGTAAGACAGGGTTTCCCTGTAACTTGGATCATTCTTGGCTATACACAAACTGCAAAGCTTATTATACAAGCCCATGCATTGACACAGAAGTAGGAAGTCATTCACTTTACTGTGCTACTCCTCATTATGCTTGTTTCTAATGCCTTCCGCTATTAGTTTTTCATTTAATGTGAAGTTGGGTGGTAAAACACGCACACCATATTTACTGCACTTCCTGCTGCCTTCAAAGACACACTCAAGAAATACCGTCAACCCCTGGGTTATATTGGCTCCTGCATTCCAGACACAAAAAAATCCATTCCTTCTGCATCCATTCTGTGAGTACCCCAGTGGGGATCCTCTCACTGTTGCAATGGTGGATTACAGGCGTAAGGGAGCTGAGACAAAAAGGTTGACTAACACATGCTCTGCTGATGACCCACAGGAAACTCAAAACACCCCTCAGGTTGATACTGGTTCCCTTGTCCCAGAACATTGGCTTTTTATACCACCACTCCCCTCCTCTGACACTAGCTTCCTCTCAGGTGCACATAGAGTGGCCTATCTAACAAAAGCAGACATTTCTGCCATTATAAAAGGATAAGCTATTGCGCTGACTGGAACCCAACTGTCATTTAACGAGGCACAGGAGAGTGGTAGGGAACACCAGGTGAAGTGGACGCAGCTCCTCTCAGATTAGGTCTTGAGATCCTAATGCACATGTAAAAAACCAACACAAGAGGGCTCCTCCATCTAGGTGTAGCGATTTGTTTGTTACAAAATGTATGAAGGACAATAAAAATGCACTCACTAGATAAAAGTGGATCAAGGCTTGTCATAAACCCATATAAACCTCCATAGGATCACCGGGAGGCTGCAAAGCTCTGCAGGCATGTGGCTAGTTGAAGCAGAGTTCTTAATGGAAGTACAGCTGTCGGACTTCAGGCTGGAACATAAGCAACAGCAGCTTCCAGAAATGGCAAGATGGCTGTGGCTCCAAACTGGATCTCTCTCAGCTGGGTGATGGTTACAGGAAGTGGAGTGGGTGTGGCTACATGTTTCAGGGCTCTCAGGAGCGTCCCTTTATCAAACAAGCTGCTCACATCTGATAATGTGTCCCCACATATAAATATAAGAAAGTGTATAGAAATGTGGCACTTTGCTTTTTGCTTTTGTGGTTCTGTGTATTTGAATTAACGAAAATTAATTTAAATTCATAAGTGGTGTCCAGTGTTGCATAATTATTTCTATGTGTGCAACCACACAAAAAGGTGCTCCCAGTGTTCAGCAAAAAAAAAATTACAAAACTCTTTCAAATAAAAAAGACAGAAAAACACTGGATGAAATAACACCTGTCGTACAATTGGGTCAAAATCATTACTTTTTAATTACTGTGGTGCATACAAGTTCATAAGTCATAGATTTTCCTTCTGCTTCAAAGTTGATCCCATTTGACAACCTAGATATCCAAGAGAGAAAAAGTTCCCTGTTGGTGTGTCTTGGGTTTTTCAGCATTAGGCATTTGTATATCAGATTTCCAGAGCTGCTACCTGGTCCTCTGTTCCTGTGTCATCCAAGTTTTACCAGGTGTTGTTCAGGCCTCGAGCTTCCGTCCCAAGGTGTCATCTGAGTGTTTTTTGAGTTTTTATTCTTTTTTTGTGGGGCTGTTGGCAGTTCTGTTTACTGTGTTTTTGCCCACCCCTCAGTTTATTGCTTGGGGATGTCCCATGGTCTATGACTACAAGCTTTATGTCGTACACTGTACAATTAGGATAATGGAGATTTTGACTTACCTGTAAATTCCTTATCTTGGAGGAAAGGACGAAGGACCTTCTTCTCTGTTTCCTGTGGTCATATTTTATTGCTTGCTAAAAAACGGACGTTTCACAGAATGAGCGAGGTTATACAGTATGAGCATTCACTAGGAGCAACTCTAGCAAAATGTTTGCCAATGATCAATCACCTGAAGGTAGCCTGCATGTAATGCATGCAACAACATGCCAAGGTAAGAGCCTAAAGCAGGATCCAGTGCCCAAAGTAAACATTACAGGCTGGCCCCACACAGTAGAGTCTGGGTACAGACCCCAAGGTGAACAGTGAGAGTTACCAATCAGGAAACTGCTAGATAAGCAGTCAGAAAAAGAAATGAATGAAAAGAAAAAAAATTCTCCCTAAAGAGAAGAGGTTCATCCCCTAGTGCACTATCAATCAAACTGGAGTCTCGTGGAGTGGGTGGGGTTGTATAAGCATGCTCTAGGGACAGCCCTGGAAAAGTTTTTGCCAGTGTCCAATCACCTATATTTAGCATGCATATAACCCATGTTCTACAACTATAAGCCCTGTACCCTTTACTGTACTCCGGTATAAGGAATTTACGGTAAATCAGAATTCCTTTTTTGTTTAATTTGTTTCTATCCAGACATTACGTATTCGATTAAATGTAGGGAGGCAGTTCAATGGTAGCTTGTTTGGTTATATCCATTGCAGTTTTTTTTTTTTTTTTTTAATATTAGCTGTGTTTTGATAAAAAAAGACACTAGAACTAGAAAAGCATCCTTGTAAATTAGCTTTATTCTAAATGATTTATTGTCTTAACGATAGTATAAAATATATTTGTATTAGTAAATTCATACTATAAATTTCTTGTATGTTCGCTATCTCTTCTTAAGATCACATTGTGATCATAACACTCATCATTGTCTAAAAACTGTATTCATTTCATGTTGCGTAATGCATTTTCATTTATTTTTGTTGACAGAACAATTAAAATAGAAGTCTATGACTGGGATAGAGATGGAAGGTATAGTAGCAGATGACTGTTTATCAATACCAGAGATATATTCAAATGCCTAATTAAAGCTATTTCATGCTGTAATAAGTATCTGGCTTCCTTCTGTGCCAGTCCTGTAACTAAAAACCTGGGAATTTAGTCATATGATCCATGTTGAAGAGCTGATCACCAAATCTGAACTTCATCAGAGTTTCCATCTTTAATTCCTCACAATAGGACTGTTAACACAGCTTTAAGTTACCATTTGCGCTAATTAGTATAATGCACATTCAGATAAAATGTGTAATCTCCAGCTTTTAGTGAAGTTTAAATAGTTAATTTGCATCAAGAAGGTCAATACAAATTATTTTCTTTACTAAGAGATGCTGCGGCTGTATGCGCTATATGAACTGTATGTAGCCTCAGCTACATGCAGTGTACAGTGCTGTTTTTCTAGCAGTGGAATGGGAACTTACCTTCAAACTCCCAGAACAAAATTGAGTCTGACTGAGCAGCACTCAGCCCTTCACAGGGAGCTTTGTATTCTAGAAATGACTACAAAGCTTCTTCTGATTGGCTGAGTTGAAGAGGCGGTCTGAATATATCACAAGCGCCAACTCAGCCAGTCAGAGGAAGCTTTGTAATAATAGATGAACATATTTACCTGGTTTCCTAATTTGCATCAGTGAAATGTTATGTTTTAAAAGTTTTACTTTGATTTTTTTTTAGCCTATAGTTGTTTCTGACTTTTTCAGCTCATCACCAATATAAAGAACCTCTCTAATGTTATCCTATTTCAGACATACATATTGAAGCTAAATATTTAAAGTAAAAATGTAGTGTTTTAATAGCCACTTCAGTTTATTTGTTCATATAAGCATGTAATGGGGTCCTTTGTCTCAGTAGACAATATTGGGTAGGGCGAACATTTACTATTTTGAAATATTGGCAAATATGCACATTTTGTTAAATACCGTACTTGATTTTAAACTGCCTCACAGTCATTACTTTACAACATTTTTAGCTAGGTTTTATACTATGTTTTACATGCCTAATAATTTTTCATTAAAAATACTGTATATTTCAGCATCCTTTCTGTGCTGCAAAATATCAATCTATCAGCAGGAACTGAAATTTGTATTAAAAAAAACAGTTAATCACTTGTTTGCAAGTTTGCATCAGCATTTTTTATAGATTGCAGAATTATCTTAGTGAAACCTATCAATCTAGGTCGGAAACATAAAAGAATATGTACAGAAAAAATGAACAGCTGTTGGCTCTGCAGAGTTTGCATATTTGGGTAAATTGCTGATCAGAAGGCAGTACCTGTGAAACAAAAATGCTTTTTCCTGCAGTACCTTGTAGACATTATCAAGTATCTGAAAGTGCTAAGCAAGGCTTTGGCATTAGTCTTTTGGAGTGGTGGAATGAATACAAATTTCACATGGTAATTGGCCCACCACGTCCTGCTCTGAGATGGCGGGTCAGCAAGCCCAGATTGCAGGTTCCCGACCCTCCATCTCCGAGCATTAGCGCGAAGAACGGAGCTGCCGCTAGAGGAAGCAGAGCCAATGCTTCCTATATAGCACTGGCTCTTTCACAGGCGGAGTGATACCAAATGTATTCCGCCTGTGACAGGAAGCATTGGCTCTGCTCTCTACTGCAGCCACATACTTCTGTCACAATGATGCTCGGAGATGGCAGGTCGGGACATGAGAACCCGCAATCTGGGACAGCAGCCATCAGTATCAGCCACCAGTATCAGTACCAGCCACCAGTATCAGTACCAGCCAGCAGTATCAGTACCAGTACTCGCCATCAGTACCAGTCATCAGTACCAGCCAGCAGTACCAGTACCTGCCAGCAGTACCAGTCATCAGTATCAGTACCAGCCATCAGTACCAGCAGTACCAGTACCAGCCATCAGAACCAGTACCAGCCAGCAGTACCAGTCATCAGTATCAGTCTCAGCCAGCAGTACCAGTACCAGCCATCAGAACCAGTACCAGTCATCAGTATCAGTACCAGTACCAGCCAGCAGTACCAGTCATCAGTATCAGTACCAGCCCTCAGTACCAGCCAGCAGTACCAGTCATCAATATCAGTACCCGCCAGCAGTACCAGTACCAGTCATCAGTACCAGTACCTGCCATCAGTACCAGTACCAATCATCAGTACCAGCCAGCAGTACCAGTGCCAGCCAGCAGTATCTGCCAGCAGTACCAGTACCCGCAAGTAGTACCAGTACCCACCAGCAGTCCTAGCCAGCAGTACCAGTCAGCGGTACCCACCAACTGTACCAGTACCAGCCAGCAGTACCCATCAGCAGTACCAGTACAAGCCAGCAGTACCCACCAGCAGTACCAGTACCCACCAGCAGTACCAGTCAGCAGTACCAGTACCCACCAGCAGTACTCACCAGCAGTACCAGCCGGCAGTACCCAACAGCAGTACCAGCACCTGTCAGCAGTACCTACCGGAAGTACCAGCCAGCAGTAACAGCCCTGGAGGACAGCCAGCAGCCAGCTGCAGGAATCCTGAGGAAGAAGTGAAGATTGAGGTGAGTTGAGGTGCAGGTAAACCACTGTGCATCAGTGTGAAAGCAATCTTAGGCCCCTTTCACATGATCAGTCCGATTGCGTCCACCTGTCTGTTTTTCAGGTGGACTCAAATGGAATCTCCATTAACCTCTATAGAGCGACAGATGTAAACGGACTCGTGTCCAATTACACCTGCCTATCTGTAATCCGATCTGCTTGAAAAAAAAGGGGGATCTGTCCCCTTCTTTCTGGGCGGATCGGAGGGCCCTTAGGGTAGAGCGGGCTGCGTCCGTGTCTGCTCGACATATACAAAGTGGACACAGACCTGCCATCCACCCTTTACAATCATTGTGGCCCGCGACTGGTTTCCAAGTCATTAAAGTGGCCCTCACTCCTTAAAAGGTTGGGCACCCCTGGTTTAGAGATTGCTTCTCTACAGATCCTTGCAAATATCCGAAATCCCCTAAATGGAATTCCTAACTCATGTTCTGCTGTGACAAAATGTATCGCTTATTTTTAACGCTGATTGGCAGAAATAAACATTTCTTTATCGTACATCATGGGACACAGAGCCTTAAGTAATTACTTAATGGGTTATAGTCCACCTTCAGGTGATGGACACTGGTTATACCCAATCCAAGAAGTTCACTCCGTATATAACTCGTCCTCCTTCCAGGAGCACATCAGTTTTTTTGCCAGTGTCTAAGGTGTTGGTCACGAGTGAAGATGTGCTCTGAGGAGCTCCAGGAGGGATCCATGCTGGAATTAAATAGCCTCCATAAAGACCAGATCCATCCAAAGTGCCACTAAAGCCTAAAAGGATGGTACCTGGGGCCTCGTATCCAAAGCATGAGGTTTTGCCTGTAATGCCTCTCCTTGAAGGGCTGGACCCCAGGAACCCAGGGCTTTGGTCTTCCTACATTACCTAGCTTTCCTGGTGGGATGCTTTTACAGGTCCAAGGGAGTTAGAACCCCATTTTAGGGACCCGGTCCTTGAAAGTTTGCTAAACGCAGCCCGCCATGATGGGTAAAGGTTGGATTGTCTGTTAGTTCAGCAAATCCTGTGGCGGGGATAAGGTAAGGGAAGAAACTTGGGTATTAAAAACACCTAGGTATTCTTCTATTAGGGAAAAAATGTTGTCATGCCTTGATTCTCCACTAGAGGGAGTCTATGCACATACCTTACTCTTCATTGTAAAGCTCAGTCAGTCTGTGTGTGGCCGCAGCAGCACGTGCAGGGAGATTCCTCTCAGGTAAAAGAAATATGCCAAATGTTTTCTTTTCTCTGCATGAAGGGACCAGGGGTTAGGGGGACATCAGCAGTGTACCCCCCTTACATCCCCCCCGCGCCGCAGGGGGGTGCGGAGGTCCCGCTAGTACTGCTAATGTTAACTGTTGAAATGCTGTTTCTGTTGTATGTACCTGCTACAAACAGGTCTCTGCCTCCCCCCCCCCCCCCCTCATGTTGGGTCTGTGGACCAGAAAATGCCCCACACAAGCGCAGGAACATTTTAAATGTAAAAATAATTTTTTCTCAGAGGGGGCGGGGCCTAATCGCAGTGCCGTGAACGTCCATGAGGATGCACGGCAGGCATACACAGATAAACTACAGCTGTGACAGTCTCTCCTTGGCTGACGAGGAGAAAACAAGCAGCCTGCAACACAGGGACACAGAGCTGTGAGGGTTGCAAACTGGCATTCCTGATACAGGAATGACACCTTTTTCCCAGCACTAGGCTGAATTTTATAGCAGCTTTAAATGTCATGACTATTTTCAGCGATTAAGGGGAATTTGTATAGTGCCTCTGTTTTTGTACTTAGGACTATGCCTACCAAAAAAAGACACCACAAAAAAACAAAAATGTAAAGGTTTCCCCCCCAGGCATTAGGATCTCGAGTCGCATTTCCACGCCGTCATCCTCGCCTGAATTACCAGTTATGGTAAAACAAGGGTGAGCAATTGGAACAAATCAATGGTGCAACTGCTTCTCACATCTCAGCCCCTGTATATGTGACTGAAGATGTCCTTTCCTCCTTCCTGCAGGGTCTAGAAGAAAGATTAGCGGCTTTACTCGCATCCTCCATTCAAATGGATAGGAAGCGTGCTATATCCCCATCCTCCACTTCAGAACCTTTTCAAGGGGAGCAGTGGGCACAGGATGAGGTGTTACCCTCAGTCGATCAGGAGAAAAAACAAACCGATGATTCCTCTGCGGAGGAAACAATGGTAGATAAACCTTTTTCAGCCTCTCAATCTGAGAAATTGCTGATACAATCTCTTAAGAAGATGGTTTGCTACACTTTCATGCTACCCCTAACTGAGTCTCCTGAAAGCTCGGTTTCTTCCTTGGGTTCCTTAAAACCTTCTCATCCTTTGCATACGTTTCCTGCACATGCATTACTAGAACAGCTTATTTTTGCTGAATGGGATCACCCGGATAAGCATTTTCTCTCTCCTAAGAGATTTGCAATTCTTTATCCCCTGGAGGAGAGATTCTCCAAAAGATAGAAAATACCAGCAGTTGATGCTGCGATTTCCAATGTGAATAAAGGCCTAACTGGACAAGTAGACAATGCACAAATGCTAAAGGATCCAACAGATAAAAAGTTGGAATCCCTGTTAAAATCTACTTTTTCCATGGCAGGTGCCATTACTCAGCATGTAGTCGCTGCAATAGGCGTCTGTCAATCACTAAAGGACCAATTTAAACAGGCCCTTAGAGAGATTCCTGCACAACAAGCTCGGTAATTGGCTGAACTACCAAAAGCATTATGCTTTGCCATAGATGCTATTAAAGATTCTTATGCTTGTGCATATGCATAGAATCTTGTGGTTAAAAAATTGGTCAGCTGAAGCACCATGTAAAAACCTCCTAACTGGGTTCCCTTTTCATGGGGAGTGACTATTTGGAGAAGACTTGGACAAATATATCCAAACAATTTCTAGTGAGAAAAGTACTCTTTTGCCAGTCAAAAGAAAGTATAAATGCCCTTCATTTAAACGGGCTCTTTCCCCTACACCAGGGGCTTCCGCCTCTAGGCAGTGGTGACGGCTTCCGCCGTCAGACTCTAGCGGAAAATCTCAGAGTCAGACCCAGGCTCAAAAGAAGTCCTGGGGTCAGGAAACCTGCAAAGCTGAATCCTAAAGCCTCATCATGAAGAGGCAAGACTTCTGCAGTTTTCAGAAGTCTGCAAAGAGGAAATTCAGTACAGATGGGTCTTTTCCACGGTAACACTGGGGTACAAACTGGAATTTCTGGACTTTCCACTGTCTCGCTTCCTGAGGTCAAGCGTTCCCAAAGATCCAGAGAAAAGACAATCTCTGTTTCAGGCACTAGACTGATTAATATCTCAAGGGGTGATCATACAGATCCCCACAAAAGAGCAAGGTCTGGGGTTTTATTCAAATCTTTTCATGGTACCAAAACCAAATGGAGGCGTCAGACCCATTCTAGATCTAAGAAATCTAAATCAGTACCTGAAGATCCACTCCTTTCACATGGAGACGATCAGGTCAGTAGTTTCTATCCTTCTAGGAGGAGAACTTCTGGCATCAGTCGACATCAGGGATGCATATCTGCATGTCTCTATATTTCCCGTGCATCAAAAGTTTTTGCGGTTCGAGTTAGAACAGCAGCATTTCCAGTTTGTAGCCCTGCCCTTTGGGCTAGCCACAGCACCCCGGGTGTTCACCAAAATGCTGGCCTCACCTCTAGCCAAGTTAAGGGCACAGGGCATAACAGTCATAACGTACCTAGATGATCTATTGCTAATAGATCAGTCGGTGGCTTCTTTGGAGCAAAGCGTACGCACTACAACCAATTATCTGGAAAGTTTGGGTTGGATTCTCCACCTATCAGAAATCTTCCTTAATACCGCTAAAAAGGCTGGAGTACTTGGGTCTGATCATAGCTACAGCCCAGGAAAAGGTGTTCTTGCCTCCGGCAAAGATCAACTCCATAAGAGAGCTGGTGTGGATGGTCAGGTCAAATGGCGATCCCCTCCATTCGCCTTTGCAAGAGGTTGCTAGGAACCATGGTGGCTTCATTCGAAGCAGTTCCCTATGCCCAGTTTCATTCAAGACTGTTGCAAAACAGTATCCTGTCTGCTTGGAACAAAATATTTCAAGCTTTAGACTTGCCAATGCAGCTGCCCCAAGAGTGTCCCAAAGCCTCACTTGGTGGTTACTAACCCAGAATCTGCTGAAAGGAAAATCCTTCAGACCAGTCACCTGGAAAGTGGTAACGACGGATGCCAGCCTTTCAGGCTGGGGAGCAGTACTAGAAAAGACAACTGTCCAGAGACAGTGGGACAGTAGTCAAGAACTGAAAGTACCTTGCCCATCAATATCCTAGAGATTCGGGCAGTACGTCTGGCTCTAAGGGCCTGGACTTTCGGGTTACGGGATTGTCCTGTCAGGATTCAATCTGGCAATGCCACAGCTGTGGCCTATATCCATCACCAAGGGGGCACCAAAAGTCTGTCAGCGCAGAGAGAGGTGAACCATATTCTAACTTGGGCAGAAAGGAATGTTCCATGCCTATTGGCAGTCTTTCATTCCGGGAGTAGAGAATTGGCAGGTGGACTACTTGAGTCGCCAGCAGTTATTCCCAGGGGAATTGTCTCTTTACCCCAACATATTTCGGCTGTTTGCCAAAGATGGGGGACACCGGACATAGATCTTCTAGCGTCCAGGTTCAACATGAAGTTAGTCAACTTTGCGAACAGAACAAGGGATCCATTCGCATGCGGAACGGATGCGTTGGTGACCCCATGGGATCTGTTCTCACTGATCTATGCATTCCCCCCTCTTTAGTTGCTGCCTCGACTTCTTTGCAGGATCAAGCTGGGAAGAAAGCTGGTAATTCTGGTGGCACCAGCATGGTCCAGAAGGTCATGGTATGCAGAAATCGTAAAGATGGCAGTGGAGGGCCCATGGTCCCTCCCACTACGGCCAGATTTGCTCTCCCAGGGACGATATTCCATCCTTCCTTACGGTCTCTAAATTTAATGGTTTGGCTATTGAAACCCACATTCTAAAGAAACATGGGCTTTCTGGGTCAGTTATCTCTACCCTGATTAATGCAAGGAAGCCAGCTTCCAGAACTATATATTATAGGGTCTGGAGGGCTTATGTTTCCTGGTGTGAATCCAAGGGTTGGCACCCTTGGAGATATATCATAGGCAGAATTATTGCCTTTCTACAATTAGGGGTAGAAATGAAATTGACTTTGAGTACTATTAAGGGCCAAGTCTCAGCTTTATCAGTCTTATTTCAAAGACCACTTGCTACACATTCTTTAATCCGGGGTTTTATGCAAGGGGTAACGTGGCTTAATCCGCCCGTCAAACCTCCCTTGAACCCTTGGAACTTGAATTTAGTTTTGTCTGTGTTACAAAAACAGCCATTTGAACCAATGCAACATATTCCCTTAGTCCTTCTTACAAGGAAGTTCGTATTTTTGGTTGCTATATCCTCAGCAAGGAGGGTTTTGGAATTGGCTGCTTTTTCTTGTAAAGAGCCATATTTACGCCCTCGTCCAGACTTTTTGCCAAAAGTGGTCTCAGGTTTTCACCTGAACCAAGATATTGTCCTGCCATCGTTTTTTTCAAAACCATGTTCCAGGGAAGAAAGATCACTACATTGTCTTGATGTGGTGAGAGCAGTGAAAAGCTATTTAAAGGCAACTGCTCAGATTCGTAAGACTGATGTCTTATTTATTCTGCCAGAAGGTCCTAAGAAAGGACAGGCAGCGTCGAAATCCACTGTCGCTAAGTGGATTCGGCAAGTGATAATTCAAACTTATGATTAAAGGGGTAAGATTCCCCTTTTCAAGTTAAGGCGCATTCTACCAGGGCAGTTAGTGCTTCTTGGGCAGTGCGTCATCAGGCCTCCATGGCTCAGATCTGTAAGGCCGCAACTTGGTCTTCAGTGCATACAGTCACACAATTTTATCAAGATAATCAACAGAACCGTGCTAGCAGATACATTAAATAAGAATAAATCAGTGATCTAGAGAAATATGAAAAACTAATCTCATAAATTTAACAAGTAAAAAACACAGTGTATAATCCGACCCAGATTATAATACCTGGATACCATATGTGACATAAATTATAAATTATATTAAAATAAGTAAGTGAATAATGATGACTTAAATAAGAATGGTGTCTAAAAATAAAAAAGGCTTTAAGATAAATTAAATCCTCAGATGGTGATTAAAAGTTCATCAGTAGACACCCAGTGAAATCCACCACCTATAAAGATGTACGCTCACCAAAAGTAAGCTTTAACTCAGCTTATATTGAAAATCCACTCTGCGGGGACACCACCATCTGTCTCATCACAGAAACACGGATGACCGGAACTCTCCGTCCAGAGGAAACGAATGGTCAGCAAGGAGAACCCAAGAAAATGAAAAATACATTCTCCATAGTGTGAATCCGCATAATCAATTTATTAAAATGAAGGAAAATTGCACTTACATAAAAAGTACGATTAAAAGCATGTATATGGAACAGCCGGCCGGCCTGCATGCACCCGTTCACACTGGGATGGAAACAATGACGTCAGCGTGTCTGCCTTCCGACGTACGTTTCGTCCTAATGGACGTTGTCATAGGAACGGGGAACACAATTTTATCAGCTGGATGTAAGAAGGCATGAGGATAATCGCCTTCAGGCGCAGTGTGCTCCAGGCAGCAGTGTAGATCCTCAAGTTTTGGGGGTACCCTCCGGGTTGTGTCTCCCTCCCCTCAAGTAGCATTGCTATGGGACGTCCCATTAATTAATTACTTAAGGCTCTGTGTCCCATGATGTACGATAAAGAAAATAGGATTTTTATAACAGCTTACCTGTAAAATCCTTTTCTTGGAGTACATCATAGGACACATAGGCCCCTCCCCTCTTTTTTGGGATTCAAGCATATTGCTTTGCTACAAAAACTGATGTGCTCCTGGAAGGAGGAGGGGTTATATAGGGAGTAAACTTCTTGGATTGGATATAACCAGTGTCCATCACCTGAAGGTGGCATATAACCCATTAAGTAATTACTTAAGGCTCTGTGTCCCATGATGTACTCCAAGAAAAGGATTTTACAGGTAAGCCGTTATAAAAATCCTATTATTAAATCAGGTTAAATGTGTATTAACATTTACATGTACTGCCTGCGACACAGCTTTCTGCTTTTCTGGGGACAATTTTGAAAAAAAAACAATATTTTTAACTTATTGCTATAATAAATATCCCCCAAAAATTAAAAAACAAAACAAATTTCTTCATCAGTTTAGGCCAATATGTATTCTTCTACATATTTTTGGTATAAAAAAAAAAAAACTGCAAAAAGGGTATAGTGATTGGTTTGGGCAAAAGTTATAGCATCTACCAAATAGGGAATAGATTTATTGTATTTTTTTTTTTTTTTTTTTTACTAGTAATGGCGGCGATCTGCGATTTTTAGCGGGACTGCGACATTGAGGCAGACAGATCGGACACTTTTGACACTTTTTTGGGACCATTGACATTTATACAGCAATCAGTGTTATAAAAATGCACTGATTACTGTGTAAATGTCACTGGCAGGGAAGGAGTTAATACTATGGTGGGTGATCAAGGGGTTAACTGTGTTCATTCATGTGTGTTTCTAACTGTGGGGGGATGGGACTGACTGGAGGAGGAGACAGATCGCTGTTCCTAATTACTAGGAACAGCGGGTCTGTCTCTCCTTCCCTGTCAGAATGGGGATTTGTGTGTTTACATACACAGATCCCCGTTCTGGCTCTCGTGCCCACAATCGCGAGTGGCCGGCAGACATTGCACCTGCCAGCCACGCGCATCAGGTCCCCTCCTGTGCAGCGGGCATGCGCGAGCCTGCTATGGCTCTTAAAGGAGCCGACTTACAGGCCGTATAATGACAGTGGGGAAGCATTCATTATGTTCTTGATAGCCACATTTGATCTCATGTAACCCACTGGATCTCAACTATTTGTAAATGTACCCAGCAGGGTTTATTTTACGGCATACATTTGCTTCTTGTAGTAAGTTTATCATAACAATTTTAGTGTTTTGGCAAATTCTAAATTGTATAAAACTTATCATTATGTATTTTTAGCTTAGTTTCCTAGTTCAGACTTGGAAGAAGATTTTCCAGTCGCTGTCACTTGCAACTGGCATGAATTGTTCCAGCATTGTTACATAATTTTATACACACAATTTAAAGGACCAGTCCACTCAAAATGTATATCTCAGTTACAAGTGAAGTCAAATGTTCTTAAATAATTGGCCTCCCAAATCTTTGACGACTCGAGTAGCAAGATCTCCCTGCTATGACTGATGGCTCTATTCACACGCACCTTTACTTCTGGAGTATTTCCAGCCACCACTGGAGGTTTCCAATCCTTTTGTTACATTTATAAAATTATGATACAATAGTGTGTAGTAGGACCCCTCCTAATTGCTGCAGGAGGTATTCATTCTTTCCTACTTAAGTGCAGCTCAAGAGTCCTTTTCATTGGGATCCTCAGGAGAAATAACACTAAGGTAGTAAAAAAACACTCCAAGAGAAACAACAGTAAGGTAGTATAAAACAAACCTTAAACTATCACTGCACATCACCATTATATACACCTATTCTTCTCTAACCTCAGGTTGTTAAGTGCTGGTAGATCAGTATATAAAAACTTAAGGTACAGGTCATCTTTAGGTTGCAGAACACACACAGCTAGTGGCAATCAGGTAATCACTGTGAAACAAACATTGACTCCACCCGAGCCCTCTTTATACTTAGTGCTAGTTCACACCAGATGCAGTTCTGTGCGCTTTTTTTCTGCACTAAGTGCTAGTTCACACCAGATGCAGTTCTGTGCGATTTTTTTCCTGCACTAAGTGCTAGTTCACACCAGATGCAGTTCCGTGTGCTTTTTTCTGCACTAAAAATGCATGCAGTGTTTTCCATGTATTCCAATTGCTCTAATTCACACCAGTGCAGTCATTTTTCTGTCAGTTTCCAGTGCAGAAAAAAAAGTAGAGCGTTCTGCATTTTTTCTGCACAGAACTGTTCTGGAACCTAGCAAATTGTATCAAAAATGCACTGGAACTGCATGTGGTGTAAACTGTAAGCAAAAACTGATCCGGAACGTATCCGAAGTTCATTTTTGCTGTGTGAACTGGCCCTGAAAATGCATGCACAGTGTTTTCCATGTATTCCAATGGCTCACACCAGTACAATCAGTTCCAGTCAGTTTCCGGTGCAGAAACTGACTGGAAACTGACTGGAACTGACTGCATTTGTGTGAACTAGAGCCATTGGAATACATGGAAAACACTGTGCATGCACTTTTAGGGCTAGTTCACACCACAAAAGTGCAGAAAAAAAGTACATGGAACTGCATCTGGTGTGAACTGGCCCTTATTGACATCACCATGGCACTCATTAGCAGTGGCCCTGTTCTACTATTAATCGCAGCTTGGCCAAGCCTAGAGCAGTTGTAGGCAAGTATATGCAAAATTTAAAAAGCCAGGTAAAGGTTAGGCTGTTGTTTAAAAAAGGTCAAGTTTAGGGGCACTTTGGGCTTTCTCCAACTTCCATGAAAAGCTGACATATTAGCTTTGGGTAGATTTACCCTTTAATCAATTTTGTTTTACATATTTTGCAGGAAAAAAAAAATCAAATCAGTTGGTGGGGCACTGCCCTCCTACAATTTTGCCACTTTTGTACAGGCCAGCTAGGTCTTTCCAAAAAATCTGGATATATCGTCTGTTTTATGAAATCCACTAAGCAGAAAATGATTGTTCTAAAAGGGATGTTTGAAAGGCCTCATTATTTTCACATGAATAGTAAAACACCCCTGCATGTGGCCAGCTTTAGACTACAGCAGCATGTGTTCCTATTTTACTATGAATGCATGCTGATATATTTACCAACAGCTGATGAGTGGATATGTCATCTTAAGTGTTGCTTCTTTTAGCAACAATTCTGATAAAGAGACAGGCAATGTGCAGTCAGCTAGGTCCTGTGTAATATTAGTTTTGAAGACAGTGTCTCTGTAAAGTAAATCTGTCAAGAAAGAAATATGGTGGCTGTAGTTGTTGACCTTCTGAAAATGCTAGTACGTTAACCCACTAACTTCATGTGCAGATCAGGATATAAAAACACAAAAACTTCACCAGTTCATGTGCTGGTCAGAAAAAACAGGAAAGGTGTGGAAAAATCAAAGATCCTTTTCAATCACTGACCCTGAACAAATAGTATAGTGACTGAAAAGATTGAAGCCAGACTATCAGCATGACAGCCAAGAAACTAGTAATGGCAGACTCCATATTTCTCTTGTTATAGTTTTCATTTTAATAGTTTGAATGAAAGTTTAAAATAAACATTTTCATTGCAAGGGGTACAAAGATGTGCAACCTATGCTTGGCTTATTCCAAAACATTTTTTTTATCAGCAAAAAACACATTGCTGGCACCTCTCTGCTGACCTTTCTAGCTTGGTACATTTGCATTACTTGATCAAATAGCATATAACATAATAGTGTGAATATATTAATAAGATACTCATATAATAAAATAATTTACTGTGAATTATTTTACATTAAAGATGAGCATCAGGGCACATTATATAACTTCTGTTAATTAAAGCAGACCTTTACCCCAAAAGACTGTGTGCATGCACCTAGCTCCATTCCCCTCCTTCTACCACTCTGTTTTTTTTTTTTTTTTGTACATTCTAGAGGAGAACAATGTTGTGCATGCATGCACAGATGCGCTGAAGGGCTTTTTCAGGCTTTAGGACCTGGCAGAGGATTTCAGCACATCTGTGCATGCACACAGGGCACAGTCAAGGAGGCCTGCACCCCTTTTTCTGCGCTTGCATGGGCATAACTTGGTTTATGCACAGATGTGGCACAGGTCTCCACCAGGTCCCGAAGGCCAGGCAGAGCCCTTCAACAAATCTGCATGCATGCTGGACAATCAAGTTTGGCACTGCCGGAGGAAAAGGGCAGAGCCATGGTCAAGGGAACTAAAGCTCCCCTTTAAGGAATGAAAACCACAGTTGAAATTAAAAGGTGTTTGTACTCCAACACAAACTTGCATTATGTTAACTTATCCCAGATGGATAAATAAAGAGAGATAGAAGGGCTAAAATATATTCCTTGACAATATACTACTTCATACTCCCTCTAGTGCTTTAGTGCTGCTTATACTTTGGCAACTTGATCACTGATGAAGGCAAAAATCATTGCTGATTGACTGATTCTTCTGTTTAGCAAAGATCATAAGACTAAAGACCTAAACTTTTCGTCATGTTACCAGCACTGATGAGAGTTCAGACTAATGGTTTTCAACATGAAAGGTTAGCATTTCAACTCTTATAGCCATACCAACAAAAAAGCTTTGGAGGAAACTTGTATAAACATATTAGTAGGCTGCAGTTGCAGACCTCTCTTAAATTATTATTATACAGGATTTATATGGCGCCAACAGTTTACACAGCGCTTTACAACATTAGGGCAGACAATTACAATACAATTCAATACAGGAGGAATCAGAGGGCCTTGCTCGTTAGCGCCTTACAATCTAGGAATTATTACCGTGTTTCCGCAAAAATAAGGCCTACTGTGATTTTCCGCAATATAAGCCCTACCACGAAAATAAGCCCTCGTTTAAAGTTCTGGTAGAGTGCTGGAATCCACTCCATTACAGTAGTGTATGGCGTAGACTGTGTGATCCAATTGTGCCAAGTACAGTACCTTCAGAACAGCTGATCTCCTGCTCCTCTCTTCCCAGCTGTCAGCTGGGGATTTGCCCCCCCCCCTGCAGTGCTCGGAGCAGTGAGGAGAGGTCCGGCGGGCTAAGGGAGCGGTGGTCCCCCTCTCCAAGCTGTCAGCGGGGGATCTCGGCCCTTCCCTGTGCAGAGCTCTGGCGGGCTAAGAAAGTGGCGAGCTGCTCTCAGCTGATCTCCCCCTCTCCAAGCAGCCATCGGGGGATCTCGGGCCCTCCTCCCTCTGCAGAGCTCTGGTGGGTCATGGAAGCAGCAAGCAGCGCTCAGCTGATCTCCCCTTCTCCAAGCGGTCAGCGGGGGATCTTGGGCCTCCTCCCTCCGCAGAGCTCCAGCGGGTCACAGAAGCGCCCAGCGGCGCTATAAGAAGATATGTGGCACTACACTATTTGCATTGTGTGATACTGTAACGGAGTGGATTCCAATATTCTACACGCACTTTTACACAGGGGATTCCTGACAGACAGGGAGGGAGAGAGACAGCACATGGCATGATAAGACCTACCCCAAAAATAAGCCCTACTGTGCCCTTTGTTGCCAAAAATAATATAGGACCTGGGCTTATTTTCAGGGAAACCAGGTCGTTTCCTAGCATCCATAATAATCTATTGACTTCCAGTGCTTTTACTAAAAAAGCTATTCAAAGCTTGAGTTTGGACTCCCTTCACTTGGTTCTTGCATGTTCTTGGTGTTTGTACTTAAAAAAAAAATTACTAGCATTTTCATATTGAGGTCAACAATGGCAATCCGCATATTAATCTCAGTACAGTTTTATACCTCCAAAAATAGACAGCCATTGCTGACCACCTTCTGAAGATGTTAGTTGCCTGACTGTTCCTAGCAGTTTTAAAAGCGAGAGCGAGTGAAATCAAAGCTCTTTATCTGCATACTTGCTAACAGTTTACACCCAGCAGTTTAAGGTAAATCAGCAGGCATACATATGTTTTTTCGTGACAAGTAATCAGTCCTGTGATATAAAATATATCACAGGACTGATTATCACAAATATAAAATAATCAGCTTGATAAACATACTAATGTCTTTTTTTAAACACCTGCATTTATAAAACATTTGCAGAGCTTTTTATACTATTAAACTGTATGCACATTACATTTTGTGCCAAACAGGTCAAAGTAAAATTTTATTTGTTTTTGTTTTTTCAGGTCAAATGTTATTCATTCATACAGAATAGAGTAAATCTGATAAATATTCATACAAAATGTACCCTAGGGTACTTGGAACCTAAACAATGATAAGCTAAGTGGAGATGCCGCCCACTATAAGGGCAGGGTGTATTCACAAAGAGCTATACCGAACAAAAACACAGAAAATAAAAAATAAAATGTAAACACCTATCTCAAAAGATTCCTCCCCAGAACTTCGTCAGATCTCTATCGGCTCACATGAATCCTTTCAGACTGTGTTCACCTCATCTTTGCTGTATATTTGGGTGTGGAGTGTTCAGCAGTATACATAGCCTATGGTGCAGTCTACCAACTTTTACTTGGCAGTAGAACAGCAGCTTCATGAGCTCCCATCACTGTTCCTGCTGCAGCAGAGACCCTTATCTGGTATTCATTCTTATCTGTGGTATACAGACTGTCAAATATCAATTGTCAGCTTGTCTACACTGACTCAGTCATCCAGCAGTGTACTGACTTACTGGCCCTCAGGAATTCCTGTATTTTGCTTCTACTACATTCACCCATACTGCATTCGCTCATTCACCTACAAGGTGCAGTATCACCTCATCCAGGACCCTGAGTTGTCTGTATATGTGTGACATGGACTGCTGTCCACACAGCATGCCGGTGCTGTATATAGGGGATCCATCTTGCAGGGGGGGATTATCCACATGGTCTTAGCTCTTCGGGAGGGCTGCTTTGAGCTTTATCACCTAGGGGATTTAGTTTTGAGGATGGATAACCTTTTTTAAGGGGGAGGTTGTAGGTACGCGGGTGGGGAATATGTGTGGGTGTGGGGGCTTTTTTGCAGGGAGTAGCAATCTTGTTTGTTGCTGTGATGGTTTCTATTCATAATAAACACATTTTTTGAGGAGATCTCTGGGTGTTCACATTTTATTTTTTATTTTCTGTGTTTTTGTTACTAAATCTGATAAATATTGCCTATTTAGGTCACTAGATGGAGCTGATGACCATAGGAAATAAATACCTATTTTCTATAGTCATCAAATCCATCCTGTTGCCATGTTGCGATATTTTCCTGCAGTTTCACAGGATGAATAGATCTGCATGTTTTTTTTATAAACACACTCCTTGTTTTAAATATTTACTCCTCACAAGAATTTGGCGACATGGAGAGTTGTTGAGGTGTAACCTGAAATATCTGCCTGTGCTCTGAAGCTCAAAATACTGGGATACAGAAATATATGTAATTGTGTTTTCTCACTTATGACCCTTATGATTCTGATTTATTGTAAATGTTGCATGCTTGGTACTAGGCAATAGAGAAATGCCATTCATAGTTCAGACCTAATGCTAAAGACAAATGTACTCAAAAAGGCAGAAACAGCTTCTAATGTCATTCCTTTACTGATTAATCTTGAATACTCTTTACTTTTTGTCCTATGTGTTTATTTTACAGCCATGATTACATTGGTGAATTTACTACAAGTTATCGGGAGCTGTCCAGAGGACAGTCACAGTTCAATGTCTATGAGGCAAGTTGTATTTAATGAATGAATTTGGAGGATAAAGGACACACCATTTCTTAATCACATCATTAATAGCAAAAATGCCATTACAAAGACTGTTGAGTTCTGGATTATTTCCAAAAGTCTGCATGGAGTTTTGGGTGGATTAGGGCAGTACTATGTTAGCAATTTTCCACAGGTTAGAAAAAGTTAGAAACTGTGTATGGTAGCCAATCGGCTTCTAACTTCAGCTTGTTCAATTAGGCGTTGACAAAAAAACCTGGAAGCTGATTGGTTTCTATGCAAAGCTGCACCAGATTTTGCACTCTCCAGTTTTAGTAAATCCACCTCCAAGTGCAGGAAGAGCAAAAGAAGATCATAATCTGCTATCTCCCTTCCATATGACAATGCTGTTTAGGTAAATGTTTGAATTTTTCTTTATATGATAATAGCCCTTCTCTCTTATGGTTAATACCTAAAGACACATTTTATGTAATGTGTGCAAAACATATAAAAGAAAGTCAATGAATAATGGAGACTAGACCCAGAATTTTCCAAGTATTGTTACATGAAAAGATAGGGCCATCATTTCCGATTCCATGAGCACATTTTTAATGAGCTGGGAAGCCTGGGCTAAATAGCTTCTGCCCTTAGTTTTGACATGCAACTACTCTACCTGTGATAGGGCCATTTCCTGCAGTCCCCTCAGATTACCCATATTTGTCACACCACCCTCCATTCCACCCTCTCCCTCTGTCCCATCATTCCACCCTCTCCCTCTGTCCCATGTCTGACCCTCAACCTCTATTTTCCTGGACATTTACCCTCCCCGCCACCCTGTTGGAGGTTCTTCTATTTTGTTTATGACCTGATATTCTTTATTGTTTTATGTTGACTGAAAGGTGTTTTGTATGGATTCATTTCTTTATCGTACATCACGAGACACGGAGACACAGTAATTACTGTATGGGTTATATAGCACCTTCAAGTGATGGACACTGGCACACCCTAGACAGAAAGTTCAACTCCCCATATAAGCCCTCCCCTTACCGCGAGTACCTCAGTTTTTTCGCCAGTGTCTTAGGTGTCACAAGTAAAGATGTGCTGTGCTGAGCTCCGCTGGAGAAATATTTGCTGGGGCAAGCCATGAAACCGGATCCATTCAAATGTGTCTTTTCAGGCCGAATTGAATGATACCCGGGCCTCGTGGCGGAAGAAACGAGGTTTTGCCTGTAACACTTCTCTCTTTAGAGAGCTTGACCCCGGGATCCAGTGCTTTGGTTTTTTCAGCCATATTTCCTGGTGGGGTGCTTTACAGGTCCATGGGTGTGGAACCCCTGATAAAAAGGGGCCCCGGTCCCTGAAGGTTTTTTAATGGAGCCCACCATGAGTGGTAAAGATTGGGTCTGTTTGGTTTTACCACAGAACCCTGCAGCTGGATAAGGTAAGGGAGATTCCTAAGGAATTTTTCTAATTCTTGTGGGTTTTCTCCTTTAAGTAAATGTTGTCATGCCTGAAGTCGCCACCGGGGGCTGTCAAGAGCACATACCTGTTCTATGCTTGTCAGTCTTGCTCTGTGTCCATACATGCTGCACACTTCCTCCAGCCCAAGCCCCAGGTAAGACGTGGGAAGGGTTTTTTTTTCTTCCAAATGTCTCCCACCTGGACAGAGGTACCTCTTCTCTCCAGGAGGCAGAAGGAGCATAGGCCAGTCAGCGGTATGCCGCACCACTGCCACCATTATGGCAGTTCTCCGTCCATCAGCTCTCCTCCTCCACCCCAGCCCCCCTCCACATGCGATCCGGACGGATCGGAGCCCACGCGCGCGGGAAAACAATCTTTTTTGATAAAAGGGGGAGGGGCATTGTGGGAAATCGGAGAAAGAGGGCATGGCTTAGCACGGCATTGACATGCCTCAGACGTTCACAAATGCAGAGCTGTGTCTGCTATAAAGTGCACCTCTTTTCAGATGCATTCAGCTGACGGATGGACACAGAGCAGACGGGGGCATGTGAGTGTTGGTGACACAGGCATTCCCAGGGCACATTTATTTAGCATCAGGCTGAGCATTAATAGCAGCGGCAGTTACTGGACTATTTGCTCAGCAGTGGGTGCATTTTTTTGGTAGTACCTCTGCATTTGTGCTTGGCACTATGACCAGAGGGAGAGGTACAAATACCTGAAAAGACAAGGGCACAAAGGGGTCGCCCTCGGGCTCTAAGGACCCTCCCTCTGCAACACCATCCCCCCCTGAAAGGCCTAGGGAGGTTGGTCAGAGTGAACCATCGGGGTAATCCAGGGTTGCAATTGCTTCCGACAGTTCAGCCCCTGTCTATATTACTGAGGAGGTTTTTTCCTCAGCCATGATTGGATTGGAGGAAAGATGTGGAAGAAAACGCATTAGGTCCCCTTCTACCACCCAGGATCCTCAAACAGGGGAACAGTGGGAGAGGAAAGATGAATCCCCCTCAGGGGACCATGAAGAGACTGATGACTCCTCTTCTGAGGGATCAAGTGGGGAAAGACCTTCTTCAGCTTCACAAGCTGAGAAATTGCTGGTGCTTTCTCTTACTGAAATGGTCCGCTCCACATTTAAGCTACCCTTAACTGAGTCACTTGAAAAGCCCACTTCTTGTTTGGGTTCACTAAAACCTCCTCAGGCTTTGCGTGCCTTTCCTGTCCATTCATTGCTGGAAAAGCTTTTGTATTCTGAGTGGGATCACCCAGATAAGCATTTTTTCCCCCCTAAAAAGTTTTCAACATTTTATCCTATGGTGGAAAACTTTACTAAGATGTGGAGTATACCAGCAATTGACACTGCTATATCCTCTGTGAATAAAAGTTTGACTTGTCCGGTTGACAATGCGCAAATGCTTAAGGATCCAACTGATAAAAAAATTGGAATTCCTGTTAAGAAACATTTTCTCCTTAGCAGGTTCAGTGGCTCAACCTGCAGTGGCAGTATGTCAATCCTTGAGAGACCATTTGAAACACGTGCTCAAGGTTTTCCCTGAACAGCAGGCCCAGGATTTAGCCGAGCTGCCAGCGGCTTTGTGTTTTGCAATTGACGCAATCAGAGATTCTATGCTTTAAACCTCTCGCCTTACGCTTGGGTTGGTACATTTGCGTAGAATCTTATGGTTGAAAAGTTGGTCATTCGAAGCGCCATGCAAAAAGCTCCTGGCCTGGCTCCTGGCCTGGTTTTCCTTTCCGCAGTAAAAAGCTGTTTGGGGATGATTTGGACAAATATAACCAAAAGATATCAAGTGGGAAAAGTACACTTTTGCCAGTTAAGAAAAATAGTAAACGTCCCTCATTTAAACGTGCTCTTTCTCCAGTGCCAGGGACATCAGCCTCCAGGCAGTCACGACGGCCTCCACTGTCAGGTTCAAGAGGTAAACCTCAGGGTCAACCCCAGGGACAAAAGAAGTCCTGGGGGAGGAAACCTATACAAGACAGAACGCTAAAGTCTCTTTATGAAGGGGTGCCCTCGCTTGTTCGAGTGGGGGGGAAGACTTCTGCAGTTCTCAAGGGTCTGGCAGGAGGAATTTCGAGACAGATGGGTGGTCTCCACAATAGCTCTAGGTTACAAACTAGAGTTACAAGAATTTCTATCTCCTCGTTTCCTCAGGTCAAATTTCCCCAAAGATCCAGAGAAAAAGAAGTCTCTCTTTTAAGCGTTGGATCGACTTTTGTCACAAAAAGTGATCATGGTGGCCCCCATGGAAGAGCAGGGGTTGGGGTTTAATTCAAACCTTTTCATCCCGGTGCCAAAACCAAATGGAGATGTCAGACCCATTCTAGAACTCAAAGATCTAAACCGGCTCCTGAATATCCTCTCTTTTCGCATGGAATCAATCCGATCAGTAGTCTCCATCCTACAAGGAGGAGAACTTCTGGCATCAATCGACATCAAGGATGCATACCTGCATGTACCTATTTTCCCCGCTCACCAGAACTATCTGTGTTTCGAATTAGAAAAACTTAATTTTCAGTTTGTAGCATTGCCTTTCGGTCTAGCTACTGCACCTCGGGTGTTTGCAAAACTTCTGGCCCTTCCTCTGGCCAGATTAAGGACTCAAGATATAACGATAATAGCATACCTAGACGACCTGCTCTTAATAGACCAGTTGGTAGCCCGCTTGGACCAAAGCATGGTCACCACAGTCAACTATCTGGAATACCTAGGTTGGGTCCTCAACCTAGAGAAATCTTCTTTAAAGCCAGTAAGAAGATTAGAGTACTTGGGTCTGGTTATAGATACAGCCCAGAAGAGGGTGTTTTTACTCCAGGCAAAGATCAGCACCATAAAGGAGCTGGTTCAGGTGGTCAGGGTGAAGAAGGGTCCTTCTATTCGCCTTTTGTATGAGGTTGTTGGGGAAGATGGTGGCTTCATTCAAAGCAGTTCCCTATGCTCAGTTTCATTCAAGACTTCTGCAAAACAGTATCCTGTCTGCCTGAAACAAGAAGGTCCAAGCACTAGATTTTCCGATGCGTTTATCACCAAAAGTGCGCCAGAGCCTCAGTTGGTGGAGGATATCCGAGGATCTGTAGAAGGGGAAATCCTTCTTACCGGTTACCTGGAAGGTTGTAACAACAGATGCCAGCCTTTCGGGTTGGGGAACAGTCCTGGAAGTGGTGTCTGTCCAAGGGAAATGGTCCAGAACCAAAAGGACCTTGCCCATCAACATTCAACATTCTTTGTTTCAAGAACAAGGGATCCACTTGCATGCGAAAAAGATGCATTGGTGACCCCATGGGATCAGTTCTCACTGCATTCCCTCCTATTCTGCTGCTACCTCGACTTCTTCGCAGGATCAAGCGGGAAAGGAAGTCAGTAGTTTTTGTGGCCCCAGTGTGGCCCAGAAGATCTTGGTATGCAGAAATATTAATGATAGCGGTAGGGGCCCCATGGACCCTACTACCACATCCAGACCTGCTATCGCAGGGAGCAGTGTTCCATCCTACTTTACAAATGCTAAATTTAATGGTTTGGCTATTGAAACCCACATTCTGAAGAATTGTGGGCTTTCAGGCTCAGTGATATCTACCTTGATTAATCAGCTCTGGAAGTCAGCTTCCAGAGTCATTTATTATAGAGTCTGGAAGGCATATGTTTCCTGGTGTGGATCCAGGGGTGGGCATCCCAGAAAGTATGTCATAGGACATAGAATTCTTACCTTTCTGCAAATGGGGTTAGAGATGAAGCTGGCCTTGAGTACTATCAAGGGCCAGGTCTCTGCCTTATCGGTATTGTTTCAACATCCACTTGCTTCGCATTCTTTGGTCTGAAGCTTTATACAGGGGGTAATGCGGCTTAATCCACCGGTTAGAGCACCCCTGAACCCTTGGGACTTGAATTTAGTTCTGTCGGCATTACAGAAACAGCCTTTTGAGCCAATGCATCATATTCCCTTGGTCCTTTTGACAAAGAAGCTAGTTTTTCTGGTAGCCATTTCTTCTGCAAGAAGGGTATCAGAATTGGCGGCTCTTTCTTGTAAAGAGCCATATTTAATCATTCAAAAGGATAGAGTAGTATTGCGTCCTCATCCTAGCTTTCTGCCAAAGGTGGTTTCAGGTTTTCATCTAAACCAGGATATTGTTCTACCTACATTTTTTCCAGAACCCTGTTCTACGGAAGAAAAGTCGCTACATTTTCTGGATGTAGTTAGAGCAGTCAAAATCTATTTGAAGGCGACTGCTCAGATTCAGAAAACAGATGTTTTGTTTGTGTTGCCTGAAGGTCCTAGATCAATCTACTATTGACAAATGGATTTGGCAAGTAATTATTCAAGCTTATGCTTTGAAGAGGAAAGTTCCACCTTTTCAAAACAAAGTGCACTCCACCAGGGCTGTTAGTGCTTCTTGGGCAGTGCATCACCAAGCCTCCATGGCTCAAATCTGCAGGGCCGCAACTTGGTCTTTGGTCCATACATTCACCAGATTCTATCAGGTGCATATCAAGTGCATGAGGATATCACCTTTGGGTGCAGAATGCTGCAGGCAGCAGTATAGGCCCTCAGGTCTGATTGCACCCTACTTTTGTTTGTGTCTCCCTACCCTCAGATAGCATTGCTCTGGGACATCCCATACAGTAATTACTGTGGCTCTGTGTCCCGTGATGTACGATAAAGAAAATAGGATTTTTATAACAGCTTACCTGTAAATTCCTTTTCTTGGAGTACATCACAGGACACAGAGGTCCCTCCCCTCTTTCTGGTTACACGTGTATTGCTTTGCTACAAAACTGAGGTACTCCCGGTAAGGGGAGGGGTTATATGGGGAGTTGAACTTCCTGTCTATGGTGTGCCAGTGTCCATCACCTGAAGGTGCCATATAACCCATACAGTAATTACTGTGGCTCTGTGTCCTGTGATGTACTCCAAGAAAAGGATTTTACAGGTAAATCCTATTTTCGTTGCTCCTACTTTTCTCTGTCTTCAGTATATTATTTTCCATAATTTTTTATATTAAACAAGCACAGAAGTGTAATCTAGAGTGTACACATGGAGAACAGTTTCAAGCCAATGAGCAATAACTATTATCCATGTATTATAAATCTAAGTGCCCAAGGTCAGTCAATTCATAATGCATAAAACGTTTTCAGCTTTAAATGTCTGACCAGTTAAGTATTAACATTTAAACTAATACTGTGAATACTACATTTTCTTATACTACAAGAACAATACAGTCATAAAACAAGAATATTTTTGATTTGTAATCCCATTACTCATTTATATAAAAATGCATCTGTGCCTGAGTTGATACAGAGGGTGAGAAAATTTTGCTTACGAGCATTTGCAGTAGTCCCAGACATCACTGAATTATTAATTTCTAATCAACATCATGTCTTTCCTATGTTTTAATTGCTACTCATCCGCTTTTAAACTCAGTTTTAAAAAGATCGAAAAGATTTTCCATATGTGAACAATTATTAAGTCTATCTAACTGTAGATAATTAAGATGTTACCAGTAAGATGTTGTGAGGACTGCAGGCATGCTTAGTAGAAACTCCACTTGAACTGTTTTTCACTGTAATAATAAGCACAAACTGTTCTAATGAATATGAAATCTACTTGGCAGAGAAAATGCTTTATTTTAAGATGACATTTATAAAGATATAAATTATTTTTAGTGTGATATTTATTATTTGCTATATCACAAACTGTAATATGTTTATAGGTAATAAATCCCAAGAAAAAAGGGAAGAAGAAAAAATATCTGAATTCTGGAACTGTAAGTAACATTATTGGTTACATTAATATATTTTCTCATTTTTTGTTGTTGTTAAATATGAGTATTTTGTTTAAAAAATGTAAAAAAAAAAATGTTAGATCCACTGGCAAATTCAAAGGAATTCTGGCAGGAAGTCCTTTGTTTACAGTTTAGCAAATTGACGTTTCAGCAAAATGGTACAAATTGCAGAAAAAACAATTAGTCAAATGTGCATGACCTGCTGCAAACTCTGCTTTAAGAACTTCTTCACTCATCCATATTGATAAATATGACTGTAACCAAAAAGTACTAAGTACAAAAGCCGTTGTCTTAATTTGCACTTCTGATCTTTTTGTAACAGTATGGGAAGGCAAATTACTAAAGACTTGGTATCTTAAAACAGACATATGAGAGGCTGTCATTATAATGCATTAATTCAAGTTCCTTCAGTTTGGACTTCTTAGAATTCTTTATGGAAATGATATTTCATAAAAAGAACGTACGACAAGACAATGTTAAAGGTGACTTTGCTCTGCATTGATCATGGAAGCAAAGAAGTGTAAGATATTCATAAAGGAAAATATGTAGTTTGAATAGATGATTAGAGGTTTAAAATTAACCTTAGGTCACAAGTCATATATGTGAGACAAAAATGTTTTCTTACAAATTCCTTATTTTAAAGTGGACACCTGCATTAGCCTAAAATCTAACAGCTATTAATAATGTCCCAGTTAATGTTGTACATATAATTGGAATTTGGGTTTCTTCGTATTGCTCTAAAAATCTTTACTCTTTTACAACTCAACATTTATCTTATGGCATTAGCTGTCCTAGCCCAGATATTGCTGCTCAGCAACTGCTTTCAAGTTGTAATTCCTTCTGGAGAGCTCAATACTGGTTTTAACATAGATCTGTGAAGTAACTGTTCAAGTTTTATCCTATGTTGAGCCCTGTTAAAAGAGGAATGGTGTTATGCCCAAAATATGTTAGCTGTTGTTATATGACTTTTTTACTAACAATTATCTTGGATTCGTTAATCTGGTTTTGGTCTGGTGCTCCTTTCTGTATTTTTATAGCTTGAGCTACTGTTCAGTGCCCATCGAAAAGAAAAAAAAGTCTTGTTGTGTAGGAACTGCCTCATCAAAGCTATTGAGCTTGTTTGAAATTTTCCTTCATCCCACTACACATGCAAGTCTAAAAGCTCACAGCACCTTTTTGAGCATGTTGTTCTTTAACCCAGACATCTGTCTCAATTAGGTGACTAGCAATATTGGATAGAAAATGCATCAGTTTAAAGCCTCCACACTGCAAAAATAAAATGCTCTTCTAGTCTCAGGGGGCAGGGATAAAATGTATCACCAGTGTTGCCAACCCCCCAGGACTTTTTACTAACAAGAAGAAATTTACTGACAAAGCTCATTTTTTTTACTGACAAACTAACATATGACAGGAATTCCTATTAGGAAGTAGAAGAATTAATATTTAAAACATAAACAATAGGTAAATATTACCAAAGCCAGTAACAAGTAATCTGCTCGGCCTTACTATAAAAAGTCAAAACAGTGAGACAAAATGTAAGCATCAGTAGGACCTGGGGCATCCTGTGATGGAGCCACAAAACAAGTCCTGTGGGACACGTAGCATGCCATGGCAAACAATGGTGATGGTTGGGATGTGCATAACAGTGGCAGTGGCTTAAAGGGGATGATTAAACAGAAGCTAAGTCTAGTCAGTGTATACGCTGCACACATTTGCCACTGTCCTTGTACCCACATAATACTCCTAAATATTGTGCCACAAATGAGGGAAGAGAGACAGGGAAGGGGAGAGAGAAAGGAAATGGCATTTAGGTTGGTTCATATATATGCAAATTGGATGCTTTTAAACCACATCCAATTTGCATGGCATGTGAATGTGACTGGCTCTCAATAGAGCCGATTTCCACATGGCTGGTGGGCAGCAGTGCAGTTTCAAAAAGGGTCCTGTGCGTTTTTGGGTCTGGTCCAGGTTCGAAGTCAGGCAAAAATTTGCACCTGAATCACACCTGAACCGGTGAACAGAAACGTACCGGACCCCGGACTGCAAACCGCAGCCGCACATATGTGAACCCGACCCTAAAGTCCTGTGTATCAAACAAATACTGTATATAATACAGTGCAGGTCCAAAAAAGTTAAACCAATAAACCTAGCTAAGTATAGGCATAAAATCATGTGCTATCACTATGCTCTCCACAACATGACTAATAAGTGGTGTACAATGTGCATAAAATAACAACCATTTTCATGTGTTGCCAAAAAATCATATTGCTCCACCCAAAACCCAAATTTCTGTATATATATTTCAGCGTCCACATTAATTAGATGTGCAATACTATTCCTACTGTTACGATAAGGCAGGCCATACATTCTGCAATCATGCACAATGCAGGATTAATAGCCTATATAAAGAATGTGGACTTTTATTAATGTATTCATTTTAAATTATTACTGTTGTAGTTCCTGTGTATGGTGACTATATTTTATATATATGTGTGTATATATATATATATATATATATATATATATATATGTAAATTGGATATAGTATGGAAGCACAGTAGTTCACCGTGCTGTATAGAGGCATTACAGTGTATTGTTTTTTTTTTATTATGTCCATACAAAACAATGTTACAGGAAAGGGTTTGTTACTACAATAGCAGACAAGGCTCATGAGTAGGGATGAGCCGAACAACCCCCAGTTCGGTTCGCAGCAGAACATGCGAACTGGCAAAAAATTTGTTTGAACACGCGAACACCATTAAAAGTCTATGGGACATGAACATAAATAATCAAAAGTGCTAATTTTAAAGGCTTATATGCAAGTTATTTTCATAAAAAGTGTTTGGGGACCCGGGTCCTGCCCCAGGGGACTTGTATCTATGCAAAAAAAAGTTTTAAAAACTGGCGTTTTTTCGGGAGCAGTGATTTTAATAATGCTTAAAGTGAAACAATAAAAGTGTAATATTACTTTAAATTTCGTACCTGGGGGGTGTCTATAGTATGCCTGTAAAGTGGCGCATGTTTCCCATGTTTACAACAGTCCCTGCACAAAATGACATTTCTAAAGGAAAAAAGTCATTTAAAAGTATTTGCGGCTATAATGAATTGACGGTCCCGGCAATACACATAAAAGTCATTGAAAAAAAAGGCATGGGATTCCCCCACAGTCCATTACCAGGCCCTTTGGGTCTGATATGAATATTAAGGGGAACCCCAAACCAAAATAAAAAAAAATTGTGTGAGGGTCCCCCCAAATTCCATACCAGGCCCTTCAGGTCTGGTATGGATATTAAGGGGAACCCTGCGCCAAAATTTTCTAAAAAATGGCGTGGGGGTCCCCCTCAAAATCCATACCAGACCCTTCAGATCTGGTATGGGTTTTAAGGGGAACCCTGCGCCAAAATGTAAAAAAAAAATGGTGTGGGAGGCCCCCCAAAAATCTATACCAGACCCTTATCCGAGCACGCAACTGCAGGAAAAGAGGGGGGACAAGAGAGCGCGCCTTCCTCCTCCTGAACCATACCAGGCCACATGCCCACAACATGGGGAGGGTGCTTTGGGGTAGCCCCCCAAATCACCGTGTCCCCATGTTGATGGGGACAAGGGCCTGATCCCCACAAGCCTTGCCCGGTGTTTGTGGGGGTCTGCAGGTGGGGGGCTTATTGGAATCTGGAAGCCCTCCTTAACAAGGGGACCCCCAGATCCTGGCCTCCCCCCCATGTGGAATGGTAACGGGGTACAAATGTACCTCTACCATTTCACAAAAAAGTGTGAAAATGGTAAAAATTACATGACACGGCTTGGGGACAAGGCCTTTATTAACCGTTCCCAACCCGCTCCTGTAGATATACTTTGGCAGAATGGCATGGCTGCGCAAAGTAACGTACCCGTACGTAGAGGTCGACCGATATATCGGCCGATATTTGGCTTTTTTTACTTAATCGGCATCGGCCGATTGTGCTGATAAAAAAAGCCGATTATAACTTCAGCGGGACTTGCAAATGACTTCCGTAATAGAAGTCAATGCAAGTTGCCTGAAAGTTATCTGTGGAGAGGATTCCCTCCTCCCTGGGCAGCCTGCCAAGTCTGATAAGAAGATACATTGTATCTTTTCAGGTTCTTTTATCAATGAGCTGAACTCCGTGTGTAGAAGCTCTCAGTTTAACCATTTAAAGACTAAGGTGTCCTTTTATGAAAGTGCGGTAAAATACCGCTTTTCAGTTCTCAGGCATTCTCAGAGGAGATCGCTCTCCTCTGAGTGCCTGTTTATGAAAGTGTGTAGATCGCTTCTCATGTTGAGTTGAGGAGCGATCTACAAACGCCAGGAACTCCTGAGAATGGCTCCTCTCACTATAATCTCGTGTGATGTAGCGGGATTACAGTATGAGGAACCATAAAATACAAAAGTTTAACACAAATCAGCACGCATTATTCCCCAACATATTAATAAAATAATAAAGATAAATTCCCCCTACACAATATACATTAACCTAATTATAAAAAAAACATTGTTTTTATCAATATTTAAAGATCATACATGTCTCTATTTAAATGTGAATGGTGTATAGTAAATGAATGTAATGCACATATGTAATGCAGCTATACACCATTCATATAAATGCAAAATACATTTATAATCATTAAAAAAATAATTTTAATAAAGTACACAAGTATAAATATTTATTAATAAATTAAAATAAAATATATTTCATTATAGATAAACATAAAAATTGATAAACTGGTGCGATGCGAGAACACTGCGAATCCACTGCGGGTTCCCGCATCGCACCGACTCGCATGTCAGTTCACACTGCCATATGCGAATCGCTGGGGAGTGTCAATACATTGTTAACGACACCCCCAGATCAGCTTGCATATCGCACTGCGAACTGACAGTTCGGACATGAATCGGATCGCATATGTGTGAACACACATGCGATCCGATTCTGGTCCGAACAGAAAAAAGGGTCCTGTGCGTGTTTGCACCGAATGCGGTGCGATATCAGCCATACTATCTGTACAGCTGATATCGCACCGCACAGACATCGCATGTAATGTGAATGGCAGTGTGCTGCGAATAACATGCGATGCCTGTGCGATGTCCGGCATCGCACAAGTGTGAACTGGGCCTAAAAGTTAACACCCCCAAATCAGTTCGCATATCGCAGTGCGATCTGCAAACTCGGACAGTAATCGATTCGCATGGGTGTGAACACCCATGCGATCCGATTCTGCTGTGGACCAAAAAAAGGGTCCTGTAAGAGTTTGGTCCGAGGGCAATGCAAATTCAGCAATACTAACTGTATGGCTGAAATCGCATCGCACAGAGATCGGATGTGATTTTGCAGTGCAATGCGGTGCGAATCACATCCGATCTCGGACACCGCAGCAGTGGGAACTGGCCCTAAATCATATTGCATTTGCACCAAAATGGTACAGGACCCTTTATTTGGTCCGCACTGGAATCGGATCGCATGGGTGTGAACACCCATGCGATCCGATTCCTGCACCATTACATAGTTCGCACTGCGATCTGTGAAATGATCTGGGGGTGTCATTAACTTTACATTGACACCCGCAGTGGTGCGCAGATGTCAATGTAGGTGCGATGTGAAAGCCCGCACAGGAATCACGCTGGTTCACGCATCGCACAAGTGTGAACCCAGCCAGAGACGTGAACATCTAAAAAAAAAATATATATATATCTATATATATATATATAGATATATATATATATCTATATATATATCTCTATATATCTATATAGCTATATAGAGATATATATATATATAGATATATATATATCTATATATATATAGATATATATATATATCTCTATATAGCTATATAGATATATATATCTGTATAGAGATATATATATATATATATATATATAGATATATATATATATATATATATCTATATATATATATATATATAGATATATATATATATATATCTCTATATAGCTATATAGAGATATATATATATATATAGATAGATATATATATAGATATATATATATCTATCTATATATATATATCTATATAGATATATATATATATATATATATATATATATATATCTATATAGATATATATATATACACTATAAATTCCTATCCTGCTGGTTTTGGGGTGTGTAATGGTGGGGAAGGTGTGCTCTGACTGTTTGGTGAAAGAAAGAAGTCAAAAGACTTCTTGCTTTCTCCAGAATATCAGCCAGTTTCAGGCTTCTCACTCTGATTCTCCACTTCTGAAATGGTGAATCAGAAAGTGAGAATTCTGCCACAGATCGCCAGTGAGGTGCTGAGATCGCACGTTCATAAACTGGCCGTTTCTGTGAAGTCAGTTACAAATTCTCACTGTGCTGAGATAATCAGCGGAGAACAAGTTCTCCGCTGATTATCTCAGTTTCATAAACTGGTCATGAGCTGAGATCAGCGGTGAGACTCGGGATCGCCGCTGATCTCAGTTTCATAAAAGGACACCTAAATCTTTTCTGACACTTGTTGCTTACAAGTAAAAATCCTGTATGTTCTGCTAGAAAATAACTTAGAACCCCCAAACATTATATATATATTTTTTTTTAGCAGAGACCCTAGGGAATAAAATAGCGGTTGTTGCAATATTTTATGTCACATGGTATTTGCGCAGCGGTCTTTCAAACGCAATTTTTTTTAAAAAAATACACTAATGAAATAAAAAAAAAAGCAGTAAAGTTAGCCCATTTTTTTTCGTCCAAAAGTTTCAAAAGTTTTGATTACCTGTTTTTGTGTATTTAATATTTAAGATATCGTTATTTTTTTTTAAATCTAAATTATACATACAAGTGAACTGATTGGAGGTTTGTTTTGTTTAATAAATGTTTAAATGTAATAAATTTTCTGTATTACTTAAGGCTGCTTTCACACTGGAGTGGGCATGCGTTGACGGTAAAACGCTGTTAGTTTTAGCGGCGCTTTACCGTCATTTTAGCGGCGCTATTCGGCTGCTAGCGGGGCGCTTATAACCCAGCTAGCGGCTGAGGAAGGGGTTAAATGCGCCCCTGAAGCACTGCTGCCGAAACGCTTTGCAGGCGCTTCGGCAGCGGTGCGCATTCATTTCAATGGGCAGGAGTGGTGGAGGAGTGGTATACACCGCTCCAAAGATGCCGCTTGCAGGACTTTTTTAAACATCCTGCCAGCGCATCACCTCAGTGTGAAAGCACTCGAGCTTTCACACTGAGACTGCAGGGGAGCCATTTTACAGGCACTTTACAGGCGCCATTTTTAGCCCAAAAGCGCCTGAAAAATGCCCCAGTGTGAAAGGGGTCTAACTGTTAGATTTTATGAGATGAAGGGAAAAAAAAAAGAAAAAAAAAAAAAAATCGGCCTAATATATCGAGCCAAAAAAATCGGCATCTTATATCGACCATCGGTCACCGCGATTTCTAAATATCGGCATCGGTCAGAGAAAAACCCATATCGGTCGACCTCTACCCGTACGTTACTTTGAATTTGCCGCCGTGTGCGCCGTGTGCCGGGTCCCATGGACTCGATCGCCGCGGGCATACCCGCGATCGCCTCACAGAGAGGATGAACGGGGAGATGCCGTTGTAAACAGCATCTCCCCATTCTGCCTAGTGACAGTGTTACTCGATCTCTGCTCCCTGTCATTGGGAGCAGAGATCAGTGACGTCACACACACAACCCATCTCCCTGACAGAATCACTCCCCTAGGACATACTTAACTCCTCCCCGCCCCCTAGTGGTTAACCCCTTCACTGCCAGTGTCATTTACACAGGAATCAGTGCATTTTTATAGCACTGATTGCTGTATAAATGACAATGGTCCCAAAAATGTGTCAAAAATGTCCGATGTGTCCGCCATAATGTCGCAGTCACAATAAAAATCGCTGATCGCCGCCAAAACTAGTAAAAAAAAAAATTATTAATAAAAATGCCATAAAACTATCCCCTATTTTGTAAACGCTATAACTTTTATGCAAACCAATCAATAAATGCTTATTGCGATTTTTTTTACCAAAAATATGAAGAAGAATATGTATCGGCCTAAACTGAGGAAAAAAATTTTTTTAATATATTTTTTGGGGATATTTATTATAGCAAAATGTAAAAAATAATGCGTTTTTTTCAAAATTGTCGCTCTTATTTTGTTTATAGCGCAAAAAATAAAAATCGCAGAGGTGATCAAATACCACCAAATGAAAAATCTATTTGTGGGAAAAAAAGGATGTCAATTTTGTTTCAGAGCCATATCACACAACCGCGCAATTGTCAGTTAAAATGATGCAGTGCCGAATCGCAAAAAGTGCTCTGGTCAGGAAGAGGGTAAATCCTTCCGG
This sequence comes from Aquarana catesbeiana, assembly GCF_042186555.1. NCBI lineage: Eukaryota > Metazoa > Chordata > Amphibia > Anura > Ranidae > Aquarana > Aquarana catesbeiana. Next base: position 196,753,636 of record NC_133326.1, read on the forward strand.
GGCTGAAGTGGTTAAAAAATAAAAAAATAAAAATGTCCCACAAAGTCCATTCATCTTCTTCTCTTGCTCCGACGGACCGAAAAAGAAAAAACCTTGCATGCTGCCACCTCCATGTCGGGTGACCCTGCCCCCCTCTGACGCACGGGGACATCCCTATGGCTTCCCTTAAAAAAATTAAACATTTTTTTTAAAATGGCGCAGGGTTCCCCTTAAAATTCAGGTCTGGCATGGATTTTGAGGGGGACCTCCACACCATTTTTTAAAAAATTTTGGCGTGGGGTTCCCCTTAATATTTATACCAGACCTGAAGGGCCTAGTATGGAATTTGGGGGGCCCCCACGCAATTTTTTATTAAAATTTTGGTTCGGGTTCCCCTTAATAATCATACCAGACCCAAAGGGCCTGGTAATGGACTGTGGGGGAATCCCATTCCGTTTTTTTCAATTACTTTTGTAATGTTCATGTGCATTGCCGGGACCGACAATTCATTATAGCCGTGAGTAGTTTTAAATGACTTTTTTTTCCTTTAGAAATGTCATTTTGTGCAGGGACTGTTGTAAACATGGGAAACATGCGCCACTTTACAGGCATACTATAGACACCCCCAAGGTACAAAATTTAAAGGAATATTACACTTTTATTGTTTCACTTTAAGCATTATTAAAATCACTGCTCCCGAAAAAACTGACGTTTTTAAAACTTTTTTTGCATTGATGCAGGCAGGACCCATGTGTAAGAGAACTGTCAGAATGCGCCCGGCACGCACACATGCGCAAATTCACGGGCATCGGCAGATTTTCTCGCGCACCAATGCGCATGCCCGTGCACGTCGCACTGCGTGCACTCGCAGGAGCGCACCTCTGGCCACAATTGCCACCAGATGGCCTATTTAAGGGTTGCTCTGACTTCTGAAAAGTGCTGACTGATCTTCAGCTGTGTCCTGAGATTCTGAACCCTGCTTGTCTGACTTGATCCTTGTGCTAAACCCTGGCTTTCCTGACCCTGCTTCTGCAACATCTCCTGCAAGTTCTGCACGCAGCATTCACAGGCACTCATATTCCTCCTGATCCTTGCCACCATCTGTTCCACCTCCAGTGGGGCTTGGGTTGGAGATACAAGAGAGGCCGACGTCATTTCAGACTCCTACCAGGTATGTGACAGTATCAGTCAGCCCCAAATGAAGTCTGAAAGGGAGGCCTCTCCACCAAGGGACATTTACAGATCTATTTCTGTACTATCCAATATTGTGCAGAAGCTACAAGAAAATCTGAGTCGCATGGAAGAGCGATTTCCCTACAATGAGAATGTCACATTGGCCTGTGCTCCGCTTTTGGTCTCTGACTCATATACCCAAACAGAGCCCGGCTTGTTCCATGAGGCTGCTTCCGCTCCTGAACCCAGGGTGCCTATCCCTGAGCGATTCTCCGGAGATCGCAAGAGGTTTCGCACCTTACAGAATTCTTGTGAACTATATTTTTCCCTGTTACCCCGGATCTTCACGTCAGAAAACATCAAGGTGGGGTTTATCATTATGCTACTATTGGATGAACCACTTTCCTGGGCTCATCATCTCCGGGAACAACATGACCCTGTCCTGACAACTACGGATTTTTTCTTCTCAGCCATGGCTCAGCTTTATGCAGACCCCTTCTACTGGCAGACTGCTGAATCCATGCTTGGCGAATTACAGCAAGGTCCTAAGGCCTGCTGAGGAATACATAACTGACTTTCGTGTCTGGAGTGCAGATACCCAATGGAATCATTCCGCACTTCGCCACCAGTTTCGACTAGGACTTTCTGACACCTTAAAGGATGAGCTTGCCAGAGTGGGAGTTCCAGCATCCCTGGAAGACCTGATAGATCTAACCATTCAAATCGATCAGCGATTACGAGAAAGGCAATCCGAAAGGTCCAAAAGAACCCTTTCTGTGGCTTCAAGGTCTGACATCCCTGCGTCCTCATCTGTTGAATCCCCCTGAAGGAGAGAACGGCATAAGACTCCTCAAAGAGGTTTTTGAAGACCGCCCCTTTCTCCTGATGAATGCCTTCATCGATTACAGGACAATCCGTGTCTCTATTGCGGGGAGGCTGGTCACTTTATACAGACTTGCCCGGCAAAGACCCGCAGGTCTTTTTCCTGTCAGCCTCACATGATGCATCTTTCAGGGAAGGACCGGTCTCATGTCTCTCTTTCGATTATGCTCCCATTTTCTGAAAAGACTGTTCCTGTACTTGCAGTCATAGACTCTGGGGCCTGTAGTTGTTTTGTGGACTCTGCATTTTCTTCTCTCCATCAGCTGCCTGTATGCGCCAAGAAGAAGGAATTCCATGTTCATCTGGCTGATGGTTCTGGCATTAAATCAGGCCCAGTTACCCAAGAGACTTTACCTATTTTCTGCCAGACTTCTTCCGGCCACCACGAATTCCTCCGTTTGGATATCATAGCTTCTCCCATGTTTCTGGTCATCCTTGGCATCCCATGGTTGAAGGCACATAATCCTCACATTAACTGGCTTACCGAAGACATCTCTTTCTCTTCTGACTACTGCCAGATTCACTGCCTACCTGGAAAGACTTTCAATACCACAACCCTCCTGGGTATCCTCCCTGACCATGAAATCTCTAATTTGGTCCCTGCTGCCTATCACGAATATCTGGATGTATTTAACAAAAAAGGAGCGGACACTCTTCCTCCCTATAGACCATATGATTGTCCTATTGAACTTTTACCAGGGGCCGAGATCCCGTTTGGGCAAATTTATCCCCTCTCTGAGCCTGAACTAGAAGCCCTGCGGATTTATATTGACGAAAGCCTTGAAAAACAGTTAATCCGGCCCTCCACTTCATCAGCAGGGGCCGGTATTTTCTTTGTTGAAAAGAAAGAACCTTCCCCGAGGCCCTGTGTGGACTATTGTAACCTTAACAGGGTCACTGTTAAAAACCGATACCCTCTGCCTCTGATCCCTGAACTTTTTCAAAGGCTGCGTGGGGCACGAGTGTTCTCCAAATTGGATCTGAGAGGTGCTTATAATCTTGTCAGAATCAGGGAGGGAGATGAATGGAAGACAGCCTTCCGAACACGCTTTGGTCATTTTGAATATCAAGTCATGCCATTCGGACTCTGCAATGCTCCTGCCACATTCCTACATCTGGTGAATGACGTTTATGGGACTTCCTTGATTTATTCGTCATCATGTATTTGGATGACATCCTTATATTCTCTGAATCTCTAGAATCCCATAGGACTCATGTAAAGAAAGTACTGGGTCGGCTGCGGGAACACTGCCTTTACGCAAAGGCTGAGAAATGTGACTTTGAAAAACCAACCAAACATTTCCTGGGACTTGTCATCGCTGCTGACGGTATCTCCATGGACCCACAGAAAGTCACTTCCGTCCTGGAATGGCCTGCCCCTGCCGACAGGAAAGCTGTTCAGAGAATTGTGGGATTCACCAAATTTTACAGAAAATGTATCAAGAACTTTTCTGGCATCATCACCCCCATCACTCAGTTAACGAAGCAGCATGTTCCTTTCCGATGGACCCCTGAAGCTCAAACAGCTTTTGAACAGTTAAAAACTTTATTCACATCAGCTCCAATCTTGAAACATCCTGATCCATCCTTAGCCTACGTTTTGGAGGTGGATGCCTCTGAGAGTGCACTGGGGGCTATTTCGTCTCAACGCCAAGGTCCCAAATCTTTGCTCCATCCTGTGGCCTTTTTCTCTAAGAAATTAAATCCTTCTGAAAGGAACTATGATGTTGGAGACCGAGAACTGCTGGCTATCAAGGCTGTGCTTGAAGAATGGCGCTACCTCCTGGAAGGAAAAGCTCACCCCATCCTCATCTTCACGGACCATAAAAATCTTGAGTACTTGAGGGCGGCTAGACGACTAAGACCCCGGCAGGCAAGGTGCGCACTTTTCTTCTCTCGTTATATGTTCCATATAACTTATCGTCCTGGCTCAAAGAATGGTAAACTGGATGCCTTGTCCCGCATGTTCAGCGACCCAGTGGTATCATAAGAACCTGATACTATTCTACCAGCCAAAAATTTTTTGCTTCTTCAGGCAGATTTGATGTCTCAAATAAAAGTAGATGTGGTAAACCAACCACCTTTTCAAAGATCTGGCTCTTCAATTGAGGGATGGTCTGTACTTTCATAAGAAGCAAATCTTTATCCCTGAGCAATTCAGAGTTGCTGTCCTGAGGTGATTTCATGACCACCCCTTAGTGGGTCACTTTGGGATTCGCAAGACAGCTGATCTGATCTCCCGTACATTCTGGTGGCCAGACTTGATGCAAGACTGCAAAAAATATGTTAACTCTTGTGTGACATGCCTTCAGAATAAGACTGACAGAGCCAGAACTTGGGGCCTACTTGAGCCACTCCCTGTACCTGAGAAACCATGGAGCATGATCTCCATGGATTTAATCGTGGAGCTCACCCTATCCGAAGACTTCACCACCGTGGTGGATCGCCTGACCAAGATGGCCCATTTTGTACCCCTGTACCCCTACAAGGAACTCCTTCTGCCACCGAGACCGCCTCAGCTTTTATCAAGAAGATTGTAAGGTTACATGGTGTCCCTGATAGCATCATCTCTGATCGTGGGGTGCAGTTTACGTCTAGATTTTGGAGGGCATTATGCCAAGCACTGAACATTGAACTCCGCCTCTCCACAGCCTACCATCCACAAACTAATGGACAGACTGAAAGAACCAATCAAACCCTCGAGCAGTACTTACGGTGCTTTTCCTCTTTTGCACAGGATGACTGGCTTCTCCCACTGGCAGAATTTTCATACAATAATTCCATCCACTCAGCAACCAAGCAATCACCCTTTTTTGCCAATTATGGGTACCACCCCTCTTACTTGCTTGAGCTGTCCATTGAATGAGGAATTTGAGGTGGAAGCCGTGTTGGACTGTAGAAAAAGGCATAGCCAAACACAGTTCCTCATTAAATGGAAAGGCTACGGGTCAGAAGAGAATTCCTGGGAACCAGCTTCAGATGTGCATGCTCCCAAACTAGTGCAAGCCTTTTTTCAATGCCACCCAGAGAAAAGACACTTGAAGGGCATCCGGAGGCTGCCCTTAAGGGGGGCAATGTAAGAGAACTGTCAGGATGCGCCTGGCGCACACACGTGCACAGTCGTGCATTCACGGACATCAGCAGATTTCCTCACGCACCAATGCGCATGCCTGTGCACGTCGCACTGCGTGCACGTGCAGGAGCGCACCTCTGGCTACAATTGGTGCCAGATGGCCTATTTAAGGGTTGCTCTGACTTCTGAAAAGTGCTGACTGATCTTCAGCTGTGTCCTTAGATTTTGAACCCTGCTTGTCTGACTTGATATCCTGGTGCTGATCCCTGGCTTTCCTGACCCTGCTTCTGGACTCTGATTACTCTGATTACCGGTTCCTGATTCTGGCTTCCAGTTTGACCCTGCTCCTGTTTATGAGTTGGTACCTTGCTCCCTGCGTTGCTGAACCCGGCTTTCCTGATGACCTCGCTCCTGTCTCCTGCTTGGCTCCATGCTGTTTCCGAGTACCTGTGCTGGCCGTCCATCCTCTCGGCTTTCCTGGTTCCAGTTCTTCACCGGAAACCCTGCCTGCACTTCCAAGTCTGCAACACCTCCTGCAAGTTCTGCATGCAGCATTCACAGGCACTCGTGTTCCTCCTGATCCTTGCCACCATCTGTTCCACCTCCAGTGGGACTTGGGTTGGAGATACAAGAGAGGCCGACCTCGCCATTTCATACTCCTACCAGGAACGTGACACCAGGTCCCCAAACACTTTTTATGACAATACCGTGCATATAACCCTTAAAATTAGCACTTTTGATTTCTCCCATAGACTTTTAAATGGTGTTCTGTGGCTTTTCGAATTTGCCGCGAACGCCCCAAATTGTTCGCTATTCGGCTCATCCCTACTCATGAGCAGGATCAGAAGCTCACATTAAAATACACAGATCAGTTTCTTTTCACATTTTACTCACACAATTAGGGAAAAATAACAGAGCTGTTCACATAAACACCCCTTCATGTAAGGTCCTCCTGTGGAGGATCATCCCCCGACTGGATCACCTTCTGAGGCACTAAGGCTGTCATGCTGATTGAAAAACACTAGTATATGGATTATTCCCTCATTACTAAATATACTGTTTATGTATTAATGCATATATGGAAAAGGTGGTAAATACACTGTATATTGCTGTATAATGTCAAAAAGAAGTGAAACAATGTCCCTAAACCGGTGTCTAATTTTTAAGATTCTATTGCTACTTTACCAACAGTAGAAAAGGCTTACAATTTCTGACCGCTATTTATTGTTGCTTGTGTGCTCATTGGGAAATGTCATTGCAGATTCTGTACTGGTTTCAAAAATTGATAGGAGACAGCAACAAAATCACTTTTCTAAGGCCCCTTTCACACGGGTGTTCCGTTTGCTTCATCCATTCACTCACCTTTTTTTTGTCAGAAAATCGGATAGAAAACGGATCTGGACTTCAGTTTTTACCTCCATTGGTGTGTACTTCAGTTTTTACATCCGTTTGTGTGCATCCGTATCATTTTTACATCTGTTTCTATCAAATTGCAAATTTTTGCAACAATTAGAATTCAAATCAGTCTAAAATTCATTGACCAATCTGAATTCTATTTGAAGAATAGCTGGTTGCTAAGGAGCGGGCCAGCAAGCTGCATCCTTAACAACTGAAGACTCATCAGCTGTCAGCAGGTTTCCTTGCTGACAGCTGAATGTAAACAAAACAATTGAAAATTCTATTCAAAATTCTAAAAAAAACCTTTGTGCTCCCCCCCAATCCATACCAGGCTCTTCGGGTCTAGTATGGATTTTAAGGTAAACCCCATGTCAGTAAAAAATATAAAATGGGGTCCCCAACAAAATCCATACCAGACCCTTATTCAAGCATGCAGCCTGGCAGGCCAGAAAAGGGAGGAACGAGCAAGCGCCCCCTCTCCTGAACCATACCAGGAAACATTCCCTCAACATGGGGGGGTCTGCAGGCACGGGCTTTTCGGAATCTGGAAGCCGCCTTTAACAAAGGGGGCCTCCAGGTCCTGCTCCCTAATGTGAATGAGTAAGGGTACATAGTACCCCTACTCATTCACTCAAAAAAGAAGTGTAGTGTAAAAAAAAAACCACAGGAGGCAGTTTTCGACAAGTCCTTTATTAAGAAAAAAACAAAAATAAAAAAAGTACCCATGTGGATCCATTGTCAATCATGATGTCCGCTGCTACCAACGACCAAAAAAAAAAAAAAAAAAATTTCCCCAAAGCACCTTGTCCCCATGTTGAAGACAAGAGCCTCTTCTCCACATCTCTGGCCCTGTGGTTGTGAGGGTTGACCTATCAGAATTGCCCCGGGTGCCCCGCCCCCTTGTGATGACATTGACCCAGCCTTGCCCCGGTTGACGACGTCACAAGGGGGTGGGTTCACCAAGTGATGTCATTGGGTGGTCCCACCCCTTAGTTATTTAAGGGGCTTTCAGATTCCGATAAGTCCCCACCCGCAGACCCCCCGTATTGAGGGCATGTGGCCTGGTATGGCTCAGAAAGGAGGGGTGCACGCTCGCCTTCTCCTTTACTGGCCTGCTGGGCTTTTAATTTTGCCATGGGTTCCCCTTAACCACTTAAGGACCAGGCTAATTTTTTACACTAGGTGTTTACAAGTTAAAATCATTTTTTTTTGCTAGAAAATTACTTAGAACCTCCAAACATAATATATATTTTTTCAGACACCCTAGAGCATAAAATGGTGGTCGTTGCAATACTTTATGTCACACCGTATTTGAGCAGTGGTCTTACAAGTGCAATTTTTTTGGAAAAAATACACTTTTTTTAATTAAAAATAAGAAAACAGTAAAGTTAACCCAATTTTTTTTTAATAGATAATGTTACGCCGAGTAAATTGCTACTTAATGTCATGCTATAAAATTGTGCCCGCTCATGAATGGTGACAAATTTTGACACTTAACCACTTCAGCCCCGGAAGAATTTCCCCCCTTCCTGACCAGGCAATTTTATTGCGATACGGCACTGAGCCGCTTTAACTGACAATTGCGTGGTCACGCAACGTTGTACCCAAACAAAATTGATGTCCTTTTTTCCCCCACAAATAGAGTTTTATTTTGGTGGTATTTGATCACCTCTGCATTTTTTTTTTTTTTTGTGCTATAAACAAAAACAATGACAATTTTAAAAAAACACAATATTTTGTACTTTTTGCTATAATTGAGATCCAAAAATGTTAAAAAAAAAAAGTTTAGGCCGATATGTATTCTTCTACATATTTTTGGTATTTTTATAATTTTTTTTTTTTTTTTTTGCTAGTAATGGTGCTGATTTGCGATTTCTATCGTGACTGCGACATTGTGCCGGACAGATCGGACGCTTTTGACACTTTTTTGGGACCGGTGACATTTATACAGCGATCAGAGCTAAAAATAGCCACTGATTACTGTATAAATGTCATTAGCAGGAAAGGGGTTAACACTAGGGGGCGATCAAGGGGTAAACTGTGTTCCCTAGGTGTGTTCTAACTGTGGGGGGGGTGGGACTGATTAGGGGAGGAGACCGATTAGTGTTCCTACTTAGTAGGAGCACAAGATTTGTCTCTGCTCCCCTGAGAGAACCGGGATTTGTGTGTTTACACATACAGATCCTGGCCCTCACTTTGTCTGCTGCCATAACCCCGGTATTTAACGTCAAAGTACAGATGTACAGCCGGTGGGCGGTCCGCAAGTGGTTAAAATTCATATCAGATCATGCAGTTTTTTTCCAGAATTTTTAATTGCTGGCAATTGTTTTTACATTCAGCGGTCAGGCGGAAACCCTGCTGACAGCTGATGAGTCATCAGTTGTTAGGACGCCAGTGGGTTTGCAAAAACGGATGCAAAAATGGAACGTTTGTCCGTTGACATCCAATTAGATCCGCTACCATTTTTTTAAAAAAAAAATAGGACTTTCTTCCATTTCAAAAAACGGATGTTGACAAAGGCTGATGTCAAGGGATGATTACCCGCTAACATCCGTCCAATAGACGGACAAAAAATGGACATACGAAATGCTGTGTGAAAGGGGCCTAACTCTTCTGCTCTATCCAACTTTAGCCCTTGACATAAACAAAACAAACACTTAAAAGTAATCCTTGACCTTAACATCAACCTTATCGTGCAACATTAAAATACCTTCTAAACCCTAATCCAACCCTAATCCATAACACTACTGTCCTAACCCAACCCTTAACTTGACCCTAATACTAAATTAATACCTAAAATTACATACTTGCCTTATGAAGCACAACCTTCTATGAGGAGGTGAGTTGCCATCTAGATAAAGGAATGCCCGTAGATGTGGTGTATCTGGATTTTGCAAAAGCATTTGACACAGTTCCCCATAAACGTTTACTGTACAAAATAAGGTCCGTTGGCATGGACCATAGGGTGAGTACATGGATTGAAAACTGGCTACAAGGGCGAGTTCAGAGGGTGGGGATAAATGGGGAGTACTCAGAATGGTCAGGGGTGGGTAGTGGGGTTCCCCAGGATTCTGTGCTGGGACCAATCCTATTTAATTTGTTCATAAACGATCTGGAGGATGGGATAAACAGTTCAATCTCTGTATTTGCAGACGATACTAAGCTAAGCAGGGCAATAACTTCTCCGCAAGATGTGGAAACCTTGCAAAAAGACCTGAACAAATAAATGGGGTGGGCGACTACATGGCAAATGAGGTTCAATGTAAAAAAATATAAAATAATGCATTTGGGTTGCAAAAATATGAATGCAATCTATACACTGGGGGGGAGAACCTCTGGGGGAATCTAGGATGGAAAAGGACCTGGGGGTCCTAGTAGATGATAGGCTCAGCAATGGCATGCAATGCCAAGCTGCTACTAACAAAGCAAACAGAATATTGGCATGCATTAAAAAGGGGATCAACTCCAGAGATAAAACAATAATTCTCCCACTCTACAAGGCTCTGGTCCGGCCGCACCTGGAGTATGCTGTCCAGTTCTGGACACCAGTCCTCAGGAAGGATGTACTGGAAATGGAGCGAGTACAAAGAAGGGCAACAAAGCTAACAAAGGGTCTGGAGGATCTTAGTTATGATGAAAGGTTGCGAGCACTGAACTTATTCTCTCTGGAGAAGAGACGCTTGAGAGGGGATATGATTTCAATATACAAATACCGTACTGGTGACCCCACAATAGGGATAAAGCTTTTTCGCAGAAGAGAGTTTAACAAGACTCGGGGCCACTCATTAAAATTAGAAGAAAAGAGGTTTAACCTTAAACTACGTAGAGGGTTCTTTACCGTAAGAGCGGCAAGGATGTGGAATTCCCTTCCACAGGCGGTGGTCTCAGCTGGGAGCATTGATAGCTTCAAGAAACTATTAGATAAGCACCTGAATGACCGCAACATACAGGGATATATAATGTAATACTGACACATAATCACACACATAGGTTGGACTTGATGGACTTGTGTCTTTTTTCAACCTCACCTACTATGTAACTATGTATCAGCTCCAGATGGTACAGAGCCAAATAGTGAACACCAGAAGTAATTGCCTTATGATGTACAATATTAAACTCCAACTAATAGTAATCATACTGGTGTTAGGACCCATTTTGTGAGGAGATCCAACTGCAAGAAAATGGTTTGTTCATGTCTAATTGTTTTTACTTTGCTTTTAGGTTACTTTGCTTTCTTTTCTAGTGGAAACAGAAGTTTCGTTTCTTGATTATATTAAAGGAGGGTGAGTAGTGTTTCATGGTTTTCTTTTACATGTTTAAAGATAAAATGAGACATATATTAAAATTTCTTCGGGTGGGCATATTCACCCAGCAAGAGGATTTTGATTTTGCACAAAAAATATATATGCAACTTAGTTGCTACACAAGCAATTTTGCAATGTAACAAACTTAATAATTACTCTTCTGTTACATTCTACAGCCATCTGATTTCACAGGACAACACATTTTTTACTTAGTTTTGCCACCTAAAAAACTCTTGATGATTATGAAATCCCCTTTCAAACTGAAAACAAATATAATTTCAGAATGGCAGTATCACGTAGGAATCTTGATAAATATGAAAATAACTTTTAATGACTATAATGTATTTAATTACATAATGCTCCGGTTTGCTGCTTAAGTTCAACAGGACTAAAAGTGTTTTGCTGCTGACTTTCATTTGTACCCAGTGTCTGGTACATCTTGCTGCAGTACCCAACAATAGTCAGCCAACTACTTTTCCATAGTGATAATGTCCTGGTGAAACCTTTCACTATGTTAGACACTCACTGCACCTAAATTTCTTGTAAAGAAGTCCAAGTGCGAGTACAGAAAATGAATCTTCAGTGACATATTGCGCTTCATGGTCTTGAAATTTGTCAACCAGCTGATTGCAGTTTGTGGCTTTGTAGTTTCCAAGAAAATTCTTAACATCCTCAAAATCTTTCCAGGAAATTTTCTTTAACAGATCTTCGAACTTCTTGTCATTGATGACATATCTGATCTGTGGACCAAACAAAAATGCCTTCCTTAACTACTTCCCACCTCATTTGACATCATATGATGTCCTTGGGTTGAGTACCTGCACCTGTAGGCATCAGCCGAGGATGACAATTTTCCTGCCGGCGATTCTCTCTTCACCAGAAGTGATTTGAGTGGCTGAAAAGCCACTCAACCACCACTGCCGCCTTTCCCGGTCTCTGCTGTCTGACCACGGAGCTCAAGAGTGATGTGACCAGCGGCACTGCACAGAGAGAGAGGAACTGATGTTGTTCAGAGATGTTTAGGTTATAGTTTGGCGCCATTCCGCGGGCGTACGCAAACTTAAAGTGTGACATGTTAGGTTTCTTTTTACTCAGCATAACTTCATCTTCTATATTTTAAAAAAAAATTAGGTATCCTATAGTGTTTGTGTGCAATAAAACTCATTAAAGTGTATTTTTCCCCAAAAAAAAAATTGTGTTTAAAAAAACGCTGCTCAAATACTGTGTGGCATAAAAAATTGCAACACCCACCATTTTATTCTGTAGGGTCTCTGCTAATATATATATCTAGATAGATAGATAGATAGATAGATAGATAGATTAGATATATCTATCCATCTATATAGATAGATAGATATATAATGTTTATGGGTTCTAAGTAATTTTCTAGCAAAAAAAATAATGAATTAATAAAGAAGCTGCAGACCAAACAGCAATGAACCTCTGTAAGAGCCCCGTTTAAATAGCCCACCTGACGTCAGCAATAGTGACAGGTGTGCGTCTGAAAGTGCTAGTACGCATGTGTGCATGCCGGGCGCTTACATGGAGAGCCTGTCTTCTCTGACATTGCCCCCTCCCTATGGGAGAACCTTTGGGTGCCCAATTGGTTCTTCTTTTGCGGGCTCCTGCGGAAGAAGGCATGGATCAGTCTGTGGCATGTACATTTCGTGCAGGTTCCCAGGAATTCTCCTCTGGACCATAACCCTTCCACTTGATTAAATATTGTGTCTGACCCCTTCTTTTTCTGCAGTCTAAAACAGCCTCTACCTCAAATGCCTCATCCCCATCAATAATAGGTGAGGAAGGAGCTGGTCTATGATCCAGAAATGGATCTGCCACAACAGGCTTCAGCAAGGATACATGAAACACTGGGTGGATTTGAAAAAACTCAGGTAAGGTTAATTCAAAAGAAACATAATTCATTTTTCTCCTTACCAGAAATGGTCCTACGAACCTTGGTGCCAGCTTCTTTGAAGGACATATCATCTTCAAATTCGCTGTTGAAAGCCTTACTTGATCTCCTGGTTGCAAGATCAGTTCCCCCCTTCTTTTCTTGTCAAATAATTTCTTGCTGTCCTCCTGCACTTTCGCGATGGTTTCCTGCAACAACATATTGTTGCGAGAGAAAAAAATCCAGAGTATCCTGGACGGCTGGAACAGAAGATTCTGTTACAAGATTAGGTGGGATGGAATCCATAATTAGCAAAGAATGGAGATTGCTTGGTGGCAAAGTGGTTGGCATTATTGTAAGCAAATTTCCACCAGTGGTAATAATGATACCCAATCATACTGGACAAAAAAAAGTAAAACAACGGATGTATTCTTCTAGGGTTTGATTAGTCCTCTCTGTCTGCCCATTAGTTCATGGGTGGTAAGCAAAAGAGAATAAGAGTTCAATCTGTGGGGTCTCGCACAAGGCTTTCCAAAATCTGGACGTGAACTGGACACCGCAATCAGACACAATGTTTGCAGGGACTACATGGAGTCGCGCCATCTTTGATAAGAGAAGTAAAAGATAGCAGTACATTCTTCAGATGGTGGAAGTTTAACTATAAAATCCATAGAAATCATCTTCCACTGTCTGTCAGGTATAGGCAGAGGTCTGTGTAATCCCCAAGCTTTGTTACGGGAACTTTTACTTTACTTTTACTCCGGATGCATGCATTTACTTCTCTGCAGTCTTTCTCCAATCCTGGCCACCAAAATGAGCGTTTTACAAGTTCGACAGCCTTATGAATCCCAAAATGGCCTGGCAAAGGGTGGTCATGACAAACCCCCAAGTTCATTGCTCGAGCCTCTTTAGGTACAAAAATCTGCTTACCTCTCCATAATAGTCCGTTCTTTGCTTGTAGTGTGACCCCTGGAGAACTGGGTGTTTCTGCAGAAGCTTGCTGTAACTGAGATAAAAAGTCAGTGTGCAATAGTAAGAAGTTTCCGGTTGGCAAAATGGTGTCTGGTATTAGGATGTCTTTAGGATCTTCGAACATGCGTGACAACGCATCAGGCTTAGTGTTCTTTGATCCGGGTCTGTAAGTAATATGGAATGAGAATCTCAGAAAAAAAGTGCCCAACGAGTTTGGCATGATTTGAGGCGTTCAGCGAATCGCAGATATTCAAGATTCTTATGGTCCATGTAGATCAGAATTGGATGGGCCGCTCCCTCCAGCAAGTACCTCCATTCCTCCAACGTGGCTTTGATCGCCAAAAGTTCCTGATCCCATACATCGTAGTTTCTTTCAGCTGTCATAAGTTCTTGTAAAAAGAATGCCACTGGATAGGTTACTACTTTGAGGTCTTGACGTTGTGATAGAATGGCCCAAACTGCACTTTCTGAAGCATCCACCTTCACAATATAGGGCAAGGTAGAGTCTGGGTGACTGTAGGTCCATCTTGATCCCTTTAGTCAAAATAATCAGACCTAAGAACTGGATGCTCCGTTGCTCAAAGTCGCATTTCTCGGCTTTGGCATAAAGTCCATATTTGCGGAGCCGTCACAATACGCTTTTAACATGCCCTCGTGGCACCTGCAATGATACGGAGAATATCAATATGTCATCAAGGTAGACAACCACGTAAATATCCAGAATGTCTTTGAAAATATCGCTAATGAAGTACTGGAAGGTGGCTGGGGCATTGCAAAGGCCAACAGGCATAACTATATATTCGAAGTGCCCAAATCAGGTACGGAAGGTAGTTTTCCATTCATCCCCTTCTCGTATACAAACCAGGTTATAGGCCCCTCTTAAATCCAGCTTGGTAAAGATGCTTGCTGATTTGAGTCTTTGGAACAGTTCAGGGACTAGAGGAAGGGGATAGCGATTCTTCACTGTTGTTTTATTTAGGTCACGATAGTCCACACATGGTACCATGGTACAATTTACCAGCACCGGCCAGTGAGTTAGAGGGACAGATGAAACCCGTGATTCCCGTTCAGATAAAGGAAAGATGGGCCCAAAGGGAATCTCGGCCCGGGAAGGAGCTCAATGGGGCAGTCATAAGGTCGGTGTGGAGGAGCTCCCCATTTGCTGAAAACGTCCAGGGATTCGTGGTAAGAATCCAGAACTACTTGACATAATTCGGGGTTTGCGTCCATACATAGCAAGGTAGCAGGTGATGGTGGTCAAGTTTATATATAATACATTTATGTGTCCATCTTTTCTTTTAAAACATATATACAGTCCATTAATAAATGATTCAATGTCCGTGAAAAAAAAAAAATGCCTTTCACCCTTCTAGTAACAAAACCTTTTTGGTTATGTAGCACGTATTCTAGTTCTGGGAGCATTAAAGGGATCTGGTTTCTGCTTTCTTTATTATAATACTATTATTATACAAGATTTATATGGCGCCAACAGCCAGGGCCGGATTAACATAGGGGCTGGTGGAGCTGCAGCTCCAGGCCCCTCCCTCAATATAGGCCCATGGCAGTGGCTTATTAATATCTGTGTGCCTTCCTGAAGGAAGAGGAGCCCTCTGTGCACACATGGAGGAGACGAGAGTCAGTGCAGCCGAGTCCTGTCTCTGTCAATGTCTGACTCCTATCACAGGATCTGTTCACTCACACAGATCCTCCTCAGTGTCTGGGAGCTGTCTGGGGGAGGGGCGCTGATGTTCTCCTAACCAGCAGAAGCCCGGGAGGAAGGACATCTCCCATGCTGTTGTTGAGATAAGGTCAGTACATTTGTTAGGGAGGTGTTTTATTGTGCTAGGGGAAAACTGCTGCTTCCCCCCATGTAATGTGCCCAGTATGTCATGTGCATTGCAGTGCCCCCATGTAATGTGCTGTGCCCACCATGTCATGTCATGTGCATTGCAGTGCCCCCCATGTAATGTGCTGTGCCCACCATGTCATGTCATGTCCATTGCAGTGCCCCCATGTAATGTGCTGTGCCCACCATGTCATGTCATGTGCATTGCAGTGCCCCCCATGTAATGTGCTGTGCCCACCATGTCATGTCATGTCCATTGCAGTGCCCCCATGTAATGTTCTGTGCCCACCATGTCATGTGCATTGCAGTGCCCCCATGTAATGTGCTGTGCCCACCATGTCATGTCATGTGCATTGCAGTGCCCCCCATGTAATGTGCTGTGCCCACCATGTCATGTCATGTCCATTGCAGTGCCCCCATGTAATGTGCTGTGCCCACCATGTCATGTCATGTGCATTGCAGTGCCCCCCATGTAATGTGCTGTGCCCACCATGTCATGTCATGTCCATTGCAGTGCCCCCATGTAATGTGCTGTGCCCACCATGTCATGTGCATTGCAGTGCCCCCCATGTAATGTGCTGTGCCCACCATGTCATGTCATGTCCATTGCAGTGCCCCCATGTAATGTGCTGTGCCCACCATGTCATGTCATGTGCATTGCAGTGCCCCCCATGTAATGTGCTGTGCCCACCATGTCATGTCATGTCCATTGCAGTGCCCCCATGTAATGTGCTGTGCCCACCATGTCATGTGCATTGCAGTGCCCCCATGTAATGTGCTGTGCCCACCATGTCATGTCATGTGCATTGCAGTGCCACCCATGTAATGTGCTGTGCCCACCATGTCATGTGCATTGCAGTGCCACCCATGTAATGTGCTGTGCCCACCATGTCATGTGCATTGCAGTGCCACCCATGTAATGTGCTGTGCCCACCATGTCATGTGCATTGCAGTGCCCCCATGTAATGTGCTGTGCCCACCATGTCATGTCATGTGCATTGCAGTGCCCCCATGTAATGTGCTGTGCCCACCATGTCATGTCATGTGCATTGCAGTGCCCCCATGTAATGTGCTGTGCCCACCGTGTCATGTCATGTGTATTGCAGTGCCCCCATGTAATGTGCTGTGCCAACCGTGTCATGTCATGTGCATTGCACTGCCCCCCATGTAATGTGCTGTGCCCACCGTGTCATGTCCATTGCAGTGCCCCCATGTAATGTGCAGTGCCCACCATGTCATGTCATGTCCATTGCAGTGCCCCCATGTAATGTGCTGTGTCCACCATGTCATGTCATGTGCATTGCAGTGCACCCATGTAATGTGCTGTGCCCACCATGTCATGTCATGTGCATTGCCCCCATGTAATGTGCTGTGCCCACCGTGTCATGTCATGTGCATTGCACTGCCCCCATGTAATGTGCTGTGCCCCCCATGTAATGTGCTGTGTCCACCATGTCATGTCATGTGCATTGCAGTGCACCCATGTAATGTGCTGTGCCCACCATGTCATGTGCATTGCAGTGCCCCCCCCCCCATGTAATGTGCTGTGCCCACCATGTCATGTCATGTGCATTGCAGTGCCCCCATGTAATGTGCTGTGCCCACCACATCATGTGCCATGCAGTGCCCACCATGTAATGCGCTGTACCCACCATGTAATGTGCTGTGCCATGCAGTGCCAACCGTGTCATGTGCAGTGCCCACCATGTAAATTACTGTGCAGTGCCCACCCTGTCGTGCTGTGTTGTGTCCACCATGTCATGTGCTGCGCCATGCAGTGCTTACCATGTAATGTGCTGTACATTGTCCACCATGGCATGTGCCGTGCAGTACCCACAATGGAATGCGCTATGCAGGGCCCACCATGTCATGTGCGGTGTCCACCAATTAATGTGCTGTGCTCACAATGTAATGTGCTGTGCTGTGTCATGCAGTGCCCACCATATCATGTGGTGTCATGCAGTGCCCACCATATCGTGCTGTGCAGTGCCCACCATGCCATGTGCAGTACCCACCATATAATATGCTGTGCCCACCATATAATGTGCTGTGCAGTGCCCACTTGTAATGTGCAGTGCCCACCATGTAATGTGCTCAGCTGTGCCCGCCATGTCATGTCCTGTGCCCACTGTGTGCATGTGCTGTGTTGTGCAGTACCAACCATGTCATGTGCTGTGCCCACCATATAATGTACTGTGCCTACCTTGTAATGTGCTGTGTTGGGCAGTGCCAACAGTGTAATGTGCTGTGCCCGCCATGTAATGTACTGTGCTTCGCCCACCATTGAATGTTCTGTATCCATGTATCCACCATGTAATGTACTGTGCTATTCCCCCTGTGTAATGCACTATGCTGTGCCCCCCACAGACTCACCCCCCTCACTCTCACCCCCCTCTCTCTTACCCCTTCATCCCCCATTCTTTCTCTCTCTCGCCCCCTTCATCCCCCTCTTTCCTACCCCCCTCTCTCTCTTTCACCCTCTCTCTATTCCCCTTTTTCTCACCTCCTCTCTCTCATCCTCATCTCTCTCATTCAACGCCTTTCTCTCTCTTTTCCACTCCCTCTCATCCCCTCTTTTTCAGCCCCCCTATCTCGCTATCACCCCCCCCTCTCTTTAATTTAATTCAACAAAAAATTGTTTGCGTTTGCATTTTATTTATTTTCATAAAAAGGCACACCAAAATCCTTAGCACCAGGCCCATGTTGCTCTTAATCTGGCCCTGCCAACAGCGCTTTACGAAATTAGGCTTTCTTTGAAAAATAGCACTGGTTTAGATATAGTAACATGGCACTATTCAAGCTGTAATACTGCATTGATTCTACTTCATACAGAGGGAACAACAGGCCAAGAAAATGTGATCACTTGAGACTAAAGCAGCCATAAAGCATAGATGACACTAATATATACACGAATGCACTAAAAAAGTAATGAGTTTAGAGGTAGGGCATTGGTTATTATAACTGCTTGATTTTTTTTCATTCTTTTGAATAGAGTTTTTCTTAAATATATTATTGAATCCTCACAGTAACTGAAACGTCTCTTCCTTTAGCCCAGTTAGAACAGCATGGTATTAATAACATCAATAAACCAAATAGGTCTAGGATACATTTTAAATTTGATATAAGGTAATAGATAATGAGGCATAAGTATGTAGGTGATACTGAACGATGAAAATTACAGTAATTAATAGCAAGATATCATTTCAATGTTCCCTGTAAGTTTGTATCATAATCTTTATTATGCTATAATAGCAGTGCTATTAGAGCCCCAGGTAAGCTCACAGCAGGCTTGTAGTGTCTCCAGATGACATGCCAAAAGCCTTTTGTGGTATTTTCTTTCTGAGTTCAGAAAATGAAATAGAGCATGGAAAATATAATTGTTTTGCACAGTATTTGGAAAAGTCGACCAGCTTTTCCAATCTTTTCAAATGAATTCTGCAAACTTTTGTTCCTATATGTATCGTTAGAAAGTATGTCTAGTTTACATTGATTTTCCTGTTTAAAAAAGGAATCACTAATGATATATTGAAGTAGAATTTCTGCAATGCAGATTCAGTTTGTAACCATTAGGACGTTGTTTGCATTTACACATAGGCAACACACTTACGCCATGCAAAGGTCTGTAGTCCTGCATCCTTGCCACATACCCACTTTTAAATCCTGTTTGGAGCTTGGAATGATACTTGATATGGTCTAGAAACTTTAAAGTGCATACAATACAGAAACATCTTCTGCAAGAGCAAGGCTAATACAGTTTTAGTATCCACTGTGGTTTTTCTCCTGCCATCGCTATATACAAAAATATTTACTCATGGCAACTGGTGAACATAGAGATTATAGGAATAGGCAAGTTGATCAACTTGACAGATCAAATTCATCTAATTATTATTTATTTCCTAAAAAGCATGTCCTCGGATCGAAGTCATAAATCATTCTATAGCAAACATGATGTCTTATAGCTATGGTTACCAATATGCGTTATATAGGTGCACATGCAAAAAGATACAATAATTTGTATTTTATGTCTTCTCAGTGTAAGGTTTGTGAAATAAGCCTGCAGTGATTATTTAGACGCACATGTGTCTTTTGCCACAAGGCAGTCCTAGAGGCAGTAATGATAGTAAATCGTTGCTGCCTCCAGGTGTGCCTCATGGCTAAAAATACCTGTTAGCTCTTTCCCTGACAGTCACCTCTAGCTTGGAAAGCTGACAGTGAAACCTCCTTCTCCTATTACATTAAAACGGTTAAATCTAGCTCTTTACTGTCTTTTGTTGGCTTGAATTCACTATATCATAAGCTGCAAAAGAAAACAGTTTTTTTAAATGCATGTATGTGTTTAAAGTCAAAATCCAGCTTAACCTTCAGTCTTGCACAGTTGTAAAGGCTCCTCGCCTGTACTGATTTTGGCTAATCTGATCTTACTGCACACTGTGAGCTTCTCACAGTGGCATTTGAAACTGCAGCAAGTCAGATAAAGCCAACTTCATATCTGAAGAACATCCTGAATCATCTAGTCCTTTCCTCCCCAGTCTTATGCCGCGTACACACAGGCGGACTTTTCGACTGGAGTGGTCCGACGGACTTTTGAACGAACGGACTTGCCTACACACAATCACACCAAAGTCCGACGGATTCGTACGTGATGACGTACGACCGGACTAAAATAAGGAAGTTGATAGCCGATAGCCAATAGCTGCCCTAGCATGGGTTTTCGTCCATCGGACTAGCATACAGACAAGCGGATTTTTTGACTGGACTATAGTCCGTCGTACAAATTTGAAACATGTTCCAAATCTAAAGTCCGTCAGATTTTTGACCGAAAAAGTCCGCTGCAGGTCCGATGGAGCCCACACACGGTCGAATTGTCTGCCGGCTTAGGTCCGTCGGACCAGTCTGGTCGAAAAATCCGCCCGTGTGTACACGGCATTAATGTCCCTGGCCCAACCCTTTTATTCATTAGATTTCAGTAATTTCAATCACAGAGGTTCAACACATCTCATGTTGCCTTACCTAGAGCAGTTTACATGCAAATACAGCCTGACTAGGATTTGCCACTCCTCCAGATTGACATCTCCAAATCAAGGCATTATGATATTTGCATAACTCTTCCCAAAACCCAACCCACTGAGAGCCTAAGAGCTGTGCTGAGACAGGGTGATGTGATGTTTCACAAAAACTATGTACACCACTGTGCCAGGCCCTCCCACCAGCCATGATTGTCCTGCATTGTGTAGAGAAACATAAAGATCCATTGATAAAGTACAGTATTGGGTAGGTGTAATTGGCACTGCTAGTGTGAAATGTGCTTTCATGTGTCAAATAAAAATTCTACATGCAAAAAAACAACAAACAAGGCGTACACAACCTTAAAAAGCAACAATACCTTAATGTGAAAGTGCGGAGTACAAGTGCAAATTGCATATGTAACCTCTAGTATAAAACAAAGTGCTAATGTGCAATAATCCAATATAATAAAAGTATTACAGTGATATTTGTGTAAACATGTTCAATAAAGTCCATAAATTCATATCAGAAAAAAATCATTGCAGTAGTAAAATTGGAGTGAAATAAGTGCTGCCGTAAAGTGCATGCAAATAGGCAGTATCTTCATGTCACACTTGTGCCCCCTCTTGCACTGCACTCACCGGATGACAATACCCATCAAAGGATAACTAGCCTCCACAGTATCAGATGATTGTGAATGGGGTCCTTACGGCTACCTTCATGGTCTTCTCCACCCCAGTGAGCTCATGCAAAGACAATATTAATGCCCATAGCGTAACTCCAACCTCTTGTTTATTGCGCAAGATATTAGGTAAACTTACAAGATTCCAAACAAATCCAGGCGTTATATACAAAATTCAGGAAGTCCAGATTGCGGGTTATTCCACGGACCAAAACCGTGTACTAACTTGATTCCAAAGAACCTGAGTCTGGCTCCTCTCTGATTTCTCCTTTCCCTGCCATCTGCAAGACTCACTCATAATAGATTAAGCCAATACGTCTGCCTCCCGGGAGACCGCCCACCCCCTCAAGCATACAGCAGATGACCCTCAGTTCTCTATTTCTCTGAGGGGGATGTCATTTCAATCCGCTCTCAGATTACATTCAGCTCTCTGCTCTAGCTATGCAGTGTGGGACATCAGATCTCCACCCACTGCTTTCAGTTGTGTGTTGTAGAAGGCTGTACAGGGCAAATGGCTGCAGATAAACAGGTACATCTATGTAGGAGGATTTGTTTCATGTCTATATATTATCTGAGACTAGTGACTTCAGTGTGGGTATATGTAAAGGTCACAACCACTTTAAAGTATGTCTTAAGACAGCTCCCTACCCAAAACGCTCAATGCTAACACCTATTAAATATGATCACTGCATTCATGTTGTCAGCCACATTTTTTTTCAATTATTAATGCTTTATTCAGAATTATTCTGAAAAGGATTGTTGCAAAAACCTGTATTTTTTAAATTACATTTTATTCAAGTATGCGTAAACTGATTTTCACACATTACACCGTAATGTTCTGTTTAATTTAACCTAATATATAACATGTTTCCTTAGCCCTTTGTGAGTAAGGTTTTCTTTGGTATGGAGGGTTACTGCTATCTGCTAAACATAGAACAGTAAACGCTTGTTCTTGTTGGCAGGTCAGCACTGTGTAATATACACCCACTCCTTTAACAACAGTCTTTTTATTGCAAGCATTTTTCTCGTGGAAATACTGCAGTCTGTTTACCTTGACTGTGTTTCATTGTGTAGTTGAATATTTATTTTTGGTCGCTGCTTAGCATATTAGTATATTAAGATGGATGCAGCATTTTGTATTTAGTGACCTTTGCATGGACGCGGTTTGTGGTTTGTTCCTATAAAGTATAATTGGGTATATTTTTCTGATTATATATTACATTTACTAAAGGGCAGTCTGTGTTACATAAGAGGATGTGCTTGTCTGATTGTAGTTAATTAAGCCGCTACATTTGATTGCTGAGTGTTCAGACAGCCGTACGGTTAACTAGCTGACCTTCCTAGTGACCCAAACCTTTGCTATTTTAAACCATGGAATTTTTGGATTACATCTTTTGGAAGTCCTAGACAGTGTAGATAAGTACAAGTGGTGAGCGCGGATCAAATGTGAGCTCAAAAAGACTGTAATTGTGCTGCCAGGTCTTGAGCCATTAGAAGGTCCCCGCAGTAAGAGAACTGATGCTCGTCTTGCCAGAGGTGACTGGCTCTAAAATGACATGGTGTTAAAAAGATGTAGAAAATTAGCCTCAAAGTGACATTAGTACCTTTTATGACTGGAGCCTCCCTACAGTGTCCATTTATATTAATGATTCCTGACAGTTACTCTAATGTTTCAGTCACTCAATAGACTTATACATGGTATAAGGGAATCTTTATATTTCAGTGTAGAACTTTGCAAAGTTTTAGCAAGACATGAAGCTGAAACTGTTTGCAAATATGCTATTAAATAAGTCGGTCAAGTTTTACCTGCATTTTTATCAAATCCAGGGAAATGTACTAGCTATGAAGCTATGAAGCCAACCCACCAATATGGAATATGTTATATGAAACCCACAAGTTACAAAACTCTTACCTTATAAACTATTCATAAGGTTAGACTTAAGAAGATCAGATTTTGCAGCATCTGGATGGGTGTGAGTGCACCTACATCAAAATGTGAATCTGCTCCATAGGAAAACCTATTATAATAGGCTTTTGTTGAAGTCCCTTCAGTATGTTTTGAAATTTAAATCTGAGATATTTTGTTTTTGGTGCTCTACTTATTCTCTGATTTTCAGTTTGGCTTGCGCTCTTGGTTTCTGCTCTGTTGCCTCTGTTACATCTCCTTTGTTCACAACTCCTTCTTTGGCTTGCTCTTTCTTACTATGAAACTGATTTGCTTGATTTGACCTTTCCATCTCAAACCAGGGCTACCTGTGTTGCCCTCACCTTGAGTGTTTGACTATGGTAATCTACTATATTGTACAGCCTATATCAGGTATGGGTATATTTGCTCTATTTATTATCAGATGTGTAGCGTTGGTAGATTTTGATCTACCGCTGATAGGTAAATTTAGTGGGTCGCTTATTAGAGAGGGTTAGATTTGCCTTTGTTTCAGCTTGGCTGATGTTGCGTGTAGCTCCACATTATGGCGGTGGGTGTCGTTGTCACCATCGGCTGGTGTTGGAAAAGCAACGTGTTGAAGCGGGAGAGTGCTCCTCTGTCCCGGAGGTAACTTGGTGGAGGTGGTCCTCCGAGATGCATTCTGGCAGAGGGTATTTATGGGACAGACGCCATGTTTTAGGGTCTTTCTTCAGCCACCTGCTGGCCCTCCTGGCCAACAGGTATGCACTAGGAATACCACCTCGTGGTCTTCCGTTCCAGGGGCCTTCATCACTGCGGCGTGGGGGTGGGCCCAGAAGCCTGTCTGGGGCCTACCACAGCAGCAGAGGAATGGTCCTGAGCTGTCTATCCTGAGTGAGGAAGCTGGACAACCAAGAAGATCCCAGGGGAGGACACGTCATGGAAGGATCACGCAGAGTGCTGGTCTGGAGAGGGGCCTGGTGACTCGGTTGGAGGACGCATTCCGAAGTAATCTTACAGTATAGTACTGCCGGGTTGGCTTAAAGGTTCAAGTACTGTATCTGACTTTCATCACAAACCAATACATCCTGTGGCAGAGGATCATACGGGTTTTGTTCCAAACAAGTCTGTGGCAGAGACTTTTGTTCGTGCTACGTACTGGCTGCTAGGCAAGTGAGAGATGTCTATCCAGGCGGGCAAAGATTAAATCCTACAAAAAAGGGGAGACTATTTAATCACAAGTGTTCAATTGCAAAGAATGTTCTGAAGAGTACTACAGAAAGGTATTTGAGCTTCCCTGCAGCTTTCCTTCTACCTCCTTCCTGCTACTTCCCTTGTTCGTTTATTAAAGCATTGGAAAACCCACTCAAATGTTTGATGCTTATATCATCCAGAGGTAAACTCAGCGGAACCCTAGACCCGGTGCCAGTGAAACAGAAGTATCGAGAGTGAAGGTAACAAGCCCACTTAAACCAGCAGCTCCACCGAGAGTTATTGCTACAGATGTTTTGGATTACCTTTTCTCCATGCCAATCATCCACCCAGTTGTTATTGCCGGGACAGTCTTCGGGCCATACCAGATTACATATACCCTTGTTTTGAGGAACTTTCCTTTGCTTCTGTGCCACAAACAATCTTATACAATCAGTTGACACCTTTAAACACATTTGTGAACATCACTAACTTTTATTTTATTTTTTTGGTCTGGGAGATGATCTTTCTTTGGAGGATGTCGGTGGAAAGGGTTGAAGAAGGGCACCCTTTAGCTTATACTTATGAAAGCCTACACAAACCAGTCCTATCTTACCTAACGTAAAGTCCCATAGTCAACCTGTGTCCTCACAGGCTGACAGGCTCAGAGTGATTGTTATTGACTACCTTCAGGAGGCACACTTTATAATACCAAACTTAGCATAGGGTGGAGGGTAAGAAACTGCCATTTCTCACCAACGGTCTCTGATCCAAGCTCTAAACCCTATAAGACTGCCTAAATGTTCGGCAAATCTTGCTTTCACCCTCTCATTACACTGCCCTACGTTTGTATACTTTTCTTTCTAAGTTCAGTACATGAATGATTTGCTGTACCTGCAGCCTCTTATGCCACGTACACATGACCGGTTTTGCCGTTGGAATAAACTCCGATGGTTTCTCCGACGGAATTCCATTCAAGCGGTCTTGTCTACACACGGTCAACCCAAAGTCCGACCGTCAAGAACGAGGTGACGTACAACACTTACAATGGGACTAGAAAAAGGAAGTTCAATAGCCTGTAGCCAATAGCTTCTGTCTTGTACTTGCTTCAGAGCATGTATCGTTTTTGGTCCGTCGGAACAGCATACAGACGATCGGTTTTCCCGATAGGAATTGGTTCCGTCTGAAATATTTAGAACATGTTATATTTCTAGGTCCGTCAGAATTTTCAAAAAAAAAAGTCCGATGGCCTACACACGATTGGAATAGACGATGAAGAGCTTCCGTCTGACTTTTTCTGCCGGACATTCCGCTCGTGTGTATGCGGCTTTACTGCTTTCTGCCTTTCTAAGTGTATTTCTGTGATTGGTTGTGACTAGTCGACACATTTGTGAGATTTGCCTTCTTTGTAGCCAGTGACGTTCCTCCTCCCTATTTATGACTGACAACTTAATCCTGTTCCTCTTCCCTATTTATGACTGACTACTTCATCTTCATCTTTTCTAATGTATTCAACTTGCTTTTGGCTCTCACATGAAGCTGTGTTTGATATTTTAAGATGACATTTACTAAATTGCTGGAATGTCCCCCCCAGGTGTATAAGACATTTAGCTGCTCATACCCTCCATTCCACATAGACATAAACACGTATACTCTGTCGATCAGTACATGAATGTTTACAATGGGATCATTTAGAAAAACAATCTTTTTTAGTTATTTGACCTTTCTCTGTAATAACCATCATTTAAAGTGAAACATTTCTAGTTTTAGGCTGATTCTGGAAGTTAGAGCCAAGTTTTTATTGCTGTCTGTATTACCTCCAGTGACATTTACCCCCACAACCCAGTCATCTCAAAGGAAGTTAGAACAGAATTTCTCAAAAGGGTATACAGACATCAGTAAAAAATCTAGTGGAACCAATTGCCTTCAGACATCACCTAATTAATAAAGTCCACTTGTGTGTCATTTAATCTCAGTATAAATACTGCTGTTATGCGAAGCTCTCAAAGGTTTTTTAGAGAACTTTAGTGAGAAAACAGCATCATGAAGGCCAAGGAACACACCAGACAGCTCAGGGATAAGGTTGTGGAGAAGTTTAAAGCGGGATTAGGTTATAAAAAATATCCCAAGCTTTGAACTTCTCATAGAGCACTTTTCAATCAATCATCCGAAAATGGTAAGAGTATGGTACAACTGCAAAGCCACCAAGACATGACCGTCCACCTAAACGGACAGGCCGGTTAAGGAGAGCATTAATCAGAGACGCAGCCAAGAGCCCCATGGTAACTCTGGAGGAGCTGCAGAGATCCACAGTTCAGGTGGGAGACTCTGTCCACAAGACAACTATTAATGGTGCACTCCATAAATCTGGCCTTTATGGAAGAAGGTGCTCTGGTCAAATTAGACTAAAATGTTAGTTTTTGGCCTAAAAGCAAATCGCTATGTGTTTAGTGAAAAACTAACACTGCACATCACCCTGAATACACCATCCCCACCATGAAACATGGTGGTGGCAGCATCATGTTGTGGGATGCTTTTCTTCAGCAGGGACAGGGAAGCTGGTCAGAGTTGATGGGAAGATGGATGGAGCCAAATACAGGGCAGTCATAGAAGAAAACCTGTTGCAAAAGACTTGAGACTGGGGTGAGGTTCACATTCCAGCAGGACAATGACCCAAAACATACAGCCAGAGCTACAATGGAATGGTTTAGATCAAAGCATATTCATGTGTTAGAATGGCCCAGTCAAAGTCCAGACCTAAATCCAATTGAGAATCTGTTGAAAGACTTGAAAATTGCTGTTCACAGGTGCTCTCTATCCAATCTAACAGAGCTTGAACTAATTTGCATAGAAGAATGGGCAAAAATATCACTCTCTAGGTGTGCAAAGCTGGTAGCGACATCCCCAATACGACTTGCAGCTGTAATTGCAGCAAAAGGTGATTCTACAAAGTATTAACTCAGGGGGGCCGTAAACAAATGCACACCACACTTTTCACATATTTAATTGTAAAAAATTATGAAAACCATTTATCATTTTCCTTTTACTTCACAGTTATGTGCCACTTTGTGTTGGTCTATCACATAAAATCCCAATAAAATAAATTTACGTTTTTGGTTCTAACATGACAAAATGTGGAAAATTTCCAGGGGTATGAAGACTTGGCACTGTATATCAATGGAGGGCTGGCAAACACCCCCCCCCCCAAAAAAAAGCCAAATATACAGCAGGAAGATGTAGCAATAGATTGATAAGGTCAGTGTTTGCTTTGCTGTCTCCTCCCATCAGCGTGTCACCACATTTGCATACAAAAATATTTGATTGGTTCCCATTTCTGCTCCCATGAACCCAGTCGGAGTGTGACTGTTTAGGGGACTGCAAGAGGCTGATAAAATTAAATTCAGGTTCTTTAACCGGTTCCCAAGTAAACACACAAATCCCTGTGCTGTCAGAGGAGAGGAGACATGTCGTTTGTTCCTAGTAAGTACGAACAGCGCAATGTCTCCTCTCCTACTAAATCCTATTCCCTTACAGTTAGAACACACCTAGGGAACACACATTTAACCCCTTGATCGCCCCTTAATGTTAACCCCTTCCCTACCAGTGTAATTTACACAGTAATCAGTGCATTTTTATAGCACTGATCGCTGTATAAATGTTAATGGTCCCAAAAATGTTTTAAAAGTGTCCGATCTGTCAGTCGCAGTGTCGCAATACCACTAAAAATCGCATATCACCGCCATTACTAGTAAATAATAAAAATGCCATAAATCTTTCCCATAGTTTGTAGACGCTATAACTTTTGCGCAAACCAATCAATATGCGCTTATTGTGATTTTCTTTTTTACCAAAAATATGTAGAAAAATATATATTGGCCTGATGAAGACATTTGTTTTTTAAAAACATTTGTGGGAATATTTATTATAGCAAAAAGTAAAAAAATTTGTTTTGTTTTTTAAAAATTGTCACTTTGTGTATAGAGCAAAAAATAAAAACCACAGAGGTGAGCAAATAGCACCAAAAGAAAGCTCTATTTGTGGGAAAAAAAGGATGCAGATTTCGTTTGGGTACAGCATTGCATGACCAGCGTGCAATTGCCAGATAAAGCGACGCAGTGCCAAATTGTAAAAAGTGCTCTGGTCAGGAAGGGGGTAAAACCTATCGGGGCTGAAGTGGTTAACTAGTTTAAAAAAAAAATATTTGTTAACCCCCCTGGCGGTATTCCCGAGTCTGGCTCGGGGTGGATTTTACATACCAAAAGCGGTATCCCCGAGCCAGACTCGGGCTTGCATCGCAGGATCCAGGAAGAGATTACTTACCTTGTCCCCTGGTTCCTGCGATGTCTCCCCGCTGTGATCGGCGAGCCGCTGTGTCTCGCTCGATTCACAGTGCCGAGCTCCGTTCCCTGCGAGCGTTGCGACGCACGGGGACGGAGTTCGGCGGTAAATTCAAAAGTGAAACACATAGTATAGATACAGCATACTGTAATCTTACAGATTACAGTACTGTATCAAATAACTACACATCCCCTTTGTCCCTAGTGGTCTGCCCAGTGTCCTGCATGCAGTTTTATATATATAAAACTGTTCTTTCTGCCAGGAAACTGGAGATTGTCCATAGCAACCAAAACTGTCTCTTTACATCAAAAGTGGTTTTAGACCAGCTAGAAAAAAGCGATAATAAATTATAATCACTTGCAGAATTGAGCGATAGTGATTTGTGGGGAGATCCGTCATCAAACACTAAAAGTAATAAAAGCTAAAATTCTGCAACTGTGCAAATTTCAGTGTTTTTGATTTGATTACATTATTATATAATTTTTATTATTATTATATTATTATGTGTTTTAATTATTTATAGTTATTTATTATATTATAATTTTTTATTTCGTTTTTCAAACTTTATCATACCCGGGATGTCTACTAGACTCTTGTTTGGACAGATTTAAGTGAACTATTCCTAAGAATTACAGGCCTACAATATGAAACGCCATATTTCTGTGCAAAATAATTGTACCGCTTTCAGCACCTAAAATCTGAAATAATCATACCGCCAGGGAGGTTAATGAACACATCTTTTTTTTAACTACCTGAAAATTAGATAAACTGTAACTGTTTGGTAATTTTTTCAAAATGAAATAAAACACTTTGACTAGAGAGGCACTTTAATATCATGGTGCAGCACTTCCAATAAACTCAGTGCCTTCATTAGGTCGCTGTAACTTTAAGCCTTTGCACTTTTACTGTGTTTCTAATTTTCTCTCTAAAAGTGTTGATGTATCTTTGTTGCATTTTTGTCACTGCTGGTCAAATGTCATTTGAACTAACAAAAATCTTTGTAGAAGAAGGGTTTGTGCATGTATTTTGGCATGAAAAGCAAAACTACACTATCTTTTGTGTTTAAATTATTGTTATTAACAGACAGTTAATAGTTAGTCAAACTATTAATATGGTGCTTACTGGTAAAAATATTTTGGTCATTTTTCTGTACAGTATTTTTCATATAGATAAAATAAAACCCTCTTACCTTGCTGCGATATTACATATGGCAGATTTTTGTTATAAATAGACCTTTTAAGCGTTGGAAAGATGTACCTGAACAATGCACTTCAAATACCACATCGATATTATAGGTCACACAAAATAATGGTGTGAGCAATAAAACTTGCCACAGAGGGGAATTCAGAGACAGATGAGGTGTTGGGAATTCTCTAATATGTTTGAATAAGGGAAAGCAGCAGAGGTGATAATAATTTGTCACAGCAATTTGTCACAGGTCTAATACTTTGTTCTTTTATAGTAACTTCCATTTGTTATTGGGTTTTGAAGCTCAGAGAAATACATACGCTACCATCACTTTCCTTCTGAAAATGCTGTTGCCTGGCTATAGTGTTGATCCAATGGTTTATATGCAATTATGGTGTAACCCATGACATGTATGTAAAATGTAGCTATTGAAATCAGAATCAGTCAGTGCTCCCTGTTTGTATAGTTATGACTTAGTTTTGAGTAAAGTGGGTAGAACTTAAAAGCTCCATTCACCTTTACATAAAAAATAATAAATGCACATCTTTTTGAAGGTAAAAAATGTGCAATTATTATTTTTTATAACAGGAGCCTGGAAAGCATTTTCCACGCCATCAGCAGATGGTGGGTGCAATGTCAGTCTCCTGCACACACTGCCTGTTGCCTGTTGCCTGTAGCTCTGTAGAGGCTGTCATTGCAGAGATGTAGGCAGTGTGAATCCTCCCATGTAAAGGTATCGGAGGGAGAAGATACAGGAGCTGTAACATGTTACATGTTCCACCTAAAAACAGGTGGAACATGTAACATGTTCCAATGGTGAACTTATCCTTTAAGACTGAACTAAAGGCAGATAAGGAACACAAATTAGTGCAATTATGTATGCATTACAAATATTAGTATTACAAGTATTTTAATGTAACTGGGGTGCATATCATAGTATGTCTTCATATTAGACTCCTGTAATCCCTTTACATTAACATGTGGATTAGATAATGGAGGGCCAACACAGGGGACAGTTAGGCTTTGATGAATGCATTGACATGCACCAACATGGGGGAGTGTTTTGACCCACTGTTTTTAACCAGGCTGTTTTTACTGCTGTAGGGGAATCTGCTTGTGCTGTCTGGCAGGGGTGTTTTGCTCACAAGAATGACTGCACAGATTTATTATTTTGAATGTTTCAAACATTACTACACACTTATTCTCTATTTGTACAGTGATGCTCATGGCAACATCCCTGCACTATAGATGGGTTAGTAGATGTCTACCATCTTCTCTCTCAAATTAATCTTCCATCTCTTCAGAGCTACCTTGGAAACAGTCATCCGGGACAGCCTTTGTGAACACTTGTATAGACAGCATATTTGATGCCTGGGTACAGGAGGTGGTTTCTATGAACTGCAAACTAACATTCCACTCCAAACACCCTGCCCACTCATGTCTTACAACCATCCGATATCACAGAACAGATTAAAAGACCTCCATGTAGTTTTTGTAAGTCTTCTGAAGTGAGGGGTTATTGCCCCAGTTCCTGTGGCAGAAGGATTTTGAGGATTTTATTCCAACCTTTTCATAGTTCCACAAATGAGAGCCCATCTCATCTTGAAGGCCATGAATGTCTTCATTTCGGTGCCAAATATTCTGCATGGAATCTACCAAGTCTGTAATATACTTGGTACATCAGGAGGAGTTTTTGACCTCTGTAGACATCAAGGACACATTCCAAAAAGTTGGGACTCTGTGTAAAATCTGCATATAAACAGAAAACATCAAATGTTTAAACTGAGAAAATGTACCATTTTAAGAAACAAAAAAAAGTTAAATTTGAAATTAATGACAGCAACACGTCTCAAAAAAGTTGGTACAGGACAACAAAGAGCTGGCAAAGTACAAGCCTAATTCCAAAAAAAGTTGGGACAAGGCCATGTTTCCCACAGTGTAACATCACCTCTTCTTTTCATAACACAATGTTTGGGAACTGAGGAGCCAATTTGCTAGAGTTTTGGGAGATGTTGTTCCATTCTTGCCTAAGCATATGCTGCTCTTAAGCTTGGATATACTGGGGTTAGTTTGCTAAAACTGGAGTGCAACATTTGGTGCAGCTCTGCACAGAAACCAATCGGCTGCCAGGTTTTTTGTGGAAACTTAATTGAACAAGCTGAGGTTATAAGCTGATTGGCTAACATGCACACCTGCACCAGATTTTTTTGACCACAGAACAGTTTTCCACTTTGCAACAGACCATTTTAAATGAGCTTTGGCCCAGAGAAGATGTCAGCGTTTATGGATCTTTTTCTTACCTGAGCCAGATCCGATCCAGTGATGTGCACGAGCACAGCGGCTCCAGCCACTCTCTCCTCATTGGACAGATTAATAGCAGCAGAAGCCATTGGCTCCTACTGCTGTCAATCAAATCCAGTGTCATGGAAGCGGGGGACTGGGAAGAGTCCCACTGTCTGTGTCAATGAACGCAGCAGTGGGACTCGGGAACAAGCCCACATGGGTCCCCCAGGGAAAGTGGTTTTCCATGGGGGCACCCGATGAAGAGGAGGGGATTTGAGCACTGGTGAGGGACACCAGAAGAAGAGGATCAAAACTTTTGCACAGAGCAGGTAAGTATAGATAGATTTGTTATTTGTATTAAAAAAGACATGTCATACTTACCTCCTCTGTGCAAGGGTTTTGAACAGAGGGGTCCCGGTCCTCCTCCTCTGGGGTCCCCCAGCACCGCTCCTCCTCTTCTTAAGGAGGCCCCCATG
This sequence comes from Aquarana catesbeiana, assembly GCF_042186555.1. Classification (NCBI taxonomy): domain Eukaryota; kingdom Metazoa; phylum Chordata; class Amphibia; order Anura; family Ranidae; genus Aquarana; species Aquarana catesbeiana. The sequence continues at coordinate 196,786,219 of NC_133326.1, forward strand.
TGCGGGCATGCTCCTGAGTCCTGCTGCTGCGTCCATTGACACAGACAGCAGGACTCGGCCCCTGCCCCCTGGCTCCCCTGCCACTGGCTTTGATTGACAGCAGCGGGAGCCAATGCTCCTGCTGCTAGCAATCCAGCCAATGAGGACCCGAGACAGTGACTGCAGCTGCTTTGCTCATCCCCATCACTGGAACGATTGGGTTCAGGTAAGTAAAAGGGGAGCTCTGGGGGACGGCTGCACTAGAAAAGGTTTTTCCCCGTAATGCATAGAATGCATTAAGGTGAAAAACCTCAAGGGTTTACAACCCCTTAAAAGATGTTATGAGTTCAAATTGTAGTTTTGGATTGTAATCCAGAATTGTTTAGACTGTTAGAAAGAGCATAAATAAATACATTCAATCAATAAATCAATATCGGACACTTTCACCCCCTTCCTGCCCAGGCCAATTTTCAGCTTTCATCGCTGTTGCACTTTAATTGACAATTGCACGGTCATGCAACGTTGTACCCAAATGAAAATTGTGTAATTTTCTTCACAGAAATAGAGCTTTCTTTTGGTGATATTTGATCACCACTGGGTTAACTTTTTGCTAAATAAACAAAAAAAAACTGAAAATTTTGAAAAAAATGTTTTTCTTCATTTCTGTTAGAGTATTTATTTGCAAAATTTTATTTCTTCATTATTTTAGGCCAAAATGTATTCTTCTGCATTTTTTGAAAATAACCCAAACCAGTGTTTATTATTTAGTCTGTAGGAAAGTTATAGAGTCCACAAACTATGGTATATATCCTAAAATCGATCATCTCATTTCTTGAGGCCCGAAAACACCAGGACAGTACAAATATCCCACAAATTACCCTTTTTTGGAAGGTAGACAGTCCAAGTTATTTCGTAGAAGGCATGGTGAGTTTTTTGAAGTTGTAATTTTTTTGGCACAATTTTTGGGAAAATGAAGAAATTTAAAAAACAGTCACCATTTTTTTTTTTTTTTTACATACTGTCATCAGTGCAGTACAATGTTATCATATAACTGGTGTGATTGTGATCAGGGACACTGACTGGTGACAGTATGTAAAAAAAAAAAATACATTTTTTTTTTTATTGTATTCTTTTATGTTTCTTTTATGTTACATTTTTTTTCTTTTTTTTACGATTTTTTTTTTAACACACTGTGACTGGAGCAATATAAAGTTACCATAGTATCGCTGTACTACTCTGGGGAAATGATCGGGATTTTTACACATTATAAGCATTTAAACCAGTGAATTTCACTGGTATAAACAACCATTTCTACTAAATGAAACTGATTAATTTAGTGTGTTTTGTTGTGATTAGCTGTGGTTGGCCACAGCTAATCACATAGTACAGATTTGACTGTTGGTATAGGATTGTGTATATGTGATTGTATGATTTATTTTTATTTTTTTATTGGTTAAACTAGATAGACGTGTGTCTTTTTTTCAACTTGACTAACTATGTAACTATGTGATCACTGTGACCAATCACAGCTAGCAACACAATTGTGCATGAAAGGAAGCCACCCATTGTTTACAATTGTCATGTGATCTGCTGTGATTGGTTACAACAATCTCATGGTACCAGCAGTGGGCTGGTACGCTGATCAGTCATTGGCGAACAAAGCTAGTGACCGATTGAGCCACAGCTCAGCCTGTTCCAGGAGGATGTCGTATGAAGTCCACCAGAACGACAACATTTCACAATGAGCCTGGCGAGAACTGGTTAATTCATCATTTTAACTGCGTATGGTTTTGAGAATGCAAGTTATGTTTCATTCACATTGGCAGTTAGATACATACATTTTATTTAAGTTTATAGGACATTTCTAAATGAATATAAATGCATGCAATCATCCTAAATTCTGTATTTCACACTGTGCATTTACCTGCATTTAGGTGCCTTCAGGTTACTTGGATTTGGATAAAATCAAAATTTGCATATCCAGGGGCAGAATAGATACTCTGAACACGTCTGAACACACATAAACATGTGCAAACGCTTGTACATTTAAATGCAGGAAAAAAGTAAACTGAGAAAAATAGTTTGTTTACATTTCTCTGCAATTAAATAAAACAAATGCGGGAGGCAAGTGTGAATAAAGCCTTAGGCCTCTTTCACACGGGGCAGATCAGTCATGATCCGCCCCGTGAACATCCGCTTGCTCAGCGGGGATAGCTCCGCCGATCCCCGCTGAGCAGGAAGATGACAGGTGCATCGCTGCACACTGTGCAGCGACGGACCTGTCAGAGCGCCGCTCTCCCCTATGGGGGGATCGGATGATGACGGTCCGTAGTGTCCGTCGTCATCCGATCCGATCCGAAAACGGAGGAAAAAGTAGGTTTTTCCTCCGTTACACTTTTCGGATCGGAGCGGGTCGGATGTCAGCGGACATGTCACCGCTGACATCCGACGCTCCATAGGGATGACTGTATGTCCGTTTTTCATCCGAAAACGGATGGATGAAAAACGGACATACGGATCATCCGTGTGAAAGAGGCCTTAGTGTGTTATGATTTAATTGCATTTTTTCATACTGTACTTCAAATTCATTTAATGCTTCAGTTCACTTAAAACACCCAGAGCCAATTCTCTCCATCCGTGATCAATCAGGGGCGTTCCAACAATGAGCTGATGAGATGTGCACTGCCGGGCTCTATGTTTCCCTGCCACTAGCAGACTGATTACTGATTGCCGCTTGCGGTTGCCCGTGATCTATATGCCAGTTCAGAGCTCACAATCAGCCGACACTACAGCCGACATACACTACAGTGTCTCTGGAGTCCCTGGAAGGATCCATCCAGCATTGCCAGTACCAGTATTTCCTCCTTCGTTCCATACCTTCTCCGTTACTCCCTCCGGCATCTCCTCCTCCTCCTCCGTGCAACAGTAAAAATACTGACAGACCCCCACAATAGGAAGGACAGGATGGCGACGGGTAAGACACGATTTACCTCCTCTATCCGAGCCGCTGCTGCTGTTGCTGCCTTTCAGTCACTGCAACCCTTTCATCTAGCTAGAGACAGCATGCTTTCTGCTGATAAGCCTGACAAACCTGACAAGCCTGAAGAGGCTGTAAAAGCAGTTAAGGCAGTTAAGATAGATGGAGCAGATGTATCTATTACTGATAATGTGAAGTTGGTTACTCTTCCAACCATGGCTGTATCTCTGCCCTCTTTACAAATAGGGGATAGTTTGGCTGCAGCACAGCAGTTGTATGCCAGGGGGTTCCTTAAGGCTCTGAAACTTCAGCTTTAATTTCTGCTTTTCGTGCAGACTTTGAAACTTGGGCAATAAAAATTGAATCGTCTATTAACACTGAGTTGGGTGCACTTAGACAAGTTACAGTGTCTGAAATTGCAGTATCTAAGATTGTTCATATACAAGAAGATCATGCTGCACGCTGGAATCTGCATCCTCTGCAAACCTTTTTCACCTTCGTCAACACCAACTCCGTATTGAAGACAGCGAAAATCGCAGTCGCAGAAATAATATCTGCTTAAAAGGGATCTCAGGATATTTTAGGTGTTAAAACCAAAAGTTTTTCATATATTTCACTCATCCCGAAACCGGAAAAAGATCTTTCTCTATGTGCAAACTGCAGACCCATATCTTTAATTGGGGTCGATGTAAAAATTTTTGCTAAGATTTTTGCTAGTCGTCTACAACCATTATTGCCCCAACTAATACATCTGGACCAGCTTGGCTTTGTCAGCGTCCGAGAGGCTAGGGATAACACGCTTAAAGCCCTCCTGCAGACGGATTATGCCCGTACTCAAAATATTCCTCTATGCTTACTAACGGTAGATGCCAAAAATGCGTTTGACCGAGTTACTTGGGAGTTCTTACGATCCTCTCTACAACAGATTGGCATAGGTCCCTATATGATAGCGCAGATTATGCCCCTATATCTATCACCATCAGCTAGAAACAGGGTGAATGGATCTTTGTCTCCTGCTTTCCCTGTTTTCAACGGAACACGTCAGGGATGTCCCTTGTCGCCCCTGTTGTGTGTTATTAAGATGGAATATCTGGCAAACGCATTGCGACAAAACCTAAATATCACAGGCATTCAGGTAGGCCCTCTACATGCAAAATTGGCTCTTTTTGCAGATGATTTGCTTCTATTTGTAACAAAACCCCATACTTCTTTTCCTTCTATACTTTTAGAATGTCAGAGATTTGGTGAAGTCAGCCATTTTAAAGTCAATTATAGTAAATCAGAACTTCTCAATATATCTTTATCACAAACAAATATGAAGTGAATATTGAAGAACTTTTCTTTTAAGACCTGCCCAGTGTTGGTTCGATATCTAGGGATTAGTATACCAGCTTTGCCTCACAATTATACACCTTGATGCTTCATAAAATTCAAATGGCTTTGGCATCTTATGCATATAAGAGACTTTTATGGTTCGGTAGAATTAATACCCTTAAGATGTATATACTTCCTTGCCTTTTATATTTGTTTCAAACAATTCCAATCAATCTTCTGACCTTGTAGTTCTGTAAAATCCACCGACTATTTTACAAGTTTATATGAAACTCAGCCCAGCCTAGAATTAGCTTTGGGACATTATCCCTTATGAAAAATCGAGGAGGGGTAGGGATACCAGATGTCTCTATCTATCATTAAGCAACCATATTAACACGTATTATTGATTGGTTTCACCACTCCTCATCTAAGCTATGGGTACAATTGGAAGGTCACATAAATCCTATAGATCTCTATGCCCTTCCGTGGACTTCGCCTATTCTATGAAAGGGCTCTCAATTCCAGCAGATCTTACTAGGCAAACACTACACATGTGGGATTGTATGATACCCATCTATAGAATATCGAAACAATTGAGCCCCATGACCCCTTCTTTGGAACACCAGATTTTTTACTAGCCTTACACTTAACTGTGTTTGGCTCCTGGTATAAACAGGAACACAGAAGAATTGTTCAGGTCCTTCAGTCGGATCCATTGTTAACGGTAGCCTCTTCCTCTACGATGCTTTATTATAATCCCAACGTGGTAGCTACAGAGGCATCAAGCTTTGTCTTATATATTATCTATACCAGCAAAACAAGATATTTATGCCAGGCCAACTGCCTTTGAATCTTTGTTGTTGCAAGAGGAGCCACTATCACACTCGGTCTCTGCACTATACTCTATTCTTTTGATATCAATCCATCCAAATCTTCCCCCATATACATGGAAATGGGAAAAAGACCTCCAACAGACTTTAACTTCATCGGATTGGCAAAAAAAGTTTTATTTTGACTCATAAAATGTCAATAGCTACAAAAACTCAAGAAAAGGGATATAAATTGGTGACTAGATGGTATAGGTGCCCCTTCTACCCTCCACCAATTTAACCAGGATATATCTGATATCTGTTGGCGCTGTCATGATTCAAAGGGAAATATGATCCACATCCGGTGGGACTGACCCCCGGTGAGAACGTTTTGGAAACATATCTTTGATTTATATGGTAAGCTAAGGGACACAACTATCCATGCATCACCCAGAGTGGCTCTCTTAACTATGATTCCAGGATCTTTAAAGATAGCGAAGGAGGATGTGTTTAGACACTTTCTCGCTGCAGCTAGAGCAGTCATTCCACAACATTGGAAATCAACAACGGTACCCTCCCTGGGGGAATGGGCAATTGAATTGGACTATATTAGAGATCTAGAAGGTCTGTTGGTGCGGGAAAGGGGAAGAGAAGAACAGTTTTCTCATACTTGGTCCGTTTGGTCTAAGTTTCGACATTCATCTGAGTTTCTAAATTGGGTTAAGGGAAATTCTACCACTGTTTAACTATGTTGGAGTGAGTATAAATGTTTTTGTTTTCATAACTTAGCTTCCCCCCTCCCGCTTTTTTTTTTTCTTTTCTTGGACTGTTGGATTGTTTATACTATAATCACAACAACCGATCTGTTTTGTAAGCTAATATGGAGCACCTTTATTTACTTTAGATAGGGAAGATATGGAATTAAAGGAAGGTATACATTGTACCCTGAAAGTATATGTAGATGTTTCCATATATATACCTGTTTTGTATAGGGTAAATTCTTGTAATACTTATATATAAACTAGTAAAGTAATATTGAAAACAAAACATCTGAGATTATTCATTGGTGTCACACTTTTCAATTTAGTTGGTGTAATTACCTAGGTTGAATGTACAATGAAGATACATTATTATTACATGTAAAGATGTGCAATTTTGTACAGAATTTTTACCAAAGAAATGCATACATCCATGCAAAAATAACTAAATCCATGCTAAAAACATCTAAAAATAGTGAGAAGGGATCATATTTTCTTAGAAATAATAGAAGGATTTGCTGAAGCAGCTTCCAGCTCTTGCTGTGACATCAAATAATATGTGTGCATACAAATGGTTGTCTATTTTTGTTTCCAATGAACCATTTTGAAGCCTTGTCTTTGTGATAAGGTTATATCTGTCAATAGAATTCTATAGGAATGTGCAAATAAATGAAAATATATAGATGTGTTAACCACTTCAGCTACTGCACCTGTATACCCTTTATGGACAACTCGCGATCCAACTTGTAAAGGGAGGGGCCTGTATGTGCTGACATCACGCGGCTGAGTTCACAAGTTGGAACGGCGGCCATTGGAGAGAGTTTGCCTTGTATTTTATGTATTCCATGTGGATTATATACTTTTATATGCTTAACAGCTCATTTTAATAAAATTACTACCTTATAAATTCTTCTTGTTGTGGGCTCCATGGTGTGAGCTTTATATACAGAGGAATTATCACTGCTATCTGAACTTTGGATGCTGAGGTATAGCTGGCGACATAGATTGAATGTGTATCTGCCTTTATATCTCATCAATCTGTGGAGTGCATGTAAGAGGTGGAGTTTTTTTAGACTTTTTTTTGCACTACAACCACTTTTATAGGGATTGTTGTCACTTTAGCTGTGATAACCCCTTAAAGCGGTGTTCCGCCCCCGCACAAAAAAAATTGAAGTCAGCAGCTGCACATATTGTAGCTGCTGACTTTTAATAATAGGACACTTACCTGTCCTAGAATCCAGCAATGTCGGCATCCCAGGCGATGTTTCCATCGGCTTTCGGGTGCTGCCGCCGCCATAGCCGGTTATGGCAGCATGCTGCACTCTCTTACTGGCCCGGCAGTGGGGGAAGGAGGAGGGGGGCGGAATTCTCACATACCTCGCCGCGCCGAGGTCCGACGGAAGTGAAAACAGATACCTGTCAAAAACAGCTACCGCCCCCCCCCCCCCCACTTTAAAGTGATTGTAAAGTTTCTTTTTTTTTTATAAAAATAACAAACATGTCATACTTACCTGCTCTGTTGCAGTGGATTTGCAAAGAGCAACCCAGAGCCTCCTCTTCTCAGGTCCCTCTTCGGCTCGCCTGGCCCCTCCCTCCTGTTGAGTGCCCCCACAGCAATCGCTTGCTATGGGGGCACCCAAGCCGAGCTGCAGCTCCCTGTGTCCATTCAGATACAGAGCTGCGAGTCAGCCCGCCCCCTCTCTTTCTTGATTGGCTATAACTAGTAGTTTTTGATTGTCTTTAATTTCAGCACTTTATTTATGCACATATGTTATATATGTTGATTGGTCTGTTTCTAATTTAATAAGCGCTACACTGTCACTTTCTAGATTGGTATATAAGGTTGGATATATAATAATCAGTTTGTACCAATAGCAAATAGAAGGAGCACCAGACTAAGTGGAGCAATAAAAACACTTGGATTTATTGTAAACATAATGAATTGGCAACTCACTTTTAGTGAATCAAAGTAGGCATGTAAAATACTCCATTGCCAGGCTCAGAATCTTCCGGGGGTGGAAACAGTTCAGTGTCCCATCGCGAGTGGTATTGGCTGTGGTAGCCAGAGCTGTGGAAACGGCTGACCACAGAAAACCAGCGTGGAATGCAGATGGCGTTGGGCCGGAACTGACGTCAGTGGGGTAGCATGGTGCCGTGGATGGTGGGTGGTAACGTGTTTTGAAACTCCCTGTTTTTTAGTCAGACCTGATTGGATGGACTACATGGCAGTCTAATATACCCTACACAACCAGGGGCAGGTTCGAGAAATACCAGCAGACTTGCAGATCCCCTGTCACCCGACCTGCTTCCACCCCGGGAAACTTCTGAGCCTGGCCATGGAGTATTTTACATGCCTACTTTGATTCCCTAAATGTGAGTTGCCAATTCATTGTGTAGGTGCTCTGATCCACCATTCTTCTACTCATTATGATCCCATATGGACTTTTATGAACTTATACAGAGACTATGGTTTCAATAGCCCTCCAGCGCCATTTGCATTGTTTGTTAATCACAATTTGTGACTGTGGAAGGGATACCAGCATGTAAACTCATCTGCAACATAGACTAATATGACTGATATTATGACTGACTCAGTGTTCTCTGGACAGCACTGTGGAAGATGTCAGAGCTATATAAATGTATAATAATTATATTTGACTGTAGAGGGACATTAGGGAGTGTGAGCTTCTTTGGTGCAAAGAATGATATGGATGGCTCAATGTTCTCTGCACATCACTGTGGAATATGTCAAAGTTGTATAAATGTATAATAATTAGGTGTGACAGTGGAGAAGCAGTAGGGAATGTAAGCTCCTCTGGATCAGAAACGAATGTGACTGGCACAGTGTTCTCAGTACAGAGCTGTGGAATATGTCAGAGCTATATAAATGTATAAATAGCATAGTTTGTAACTGTAGTGGGGACATTGGTATTTAAGTTCTTTTGATCATTTTAACACCATGAATTGTTAAATAATGGAACAGGACTAGTTTATAGCATTCTGAACACTTCTTCCTACTTTATTCTTCCCAAAACAGTGTAAATACAATTAGCCTGCTGGAATTAGACAGCACTGGCAGCTCACTCTCTCATACCTCATACTGGTCTACTCTTTCTCCCACTGATAATTTTACTATACTGATTTGTGCCATCTCAGGAGAAGCATCTGGGAGAAGGTGTAAAAATCTCATTTCATTAATGTGGCTTAAACAGTTGGCTTTGTGCTGCTCTCCTGCAGGGAACTTTTGCCTAATGGTGCCTAATGGGTGCACAGTGTTCTTCTTTCTCCTGTACAACAGGAATCCTAGCCTGCAGAGAAAACAAAGTGATCAGCTATGTCTATAAAATGAAAAGTCTGGCAATGAAGAAGACTGAAGAGCTCACAAAAGTGTTAATTGCTGCCACCCTCCCCCAGGCCTGCCAACAGCTTAGCAGTGTAGAGCACTAGCATTCTGTCTGAGAGGGGACATGCAGTTTTCAGAAGCTCATGTTTAAGGCTCTTCGGGACTTAGAGGCCTGGTTTGTCCACCTAAATGCGAATCATGCCAATAAGCAGTGGTAGGACTACCATGGTTTACCTAGAAAGGGCATAATCTAATACCCCTATAACTGCTACCAAGGGGGTCACTTTGGATTAGTAATGTGTATGAAAAAGCTTCCTGCGGCTTATTACAAAGGGATGGAGGATTCCACTATTTATAGTGTAGAGTAACTGCTGCTGTAAAATTCTCCAGTAACAAGACCAGACCACCTTTCCAGCCAGTAACATCTACACAAAAGAATGCTCCTAACCACTAACATTTAGAGAAATTATCATCAGTACAAACCAGAAGGTTGGTTCATAACGGTTTTTGGAAAAGAATATAGTATCTGCTTCTGTTAGATTGTGTGAATTTGGTGAAATTTATTTCACAGTGTCACACATGACCAGCCATCTTAGTTCTACTTTGTTGAATTGTGTGAAATTGATTCTAGCAAGATCTGATAGGTGTAGCTACTCTTAATTTCATTGTTAAGGGCTCCCAAGTGTGCCTGCAGTGGCCTGTAGTATGCCATACATCACACCAGGTAATAGGTACTGGATAGCATTTATATACTAAATAAAGGAAAACAATACATTTTTTTGGGCTTAGCTTATATTATTATGGCTTTTACAACAAACAGGTTAAAATGTGTTAATTAACATAACAAGAGTGCACACACACACACAGCAACAGCTAAGAAACCTTCTGTAGCCTAAATGCTCCTTACAGATTGTTTGATGATAAAATAGCTTATGATGTGACTTCTAGTCATAAAAATAGCATGGTAGATTATAGTTTCCAAGCAACACCCTGACCTCCGTAGTTGTTGAAAACACTTTAGTTTTTTAGCAGGATTTGTACATGATCAGATTTTTTAAATGTTCTGTGACCTTCACAGATACCACATGGGGTTTAATGACAACAGAGATCTGGAGGAGTTGGTTATATTAGATGAATAATGCACTAGATTTGCTATAGAGTATGTGGTGTAGATAAAGCTCACGTTCTCTAGAACCACATTCCTATCTTTAGATACTTTCTCAAATGTCTAAGCTACAGTTATTTCCTCTGTAATTTGAACTCCCCCCTGTGCCCTTTTACTTTTAAAAATAGAAAAAGAACACCCCTGTTTTTCAAATGTTATCAGCTTGGGTAAAACACCAACTGTTTCCCTTTTAGAAAAAACACTTCACTTTTACAGTTACTGTTCATTCATTTTTAAACTGCAGCCTATGTGTGGGCCATAGGATAAGGCCACAGGTCAGCCTCTAACCATTTGCATTACACATTCTTCATCAAGCAACTGTTGCCATAAACCTGCTACATTTTCTGCTTCTGATCACTGCCTTCAGTTTTCTTGGCATACTTGGTAAACTTGACACATGGGCCTAGAAAATGGGATTTAGAAAGTTCCAAAGAAACAAATACTTGAATTGGGAAATTTAAGGTACTAGGTTAAAGAGATTGTAATGGTAAAACGTAAAAAAAAAAAATTAAAAACCAAACCTGTCTATACTTACTTGCTCTGTGCAATGGAATTGCACAGTGGGGCTGTGAACCTCCACTTCTTCCCCTGCCAACGCTCCTGGCCCCTCTTTTCTGTCAAGTGGCTCCATGGGAAGCCACTTCCCATGGGGGCACTTGTGCATGCTCGCTCCTGAGCCCCGCTGCTGCATCCATTGACACTTGGCCCTGCCCCCCGATCCCTCACTGGCTTTGATTGAAGCAGTGGGAACCCATGACTCCGGGTGCCCCAGCAAAGCCAGTGAGACCTGGAAGTGAGGGGAGAGAAGAGCTTCAGACGTGCACAGCGCTAGAACGAATGAGGGCTCAGGTAAGTAAAAGGGGGTGAGGGGGGGATGCTAATGTATAAACATTTTTTACTTTAAGGGCTCTTTCACACATGCAGACCATTCAGGTCCACCTGTCAGTTTTTCAGGCGGACCCGAACCGACGCTCCATGCACCTCTATGGAGTGACGGATGTCATCGGTGACATGTCCGCTGACATCCGATCCGCTAAATGCAGATGGATGGAAACCCTATTTTCCATCTGTCTAGTGGATCGGATGAAAATGGATGGGCGGTCTTTTTTCATCCGATCCCTCATAGAGAACAGCGGGGCTCTGACAGGTCCATCCCTGCAAAATGAACAGAGACGGACCTGTCATCCGCCGGCTCAGCGGGGATCAACGGAGCGATCCCTGCTGAGCAAGCAGAGTCTGCCAAAGTGGACAGCCCTGTGTGAAATGGGCCTAATGCAAGGAATGCATTAAGGTAAAAAATGTTTAACATTTAGAACAGTGGTTTTCAACCCTCTAGTGACCCCTTGATAAAATTTCCCAAGTTGTGGGGACCCCTAACAGTAAAATTATTTTCGTAGAGTGGGTTGTCAGCACCCAAGGCAAGACATGTAATTTGCGCCCCTAACCCATGGACATTTAGCGCTCCCTGAGTCCCTTCCACTTGTACAGTTTTAAAACCCCTTATGGTATATTTTGGGATGTACCACTCTTTCTCTTTGTTCTCCTTTCTTTCCCTTTTATCTCTCTCTATCCTAATTTATTGTTTTTTTTGTTTTTTTTTCCCCAGCCATCTTTCTTGTTCTTTCTCTTATTCTTTCTCTCCCTTTTCTTTGTTCCTCCCCCTCTTTTCCTTTCCCTTCCATGTATTCTATATTTTTATTCCTTCTCTTACTCCTTGGTGGGGGGGTGGGAGGAATGGGATGAGTGGCAGTGCTGGCGGGGAGTTGAACGAGTGGCAGTGCTGGCGGGGAGTTGAACGAGTGGCAGTGCTGGTGGGGGGTGGGATCAGTGGCAGTGCAGGGGGGAGTTCTGATCAGCCAACTAAGGTGCTCTTGATCAAGGTCATCTGCTGATCTGAGAACTGTAGTGGGAACTTTTAATGGCAACTATAATCACAGGTAGTGTTACTCACTATGTCTCCGGCTTCACTGTGTCTCTGACTTTGTGGTGCCTCGGAGCAGTGACACCTATGCTGAAATCAGGAGATAGAGTCTCCTCCAGCCCCTCCCATTTGGCATTCCTCAACAGACCTCTAGTCTCTGCCCCCCAGCCATGCTGTGAACTGAATGGGCGGCTGCGAAGAGGCTGAGTGGGCGGCTGCAGGCTCCAGGAAAACAACCCAGCTGGGCGTCCACAGGCTCCAGGGACAGCCCTGCTAGGCAGCCACAAAAAGGCTGGGAGAGCAGTGCAGGCTTCAGGAACAACCCAGGATTCAGTGACCCCTGGCAAATCATCAATCGACCCCCAGGTTGAGAACCACTGCTTTAGAACACCGTTAAAGGACTGGGAGGTCTTGGGGTGGTTTATACTAACACCACAAAACCCTTCTATCTCTTCCAGCATAGATTTTCACTCTTTATTTTTACAATGCCACTACATCTCTGTACAATGAGAGGTAAAGATGCAATCACTGAAATAAAGGCATGCAATACAATACTTAGATTCAATACTTAGAAGGACTGCTAGTGATAGCTTAACATCTATTGAGATATAAAAGCTTTCTAAAAAATATGTTTTTTTCAGGAAGTGTGCACAGACTAAAATTTGACTTGTATGATAAAAGAATAGGTACAACATGATATGTTGGTAGGAAGGAGATAGTTTTAATCGCCCATACTTTTTTGTAGTTCTGGATAGAATAAAGGTTAAGTTCACCTTTTGGAAAAAAAATAATAAATACACATATTTTTGTGGGAAAAAATGTGCAGTTGTTTTTTTCTGCAGAAGCCTGCAAAGCATTGCACCCGTGATCAGTGGTTCAGGGGTGCAATGCCGGGATCCTGCAGACAAGCCCTGCAGCTTTCAGCCCATACCTCCAAAATTAGCTGACTGTTTACAAGCTGCAGGGCTTGTGAATGACTATGGAAGCGCTCGTCAGCACCCTCGCAGTTTATTGAGAACCACAAGCCGCAATGGATGATGGTACTCGTAGTTCTCTCATTCACAGATCACTGTGAATGAATGCCACGTCTGTGTAGGCATGCATATATGACTAGTCACACGGGTCTAAATTTATGCTAGTAAATGACTGTATGACAGAGTAAAGTTTCATGCATTTAAACATTTTCTTCAATAGAACGATAATTGCTGCTGCATGCAACTTATTGACTTAATGACTTAATGCATGCTACTTATAATCTATGAAATGTATAACACAGCAGCGTAACACCTACATTATTTTTTTATTCTTTATCCGTAGGACCCAAATCAATTTCACAGTCGCTATAGACTTCACTGCCTCAAATGGTAAGAATATGTATTATGCATGCTTTATTTTATGGCACTAAATTCCACAGTACAGTATCTAAATATTTGAGCTTCTATAAAATCATGCAAAGTGCACAACTAAGCTAAAGCAGAACTCTTCTTCTTGGTTAGAATATAGAAAGGTTTGAACCCTTGTTAGGATTTTAGGACCCTTTGAGTCCCTATTGGGGAGATTCTTCTCACTTTTTGTGATCACCACAATGAGATTTTCCCTAAATTGCTGTGTGGTCACTGGGGTATGAAGTAAAGAGAATTTCTCCAACAGAGAATAATAAAGCATTATATCTATTTTTTTTTATTGTAAATAAAGTGTGTGTAAAATGTTATACCTTTGTAAGATTTTTATTGCTGTCTGCATTACTACTGAAGAAATGTCTCTCACTTTGTGTGGTCAACACTGTGAGATTTTCCCTAACCTGTTGTTGTGTTAGTGGGACATGAGGTGAGAGGAACTTCTACAACAGTCAACCAAAAGCAATAAAACTACTTTTTTGCTGTCTGTGTTCCTATTGTGTGGTCACCAGGAAGTAATCCCCACAATAGGGAGATAGGATTAATATCCTGATTGAGATTCTAACCCTTCCCCCTCGAGAAAAACAATGATTTTTTTTTATTTTTGCTGTCTGTGTTGTGTTCCTATTGCTGACATTTCTCAATGTTTGTGCTTTTGATATAATATTGTTTTCTTGCTATTGCTAATTAAAGTGTTACTAAACCCAGGACCCTGCATTCACTATATCTGGTCTCCCGTAGTACACTGAACATGGAAATGCAATAGCTTTAGTAAATATAAACTGCTAAATACCTTTTCTCATCAGCAGTATATAGTCGGTGTCCGGCCAAGCACTGGTTAAAGCTTGTAGGAGGAGTTGAGGCTCCATGAGGCTGCAGGACCCCTGACCCTCTGTCTGGACAGTGCTGATTGGCCCTGTGCTGATCACATGCACCCTAGCAAAATAAAAAAGAAACTCTCTAGCAATACACACCAAACTGAGCATGTGTAGAGTGCCCCCAAGGCTCTGTACTATCAGGAGATGGATTGGGGACTGTGGAAGAAGGGGAGGATCAAAGAAGACAGGATCAAACAGCCTTTTTACACAATGTGCAGGATTAACCCCTTAGGTTCCACAGTGAGTACAACAAGCATGCTTTACTGCATATACACACTGATTTTACTGTTGTAGGTTTAGTAACACTTTAATCATTTTAAAATAATTTTCAACTACATAACAGTCTGAAAACCTTTTCTTTTCTTTTACTTTAAAAATAAATCAATTCCAACTGAAGATTTTAGAAGGACTACCACTTGCAATTAGGGATGAGCTTGATCTTCGGGTCGAACATAAGTTCAACCCGAACATCGAGTGTTCACCCGTTCACTGAATAGCGAACATTATGGGGCGTTCGCGTAAAATTTGAGCGCCGCGGAACGCCCCATAATGCACTGAGAGATTGCAGTGCATTGCTGTATGATGACTGGTCAAAGCATACACCTGACCTGCATGCTTTGGTCAATCACAGCGCTCTCTGCTAAGAGAGCCATAATTGGCCAAAGGCAGGGTGCCACTGTGTATGTATATATATATATATATATATATATATATATATATATATATATGTATGTATATATATATATATATATATATATATATATATATATAGGTGGATAAAAGTCCATGCCCCACACTATATAACGCTGCTTACACGGCGGCCATTTGTAGTGTTGTTGGCGTGGACAGAGAGATAGCTTGATTTAAATTAGGCCTACATATATACACAGTGGGGATGGAAAGTATTCAGACCCCCTTAAATTTTTCACTCTTTGATATATTGCAGCCATTTGCTAAAATCATTTAAGTTCATTTTTTTCCTCATTAATGTATACACAGCACCACATATTGACAGAAAAACACAGAATTGTTGACATTTTTGCAGATTTATTAAAAAAGAAAAACTGAAATATCACATGGTCCTAAGTATTCAGACCCTTTGCTCAGTATTTAGTAGAAGCACCCTTTTGATCTAATACAGCCATGAGTATTTTTGAGAAAGATGCAACAAGTTTTTCACACCTGGATTTGGGCCGAAGGTTTACCTTCCAACAAGACAATGACCCTAAGCACACAGCTAAAATAACGAAGGAGTGGCTTCACAACAACTCCGTGACTGTTCTTGAATGGCCCAGCCAGAGCCCTGAATTAAATCCAATTGAGCATCTCTGGAGAGACCTAAAAATGGCTGTCCACCAACGTTTACCATCCAACCTGACAGAACTGGAGAGGATCTGCAAGGAGGAATGGCATAGGATCCCCAAATCCAGGTGTGAAGAACTTATTGCATATATACATATACTCTGCATTTAGCATAGACTATACATTCAGTGCTTATTCGATATTCAGTCGGTGCAGGCAGTGTATTAATATATATATATATATATATATATATATATATACAGTGTATGTGTATATATATATATATATATATATATATATATATATATATATATATATATATATATATACAGTATCTCACAAAATTAAGTACACCCCATTTTTGTAAATATTTTATTATATCTTTTATATCTTTTCCTATGACAACACTGAAGAAATTACACTTTGGTGCAATGTAAAGTAGATAGTGTACAGCTTGTATAACAGTGTAAATTTGCTGTCCCCTCTGAATAACTCAACACACAGCTATTAATGTCCAAACCGCTGGCAACAAAAGTCAGTACACCCCTAAGGGAAAATGTCCAAATTGGGCCCAAAGTTTCAATATTTTGTGTGGCCACCATTATTTTCCAGCACTGCCTTAACACTCTTGGGCATGGAGTTCACCAGAGCTTCACAGGTTGCCACTGGAGTCCTCTTCCACTCCTCCATGACGACATCACAGAGCTGGAGGATGTTGGAGACCTTGCGCTCCTCCACCTTCCATTTGAGGATGCCCCACAGATGCTCAATAGAGTTTAGGTCTGGAGACATGCTTGACCAGTCCTTCACCTTTAACTTCAGCTCCTTTAGCACGGCAGTGGTTGTCTTGGAGGTGTGTTTGGGGTTGTTATTATGTTGGAATAATGCCCTGCGGCCCAGTCTCCGAAGGGAGGGAATAACGCTCTGCTTCAGCATGTCACAATACATGTTGGCATTCAAGGTTCCTTCAATAAACTGTAGCTCCCCAGTCCCAGCAGCACTCATGCAGCCCCAGACCATGACACTCTCACCACCATACTTGACTGTAGGCAAGACACACTTGTCTTTGTACTCCTCACCTGGTTGCCGCCTAAAAACGCTTGACACCATCTGAACCAAATAAGTTTATCTTAGACCACAGGACATGGTTCCAGTGCTCCATGTCCTTATTCTGCTTGTGTTCAGCAAACTGTTTGCAGGCTTTCTTGTGCATTGCTTTCGAAGAGACTTCCTTCTGGGACGACATTCATGCAGACCAATTTGATGCAGTGTATGGCATATGGTCTGAGCACTGACATGCTGACCCCCACCCCTTCAACCACTGCAGCAATGCTGGCAGCACTCATACATCTATTTCCCAAAGAAAACCTCTGGATATGATGCTGAGCACGTGCACTCAACTTCTTTGGTCGACCATGGCGAGGCCTGTTCGGAGTGGAACCTGTCTTGTTAAACCGCTCTGTGGTCTTGTCCACCGTGCTGCAGCTCAGTTTCAGGGTCTTGGCAATCTTCTTATAGCCAAGGCCATCTTTAGGTAGAGCAACAATTCTTTTTTTTTCAGATTCCCAGAGAGTTCTTTGCCATGAGGTGCCATGTTGAAATTCCAGTGACCTGTATGAAAGAGTGAGAGCGATAACACCAAATTTAACACACCTGCTCCCTATTCATACCTGAGACCTTGTAACACTAACGAGTCACATGACATCGGGAGGGAAAATGGCTAATTGGGCCTAATTTGGACATTTCCCTTAGGGGTATACTCACTTTTGTTGCCAGTGGTTTAGATTTTAATGGCTGTGTATTGAGTTATTTTGAAGGGATAGCAAATTTACACTGTTATACAAGCTGTACACTCGCTACTTTACATTGTAGCAAAGTGTAATTTCTTCAGTGTTGTCACATGAAAAGATATAATAAAATATTTACAAAAATGTGAGGGGTGATATATATATATATAGTCAGGTCCATAAATATTGGGACATCAACACAATTCTAATCTTTTTGGCTCTATACACCACCACAATGGATTTAAAATGAAACAAACAAGATGTGCTTTAACTGCAGACTTTCAACTTTAAGCTGAGGGTATTTACATCCAAATCAGGTGAACGGTGTAGGAATTACAACAGTTTGTATATGTGCCTCCTACTTTTTAAGGGACCAAAAGTAATGGGACAATTGGCTGCTCAGCTGTTCCATGGCCAGGTGTGTGTTATTCCCTCATTATCCAATTTACTAGGAGCAGATAAAAGGTCCAGAGTTCATTTCAAGTGTGCTATTTGCATTTGGAATCTGTTGCTGTCAACTCTCAATATGAGATCCAAAGAGCTGTCAATATCAGTGAAGCAAGCCATCATTAGGCTGAAAAAACAAAACAAACCCATCAGAGAGATAGCAAAAACATTAGGTGTGGCCAAATCAACTGTTTGAAACATCCTTAAAAAGAAAGAACGCACCGGTGAGCTCAGCAACACTAAAAGACCCGGAAGACCACGGAAAACAACTGTGGTGGATGACCAAAGAATTCTTTCCCTGGTGAAGAAAACACCCTTCACAACAGTTGGCCAGATCAAGAACACTCTCCAGGAGGTAGGTGTATGTGTGTCAATGTCAACAATCAAGAGAAGACTTCACCAGAGTGAATACAGAGGGTTCACCACAAGATGTAAACCATTGGTGAGCCTCAAAAACAGGAAGGCCAAATTAGAGTTTGCCAAACATCTAAAAAAGCCTTCACAGTTCTGGAACAACATCCTATGGACAGATGAGACCAGGATCAACTTGTACCAGAGTGATGGGAAGAGAAGAGTATGGAGAAGGAAAGGAACTGCTCATGATCCAAAGCATACCAACTCATCAGTGAAGCATGGTGGTGGTAGTGTCATGGCGTGGGCATGTATGACTGCCGATGGAACTTGTTCTCTTGTATTTATTGATGATGTGACTGCTGACAAAAGCAGCAGGATGAATTCTGAAGTGTTTCGGGCAATATTATCTGCTCATATTCAGCAAAATGCTTCAGAACTCATTGGACGGCGCTTCACAAGGCAGATGGACAATGACCCGAAGCATACTGTGAAAGCAACCAAAGAGTTTTTTAAGGGAAAGAAGTGGAATGTTATGCAATGGCCAAGTCAATCACCTGACCTGAATCTGATTGAGCATGCATTTCACTTGCTTAAGACAAAACTGAAGGGAAAATGCCCCAAGAACAAGCAGGAACTGAAGACAGTTGCAGTAGAGGCCTAGCAGAGCATCACCAGGGATGAAACCCAGTGTCTGGTGATGTCTGTGTGTTCAAGACTTCAGGCGGTAATTGACTGCAAAGAGTTTGCAACCAAGTATTAAAAGTGAAAGTTTGATGGATGATTGTTAATCTGTCCCATTACTTTTGGTCCCTTAAAAAGTGGGAGGCACATATACAAACTGTTGTAATTCCTACACCGTTCACCTGATTTGGATGTAACTACCCTCAAATTAAAGCTGAAAGTCTGCAGTTAAAGCACATCTTGTTTGTTTCATTTGAAATCCATTGTGGTGGTGTATAGAGCCAAAAAGATTAGAATTGTGTCAATGTCCCAATATTTATGGACCTGACTGTATATATAGATATATATATCTATATATATAGATATATATATCTATATATATATATCTATATATATAGATATATACTCTGCATCCAGTGTAGCCTGTTTCTTATACACTTCAGGCGGTGTATTAACCACTTGACAACTGGGCACTTAAACCCCCTTCCTAACCAGACCAATTTTCAGCTTTTGGTGCTCTCACATTTTGAATGACAATTACTCAGTCATGCAACACTGTATCTTTATGAAATTTTTGTCCTTTTTTTCACACAAATAGAGCTTTCTTTTGGTGGTATTTAATCACTGCTGGGTTCTTTATTTTTTGCGCCGTAAAAGAAAAAAGACCAAAAAATCTGTAAAAAAAATACATTTTTCTTCATTTCTGTTATAATATTTTGCAAATTAGTAATTTTTCTTCATATATTTTGGCCAAAATTTATACCGCTACATATCTTTGGTAAAAATAACCCAAATCGGTGGATATTATTTGGTCTTTTTGAAAGTTATAGAGTCCAAAAGCTATGGTGCGAATATCTGAAAATTGATCACACCTGAAGTACTGACGGCCTATCTCATTTCTTGAGACCCTAACATGCCAGAAAAGTACAAATACCCCCCAAATGACCCCTTTTTGGAAAGAAGACATTCCAAGGTATTTAGAAAGATGCATGGTGAGTTTTTTGAAGTTGTCATTTTTTCCCACAATTCTTTGCAAAATCAAGGTTTTTTTTTTACTTTTTTTTTTTTCCACAAAATTGTCATATTAGCAGGGTATTTCTCACAGACCGCATATGCATACCACAAATTACACCACAAAACACATTTTGCTATTACTCCCGAGTATGGTGATACCACATTTGTGAGACTTTTACACAGCGTGGCCACATACAGAGGCCCAACATGCAGGGGAGCACCTTCAGGCATTCTGGAGCACCCAGGCCAATTCTGACATTTCTCTCCTACATGTAAAAATCATCATTTATTAGCTAGAAAATTACTTAGAACCCCAAAACATTATATATGTTTTTTTAGCAAAGACCCTAGAGAATACAATGGCGGTCGTTGCAACTTTTTATCTCGCACGGTATTTGCGCAGCAATTTTTTTAACGTGTTTTTTTTTTAAAAAAAACTGTTTTGTGCTTTACAAAAACCAAAACAGTAAAGTTAGCCCAATGTTTTTGCATAATGTGAAAGATGAAGTTACGCCGAGTAAATAGATACCCAACATGTCACCCTTCAAAATTGCACGCGCTTGTGGAATGGCGCCAAACTTTGCTACTCAAAAATCCCCATAGGCGACGCTTTAAAATTTTTTACTGGTTACATGTTTTGAGTTACAGAGGAGGTCTAGGGCCAAAATTATTGCTCTCGCTCTACCGATCGCAGCGATACCTCACATGTGTGGTTTGAACACCGTTTTCATATGTGGGCGGGACTTATGTATGCTTTCGCTTCTGCATGCGAGCGCACAGGGACAGGGGCGCTTTAAAATTTTTTTTTTTTTTTTTATTGTTCATTTTACTTTATTTATTTTAGTTTGATGATTTTTGACCACTTTTATTCCTATTACAAGGAATATAAACATCCTTGTAATAGGAATATGGCATGACAGGTCCTCTTTACAGTGAGATATGGGGTCAATAAGACCCCACATCCCACCTCTAGGCTGGGAAGCCTGAAATTTAAAAAAAAAAAAAAAAAAAGATCCTGGCTTCGATCGTAGCGGTGAGTCGGTAGAAGCACCGCAAGGCGGCGGGAAGGGGGGACGTCCCCTCTCGCCTCCCGTAAGAACGATCAAGCAGTGGAACAGCTGCTATGATCATTCTCATGGTGTAGGGAATCGCCGGCTGAAAAAGCTGATATCTGAATGATGCCTGTAGCTGCAACCATCATTCAGATATCTCCGCACAAAGTCAAGGACGTTGTACGACGGCCGGCGGGCGGGAAGTGGTTAAAACGCTTTTTTTTTTTTTTTTAACACAAAGTTGTCCATTTATACAATATTTCTACCACATAACATGTACATACCAAAAATGACACCCCAAAATAGATTCTCCTGCTCCTCCTGAGTACGGCGATACCCCATGTGTGAGACTTCCACAGCCTGGCCACATACAGAGGGCGAGTACAGCTGAGCATGGCTCAGCATGGCGGGGTATTGCGGAGTATGGCGGGGTATGGCGGAGTATGGCGGGGTATTGCGGAGTATGGCGGGGTATTGCGGAGTATGGCGGGGTATTGCGGAGTATGGCGGGGTATGGCGGGGTATGGCGGAGTATGGCGGGGTATGGCGGGGGCATGGCAGAGTATGGCGGGGGCATGGCAGAGTATGGCGGGGGCATGGCAGAGTATGGCGGGGGCATTGCAGAGTATTGTGGGGGCATTGCAGAGTATTGCACAGCATTGCAGAGTATTGTGGGGGCATTGCAGAGTAATGCACAGCATTGCAGAGTATTGTGGGGGCATTGCAGAGTATTGCACAGCATTGCAGAGTATTGTGGGGGTATTGCAGAGTATTGAACAGCATTGCAGAGTATTGTGGGGGTATTGCAGAGTATTGAACAGCATTGCAGAGTATTGTGGGGGCATTGCAGAGTATTGCACAGCATTGCAGAGTATTGTGGGGGTATTGCAGAGTATTGAACAGCATTGCAGAGTATTGTGGGGGTATTGCAGAGTATTGAACAGCATTGCAGAGTATTGTGGGGGTATTGCAGAGTATTGTGGGGGTATTGCAGAGTATTGCACAGCATTGCAGAGTATTGTGGGGGTATTGCAGAGTATTGAACAGCATTGCAGAGTATTGTGGGGGTATTGCAGAGTATTGAACAGCATTGCAGAGTATTGTGGGGGTATTGCAGAGTATTGCACAGCATTGCAGAGTATTGTGGGGGTATTGCAGAGTATTGCACAGCATTAGTAGTGAGGGATGGCTGAGCATGGATGGATGGATGTCTCTGTGCAGCGCTGTGGGCACTACACATACAGCCCACAGCGCTGCAGACATCCATCCATCCCCCTCCCCGCTCACTGTGTACCGATCGGTACACAGGAGGGGAGGAGAGGAACCGGCGTTATCAGATGACGCCGGTCTGTTTACATGTGATCGCGCCGTCATTTGACGGCGCGATCACATGGTAAACGGCCGCGATCAGCGGCCATTTACCGGGATCCGTGATGCGCCGGGTCCCCTGGACCCGGCGGTCACAGATGTGTTCGGGTGCGCGCCCCAGGGGGCGCGCGAGAGGGGAATTCTGGGAGGACGTCATAGTACGTCCACCCAGAGTTATCCAACCGCCCTGCAGCCGTCATTCGGCTATGGGCCGGTTGGTAACTGGTTAATATATATATATATATATATATATATATATATATATATATATATATATATAACTTTTTTCCAGGGGGAACTTGGTGGAACTCAGTTCCACCACCTCTGGCTCAGACCCTTTGGTGCCTGCTCACCACAATCACTTGTAAACACAGAACTCCAGTTTCTGTGTTTACAAGTGACAGTTCTGCACTCTGTGTGTAACCCCCATGAACTCTGCCCTCTGTATGTAATGCAATCCTGATATTTAATGCCCCTTTAAGACCCTCCTGTTCGTGAAATATGACCACACCCACTATTTGATGTGATTTGGAGGATGTGTGTGGGGGAGGGGTTTGAGAAAAAAGCCCTGTATATGTATATATATATATATATATATATATACACAGTCTCGTGTGTGTGTATATGTATGTATGTATGTATGTGTGTGTGTGTGTATATATATATATATATATATATATATGTGTGTAGCTAGATAGATATCTATCTACATAGATATATATATATATATATATATATATATATATCTATGTAGAGAGATAGATAGATAGATAGATAGATAGATAGATAGATAGATATATATATATATACATACATACTCTGCATCCAGTGTAGCCTATATCTACAGTGCATTCTGTGGTGTTATGTTTCTAATACACTTTAGGTGGTGTACACAGTATCTAATACAGTGTGTACAGTTTCGACTACACTTCTGGTCGTGTACACAACACAGTGCAGCCGTAGTACAGTTTCTACTACTTTTCTTGTGGTGTACACAGTATCTAATACAATGTGTACAGTTTCTACAACACTTCTGGTGGTGTACACAGTACACATTACAGTGCAGCCGTAATACAGTTTCTAATACAGCGCAGGTGGTATACACAGTATCTAATACAGTGTGTACAGTTTCTACTACACTTCTGGTGGTGTACACAGTATACAATACAGTGCAGCCATTGTACAGTTTCTAATACAGTGCAGGCGGTGTACACAGTACCTAATATAGTGTGTACAGTTTCTACTACACTTCTGGTGTTGTACACAGTACACAATACAGTGCAGCTGTAGTACAGCTTCTACTACATTTCTGGTGGTGTACATAGTATCTAATACAGTGTCTAGTTTCTACTACACTTCTGGTGGTGTACACATTATACAATACAGTGCAGCTGTAGTACAGTTTCTAATACAGTGCAGGCAGCCTACACAGTATCTAATACAGTGTGTACAGTTTCTACTACACTTCTGGTGGTGTACACAATACAGTGCAGCCATAGTACAGTTTCTAATGCAGTGCAGGCGGTGTACACAGTATCTAATACAATGTGTACAGTTTCTACTACACTTCTGGTGGTGTACACAATATGCAATACAGTGCAGCCATTGTACAGTAGCTAATACAGTGCAGGTGGTGTACACAGTATCTAATACAGTGTGTACAGTTTCTACTAAACTTCTGGAGGTGTATACAGTACACAATACAGTGCAGCTTTAGTACAGTTTCTACTACTTTTCTGGTGGTGTACACAGTATCTAATACAGTGTGTAGTTTCTACGACACTTCTGGTGGTGTACATAGTACACAATACAGTGCAGCCATAGTACAGTTTCTAATGCAGTGCAGGTGGTGTACACAGTATCTAATACAGTGTGTACAGTTTCTACTAAACTTCTGGTGGTGTACACAGTATACAGTACAGTGCAGCCGTTGTACATTTGCTAATACAGTGCAGGAGGTATACACAATATCTAATACATTGTGTACAGTTTCTATTACACTTCTGGTGATGTACACAGTACATAATACAGTGCAGCCGTAGTACAGTTTCTACTAATTTTCTGGTGGTATACACAGTATCTAATACAGTGTGTACAGTTTCTACTACGCTTCTGGTGTTGTACAAAGTACAAAATACAGTGCAGCTGTAGTACAGTTTCTAATAAAGTGCAGGCGGTGTACACGGTATCTAATACAGTGTGTACAGTTTCTGCTACACTTCTGGTGGTGTACACAATACAGTGCAGCCATTGTACAGTTGCTAATACAGTGCAGGCAGTGTACACAGTATCTAATACAGTGTGTACAGTTTCTAATACACTTCAGGTGGTGTACACGGTATATAATGGAATGTAGTGTGGTGTTGCAAAACAAAAAATACATCATGTCTGGAACTCCACCAAGGAGAGGCAGATGCTCACAGGCCACTAAAAGAGGGCAAGCAGCCTCTGTGTCTAAAGTCAACAGTGGTGGTCATGGACATGGTGCATCCTCTGCAGGTGGCCCAGGGGCACGCTTGTCCTTTTTTTCTGCTGCTGGTCCTGTTTTTGAGCCAGAATATGCGGAAGAGTTGGTGGAGTGGATAACAAAGTTGTCCTCATCCTCCTCATCCTCTGTCACCCAGGCTCAGAGTAGTTTGCCTAAGCAGCTGCCAATGTGGCCTATTACACTGGCTCCTTGTCCACAGTCACTCCTTCCGTAGCCCCACCAGCATGCAGAATTATTTGACCACAGTGTCGGGTACATGCTGCTGGAGAATGCGCAGCAATTTGAAGGCTCCGATGTTGGTTCCCAGGTTGAAGAAGGAAGTAACGTGAGCCTAGAGATAGGGGGTGCCCAAGAAGGACAAGAAACTGGCAGTCATGTTCCCCCAGCTGCAGCATACTGCCAACTTTGCTCCGGTGACGAGAAGGGAGGGGATTATGGGGTCACTGACTGTACTTGGGTGTCTGAGAGAAGAGAGGAGGAGGCACAACTCCAATGAGGCAGGGTGTCCTCTAGGGGGCAGCTTAAGGGCAGCCACCCTATTGCATCACACCGCAGAGCTCAGCAGGTACAGGACACTGCTGACTCCCCGCTGACTTTTAAAAGTTCATTGGTGTGGGCCTTTTTCGGCACGTGTGCAGCAGATCGCACCATTGCTGTTTGCAACCTATGTCTGAAGCGGATCAAGCGTGGCCAGAACAGCAGCCACTTGGGTACCACATGCATGACCAGACAAATGACGACCTGCCATGCAGTCCATTGGCAACAGCACTTGAAAGACCCACATCAAAGAAAAAGTAGGACTTCTCCTTGCTCATCATCTGGGATCTCCAACCCTACTATACCTCCAGTCCTCTCAAAAACCTGCACTGAGAGGAATGAAGGTATAGTGTCCCAACTACTTGCAGCCAAACTGCTAGCAGTACACCACCATCTGATTTTAGCAGGCAAATTTCCCTACCTCAATTGCTGAACCATAAAAAGAAATTCGGTCCCAGCTATCCACATACCTAGCGTCTAAATGCTAGCTTGGCCAAATTGCTAGCACTGTAACTGCTGCCTTTTCAGCTGGTAAACTCTGCCCCCTTTATCGTGAATTTGTGGAATGTGCTGTACCTCAGTGGCAGGTTCCAAATTGTCGTTTCTTTTCACGGAAGGCCTACCAGCATTTGGAAGGCAATGTTTTGGCCTCATTGGACAGGGCGGTCAGCAGTAAGGTTCATTCTACTTATGGTCCAGCAGGCATGGGCAGGGACGTTACCTTTCCTTTACGGCACACTGGGTAACTCTGCTGGCAGCTGGAAAGGATGCAGGACAGGGTTCAGTGTTGTTGGAGCTTGTTCTGCCACCACGCCTCCAAAATTCTAGTGGTGATTCTGCCACAGCTCTCTCCTCTACCCCTCCTCTTCTTCTTCCTCTATGGCCTCTTCTGCAGATTTGTCCTCTGAACCAGCAGTGCTCCTTCTCTCCGCCCTCCGACAGGGACACTTGACCCATGTTCCATGTTTGGCACATGTCCTGTATTTGGTGGTGCAGCGGTTCTTGAGCAGGTACCCAGGCTTACAGGATCTCCTGAGGCAGGACAGAAAAGTCTGAGGTAATTTCCGCCGGTTATACAATGCCAGTGCCACAAGGCCATTCCTGCGGGCCCGCCAAACACACAGGAAGAAGAGGAGGATTGTGTCAGCATGAATGTAGAGGATAATACTCAGCAGCAGTCTTCAAGGGATGGTTTTCAGTCCCCAGAAACCCAAGGAGTTGTACGTGGCTGGGAGGAGGTAGTTACGGATCATGTGATCCTTAGTGACCCAGAGAACTTGAATGCCCCTGCAAACTTACGCTGCATGGCCTCCCTGATTCTGCAAAGCCTGCGAAAGGACCCTCGGATTTGTGGTATCAAGGAGAGGGATCATTACTGGCTGGCAACCCTTCTTGATCCAAGTTACAAGGGTAAGGTTGCAGAACTCATCCTACCTTCACAGAGTGAGCAGAGGATGAAACATCTTCAGGAGGCCTTGAAGAAAGGTTTGTGCAAAGCATTTCCAAACACTGGGAGGTTACAATTTCCTGGTGCTGGACGTGTTGCTGAGGCTTCGTTCAGTCGATGAAGAGCGGTGGAGAAGGTGGCCAGCTGACCAATGCCTTTAAACAATTTTTCAATCCTCAGCACCAAGGTCTGATCGGTTCAAGCAACCATCACCAGCGTCTGCAGGAATATCTAGGGGCAAGAGCACATTCAGTGCTGCTGGAGGGTTTGTAACGAATCAAAGAGTGCACCTTTCCACAGACTCCATTGATAGGCTCACATTCATAAAAATGAATCAGTCTTGGATCAGCAGCTATCAAGCATCTGATGCTGATGTAACTGCTGTGGATGTGGGATCTCTTGAAGACTGCCTGTGCTGACTGTCCTATTCCTCCTCAATCTTGATGCTAGCTTCCAACAATATTTTTGGTTTAGGGCACCACCACCACCACCCAAGGCCCAATTGTTCTGCCCCTGTTTAACAGGGGCATGTAATTACAATTATTGCTCTAATATTTCACAGCAGGGCCCGTTCCTGCGCCCAACAAGAGTATCTGTGAGGGTTTACAGTGGCACCACCACCACCAAAGGCCCAATTTTTCTGCCCCTGTTTAACAGGGACATGTAATTACAATTTTTGATATAATATTTCACAGCAGGGCCCATTCTTGCGCCCAGCAAGAGTATCTGTGAGGGGTTACAGTGTTGTGGCACCATCACCGCCCAAGGCTCAGTTTTTCTGCCCCTGTTTAACAGGGGCATGTAATTACAATTCTTGATATAATATTTCACATATTTCACAGCAGGGCCTGTTCCTGCGCCCAACAAGAGTAACTGTGAGGGCTTACAGTTTCTGGTACCACCAACACCTAAGGCCCAATTTTCTGCAGAGTATATAGGGCAGGCCGTATAATATATATACAGCTGTTCAGAGTATATAGTGCCTGGGGGACCCCCAGGCCATTTTTTTAAAAAAGTGGGTGCGGGGTTCCCCTTAATATCCATAACAGACCTGAAGGGCCTGGTATGGATTTTTTTGGGGTATTTTTGGTATTTTTATCTATATTGCTGGGATCCGACAATACATTACAGCCGCAAGCAGTTTTAAATGACATTTTTCCTTTTAGAAATGTCATTTAGCTGTGGCACTGTTATAAACATGGGAAAGATGCGCTACTTTGCAGGCATACTAAGGACACCCCCACTCGCAATATTTAAAGGAATATTTCATTTTTATTGTTTCACTTTAAGCATTATTAAAATCACTTTTTTTTGCATTGATACATGTCCCCTGGGGCAGGACCCGTGTCCCCAAACACTTTTTATGGCAATAACTTGCATATAAGCCTTTAAAATGAGAACTTTTGATTTTTCGTGTTCGTGTCCCATAGGCTTTTATAGGTGTTCGAACAATTTTTTTGCCTGTTCGCATGTTCTGCTGCGAACCGACGGGGGGTGTTCGGCTCAACCCTACTTACAGTATATTTTGAAAAATTCGAGAAATAATAGAATACACTGACTGGACCATGGACACGATATAGAAATGCATGTTATATTTGTAATTTTTAGTGACATAGCTTGGGATTTCAAAGTAGACTTTATGTACTAAACATTTATTATGCCAATGAAGAACAGTGTCTTGGTATTCCTGACTTTTTGTACAGATTTGGGACCAGATCTAGAATGTGTATTGGCTGTAGGAAGTCTTATGCCTCACACACATGATCGGACTTTCCGACTACAAAACTGTGGAATTTTGTCCGAAGGGTGTTAGCTAAAACTTGTCTAGCATACACAGGGTCACACAAATGTTGGCCAACAATTACGAACGTAGTAACGTACTAGACGTACTACATGGTTTATCAGCTCTTTAGCGCCACCCTTTGAGCTCCTTCTGCTAATTTCGTGTTAGTAGAAGTTTGGTGAGTGTTGATTCGCACTTTTCTTTTTGCACTTTTCTTTTCGCGTTTTTCATTTAGTGCTTTTCAGTTTCTGAACAGCCGTTCGTCAACCAGACATGTTGCGGAATCGGAGAAGATAACGTGTTATTTACTATTGGCCTTGGAGTTATTGCTTTGACATAATTTTTTTGGTTGAATAATGATTTGATTTGGTATATTTTCTATATTTTTTGGATGCATAAAATGCACATTTTGGTTAAGTTCTATTGGCAGATAACATGTCTAATTTTATTTGTTTTCTTTTTTTAATGCACAATAAAAAAATTGTGGAGAATAATACTTGGCTATGTGTTTTACTTCAAATGACAGTTTGGGAGAAGGCAGTTACATTTAAAAAAATACAATGTAAAATTGACAAGGGACACCAACATAGTTGTATCTTTGATCTTAAAAACTACAGGATAATGGTGTTGTGGTAACTTGCCCAAATAAAATTTAAAAAAACATAATGATATTATTCTTGATATCAGTAGAAAAAAAAAGCTTTTGAAAATTTGTTTGCAATAACTCCATCAGTATCACCAGCAAAGCAGCTTCATTATTATCCCAATAAAGAAGAAGAGAATTGTGTGCTGCATTTGGAGATTTCATAATTTGCCACGTCACAAATGTTAATTCTCCATTACAAACGCTAGTTTACAAGACCGACCGCTCGACCGCTTCTGCTTCCGAGCATGCATGTTTGTACTTTGGACTTTTGTCCGACGGACTTGTGTACACACGCTCGGAAAGTCCAACAACACACATTTGTTGGCGGAAAATTTGAGAACATGCTAGCCAACATTTGTTGGCGGAAAGTCCGACAACAATTGTCCGATGGAGCATACACAGGGTCGCACTTACCGCCATCAACCTCACAACCAACATTTCCAGTCGGAAAGTCCGATTGTGCGTACGGGGCTTTAGTGTTTCACCAAAACAGGGTTGCTGGCCCACAGCCTCTCTGGGAGATGAACGATCATACTGCTGAACAAGACCTTTCAGTGAATCTTCTCTGCTCTACTGGCTGTAAAGTAAAGAAACCCACCAAGCAGAAAAGAATCTTAAGGAAAAGAAAAGCCATTATCTTTATAATGTCTAAAATTGGCAGTCAGCATTAAATATGCTTTTCACACAGTTGTTATGTCCATATTACAGAACCATTAAGAACAGTGGTAAGTAGTTAGTGTGAACTCCCATTATGTTCATTAAGGTTTTAAGGTTTGCTTATTCAGTCAGACTGAATTTGTTAAATAATGATAAAATATTTGGCAGTAACATTAAATTTAGACCAAATAGAAATGGGGAAATTGAAATATATGCACAATAATTTTGTATTTTAAACTAAAATGTCTTGCGGTGTTTCTTTAACTAAAATATCACACTGGAATAACAATACAAACAAACCACTGTCTCTTTAAAGAAATTGTCACAATATAAAAATTTTGGTACAAACTAATTGCCTGCAAGTATAGGTGAGAGGACTCCCTGACTGTGTGACATGACCCTCTTTCTCTCACCCCCTCTCTGTCTCATCCCCACTCTTGCTAACCCCCCTCTCTGTCTCTCACCCCCCTCTCTGTCTCTCACCCCCTCTCTGTCTGTCACCCCCTCTCTGTCTCTTACCCCTCTCTGTCTCTTACCCCCCTCTGTTTCTCATCCCCCTCTCTGTCTCCTACCCCTCTCTGTCTCATACCCCCCTCTCTGTCTTTTACCCCTCTCTCTCTTACCCCCCTCTGTCTCTTACCCCTCTCTGTCTCTTACCCCCCTCTGTTTCTCATTCCCCTCTCTGTCTCCTACCCCTCTCTGTCTCATACCCCCCTCTCTGTCTCATACCCCTCTCTCTCTTACCCCCCCTCTGTCTCTTACCCCTCTCTGTCTCTTACCCCACTCTGTCTCTTACCCCCCTCTGATTCTGACCCCCCTCTGTCTCTCACCCCCCTCTGTCTCTCACTCCCCTCTCTCTCACACACACCCTCCTTGTCTCTCACCCCCGCACCCTCTCTTTCTTACCCCCCCTCTCACCCCTCCCTCCCCCTCACCCCCGCCCCCTCTCTTTCTTACCCCCCTCTAACCCCTCCTTCGCCTTTCTCTCCCCCCTCTCTCTCCCTCACCTCCCTTTCTCTCCCCTTGTCAATCTGTCTCCTACTTTCCCATCTCTCTCTTTCCCTCCATTTCCTACCTCTCCTCCCCTCTCTCTCTCTCCTCCCCCTTCTGTTTCTCTCCTTCCACTCCCTCTTACTCTCTTAGTTTCTAATAGGAGCTTCTGGCATATTTCAGGTTCTCAGTGAAAAGTGCATTCTGTCAGTAGATTTTCCATATTTTGTCAGTAACAAAAAAAAAAGTTGTGGGGGATTGGAAACCCTGTCAGAAATGAGCTGAGTGGGAGGTGAATGGCTGCACAAGTCAATTAACCTCTCAGTCATCTGGCATCTTTACCATACTTTGTAACCAGCAGGAGCTACCTACAGCCTGCAAAAACCACACCTAATGTTTGCCGCTCTGGTATTAGGGCCCAAATTATGATCTTGCACACAGACCTACTGTTTTCAGAAAAAGGTCCCTGGATGCGTCATAAAGATTGCTGCCACATGGCAGCCACCTTTAAACCTGGAAGTGCCCAGCGGCTTCTATAGAAAGAAGCTGGGAACTTCCATGTAGGTTATGCTGCGGTAGATATTTAAATGCCCCCTCTATGCAGCAATATGTAGGTGGGGCTTTGTGTGGGTGTGGCTTGAGTGTTGAACACAAGGGGCGCCGTTATCTTCTATTGCCCTGAGGCCCCATGAGTTGTCAGTCCGCCACCGGTTAAACATTTACAAACTGGAGTTGAATGGTACTTTAAAAGCTTCAACAAAGCTTGCTGAAAGCTCTGCAATTGTTTTGTCAATGCTTGCTGGTCTTATACAAGCTGAAGCCTGTGTTGTTATTGTTGTATTCTAATAGTATTGAGCGCTGCTGTCTTTGTTTTTTTAGCATTTATTTGATCACATTTTGAATTTAATTTGCACTGAGCGCAGGATTTTGGTTTACACAATAACTCTTTGACAACAGAAAGCTTATATTTAAATAGTGCAAAAATGAATGAAGTTGTGTTTTCACACAGGGAACCCTGCACAGCCCACCTCTCTGCATTACATGAATCCTTATCAGCTGAACGCATATGGCATGGCACTAAAAGCAGTTGGAGAAATTATTCAGGATTATGACAGTGATAAAATGTTCCCTGCCCTAGGATTTGGAGCAAAGTTGCCACCTGATGGAAGAGTATGTCATGAGTTTGCTTTAGTAAGTTATTTTAATCATATTCGTTTTGTTGTTTTTTCAACTGTGAGATGCTTCATGGACAAATAAAATCTAGAGTTTAAGTTCATCCAAAAAGGTTCATCTATTAACAGGATAATATATGTGTTGTTATATAAACTGTGTAAGCCAAGCTTTTCTAATCAGATGCACTAGAAATATCTATGATGATTAAATATGATTTTAACCACTTCAATACCGGGCACTTTCACCCCCTTCCTGCCTAGGCCAATTTTCAGCTTTCAGCACTGTCACACTTTGAATGACAATTGTGCAGCCAGGCAAAACTCTGCCCATATTAATTATTTTTATTTTGTTCCTACAAATAGAGCTTTCTTTTGGTAGTATTTAATCACCAAAAAAGGCCGAAAATGTTGAAAAAAACATTTTTTTTTTTGTTTCTGTTATAAAATTTTGCAAATAAGTATTTTTTCTTCTTCACTAATGTGCGCTGATGAGATTGCACTGATGGGCGCTGATGAGATTGCACTGATGGGCGCTGATGAGGCTTGACTGATAGGCACCGATGAGGCTGCACTGATGGGCGCTGGTGAGGCCGCACTGATGGGCGCTGGTGAGGCCGCATTGATGAGTAAATGTCCCCTGTCACACTTGTTGGTTACCGGCTCTCCTTTCTTCACGCTGTGACAGCACTAAGGAAAGGAATACCGATAGCTGGCAAGTTTGTTTACATGTGATCAGCTGTAATCACATGTGGACACAGCTGATCACATGGTAAAGGACCACTGTGATTGGCTCTTTACCTCGATCTGTGAAAAGCTGTGTCCAAAGGACACACTGATCACTGAGCGCGCCTGATGCATGCCCCACGGGGTGCCTGGGAGGCATGTTCTGGGAGGATGTCTATGGACGCCTTCCCAGAACAGCAGAGCCAAGCTGTAACCGTCTTTCGGCTATGGGACGGTATTGAAGTGGTTAATCTTAATATATGTGTTCAAAAATAATTCCAAACCCTTCCTATTAAAATTGTGTGCATGAAGCAAAGCATTTTTGTGATTAGGCTTTAACCTCCCTGGCGGTATTCCCGAGTCTGGCTCGGGGTGGATTTTCAGTACCAAAAGTGGTAACCCCGAGCCAGACTCTGGATCGCATCACAGGATCCATATAGAGGTTACTTACCTTGTCCCCTGGATCCTGCGATGTCTCCCCGCTGTGATCTGCGAGCCGCCGTGTCTCGCTCGATTCACAGTGCCGAGCTCCATTCCCTGCGAGCGTTGCGACGCACGGGGACAGAGTTCGGCGCCAAATTCAAAAAGTAAAAAACACAGTAAAGATACAGTATACTGTAATCTTACAGATTACAGTACTGTATCAAATAATTACACATCCCCTTTGTCCCTAGTGGTTTGTCCAGTGTCCTGCATGCAGTTTTATATTATAAATACTATTCTTTCTGCTAGGAAACTGGAGATTGTCCATAGCAACCAAAAAGTGTCCGTTTACGTCAAAAGTGCTTTTAATCCAGCTAGAAAACAGCGATAATAAATTAGAATCACTTGCTGAATTGAGCGATAGTGATTTGTGGGGAAATCCGTCATCAAACACGGAAAGTAATGACAGCGACAATTCTGCAGCTGAGCAAACTTCAGTGTTTTTGATTTGATTATATTATTGAATAATTTTTATTATTATTATATTATTATTTGTTATAATTATTTATTATATTATAATTTTTGATTTTGCTTTTCAAACTTTATCATACCCGGGATGTCTACTAGACTCTTGTTTGGACAGATTTAAGTGAGTTATTCCTAAGAATTACAGGCCTACAATATAAAATGGCAGATTTCTGTGCAAAATAATTGTACCGCTTTCAGCATCAAAAATCTGAATTAATCATAGCGCTAGGGAGGTTAAAGGAAGCAGAGTTAGTTACTAGTTTTGTTTAGAGAAAGAAAGGGCTAACAACCCATGTCATGTTTTTATTGCTGTCTGTTTCGTCAGTTAGGAGATTAAGTAAATTTGTCTTACTGACCAATTTTACCAGGGCTAAAAGTCAAAGAAAATCCAAAATGTTGAGCGGCCACCAGAACAGGAACAGAGAAGTCTTCAAATTGGCCATTTGGTGCAGTGAACTGTCTAAGAAAGGATTTTGTTTACACCATAGAGCTGCCCTCTTGTTCCCTTTTCTTTGTATGGAACCGGAAGTAAATGGCAGTGTCCTCAGTGAAACATAGATGTAAAAAAATGGATCAGGATGTTAAATCTTCCATACGTCATCCAAAACAAAAAAAAGCAACGTTTTGGCTTTAGATCAAAGTTGACATATTTGTGGTCAATGTGAGTTTAGTAAAGTGATATTTGTGTTTCCTAGAAGGCTCCTCCACATGTCTGCATTTTCATTTACCTTTTCTATTGAACACTGGGGGCCCTGAAACCAAAGGAACTCTAATAAGCAGATCCCAAGCAGCTGCTGTGGTTGAGGGATTGGGCCCACCTCCATCGGATTTCCACTGTATTATCACTGTGCATGTAATATTTTTGGCAAAGCATGGCAACACTCCACAACCCAATGCTGTAATGCACATCCACTATCAAGGTGTGCTGGGTTGCCATTCAGGTAAAATCTATTTATTAGATGCATTGGATTTTATTTAAAAATGTCTTCTGTAATTTTGTGTTCTAGAATGGAAATCCACAAAACCCATACTGCCAGGGAATTGAGGGTGTTATGGAAGCCTATTACAGAAGTCTGAAAAGTGTACAACTATATGGTCCAACAAACTTTGCCCCAGTAATTAATCATGTAGCAAGGTAAAAAAATGTCCTAATGAGAATGTTATTATTGCGTATATAATTAATAATGCAGCACAGTTTGTGTATCCTTACATACTAAGACGATTGAATAAAAAAAAATGGTTTGTAGGAAAATCAATTAAAAAACGTAATAAGCAATTTATAGGAGCACATCAAAGGTGAATATGGCTGTTTCCAAAAAGAGTAAGCTGACGTCCTCTCTGATAAATGCACAGTACTAGCTTTTGTATCCATTAAAATCAAAAGGTCCTGTTATCAGACATTGACATATGTTTTGTGTATTTTTTTTAAGAAACCTATTCCTTTATTTCAGCAACATGAATCTTTTAGCTGAGTGGAATTTTCTGTGCACAATCTATTTTTCATGGTTTTTCATTATTTGCCATGCACTGCTTTTTCTTGTGGTTTTGAAATATACAATACATATTATTAAATGTCAGCAAACCCGAGACTTAAACACACATGGGCTCCAGTAGCCAACCAGGCAAAGAACATGTTCGTGCATATTAATTATTAATGCAGATTTAAGCATTCTTATTGAATATGGAAACATATATACATTTTCAAGTTAAAAAGGTTGTTTGTAGGCTTTACAAAGTCAGGACTTGTAGCATTTGTAAACTTGTGAATAGTGCCAACATTTGCTTCGTAACCCTGTGTTTTGCCCAAGCATGGTGAAGCATCAGAGTTACTTAAAGGAGAAGTATAGCCAAAGATATTTTGGCAATACTTCTCCTATAGATCACAAAGTCAGGACTTGTAGGGATAAGCATTTGTAAAATTGTGAATAGTGCCAACATTTGCTTCATATTCCTGTGTTTTGCCCAAGCATGGTGAAGCATCAGAGTCACTTAAAGGAGAAGTATAACCAAAGATATTTTGACAATATTTCTTCTCCAATATTCTCTCCACAGGAGTGCAGTTTGTTCATCACTTAGCCGGTCCAGGCTCGGGCAAGATCCCGACTTTACAGTCTGGATTTACTCAGATGCCTAGACCAGCAACTGACTCAGCCTCTCAGCAAGCCACTGGTAAACTGAGCTAGCTGTTCCCACTCCCTCCACAGCCCGGTGCTCCTGTGAGCACTGGAGGGGAGAGCAGAAAGCCAGTGGCTGAAGACCAAGCACTGAGCAATTTCTTGGTTCTCGGTCTTGGAGGTAGCAGAGGACAGCTGCAGCTGGGATTGGTGCTGATGCCAATTAGGTGAGTATGACTGTTTTTTAAAAAAAAAGCCATACTTCACTTTTAACTTCTTCAGCAGCATATTCTCACCTTTTCTCAACTATCCTGCCACTTTGTGTAAGCTCCAAGTGGACCTCATTTAGAATACTGTGTCCAGGTCTGGAGACCTCACTTACAGAGAGGTATTGATAAAATAGCACAAATCCAGAGACTGGTAACAAAAATGGTGAAAGGTTTGGGGGATAAAATATACAAAGAGTGACTTCAGGAACTTAATATGCATAGTCTGGAGGAAAGAAGGGAAAGGGGAGACATGATTGAAACTTTTAAATACATCAAGGGGGTGAATAAGGTTTAGCAGGGGCAGTTTTTTCAATATGAAGCCAAAATCAAGAACACTGGGACAGGACCTCAAACTAACTGGAGGAAAGTTCAAACTAATCTTAAAAAATATTATTTTACTGAGAGGGTAGTTGATGCTTGGAATAAACCTCCAGCAGAGGTAGTGAGACAGTCAACAGTAAATGGCTTCAAACATGCTTGGGACAAACATAGATCGATACTCAGACAAAAAAGTCAACACAAAAATACATTTTTAAAAAATGGGCAGACTCGATGGACTACTTGGTCTTTTTCTATGACTTGTCCGAGCTTGCAAAAGGCTGAGGACTCTCTACCCGTCTATATGACAGTGATGGGCCAATTGTCAGGCAGTAGCGCTGTCACATGGGATAATTAGAATGAGTCAAATGCTTCTTCACACCCAGAAGTACAGGTAAACAGGGGAAGGGCTCAGCCATTGTATATTGCTATTTTAGAGGTTTGATCAAACTGACCAGTCCAGCAGATACTGTATATCCATATTTTCTGCTATGGTTCCATAGGTCGGCACATAAATTATATTTTGTAGAAATTTTCACTGGGAGTTCTTGATCTCTTGTATAGGTTTAACCTACTGCAGATCTTTTCATGAAT
Source organism: Aquarana catesbeiana (assembly GCF_042186555.1). Classification (NCBI taxonomy): domain Eukaryota; kingdom Metazoa; phylum Chordata; class Amphibia; order Anura; family Ranidae; genus Aquarana; species Aquarana catesbeiana. Next base: position 196,823,454 of record NC_133326.1, read on the forward strand.
CTATATGATGGGAAAAGGTTACATTTTATTAAACCAAAAAGCCCTTTAAGGTTGTTAGGTCCCCAAGGACACATCCAACAAAGTGCAAACAAATATCTTCTTTTCCATCATTCAGAGTGCTAGCAGTTTTTGAAATAGATTTGATCAAATTAATAGCACTGACTGTTTATTGGTGCTTCACATGCTTTTATAAAGGTTCACACGCATTAAAAGGCTGTGTAAACATTTCCTACATAAATGTTGTACTTTTACCCATGGATACTGCCATGCCGCGTACACACATTCAGATTTCAGACATTCTTATATCGAAATCCTGGGATTTATTTCCAACGGATGTTGGCTCAAGCTTGTCTTGCATACACATGGTCGCACAAATGTTGTCGGAAATTCCGAACGTCAAGAATTCAGTGACATACAGCACGTACGACAAGCCGAGAAAAATGAAGTTCATTAGCCAGTGCAGCTCTTCTGCTTGATTCCAAACATGCGTGGAATTTTGTGCGTCGGAATTGTGTACACACGATTGGAATTTCCAACAATGGATTTTGTTGTCGGAAAATTTGAGAATCAGCTCTCAAATTCCGACAAAAAATGTCCGATGGAGCCTACACGCGGTCACAATTTCCGACAAGCTTCCATCGAACATTTGTTGTCAAGATGTTCGATCGTGTGTACACGGCAATACAGTTATATTCACTTTCCATTTTTTCAAAACATTAGCCTCTACGCTGACATGTTTTTACTTTATTTATAACCAGAAATAAAATAACCACTGATACATAAGTCAATTCATATATTCCACAGGGCCCTTTCACAAGGGCTGTCCAATCAGGTCCGCCTGTCAGTTTTTCAGGTGGACCTGATCGGAGCCTCCAGTCTCCCCTATGGAGCAACAGATGTCAGTGGTGACATGTCCGCTGACATCCACCACTATCTGATCCTGTCTGCAAAATCCAGATGGATGGTGGTCCTATTTTCCATCTGTCTGGCAGATCGGATTGAATATGATCAAATGAAAGCGGACAGTCGGTCTGTTTTCACCTGATTTCCCCATAGAGCAGAGTGGGACTGTGTCTGTCTCCACTCTGAGCAGTGAGCAGAGAAGGACCTGTCATCTGCCTTCTCAGCGGGGATCAACAGAGCGATCCCCCACTGAGCAAGCGGATTCCATTCCACAGAGGCTCCCATGTGAAAGGGGCCTTAATAGGTTTTTATTTGTATGCATTTTTCATCTATTTTTTTTAAAATTAAAATACTTAACAGAAACACAGTCTAATATGCTACTTCAGAACAGTGTTGCAAAGAGGGAGTTATATAAGGAAAAGATGTTTGTATATTCTGTACAAAGCATTTTTATAAATTCATAAGTGAACAAGTATGTATAGTTTCTAATCATAAACATAGCAAACAATTAATGTAGCATTTTCAAGTATGACTATCCAGGCAAAACAGAATTCCAGGTTTTTGTTTTTGCTATGGAAACACTCCTCTGATTTTCTTTTAATACACATCCATCACAGTTTTCATATCATAAAAGCGACAAAGGAATAGTGATATGTGCTTGAAATAACAGCAGAAAACGGATTCTGTGATGTGTGTAAAGATTATATTTGTGCATTTCAGTTGTCAACTAAAAAAAAAATTTAGGTCAGGATAGATGTAACATTTTTCATGATTTGGCAGCACTAGTTGTGGAATAAAGTATACATGACTTTTAAAGTAAATCTGTGCTTTGCTTTATTACCCCCCCCCCCCTCCTTATGCTTAGTGATTGTCTCACTGCTGTCACATGGGTCAAAGAGACCATCCTATGTCCTGGGTAAGCTCTGACTAGACTCTGAGCTTACAAAGGAACTTCCTTTTCTTAGTTCCAGAGACTGAATGGAACAAGTGCAAAGTAAAAGTAAGGAAAAAATATGTGCTGCTCATGAGGGCAGCACTAAAGTGAACCTGTTGCCTTGCTCATAGTAAAAAAAAATAGATCTAATTTCTATTTCAGAGACATGAATGGGCACAATAAAGCCCAGTTGAAAGTCCAACTAATTCTGTATATCAGGTCTTTACAGAGATAGAAGAGTATATGATTCCAAGCACAATATAAAGATGTAATGTGGCAATAAGGATTATATTTGAGGTGTTGACTGTTGGGATTTCATTTTAATATGGTTAGGTAAGACTGATACATAACACAGAGTTGGGTCATGTTTTATTTATATAATGCTACTAAGAAATGAGAGGACACTATATCAGACAGGTGTTTATCATGCAATGAATGTATAGAGGTTTTCCATTTTGCAGCTCCTGCAAGAGAAGGTCTATACATTTTGCCTTGGTAAACAAAAGAAACCTAGCTGAGGAAGCTGAGTGTTCTATCTGAAGGTACATTATGTGGCCTAAAGTTTGTAGACACTATATGAGCTAGATATCCCATTTCAAAATAATGGACATTCGTATAAAGTTGTCCTCCGCCACCCTCCTTTGCAGCTGTAACAGACTCCGCTCTTCTGGGAAAGATTTCCAGAAAATTTTGGAGTGTGGCTGTGGGAATTTGTGCCCATTTAGCCAAAAAATCAGTGTTCTAATTGTTTACAAAGGTGCTTAGTAGGTTGAGACCACTCAAGTTCCTTCATCAAACTATGTCTTTATAAACATGGCTAAAGGGTCACAGTTCTGCTGAAAGTGAAAAGAACTGTTGTCACATGCTTGGAATCGCACAATTGTCTAAAATGTTTTTGTATGCTGTAGCAGTACCCTTCACTGTACATACATGAACTAAATAATTTGGAGGGTGTCCACATACAGTGGGGACGGAAAGTATTCAGACCCCCTTAAATTTTTCACTCTTTGTTATATTGCAGCCATTTGCTAAAATCATTTAAGTTCATTTTTGTCCTCATTAATGTACACACAGCACCCCATATTGACAGAAAAACACAGAATTGTTGACATTTTTGCAGATTTATTAAAAAAGAAAAACTGAAATATCACATGGTCCCTTAAGTATTCAGACCCTTTGCTGTGACACTCATATATTTAACTCAGGTGTTGTCCATTTGTTCTGATCATCCTTGAGATGGTTCTACACCTTCATTTGAGTCCAGCTGTGTTTGATTATACTGATTGGACTTGATTAGGAAAGCCATACACCTGTCTATATAAGACCTTACAGCTCACAGTGCATGTCAGAGCAAATGAGAATCATGAGGTCAAAGGAACTGCCTGAAGAGCTCAGAGACAGAATTGTGGCAAGGCACAGATCTGGCCAAGGTTACAAAAACAAATAAAATTCTGCTGCACTTAAGGTTCCTAAGAGCACAGTGGCCTCCATAATCCTTAAATGGAAGACGTTTGGGACGACCAGAACCCTTTCTAGAACTGAGCTATCGGGGGAGAAGAGCCTTGGTGAGAGAGGTAAAGAAGAACCCAAAGATCACTGTGGCTGAGCTCCAGAGATGCAGTCGGGAGATGGGAGAAAGTTGTAGAAAGTCGACCATCACTGCAGCCCTCCACCAGTCGGGGCTTTATGGCAGAGTGGCACGACGGAAGCCTCTTCTCAGTGCAAGACGCATGAAAGCCCTTATGGAGTTTGCTAAAAAAACACCTGAAGGACTCCAAGATGGTGAGAAATAAGAAGGTTTACCTTCCAACAATGACCCTAAGCACACAGCTAAAATAACGAAGGAGTGGCTTCACAACAACTCCGTGACTGTTCTTGAATGGCCCAGCCAGAGCCCTGACTTAAACCCAATTGAGCATCTCTGGAGAGACCTAAAAATGGCTGCCCACCAAGGTTTACCATTCAACCTGACAGAACTGGAGAGGATCTGCAAGGAGGAATGGCAGAGGATCCCCAAATCCAGGTGTGAAAAACTTGTTGCATCTTTCCAAAAAGACTCATGGCTGTATTCGATCAAAAGGGTGCTTCTACTAAATACTGAGCAAAGGGTGTGAATACTCAGGACCATGTGATATTTCAGTTTTTCTTTTTTAATAAATCTGCAAAAATGTCAACAATTCTGTGTTTTTCTGTCAATATGGGGTGCTGTGTGTACATTAATGAGGAAAATAATGAACTGATTTTAGCAAATGGCTGCAATATAACAAAGAGTGAAAAATGTAAGGGGGTCTGAATGCTCCCCCTGTACATTTGGCATATAGGGGTTAATTTACTAAAGGCAAATCCACTTTGCACTACAAGTGCACTTGAAAGTGCAATCCCTGTACATCTGAGGGGAACATGCAAGGAAAATAAAAAACAGCATTTTACTTGTACATGATTGGATGATAAAATCAGCAGAGCTTCCTCTAATTTCAGATCTACCCCTCAGATCTAAAGTGACTGTACTTCCAAGTGCACTTGCAGTGCATTTGTAGTGCAAAGTGGATTGCCTTTAGTAAATCAACCCCATAGTGTATCTAAAAAAATATTGTCCTAAATGGCAGCTTCCTTATAACTGTAATGCCCCGTACACACGGTCGGACTTTCCGACGGAATATGTGCGAATATGTGTGATCGGAGCTTGTTGACGGAAATTCCGACCGTGTGTGTGCTCCATCGGACTTTTTCCATCGGAATTTCCGACACACAAAGTTTGAGAGCAGGCTATAAAATTTTGGACAATTCCGACGGACAAAGTGCCACGCATGCTCAGAATAAATTAAGAGACGAAAGCTATTGGCTACTGCCCCGTTTATAGTCCCGACGTACGTGTTTTACGTCACCGCGTTCAGAACGATCGGATTTTCCGCCAACTTTGTGCGACCGTGTGTATGCAAAACAAGTTTGAGCCAACATCCTTTGGAAAGAATCCATGGATTTTGTTGTTGCGGTGTCCGATCAATGTCCGACCGTGTGTACAGGGCATTACAATGAAAGCTTGATATTATTCATGTATAAATGAGTTAGTTTAGTAATCCCTTATTTCCTATTTTGAGTATTCAGTAAGTCCTAAAGATGAGATATAAGTATGGATTTTTTCCACAAATACATCTTTATAATTATGACAGAGAAATCTGCTTTTTTTGGCAACTGGCCAGACTGACGTTGCTAGTTTGTGAAGAGGTAGGAGATTAGTGCAAGGATAAAGGTTGGGTTTATAGTATAGCTAAAGAATGATTTATACCAGTAACCTGAATTAAATGATCTGAACTGAATAAATTTGAGCCCACAACCAGTGAATACAAATATATTAGCTAGCTATATAATACATTTGTTCATCAGAATGGGTCAAGTACATTTATTTCTGTCTGCACAGTTTCCTTTGTATGGTCTAATAATGACTATACATTCCCTATTAGGATTGTTCTTAAGTGAAAATCGTAATTTTGCCTAAATAAATATCTCATATATATATATATCACATTTTGGAGGTTTGGCTTTTAAACAGTAGACTGGATACAGTAATTGCAATTTTGTACAGGTAATGTGAAGGCACAAGTAGACATAAGTCATAAGGTTCTATTTTTTTCTGTTCTGGTGTTAGCTCACATTACTTTTATAGCAGGGGAGAATATTTTTTTAGAAGAAAACGAACAGCAGGGTGCTGAGGTCAAATAAAAAACACTTTACAAAAATAAGCAGCACACTTAGACCCCTTTCACACTGGGGTGATTTCCAGATGCTTTAGCACTAGAAATAGCCACTGCTAAGCGCCTGAAAATGGCCTCTCATTCATTTCAGTGTGCCTTTTCACACGGGGAGGCGCGCTTGCAGGACGGGAAAAAAAAAGTCCTGCAAGCAGCATCTTTGGGGCGGGTTGGGAGCGCTGTATACGTTGTTCCCAAAACGCCCCTGCCCATTGGAATGAACGGGCAGTGCCTTAAAAGCATTTTGAAAGCGCAGCAAAACGGTAGTTTTTAACCCCTTTTTTGGGGTTAAAAGTGCCCCGCTAGCGGCCGAAAGTGGAGCAAAAGCGCCCCTTAAATGGCGGTAAAGCACAGCTTGAAAAGCGGTAAAGTGCCGCTAAGACGAGAGGCATTTTACAGGGAACACAGCTGCGGCCCCAGTGTGAAAGGGGTCTTACATTGAAGTTAGCAAATGACTTTGAAAAATAGGGCAAAGTCCCTGAGAATGTGTCATGCACACTAATATCCATACTTTGAGCTGGCTGGCTCCCTGTCATCCTCGGTCTCAGTTTGCTGTTTGCTCTGTTTGGTCAGTGATGCCTACAGCCACACACTGATTACAGCTGCTTGGTCTGAGGTGTTCCCTATCCCTGCTGTTTCATGCTAACTTTAATGTAAGTGTTGAAGCCTTTAAAACTATGGTTAAAAAAAACATAGAAAATGGGCAATTAGTAGAAGCAAGGCTATATCAAGTGAGACCATGATGTTTTCTAAAATCATGGTTAAAAACAACATTTAGTTCATTTTTCTTTGTGTTTTGAGACAACAGGACAATATAACCATACTGGTTATGATGAAAAGGATCTAAAGGAATCAGACCTCCTAATGAATCCCTGCATAGCACTGTAAATTCTTCTTAGAACAGAAGGTCTTCGCATTAAAGTGGTTCTAAAGGCAGAAGTTTTTTTTTATCTTATGCATTCTATGCATTAAGACAAAAAACCTTCTGTGTGCAGCAGCCCCCCTCAGCCCTCTAATACTTATCTCTGCCAGCGATGTTGCACAAGACCTGAGGCTGTCCCGGACTCTCCCTCCTGATTGGCTGAGACACAGCAGTGGGCACAATTGGCTCCCGCTGCTGTCAAAGTCAATGAGCCAATGAGGAGAGAGGGGGGCAGGGCCGAGCCGTGGCTCCATGTCTGAATAGACGCACAGAACAGCAGCTTGGCTGCCCTCATAGCAAGCTGCTTGCGTTAGGGGGCAGTTGGCAGAAGGGAGGGGCCAGGAGCACCTGTGAGGGACCCGAGAAGGAGGAGGATCTGGACTGATCTGTGCAAAACCATTACACAGAGCAAGTAAGTATAACATGTTTGTTATTTTTTAACAAAAAAAAAAAAAAGACTTTAATATCACTTTAACCAAATAATAAAATAATTGTCTTGCACTGCTTGCACCTATTCTTTTCTCAGAAGCCCAACACTCACATGTAATTCACACAATACACCAATATTACTACTCATGTTATGAGGGTGATTTACTAAAACTGGTGCACACAGAATCTGGTGCAGCTGTGCATAGTATTCAATCAGCTTCTGACTCCAGCTTGTTCAATTAAGCTTTGACAGTGAGACCCAGAAGCTGATTGGTTACTATGCGCAGTTGCACCAGATTCTGTGTAAATCTCCACTATTACCTCCTCCCTAACTATATACGCTAATTAAAATTATACCTACATATACAAAACAAATCATCACATTAAAGTAAATTAATCTCTTTTTTTAATAATGATTTTTAATAATAATATAAGGTGTTCTGTGCCCATAATACTTTACTTAATTACTAAGGTAATTTACTACTTAATTACAAATTACAAAGTGCAATAGTGTTTTTCCAAGCAAATAATCCACAATATCAATCAGTGTATATATGTGAAGATTTTAATCCGGTTAGTTAAGTTAAGATAGTTGGGAAGGAGATATACCGCTGCACTTATCTGGGTAATTGAGTACTAAAAAAATTCACATATCTCATTCCATCACATATCCCAAAAAAGTGTGTTTATTCCCCATTTCAGGACAGTGGACAGAGCCATGCAAATCATTACTTTATGTTCTTTCAACCAGATGCACATCCAAAACTACTGAAGGATAGTTCAAATGTACCCTAATATTACAGAACCATTTATACCAAACTGCATACAGGCTTTTTGGCCATCATTAGTGCAGTGTATGGGAACTGTGGGCTCTATGGAGTTTTGAGACTAGAAAGCCTGTTTGTCTTAAGGCAGTGCAAAGTTCAAAATCCCTTGTAGAAAAAACGTTAAAGATATAGATGTATTCTGAATGGTCGTTATGGGCTACTGTATGTTACACTTTCTTTGTTAAATAAAACAAATAAAAAATCTCTAAAGTAAGGAGATTAAAGTACCAAATAGCCCTCCATTTAGTAGTATTATGGTAGGGGGCATCTTAAAACATGAAAATTAAAAGCTTTATTGTCCCCATTTCTGACCAATGTTAAAGCCACCAGGGTAGTAGATGGAACCACTACCAGCAGGCTTGTCGAGAAGAGGACTTTAGTCTAAAGCCTCGTATACACGCTTAGATTTTCGGACAATCGAACATTTTTTGTGGCATGTTAGTCTCATGTCAAAAGTGAAGATGTTACTCACAATACGAAAATTTTCATACGACAGAATACAATGTCAGAATTGACATAATGTGTTGAATAGTTTTGTATGTATTCTTTCATTTCTGAGCATGCGTAGTCTTGCTCTTACAATTTTTTTTCATACGAAAACCGTACTTTCATGAAATGAAAATTGGACGTTGAGTTCACATCTGACAAAAATGTTATAGTCTGCACATCTAGCTTTTGTCTGACGAAAAAGCGAAATCGGATGTCAAAAGCAATCTGAAAATTATCAGAAACAACACATTTTTTCATCCGATTTTTTTTTTTATCGTGTGTACGGGCCTTTACCTTACTTCAATAATACTTGTCTCTTTCCCTTTTATATAATGTTTCCCAGTGCTTAGTAGGAAGTGAACTGCTTTCATGACCTTCATAGTGTCTTAGTGTCATCTGTCATAGTGACGTACGTTCAAAATTCTATGAACACTACATGTAAATCCTACCTATATTGTGGAATCTATATCTACCAGATGCACCTGCAGCTAACATAGACATTTTGATTTTCTACATAGTCCTTCAAGTTGTACCTTTAGGTCTTAGACTGTAGATCAAATTTTTTGCCATGTACACAACCCCTCCAAGACATGCAGCATCTAATAGGGACATTGCGCTCTCAGAAATGGCCACTGGAGCCTAGTAAATGGTTAAAATAAACCCGTCATATCTGACTTGAACTAAAGCCTACATGCAAACAAATAATATTTCTAAGAGGGGCTTGCCCATAGGCCCCCTGACTGTGTGAACGTATGTAAAGCAAAAGTATATACAACTGATTATGGTAAATTTCACTAAACAGTTTTAAATTCATGTATGTAAAAATGTAACTTAACTCAACCCATGTAGATACCAATGATAAAATAGGAAAAGGAATTGTGAGTGCGGTATGTCATCTTGAAAGCTTTACAGCTATTGTTTCCTTTAAATTGGCAAGGTCTTCCTACAGTCTTCATGCGGACATATTAATGGAAGGTCTCAAATGCATTCAGGATTGTTTTGTAGCTGTTTTCCAAAGCTTATATTTAGAGTAATTGTTCTTTCTTTTTCGTGTAGATATGCGGCCTCTGTAAAGGATGGCTCCCAGTACTTTGTTCTGCTGATTATTACAGATGGAGTTATCTCTGACATGGCTCAGACAAAGGAGGCAATAGTCAATGTAAGTGAACTGCTTTTCATGCAGCTCTGGTAGTTTCCCATTTAGACTGAAATCACCTGCTGTCTTGGAATGCTCGCTTGAATTGCTGCTTTTAAAGGAACAATCCATGCTTTAACATGCAAGCTGCTTTTCGGATATAACAGTATTCATTCAAGGCAATTACCTGGATGAATGGAAAATGTGTTCTATATACATTTTATCAACTAATTTGAAGTTCCACTATGGAATTTGAAGTCCCACTATGCAGGTTATAAAGTATCACAATTTATAAAAATGTTATTATGAAATGTCATGGTGCTAGGCATGAAAATAACGTTCTAGTGTGTTATATGTTTATATCCTGTAGTGAATATTGCATTATTCTTATTATAAAGGTGTTGTAGTTGGTACGTTGGTCAGATGTGCTAACTTTAGCACCCAAGGCCAACTAACATTCGTTTTCTGTTCTCTGAAGACTCACAGGGGTGATAATTAGTGTTGTTCTACACCCAAAGCATTCTGTTTTTTCAGTAATCCAGTCATTCTACTATCCTGATCACATCTATGAAAATTAAACCATATACAGATTTTTCAATGGTTAAAAGATTAAAAGGAAGCCTGTACTGAAAAACTGTGTAGGCTTTCTAACTTCTATTGCCTTAGGCTTTGTTCACACAGGCTTTGGGTTGTATTAGGGCAGTGTGTTCAGCAAGCTCCTAACAGCCTTGATGAAGCCTTTAAAACTGAACTATACTCACCTCCACTGCACCTCTGCAGTGTCCTGGAGTGTCAACTCAACTATATCTAGTGTTCCCAACATATTACATTAATAGAGCACCTCAACAATTATCCAAATCCATAAAGCTGAAGTTGCTATGCTTGAAATGTTTCAAGCAGCAGGAAAACAAGGAGTGAATCCACTTGGATGCTCCCTCACTGGCTGCTGACATCTTTGTCCAGCCTGTTTCAGGGTGCCAATCTTCAGCCATTTTGATTGGCCGGCCCTAGGTGACATCACTGTGCATTCATGGGAGTTCATTTACCTCGACAGGTGCCAAAACTGAATGTATGCTGCATGTGCAGCTCAGTGTGCAGTGTGGACAGGAAGGTAAGGACCTTTAATACAGAAGAGACATAGTATGTCTCTTCTGTGTTAACAAAACTACCTGTTAACATTTTTTTTTTATTTCTGCTTTAAAGAAAACTTCAGTTTCAGTTTGGAAATGTTAAACACAGGTCTGATATCACTTTAAACAAGCTTTCAGCAGGCTTTTAACAATTTCAAGTAGTAATGAAGCCTCCTGCAGCCTGCAAGCAGCTTGTTTAAGGTGACAGACAACACTTTTAAGATCTGAGTTTACCATTCAGAAAGCTGCCGCTGAATGATGATTTACAGGCTTCAGCAAAGCTTGCCAGAATTCTACAAATGCTTTGTAAAAGGTTGCTGTACATACTGCTCTTATACAAGCTGAACCCTCGTGTGAACAAAATCTTTGTCATGCTGATCCAATCACTTTAATAAGGTCTGATTCTTTTTCTTGGAATAGCATTTTTTAGAAATGTCCCCGTTCTTATTTTTCTCATGTTCATTAATATTATCTTTTAGAAAATGCATAAAAACTGTTTGAAAATTATAGTAACTTACAACATAATTGTCAACATTCAAAAAAATTCCAAATTATAGTAACTTACAACATAATTGTCAATAATCAAGAAAATTCCTCCCAGATATGATAGAAATTTCAAATTGAGTAAAACAAATCAGTGCAAAATTGCATGTCTGGCTGTTATTAGACAGATAACTGATCAATGCAATTGCATTATGATCTGGAAGTGCAGAAACTGTACATTGGTGTTTGGCTTTCTCTTTTACAAGCTCCATGCATGTTGTGAAAAACATATTTTTCTTGTCTAGAAATTAGACAATTTGGCAACTATGGCCCCATTTAACTGTAACTGATACTGGAGTGTGATAGTGGTGGGGGTGAGAAGGGGAGAACTTCCTGCTCAGGAAGTAATTGGTGAGGGGGTCGCTAAACTCCAAATAATATACTACTTAATTGAAGGATCCATTAAGGCATCTGTAAATATAGGTGCACACTACTTGACTATAATATACTGTAAATGTAGCTAAATATAGCTAAGAAGAGCAATCTGATCAACATTTCTCAGTTACTAAAATGTAAATACACTTATAAGTTATTAGATTTATTAAAATCATTGTTTAAAGTTCAGCTGTAAATGTCTATGCAGTAAATTAGTAGAATTCCAGGCTAAACCTTACTAATCTTAAACATGCTCCTTACCCCATCCTATCACCTACAGTATGTTGATTAACCTGTGTTAGAAAGATGTACAGTACTGTATATACTTACCTATTTTTACCCAAGCCAGTCCAATCAGGTGATGCCCTGTGTCAGCCATTGCTGGTTACAAGGGAGAGGAGGGAGCGCTTATCAACAGCTGGTAAAACCTGGAGTGGTGACATCACCCATAGGCTCCTATGGCCCATCTGTTGTCAGTGCTTCCTCCTCTCCTCTGCAGCCATTGCTGGCTGACACAGGGGAACCAGATCACGTGACTGGATCAGAGCGGGCTCAAAATTGGTAAGTATATACTTCTTTCCTACAGACATTAATCAGCATAGGTGTTAGGAGGGGGAGGGGACATTATTAAGACTAGTTAGGTTTATCCTGGAATTCTTCTTTGGGGTATTTTGTGTCCCTACAGTTGTTCCCTGCTCCCTTTGCATCCTTTTAACTGCAGAATGTGTGTGCTAAAACGTTACTGTTTGTGCTCTAATAGATTACAAGCAGTGCATGACAACATATCCCATTATTTCTTTTGCTTGACTGGTTGGTCTCTTCCCAAGCCCCTTGTAAACATCTTTAGTGTCATATTTCTTTGACAGCTCTCCCCTCTCCATCTGTCTTGTGAGATAGTAGGATGCTGACCCAGTAGTTGTTTGTGGTTTTAACCACGTCCACCACATACACTGGTGCTACAACAACCAGAGGAATGTGTCAGCAATGTTTTTTTTTAAATCAAATAAAGTTTATTGAAAAAATACATAGCAATTTAGCCAGACACAGTAACTTTTCAGCCAATACATGCCAGTACAGTAGTTATATCAGATAACAGATATTATGTATCATATGAATTTACATATTAGAACAGTAGGCTGTATGAGTACAATTCCAATTATTATGACAATAATGTCTAAATTTCCAATTCCATACAATAGCAATCTGGACTGTGTGTCTCGTATCATAAGGAGTATTATAAACTAGCACATGTAACGATAACCATATGTATACGGAGTTTAAGAACAGTAAACCATATTTAGATGGAAAGCAATACAATGTATCATTACTCCTTCCTATGCTTTTTTAATTGTTCACCATGATGCCTCTATGGACGATTATTTTGCGAATGTTAATTGACACATTCATCTTAGCAATTTCTCCCTTAACTGAACAATTACATCTGCAATAGTCTATCTTTCACCAATTGGGCTGGGCCTAACCCCGGAGTGTCCAGCCAAGGTTGCCACATTGAGTAGAATTTCTTGAGGACATTTCTGTGTTGGTAGGCGATTTTTTTTTCCCTTATCAACATATTATTTACTAGTTCTATCCATCATTCTCCCGTCGGTACCCTCGGGGTTATCCAAAGCCTCTCAATTGCCTTGCGTGCTAAGTATAACAAACGCAGCACTGCCTTATGGCCATTTGGTGAGAGTGAAGGTATCTCCAAGGCCCCGAGGAGGCAAATAACTGGGTCAGTCAGAATTGGGAATTGAAATACTTGAGAGATAGTGGATAAGACATATTGTTTTGGACATTTCCACAACATGTGTAGTAAATCTCCTTCCTGTCTGCTACATTTTGGACATATTGGGGAATCCCGGAGCCCCCATTTATATAATTTAGTAGATGTCCTGTACACTCTGTGTAGTAAGAATAGATGTGACAATCTATGTGATGTTGAGACAGATACCAGTGGGGCAGAAGCTAGACACATCTCCCATGTTTCTCCATCAATAGGGCCTAGGGTCTTTTCCCCACCCTTTTCTACAGGGCAACTTAGAGGCATCATGTGTTGAATGTAGTAATCTAGTGTTTATTCTTGAGATCGTACCTTTCCTGTCTCCTGTCAGCATAACATCTGCCATCAGGGGGTGTGCCACTGATGTAAGAGAAGATACCCTAGTTTCACTTTGTATGGCATGCCTAAGTTGTAGATATTGATAGAACTGTGTTCTAGGTATGGCAAATTTGTCTTGTAAATCCTTGAAGGATTTAAATATAGTATCACTGAACAACTGAGGGATATACTGCACACCCATCATTTCCCAATGATGAAAATCTTTAAGTTTATTCAGTTCTTTGTAATATTTGTTTTTCCATATTGGTGTGAATAAACAAGGGCCTCTGATTTTTAGAGCAGATCTGATCCCCACAGAGTGTTCAGTAGCACTATCGTGGGGAAAGTTTGCGCAATATGTGTAAACCCTGAATCTAAATGAGATAGGGCTGAGAATAAGGAGCCCTCGGGCACCAATAGGGACCTAATGGGATCATCAACATCATTATTTCCCATATTGCCCAGGTGTTGGATCTGGGATGCCACAAAATAAAATCTAGCATGTGGAACTGCTAGGCCACCTTGATCTTTGACTAATTGTAATGTATGTAGACTGATCCGAGCAGGTTTGTTACCCCAAATGAGGTCCCTGAATTGAGCATCTATTTGAGTAAACCATTTATGAGGGATCCATATGGGTGTATTATGAAATACATATGAAAGTTGTGGGGCCCATACCATTTTTATTAGATTTGCCCTCCCCGTAGCCGATAATGGTAATTTCACCCAAGTAGAGCATTTATGTGTAAGCAATATTGGTTGATGCAGTCCTATAGTAATACATTATGCAATTTTCTTTCTTTTAACCATGGGTTAAATGAAAAAAAAATTGCCCGATTCCACCATCATCACAGTCAGTCTTGATGGGGGGAATCCCTCCCACTGTGCTATTGTATTATGACAGTGGGAGAATTCCCTCCCATCATATGAGCTCTAAATTTAACGCAAAACGTGTCACCTTTTAATGCTCCTGTGATGTCATTTTAATGTTTCAATAACGATACCAAGGAGTGCAGCAATATTCCGGATTTGTGCATGTTACTTTCCCAGCCATCAAAATACAATGATCACTGTTGGTGCCAACGGCCACCGGCATTGATCGAACAAATAAAAAGACAGGCTGATTGTACTAAAGTTGATTGATAGATCGACTTCAGTACAACCAGCCTGCCCATAGATGGATTGAGATTCCACTGGTTCCGTCTGTGGAGGGCCTTAATGTTGATTGCTGAGGATGCTATCAGCAGGCATGTGGGATGGGTCTGTGCTGCCCCCACAGCCACACAACAAAGACTGCCTTTTAAAGGAAACCTGAACTGGGGGAACACGTAGGCCATCATTTTTGATCTCTCCTTCTAAAAATGCTATTTTATCATTCAGTGGTCCACTGCTGTTTGCATCACTGACCTTTTGGAGGGGTATGCAAATCAGCAGCTCAGACTTTGTTCTGACTTCACTTTCTGCATGCTAGAAATTATTATAGCCTGAGACAGACAGATTACTAGTATTTTCAGAAGGAGGTCAGCATTGGCAGCTCAAATGTTTCCCTAAGTTCAGGTATAACTGACGTACTCCCTACCTCTGCAACATTCAGCTATACTTGTAGCCTTCATCCTGCCCAGTAGTCAAGCTGAACCATCAGGTGCCAGGGGACGCACTACAGAAGAGTAGCCATATCAACCCCCAACCCACCCATACAGTATGTAGGTAATCATCAGGAATTCTAACATGTAGCTCCCTTTACCTTTATGTGACCATACATAAAAGATTTTGAGTGCTGCTTTAAGTGCCAAATAAAAAACCTCTATGACTTGGTGGGCGGGAAGAAACACATCAGAAGTCATCTTTCACTTTCTTACAGTTGGGCTGCCTTTCTCGGTGTGCTGTGTTTTATTAGTCCCTTTACCGTGCATAAAAGTGGCCATTACAATAATTGGTATAAACTGCCATTTAACAATAGTGAATTACCTAATAGTTTGAATCCTATAATCATGTACAACAACAAAGGTTTCTGCTTTATATCCCTGCCATTGCAAAGTGTTGTCTTCCTGTTTATCCAGAGAAAGGTGAAGCAGGCAATGTTTTAGTGGTATCCTCGTTTAAGTGTTACGAAACCCAGGACCCTGCATTCACTATATCTGGTCTCCCACAGTACACAGAACATGGAAATGCAATTATTTTAGTAAATATAAACTGCTAAATACCTTTTCTCATCAGCTGTATATAGCAGTCTTGTAGGAGGAGTTTTCATACTACTCTGACTGTCCTATCAGGCTGCAGGACCCCTGACCCCCTGTCTGGAGAGTGCTGATTGGCCCTGTGCGCCCTCCAAAGAAAAGAAAAAACTCTCTAGCAATACACCCCAAACTGAGCATGTGCACAATGACTCCAAAGGCTCTGTCTTATCAGGAGATGGTTTGGGGACAGTGGACGAAGGGGAGGATCAGGGAAGACGGGATCAAACCACCTTTTTACACAGTGCAGAGGATTAACCCCTTAGGTTCCACAGTGAGTTTAACAGTGCTTTACTGCATATACAGACTGATTTCACTGTCCTGGGTTTAGTAACACTTTAAATGAAACCAATAAATTCCAAGAACTGCATGCTGGAAGCAATATGACAGGTATGAAGGAGCTGCCTTGAAAGAGCGTGCGCTTTACAGGAGAAATGTTCATTGGCTGCTTTTGTTTTAATTGTTATTAGCCTTTGGATTTTATGACTAAATAAATAGTAATATACCGTGAGTGCCTTGTACTTGGTTTTCTTGGATATCTGTATGAAGGTACTTTCCCTCTTGTTCTAGTACAGGGATTTGCAATTAGTAGACCTCCAGCTGTTGCAGAACTACAAGTCCCATGAGGCATAGCAAGACTCTGACAGCCACAAGCATGACACCCAGAGGCAGAGGCATGATGGGACTTGTAGTTTTGCAACAGCTGGAGGTCTGCTAATGTCATATCCCTGTTCTAGTGGATCAGAAAGGCCCTTTAATTTGTATCTACCTCCTAAACGTGTATTCTTATTTATAAATGAACCTCCGAATTACAATAAGTATACAATGGGGGTTATTTACTAAAGCTGGAGCATGTGAAATCTAGTGCAGCTTTGCAAAGAAACCAATCAGCTTCCAGGTTTGATTGCCAAAACATAATTGAACAAGTTAGAAGATAATTGGCTACCATGCACAGCTGCAAAAGATTCTGAGTGCACCAGTTTTAGTAAATCTCCCCCAGTATGTATGATATTATTTATGTATGAATTTTCTGAATACAATAAGTATATGCTTTCCACGTACAGTATGTTTCAGTTAATTTGTTGTTTTACAGCAATAGGAAATTATTATGATATAATATGATGCAGTGTGTTGATATTTGCTCCAGTCCCCTGTGGTATGCAGAAGCAGGAGGTCATCTGTGTACCCCAATATAACTGTCTGCTTTGACATTTTGAACATTGTTTAGCTCTAGGCTGACTGTCTGAATTATTTTTACAAATTTAGCAGATGTTATGTGCTTGCTGAAAGGAAGATGAACCTAAAATATTTATGGTTATATGAATAAAAATAGCTGTTCTCATGATGTAGGGCTTTGTGCTGTGTGCAAAAATGCTCATTTTATTTAAAGCAATGTACGAATATGTCTATTGCAGGGGACACTGCTGCTTGTGAATTTGCCATGGCCATTACTGTATATTGGGTAGACTATAAATTATATTTAATCCTTTTAGTAAGCTACAATGGATACTCTTTTAAATTGAATCAGTGGTTGCAGGAAAATTACATAGCACTTGGCTAAAAGCATATAATTTGTGTCACTGATGCTTTCAACTAATATAAGTAGCCAACTCTTGGAATTTCAGAAGTCTGAGTAGTTCCATATCCTCATGTTTTCCCAAGAATTTTATGCTTGCAGTGCTTTCTGTTGTGAAAAAAAACAATCTGCTTCATTAGGCATCAGAAGAAATCAAGAAGTTGTAGATAAGGTTTTATTGCTTTGCGTCTAGTTACACATACAGTGTACTTGGGACAAAAGAAAGAAAAGATGCAAGACTTTGTAGGTGCTTATTAAACAGAGCCCTATACCAAAATCACTTAAAACCATAATATTTATTAAATCACAAGGATAAGGATAGAAACATGAATACATCCAAATATTATCATCTGTCTGGAGTAGATGACATTGCTTTTTAGTTACGTTGCTGTTTCCACGCTTTTATTTCAACATGTTTCGCCATAGAGGCTTCTTCAGGAAAGGGCAGGGTATAATAACTACTGAACAAATGAAAAAACATATATCAGAAAACTACACATTCCCTGTTTATATATTTATGCAATCTGTGCTATCTTTCTGTGTGCAGGTTCATAAGTAAAGATGCAAGTCTGTAATATAGAAAAAGTTCCAATATTTCTAGACTGGATATAAGCTATTTTAACTTGTTATATCAGTTCAGCCTTAAAGCGAACCTGTGCTATGCCCAAAATTTGAAATCAAATTAAAATTTTAAACACAAGAAAAATACATACAACATGTGCACTAAAATACATTTATGAAAATAGTGGCAGGAAATTACTTCATCATCCCATGGATTCAAAATACAATACACCAAAATGCTCCACAGTGCTTGCTCAATATACTAAAATCCAAATAAAATGCACTGCAATGTGCATTAAAACACATATTCTAGCTAACACAGGGGAGGGTGTTCATTTTTTTCCCCCCAAAATGTATTATTAGGATGATGTTTCAGTATGTAACACAGTAAGGCTGATGACGCACTCTGAATCTGCCACTAGCGATTTTGACACTGATAATTTTTCAAAATCACCAGTGGCTGGATTGCTAAGAGGCTGCCTGTTTTTCCCTTTGAATTTCTCGCTCTGTAGCTTAGGCAGCAACATGTATCTCCCACCCCAACCTTTGTGATTCAGCAGCATTTGGGCTAGCAATATCTTGCTGTGTTTGTCCAAAGGGAGCGATTCCACGGAGACAGACAAGAAATCTTTTTAGCAATCCTGCCACTGGTGATTGTGGCAGAATCACTCATATCATCAGCCTAGTATGAGAAAAAAGGGTAAGTATGTCTGTGACTAAGTAGGAGCTTCTGCAATAACGAACACCTGTGATGAAGAAAAGGGGAGTGTCAGGGGCTACTCCAAAATAATGCCCCGTGGCAACAGAGATTGGTATGGACTATCTCAGTACCCAGGGAATGGACAAGGTAAGTATAAAATTATTAATTTATTGAAAGGACCAAAAATTGAAAAACATTTAATACAACGATATATAAAATAGTTATTGCATACTATTACAAATAGTACAAACAAACGATATGAACCCCACAATATAGTGGGAAAACAAAAGATGTAGGTCCAAGCGTGATCCTCAACATGTTTCGTGAAAAAATTTGCTTCTTCAGGAGTGGTTGACCTTAAACATCTATAAAGAGATACAATCTTATAGTTATATAGTCACATATAGTGAAAAAAAGGTACAATTTACATCAATATGAATGATCTGGTAATTTGGAGTGTTCTAGTCGGGTATGGCTTACCAATGGGGACCCAAAAGAAGGGTAACGGGCGGCACAATTTGAGGCACCCTGACTGGGCAACCCCCTGGCCGGACACGGGAGGCACTGAAAGATGCAATAGCTAAAATCAAAAGTATATTTGAAAATATATGTAAGAATTATGCATATGTGGAAAACACCTGTGTAGATAAATGATAGTAAATAAGGTTAAACTGTGTTCACTTAAATAGCCAATCATGTGCAAGGGAAATTTAAAAAACAATTGATGTTTGCTAGCACATGCTTGCCTAATTGAAGTTAGCAGAACTTCATCTTGTTTACAAAACTCAGTGAACGGTCTCTTTTTCTTTAGTAAGTCAACACCAGTGACTTTAACCTCTCAGAAAACCTATTGAAGAGCTAGGGTTTTCTACAAACAAAAAAGTGAAACCTATGAAACGGCAAAACTTACTTCATTCCCTTATTTATATGTTGTAAGGCCTGTTTTACACAGGCTTCAGCTTGTACAAGAGCAGTGTAAACAGTAAGCTTTTATAAAATGATCAGCAAGTTTCTGCCAAGGTTTCGGCAAGCTGCAAGCAGCTTTCCCCAAGCCTTTAAAATGTCCTTCAGCTCCTGTTTGGAAATATTATACATGGATCTTAATGGGAGAGCTGATTGTCACTTTAAACAAGCTGGTAGGAGGCTTCCGCAGGCTTTCAAGGAGCTTCAAGTAGTGCTGAAGCCTGCTAGCAGCTTGTTTAAAGTGGCTTTCACCACTCCCATCAGGATCTGCGTTCAGCATTTACAAACTGAAGATGAATACTTTAAAAGCTTCAATAAAGCTTGCTGAAAGCTCTGCACATGCTTTGTATTCGCACTGCTCTTATACAAGATGAAACCTATGTGAAATAGTGGATCGCTTCCTATTTATTTGACATTTAGAAGGTACATTATTTATTAATGTGTTTTTGCTATTCAAAGAACATTGCTTTCAACAGCATAGCGTATATCTAGTGTACTTTTGGAGTTTCTATGATTTTTGGCAGGTGATATCTTTGTCTTGAGCATGAAACTACAGTAATGACACCCTTTTTATTAGTGGTATATCTATTTCTTGCATTGAAGAGCTTTTGAGAGTAAAATAACTTGTCAAGTATAACATCTTCCCACACTATTTTAGGGCAGTCTTACCTTTAAAGTGGTTCTAAAGCCTTAAAGTTTTTCACCTCTATGCAGTAACCACTTGCCGACCGCCGCACGACTATATACGTCGGCAGAATGGCACGGGCAGGCAAAAGGACGTGTATGTACGTCCTTGCCTGCCCGCGGGTGGGGGGTCCGATCGGACCCCCCCCCGGTGCCTGCGGCGGTCGGCAAATCTTCCCCGGCGATCGGAGGTGAGGGGGAGGCCATCCATTCGTGGCCCCCCCCTCGCGATCGCTCTCAGCCAATGGGATCATTTCCCTGCCTCTGTATTGTACACAGAGGCAGAGGAAATGATGTCATCTCTCCTCGGCTCGGTATTTTCCGTTCCGGGCCGAGGAGAGAAGACTGCAATATAAGTGCACCAACACACTACACACAGTAGAACATGCCAGGCACACAAAACACCCCGATCCCCCCCCCGATCGCCCCCCGATCCCCCCCCAATCACCCCCCCCCCTGTCACAAACTGACACCAAGCAGGTTTTTTTTTTTTTTTTTTTTTTTTTTTCTGATTACTGTATTGGTGTCAGTTTGTGACAGTTACAGTGTCAGGGCAGTGAGTGTTAGGCCCCCTGTAGGTCTAGGGTACCCCCCTAACCCCCCTAATAAAGTTTTAACCCCTTGATCACCCCCTGTCACCAGTGTCGCTAAGCGATCATTTTTCTGATCGCTGTATTAGTGTCGCTGGTGACGCTAGTTAGTGAGGTAAATATTTAGGTTCGCCGTCAGCGTTTTATAGCGACAGGGACCCCCATATACTACCGAATAAATGTTTTAACCCCTTGATTGCCCCCTAGTTAACCCTTTCACCACTGATCACCGTATAAGTGTTACGGGTGACGCTGGTTAGTTTGTTTATTTTTTATAGTGTCAGGGCACCCGCCGTTTATTACCGAATAAAGATTTAGCCCCCTGATCACCCGACGGTGATATGCGTCGCCCCAGGCAGCGTCAGATTAGCGCCAGTACCGCTAACACCCACGCACGCAGCATACGCCTCCCTTAGTGGTATAGTATCTGTACAGATCAATATCTGATCCGATCAGATCTATACTAGCGTCCCCAGCAGTTTAGGGTTCCCAAAAACACAGTGTTAGCGGGATCAGCCCAGATACCCGCTAGCACCTGCATTTTGCCCCTCGGCCCAGCCCACCCAAGTGCAGTATCGATCGATTACTGTCACTTACAAAACACTAAACGCATAACTGCAGCGTTCGCAGAGTCAGGCCTGATCCCTGCGATCGCTAACAGTTTTTTTGGTAGCATTTTGGTGAAATGGCAAGCACCAGCCCCAGGCAGCGTCAGGTTAGTGCCAGTCCAGCTAACACCCACGCACGCACCGTACACCTCCCTTAGTGGTATAGTATCTGAACGCATCAATATCTGATCCGATCAGATCTATACTAGCGTCCCCAGCAGTTTAGGGTTCCCAAAAACGCAGTGTTAGCGGGATCAACCCAGATACCTGCTAGCACCTGTGTTTTGCCCCTCCGCCCGGCCCAGCCCAGCCCACCCAAGTGCAGTATCGATCGATCACTGTCACTTACAAAACACTAAACGCATAACTGCAGCGTTCGCAGAGTCAGGCCTGATCCCTGCGATCGTTAACAGTTTTTTTTGGTAGCGTTTTGGTGAACTGGCAAGCACCAGCCCCAGGCAGCGTCAGGTTAGTGCCAGTAGCGCTAACACCCACGCACGCACCGTACACCTCCCTTAGTGGTATAGTATCTGAACTGATCAATATCTGATCCGATCAGATCTATACTGGCGTCCCCAGCAGTTTAGGGTTCCCAAAAACGCAGTGTCAGCGGGATCAGCCCAGATACCTGCTAGCACCTGCGTTTTGCCCCTCCGCCCGGCCCAGCCCAGCCCACCCAAGTGCAGTATCGATCGATCACTGTCACTTACAAAACACTAAATGCATAACTGCAGCGTTCGCAGAGTCAGGCCTGATCCCTGCGATCGTTAACAGTTTTTTTGGTAGCGTTTTGGTGAACTGGCAAGCGCCAGCGGCCTAGTGTATACCCCGGTCGTAGTCAAACCAGCACTGCAGTAACACTTGGTGACGTGGCGAGTCCCATAAGTGCAGTTCAAGCTGGTGAGGTGTCAAGCACAAATAGTGTCCCGCTGCCACCAAAAAGACAAACACAGGCCCGTCATGCCCATAGTGCCCTTCCTGCTGCATTCGCCAATCCTAATTGGGAACCCACCACTTCTGCAGCGCCCGTACTTCCCCCATTCACATCCCCAACCAAATGCAGTCGGCTGCATGAGAGGCATTTTTATGTCCTCCCGAGTACCCCTACCCAACGAACCCCCCCAAAAAAGATGTTGTGTCTGCAGCAAGCGCGGATATAGGCGTGACACCCGCTATTATTGTCCCTCCTGTCCTGACAATCCTGGTCTTTGCATTGGTGAATGTTTTGAACGCTACCATTCACTAGTTGAGTATTAGCGTAGAGTACAGCATTGCACAGACTAGGCACACTTTCACAGGGTCTCCCAAGATGCCATCGCATTTTGAGAGACCCGAACCTGGAACCGGTTACAGTTATAAAAGTTACAGTTACAAAAAAAGTGTAAAAAAAAAAAAAAAAAAAAAAAAACACAAACAAAAATATAAAATAAAAAATAATAGTTGTAGTTTTATTGTTCTCTCTCTATTCTCTCTCTCACTCTCTATTCTCTCTATTGTTCTGCTCTTTTTTACTGTATTCTATTCTGCAATGTTTTATTGTTATTATGTTTTATCATGTTTGCTTTTCAGGTCTGCAATTTTTTATACTTTACCGTTTACTGTGCTTTATTGTTAACCATATTTTTGTCTTCAGGTACAGCATTCACGACTTTGAGTGGTTATACCAGAATGATGCCTGCAGGTTTAGGTATCATCTTGGTATCATTCTTTTCAGCCAGCGGTCGGCTTTCATGTAAAAGCAATCCTAGCGGCTAATTAGCCTCTAGACTGCTTTTACAAGCAGTGGGAGAGAATGCCCCCCCCCCACCGTCTTCCGTGTTTTTCTCTGGCTCTCCTGTCTCAACAGGGAACCTGAGAATGCAGCCGGTGATTCAACCAGCTGACCATAGAGCTGATCAGAGACCAGAGTGGCTCCAAACATCTCTATGGCCTAAGAAACCGGAAGCTACGAGCATTTTATGACTTAGATTTCGCCGGATGTAAATAGCGCCATTGGGAAATTGGGAAAGCATTTTATCATACCGATCTTGGTGTGGTCAGATGCTTTGAGGGCAGAGGAGAAATCTAGGGTCTAATAGACCCCAATTTTTTCAAAAAAGAGTACCTGTCACTACCTATTGCTATCATAGGGGATATTTACATTCCCTGAGATAACAATAAAAATGATTAAAAAAAAAAAAAAAATGAAAGGAACAGTTTTAAAATAAGATAAAAAAGCAAAAAAATAATAAAGAAAAAAAAAAAAAAAAAAAAAGCACCCCTGTCCCCCCTGCTCTCGCGCTAAGGCGAACGCAAGCGTCGGTCTGGCGTCAAATGTAAACAGCAATTGCACCATGCATGTGAGGTATCACCGCGACGGTCAGATCGAGGGCAGTAATTTTAGCAGTAGACCTCCTCTGTAAATCTAAAGTGGTAACCTGTAAAGGCTTTTAAAGGCTTTTAAAAATGTATTTATTTTGTTGTCACTGCACGTTTGTGCGCAATTGTAAAGCATGTCATGTTTGGTATCCATGTACTCGGCCTAAGATCATCTTTTTTATTTCATCAAACATTTGGGCAATATAGTGTGTTTTAGTGCATTAAAATGTAAAAAAGTGTGTTTTTTCCCCAAAAAATGCGTTTGAAAAATCGCTGCGCAAATACTGTGTGAAAAAAAAAAATAAAACACCCACCATTTTAATCTGTAGGGCATTTGCTTTAAAAAAAAATATATAATGTGTGGGGGTTCAAAGTAATTTTCTTGCAAAAAAAAATAATTTTTTCATGTAATCAAAAAGTGTCAGAAAGGGCTTTGTCTTCAAGTGGTTAGAAGAGTGGGTGATGTGTGACATAAGCTTCTAAATGTTGTGCATAAAATGCCAGGACAGTTCAAACCCCCCCAAATGACCCCATTTTGGAAAGTAGACACCCCAAGCTATTTGCTGAGAGGCATGTCGAGTCCATGGAATATTTTATATTGTGACACAAGTTGCGGGAAAGAGACAAATTATTATTTTTTTTTTTTTTTTTTGCACAAAGTTGTCACTAAATTATATATTGCTCAAACATGCCATGGGAATATGTGAAATTACACCCCAAAATACATTCTGTTGCTTCTCCTGAGTACGGGGATACCACATGTGTGAGACTTTTTGGGAGCCTAGCCACGTATGGGACCCTGAAAACCAAGCACCGCCTTCAGGCTTTCTAAGGGCGTAAATTTTTGATTTCACTCTTCACTGCCTATCACAGTCTCGGAGGCCATGGAATGCCCAGGTGGCACAAACCCCCCCCCAAATGACCCCATTTTGGAAAGTAGACACCCCAAGCTATTTGCTGAGAGGTATAGTGAGTATTTTGCAGACCTCACTTTTTGTCACAAAGTTTTGAAAATTAAAAAAAGAAAAAAAAAATTTTTTTTTTTGTCTTTCTTCATTTTCAAAAACAAATGAGAGCTGCAAAATACTCACCATGCCTCTCAGCAAATAGCTTGGGGTGTCTACTTTCCAAAATGGGGTCATTTGGGGGGGGTTTGTGCCACCTGGGCATTCCATGGCCTCCGAAACTGTGATAGGCAGTGAAGAGTGAAATCAAAAATGTACACCCTTAGAAATCCTGAAGGCGGTGATTGGTTTTCGGGGTCCCGTACGCGGCTAGGCTCCTAAAAAGTCCCACACATGTGGTATCCCCGTACTCAAGAGAAGCAGCAGAATGTATTTTGGGGTGCAATTCCACATATGCCCATGACCTGTGTGAGCAATATATCATTTAGTGACAACTTTGTGCAAAAAAAAAAAAAAAAAATAAATAAATTGTCACTTTCCTGCAACTTGTGTCAAAATATAAAATATTCCATGGACTCAACATGCCTCTCAGCAAATAGCTTGGGGTGTCTACTTTCCAAAATGGGGTCATTTGGGGGGGGTTTGTGCCATCTGGGCATTTTATGGCCTTCAAAACTGTGATAGGTAGTGAGGAGTAAAATCAAAAATGTACGCCCTTAGAAATCCTGAAGGCAGTGATTGGTTTTCGGGGCCCCGTATGCGGCTAGGCTCCCAAAAAGTCCCACACATGTGGTATCCCCATACTCAGGAGAAGCAGCTAAATGTATTTTGGGGTGCAATTCCACATATGCCCATGGCCTGTGTGAGCAATATATCATTTAGTGACAACTTTTTGTAATTTTTTTTTTTTTTTTTCATTATTTAATCACTTGGGACAAAAAAAATGAATATTCAATGGGCTCAACATGCCTCTCAGCAATTTCCTTGGGGTGTCTACTTTCCAAAATGGGGTCATTTGTGGGGGTTTTGTACTGCCCTGTCATTTTAGCACCTCAAGAAATGACATAGGCAGTCATAAATTAAAGACTGTGTAAATTCCAGAAAATGTACCCTAGTTTGTAGGTGCTATAACTTTTGCGCAAACCAATAAATATACACTTATTGACATTTTTTTTACCAAAGACATGTGGCCAAATACATTTTGGCCTAAATGTATGACTAAAATTGAGTTTATTGGATTTTTTTTAGAACAAAAAGTAGAAAATATCATTTTTTTTCAAAATTTTCGGTCTTTTTCCGTGTATAGCGCAAAAAATAAAAACGGCAGAGGTGATCAAATACCATCAAAAGAAAGCTCTATTTGTGGGAAGAAAAGGACGCAAATTTCGTTTGGTTACAGCATTGCATGACCGCGCAATTAGCAGTTAAAGCGACGCAGTGCCAAATTGTAAAAAGTGCTCTGGTCAGGAAGGGGGTAAATCCTTCCGGGGCTGAAGTGGGTAAAGTGGATGTAAACCCGATTTTTTTTTTTTTATGTCATAATGTAGAGTATAAGATATTTGAGCCCAGTCTTGCCATAAAGAGTTAATCCATCTCTGAGCAATCCTCTTTTATTGTTCGGTGAGATAAATCTTGACAAACAGAGAAAAACTTTGTCAAATCCTCCCCCTTGCTGGGAGTGACAGGTGATTTACATCTCGTGCACTAGCCTAAGACACAGGCATTGTTTTTTAATTCCCTCCCCCACTCCTTTCTTCAGCAGCTCTGCAAGGATTGGCTGTTCCACACCTCAGCATGATTTGGCATGCTGAAGTCATGTGGTTACTTTCCTGTCTTTTCACTGGATGTTAGAGATCATAGCAGAAGTTCAGCAGAAGTTCAGTGTTAGAAATACACAGAGAAAATGCATATTGACAAGGGGAGTGTAGAGGTGGGTGGGGAATCTACTGACATCACGACTCCACCCACCGAGCTCCAGACAACAGATCCACCCACAGAATCTGCAGTTTTTTGGGTCTAATAACAGACAGAGGGGAGACATTTGACAGGTAAAAGGTACATGCAGGAGGCGTGTATATCCTTATAGATAACCCCTATGGCAGTAGTTTAGAAAGGATGACATTGGGTTTACATCCACTTTAAGGTGAAAAACCTTTTGTGCTGCAGCTGCCCCCCAGACCCGTCCTTTTTCTTACCTAAGCCAGATCCAATCCAGCCATGTGCACGAGAGCAGCAGCTCCAGCTGCAGTCACCCACCTCATTGGACAGATTAAAAGTAGCAGGAGCCATTGGCTCCTGATGCTGTCAATCAAATCCTGTGACGCGGGGGTGGGGCCAAATCCCTCTGTCTGTGTCAATGGACGCAGCAGTGGGACTCGGGAGCGAGCCCACACGGGTGCCCCCAGGGAAAGCGTTTTTCCGTGGGGATGCCCGATGAAGAGGAGGGGCCTGGAGTGCCAGCGGAGGACCCCAGAAGAAGAGTATTGGGGCTGCTCTGTGCAAAACCATTGCACAGAGCAGGTAAGTATAGGTGTGTTTGTTATTTTTATTTTTAAAAAAGGAAGGTTTATAACCACTTTCATATTGTGGTGTCGTAATTTAAAAAATAATTTCTTTGACACATCATAATATGTTTTATGATCTTGAATTGTGTCTATTGTTAACAGGTATAGATAAGCAGAATTATTTCTACTATTTTTTGGCAGGAAAAAATATACATTTATCACGTTCTATTAGCTGTATTTATTTAATGCTAAACTTAAGAATAAATGTCTTTTCTTTTAAAGGCTTCAAAACTTTCAATGTCCATTATCATTGTTGGAGTGGGACCTGCAGAATTTGATGGTGAGTGTCTCACATACTGTATGTTCATACATTAAGCTGCATTCATTGCTTTGGGAAGAAAACGCCAAGTATTGAACCCTGAAGGGATGCTCAGTAAAAGCAGAAAACTATAGATCAGAGTACTTCAGCTTTTTTCTCCTTTAGTTTGTTGACTGTGTGATGGAAGTGAAGTTCAAGTGTTGGACCTTATGAACACTTTAATTTAGCACCATTTGGTTTTACTAAAAACTTTTAGGTGTGCAAGCCCTCAAGAAAATAATACTTGGATGGGCTGTATTTCAAATGTATAATTAATCTGTTATTGGAAAAATGTATTACCAGTTATTTTATTACAGCCAGCTGGGCAGCACATTGAAATGACGCAGAAGTAAAAAAACAAAAAAACAAAAAACACAAGCACTGCAATGAATTATAACACACGATCACCCCTCACAGCAGTACACAATCATGCGCTATACGTTGCCAACCCATATATTGATTCACTTAACTTAGGATTTCAGTTGTGCCTCAATGCTGCTTCTGTTGCATTCACTATTGATAACAAAGTGTACAGCTTTGTTGCGTGTTCTATAAGATGATTTTTGGCAGTGACAACAAAAGGGCTCTCATCCCTGCCAACTGTGATTGCATTTGCTTTATTTTATGTGCTTTGGATGCTTTAGCCTCTAAATGGTAAAACACACAGACATTGGTAATATAATCTAAATAATTGAACAGCCATACTCCTGGGCTTCGTTACAACAGTGTTAAGATTTTCAATTATGCTCTGTAATGAAAATATATCATTTAAAACCAAACAAAAACCTTGTTTACAGGTCACTTTTCTTTTTACAAAGGCTTATTTTTGCAAAAAGCAAATATGCAATTTATAGACAATGTAGCAGAGTTTTGGCCACAAACTCCTTTTCCCCTTAATAATCAATAAGCAGAGAATATAAAGTAAAAAAAAACAATACATTTTAAATTTGAACTCCTGCCTGGGAAACGCTGTATGATAAATACGCATCATCTGCTACAGAACAATGAAATATCAAAGGCCACCAATACATACTCATTGTTTACCTAGTGTTTTGCTGATTTTTTTTTTAAGTTTTCATTTTGATTTTTCCATCCATGCAGCTATGAATGTATGTGCAATGGATTAAAAGCATAGGTGTAACATATTAAATGTTTCAACATAAAGACAGATAGATCAAGAGATGTACTATATTACCAAAAATATTGGGATGCCTGCCTTTACATGCACATGAACTTTAATGGCATCCCAGTCCTAGTCCATAGGGTT
This sequence comes from Aquarana catesbeiana, assembly GCF_042186555.1. Lineage (NCBI taxonomy): Eukaryota > Metazoa > Chordata > Amphibia > Anura > Ranidae > Aquarana > Aquarana catesbeiana. Next base: position 196,852,299 of record NC_133326.1, read on the forward strand.
CAATATTGAGTTGGCCCACCCTTTGCAGCTATAACAGCTTCAACTCTTCTGGGAATGCTGTCTATGAGAATGTTTGCCCATTCTTCCAGAAGCATATTTGTGAGGTCAGGCACTGATGTAGACAAGAAGGCCTGTCTCACAGTCTCCGCTCTAATTCATCCCAAAGGTGTTCTGTTGGGTTAAGATCAGGACTCTGTGCAGGCCAATCAAGTTCCTCCACCCCAAACTCACTCATTTATGTCTTTATGAACACTCATTTGGTGGAGAGGTGATTGTGGTGTGGGGTTATTTTTCAGGCGTTGGGTATGGCCCCTTAGTTCCAGTGAAGGCAAATCTTAAGGCATCAGCATACCAAGACATTTTGGACAACTTCATTTTCGAGCAATTTGGGGATGGCCCCTTCCTGTTCCAATATGACTGCTCACCAGTGCACAAACATGGTCCATAAAGACATGGATGAGCAAGTTTAGGGTGGAGGAACTTGACTGGCCTGCACAGAGTCCTGACCTCAACCCAATAAAACAACTTTGTGTTGAATTAGTGCAGGAATTTGCACATGCTGACTTTATGTGGGCCTGTCTGGTGACACACAGGCTTTAGAGCAGAGGTCTCAAACTGGTGGCCCTCCAGCTGTTGCAGAACTACAAGTCCCATCATGCCTCCCCCATGGGACTTGTAGTTCTGCAACAGCTGGAGGGCCACCAGTTTGAGACCCTTGTTTTAGAGTGTCTCCGTGCACTAGGCAAAGAACCTAGCTGGATTATTTTTCTAGCAAAGGATATATGGCATCGGTCAGGGCCACATAGAAAAGAATTCAGGAACAGGGATAAAGGTAAGGATTTTGGTTGCAGGCTACACTGAGGGGATGGAGGGTATATTTAAAAGAGAACTTTACTAAAAGTTAAGTTGTCCTTTAGAAGGTATGACTTTATAATTTGTAAAGTGTGCTGGTAATAAATGTGCATATCTCAAGATACTTGAGATATGTGACACACACCAGGTGGTACTTGGTAATTACTGGCTTTTAAGAGGAGTACATGCATAGTTTTGAAAATCACTGTTGTATTATTTGTATTAGTGGTTTGTGACAAATCTTTTTTTATTTGAAAGCAATGGTGGAATTGGATGGAGATGAAGTCCGAGTATCATCAAGAGGACGGTATGCAGAAAGAGACATTGTACAGGTAATAACTTAATTGTCAAATGATTTGCCTAAAAATTAAACCATTCTTGTCCTAAATAACTGAATAAAACCTATTAAACCAGGATTTAAAGGAACCATAAACACTAGATTTTGCTTTTTTTCTAGTTGCTAGATGAGCTTTAGGCAACTCTAAGGTGGAGATTTAATTCTACAGTGTTGAAGCAGTCCAATATCACCAGGGTTCAGCATGTTTTTTTAGAGGAGATAACCTAGCAAGGCCTCATTAAAAAGTAAGGAAGATTTGAAAAGTTCATGGGGTCAGGAGTAACGCGGAGGTCAAGAATAAGGAGTGCAGAATGCAAAGATCAATAGTATGTAACACACATCTCTCCCCCAGCAAAAATACCCCCTTCCAGTACAAACATTTACTACCCCAAGCTAAAATCAGCCACAGCACAAATTCCCCACTCCCTCTATAAAATTCAGTCACTGGACTGCAGATGTAGTGGTGCTCAGCAGAATAAAGGAAGTCCTCTTAGGTCTTCCTTTGGCCATGTCATATGACATCAGTGCCAAGTGGGCTAGAGGCACAGTGGGGTCATGATCTACTTGTCACATGCCCATGATCAATGGGTTTATCACTATAGATTGCTGACCCCCATGCTACGACCTAGAGTAATAGTACAGTAATGTATTTCTGTCTTTTTTTCTAAGCGGAGAATATATGTGCAGTAAAAAGTACTTTTGACATCCCCCTAAGCATATCTGTATCTGCCCCCTTTCATTTTGAGACAGTTTTACCTCTGTGTCTGGTCTCACTCCCCTATTGCCCTCAATTGTACATTATAGAGAATGCAGTCACAGGAGTGAGACTCAAAGCGATAACAAGGTCAGTATGTAATTTTACCTGCCAGTGTTCGCCCATAGCTGAGATTTCAGTTCTGAAAGGACTGACCTTTTAATCATAGGCTATTTCATTAGCCTAGAAGTGCATAGGAACAGCAACCTTATTATCTTCAAGCTGGTACAAGATTGCAGGTAAGATGTAACCATGTCGAAGCACCCACTATATATTTAATGGGATGCCTGTCCTGCAGCTAATGATAGAGACAGTCGACTGGATGAGTATGTGACACATTTGTATGAGGGCAGCCCCTTCCTGGCCCTTTCAGACTGAACAGCATGCTGGGCTATCCCAGAGAGACAGCAGATAGTGAGCCCACTTCAGCACTGGATCATGGACAGATGCAAGACTCCTGTATTGTTACAAGATGACAAATTACATCACAGTCATGTGACCAAGCACAGGCTGTGCATCAATGAATCATGTGAACGCTCACCGGTTTGAGAGGAGGCAGGCGGGGGTCAGATGGCTGCAAAGTAGGGTCACGCTCTACATGCCCGTGATTGACTTTTTGCTTAACCCTCACGCTAAAATATCTCACAAGCAAGATTCTTCTGAAACATAAATATACTAGTTAGTGTATGCTGTACAGTCCTACTAATACGATAAACATAACTACATGTTTTCTGTTGTTATGACAATGAGCAACAATGGATAATGGCAATTAATAACAAGGGGGAGGTAACAAAATAATTGGTTCACCTCATTTCCTACTGCACTGCATATAAGAAAAAAGGGTGGGTGTGTGAACAAGAAAATCACACAAAAAGCAGCTACCCATTTGGAACTAATGCAATATGCTCAAATACAGTGCTCAGCATAAATGAGCACACCACTTTTGAAAAGTAAGATTTTAATCAATATCTCAATGAACACAAGAACAACTTCCAAAATTTTGAGTTTTATAGAACATTTGTTTAGCTCATTACATGAAAGTAAGATTAATAATATAACTTAGGTTACAAAATCTTCAGTTTTCCTCAAATTAGTTGATGCAAAAATGAATACACCCCACAACAAAAACTACTACATCTAGTATTTTGTATGACCTCTATGATTTGTAAGGACAGCACCAAGTCTTCCAGGTATGGAATAAAAAAGTTGGTGACATATTGCAACATCTACCTATTTCCATTCTTCAAGATCGACCTCTTTTAGAGCCCTTGATGCTGAATGGAGAGTAATGCTCAACTTGTCTCTTCAGAGTCCCCCATAAGCTTCCGATTGGATTCAGATCAGGAGACATACTTGGCCACTAAATCATTTTCACCCTGTTCTTCTTTAGAAATGCAACAGTGGCCTTAGATGTGTGTTTTGGATCATTGTCATGTTGGAAAAGTGTACGACGACCAAGGGCACGGAGTGATGGTAGCATCTTCTCTTTTAATGTAGAGCAGTACATCTGTGAATTAATGATACCATCACTGAAATGCAGCTTGCCGACACCAGCAGCGTTCATGCAGCCCCACAGAAGGACACTGTCACCACCATGTTTCACTGTAGGCACCATGCATTTTTCTTTGTACTCCTCACCTTTGCAACACCATACAGTTTTGAAGTCATCAGTTCCAAAAATATTTATCTTGGTCTTATCATTCCAGTGTACAGAGTCCCAATAGTCTTCTTCTTTTTTCAGCATGGGCCCTGGCAAATTCTAGATGGGCTTTTTTTGCATGGGCTTTAGGAGAGGCTTCCTTTGTGGATGACACCTATGCATTCCATTCCTCTGCATTCTATGCTGTATTGTGTCACAGGAAACAATCACCCCAGTTTGGCTTTCTACTTCTTTAGCTAACTGCAGTAAACTTGCATGGTGATTTTCATCAAGCCTTCTCATCAGAAGATGCTCCTGTTGAGGTGTTAACTTCCATGATTGGCCTGGATGTCTGTGTGAGATGGTTGCAGTTCTGTCCTTTTTGTGTCACTTTTGCTACAATATTCTGACTGATCAGTAAAGCTTTGCTGATCTTCTTGTAGCCTTCACCTTTCTTGTGTAAAGAAATTATTTTGCTTCTCAGGCATTGTGACATTTCTTTTTCATGTGGTGCCATTGTTGACAGCATGAAATGGGAAGTGGGGTTTTCTTTGTTAAGTAACGTCCTATTATAATCAACTGTCTTCTGGACACCTGTTTAATAAATAATTAAACTTACCTGTAGTTGAATTCTTGTTAATTGGAATTGTGTTTTCTAAAATTTAGCTTTGCTCCTAAGACTTTCATTGGGGTGTATTCATTTTTGCAACATAGTCTTTAATGAATTTGCTAAGAAAAATGCTTTTTGGGTGTGCAAATTAACAAGTCTTGGTTGCAATCAATGGCCCGCATTTGTGGGAGTATTTTGTGGTATAGTCTCCCATAGAAAATGTTGATTCTGAAAGGAAAGTAAAGGTTTTCTGACAAATCTGTTGGGTGTACTCATTTATGCTGAGTACTTTAGATAGTTTTTTTTATTAAATGCATTATTCCAAAATGATTGAAGGCTATACAATATATGTAGAAATGTTACTATGCATCTATCACCATAACCCAAACAATGTTGTCTTCCCTGTTAAAAACCAGATGCCATCTGTGGCGTGGCCACTATAAAGGTAATAGAACCAGATTGTGTGTAATCACACTAATCTGATTCCAACCTGTTAATTAAAACCTCATGGGGACAAGCATGCTGTTTGCAGTTGACCACTTATCTGAGCAATGTTTAAGCTGCATACATTTGTAACAATTCAAGCAGGGAGGGATGCCAGGCTTGTGTTACAGCACAACAACTTGCACAGAGTATCAATGTGCCAGGACATTGCCTGTGCTAGGTAGGAACAGTTCAAAAGTCACTCCATTTGTGTTGCGGCAGCCTAATTGAATGTCCGCAATTATGTAGCAATGTGGTAACACTGAGGAATGAAGAGTCAAGTGTAAGCTGGAATGCTGACTATAGCAGGAATCTAGTTTCTTCAGTGACCTGGACATCCAGGAGATATAAATCACTTCTCCACTATATATATATATATATATATATATATATATATATATATATATAGATCTATATATATATATATATATATATATATATATATATATATATAAATCTATATATATATATATATATATATATAGATATATATATATGTATATAGTGATGCCAAGCAACTGTCAGTGGACACAGATATCCTGCGATGTCGACAGGTGTATGGTGATAAACATACAGCGGTTAGGTGGATTTACTGACATGGAAAATCCCTGTTCATGGATTTTGGCATGGACCCTTTCCAGTCTTCCCGATATGTTGACCATGGAGTGATGTGTAGCACACCTGTCTGCTCGATATAGCTGTGTTCCGCATTGGTCCATGCCCATCTCTGATTAATCTCCCAAAGGGAGGTATGGTTGCAATTTTGGGCATGGTGTGGTTACTGAGGTGATTAACCACTTCCCGCCCGCCCTATAGCGGATTGACGTCCGGGAAGTGGTTCTATTATCCTGACTGGACGTCATATGACGTCCAGCAGGACAACATGCCGCAGCGCGCCCCCGGGGGCGCGCATCGCGGCGATCGGTGGAGCGGTGTGTCAGTCTGACACACCGCTACACTGATCTTGGTAAAAAGCCTCCGGCGGAGGCTCTTTACCACGTGATCAGCCGTGTCCAATCACGGCTGATCACGCTGTCTATAGGAAGAGCCGTTGATCGGCTCTTCCTCACTCGCGTCTGACAGACGCAAGTAGAGGAGAGCCAATCGGCGGCTCTCCTGGCAGGGGGGGTCTGCGCTGATTGTTTATCAGCGCAGCCCCTCCTCAGATCACCCCACTGGACTACCAGGGATGCCACTAGGACCACCAGGGAAGGGGCAACGTGGATGGCCAGGTATGTACCCCATGGCCATCCACATGTGCCCAATCTGTGCCAATCAGTGCCCACAAATGGGCACTGATTGGCACTATTATGTCAATGATATGCCCAGATCTGCCCAGCAATGCTTTATCAGTGCCACCTGTCATTGCCCATCTGTGCCACCTGTCATTGCCCATCTGTGCCACCTGTCATTGCCCATCGGTGCCACCTGTCAGTGCCCATCTGTGCCCATCTGTGCCCATCAGTGCCCACCTATCAGTGCCCATCAGTGCCACACATCAGTGCCACACATAAGTACCCATCAGTGCCACCCATATATACCAATCAATGGCACCTACGAGTGCCCATCAGTGCCGCCTATGTGTGCCCATCGGTGCCACCTATGAGTGCCCATCAGTGCCGCATACCAGTGCCACCTATCAGTACCCATCAGTGCCACCTATCAGTGCCCATCAGTGCCGCCTATCAGTGCCCATCATCAGTGCCCGTTAGTGCCACCTCATCAGTGCCACCTCATTGGTGCCACCTCATCGGTGCCCATCAGTACCGCCGTATCAGTGCCCATCAGTGCAGCCATATCAGTGCCCATTATTGAAGGAGAAAGCGTACTTATTTACAAAAAAATTTAACAGAAGCAAAGAAAAACTTGTTTTTTTTTGAAATTTTCGGTCTTTTTTTATTTGTTGCGCAAAAAATAAAAACCGCAGAGGTGATCAAATACCACCAAAAGAAAGCTCTATTTGTAGGAACAAAATGATAAAAAATTTGTTTGGGTACAGCGTAGCATGTCCGCGCAATTGTCATTCAAATTGCAACAGCGCTGAAAGGTGAAAATTGGGCTGGGCGGGAAGGTGTCTAAGTGCCTGGTATTGAAGTGGTTAAGTCACTCCTAGGATGGAATTGTGTGTATGTCATTCCTCTCCTACATCGCATCCCTGCTCCCAAAGTTCCCAAGGCCGGTCAGACAGTTACCCAAGGGTATCCGCAGCCACACATGACGTCACTAGCATCATGACGTCACCGCGTTTCGCCAATGGGCGTATCTCACGTAGCTTTGTCAGGACATGCTCTGCATATAGTATTGCATTAAACAAATATAGCCAATATAATCATTTTAGCTAAGCTATATTTGTTACCAGTCTAAGAAAATTCCTGATATATTCCTGACAATTCCTCAAAAGAGTACAGGATACAGTAATGCAGTATCACATTACCTTTAGGGGAGGGAATACTCTGTAACATTATGGAGATATCACTTAAGCTGTTAATATTACTAGCTCAGATGAAAAACTGAGTTTAGACTGTTAAAGCTGGATCCAGAATGAAGTAAGGCTCTCTGCACTGGCACAAGGCAGCTATAAAGGCATGGTAGGGGATTGAATGCTCTGATCCAGTCTTCTAAAACTGCTTTTCAACAGCATGCTAAAATGTAAAAGCCATTGTTTCATTCTGTTGTAGGACTATTTTCATTGTTGTGTAAAGCTTGAATTACATTAGGATTAATTTGAAACCTGTTAATATGGCTGATGGGGTGTTACATAAGATGTCACATTTCTCTTTAACAATATTTTGTATTTTACTTTTTATTACAGTTTGTTCCTTTTCGAGACTACATTGACCGAACTGGAAACCATGTGTTGAGCATGGCACGACTCGCTAAGGACGTGTTAGCCGAGATTCCTGATCAGTTTCTCCTGTACATGAGATCCAGAGGATTCAAGCCATTTCCTGCTCCACCTCCATATACACCAACTGGGCACCTTTTACAGACTCAGATCTGACTAGTATAAAGTACAGCTCTTCCAATATTTGTGAAATCTTGCAAGCTGCCAATGCCAGGCGAGCTTCAACGTAAGGTGCACTAAGTCTGGACTTTAAACAAGCCTGCTTGTTTGCATGGAATACAGAGAGACTTTTCCGGATCTAAATGATTCTGTTTACAGACCAAAACTGTAAATATGGATATATGTGAAAACAGAAAGATTTTATATACTCGGCAGGAAAAAAAAAAAAAAAAATCAAAAGACTGAAACTGTTTCCTGAGTCTTATTTTTGTGATATTGATTTTTATTATTAAAACTGTTGGGGGAAGCACAAATCACGCTTTTAACCCAAACTGTATCCTCCTCCCTAACCAAGCTCTACTTATGTGGGAATGCAATTCCTTGGTGTTAATGTTTACATGTTACTAATTTTTAAATTTCAGTACTTTTGTAACGATTCTTACAGAAAGTTTTAAATTCTTTAAAATCCAGTGTCTTCTGACTGGCAATAATTTTAGCCACAAAAAAAGCAATAGCACTTTAATGGATCTCTTACACAAACATTAAGAGACGTGGACAAGTGCTTTCACACCTCTTGGAAAGGAAGAAGAAATCGCGAGATGCAGCACTTAATAGACTGTCCTCATAAGAAAATTAGCTTACCGCACACAAATCAGAAAAAAAGTGTGATTTTATTTTAAATATTTTACCCTGAATAATATATTCTTAATTAAAAAAAAAAACATGCCAAAAAAAGAAGCTAATTCAAAAAGAGACACTGATCGTGATTAAAAATTCAAGCTATTTACATTCTTGAATAACTGTCTTTTTTTAGGAAAGAAAAAAATGTTTGTTCTGTAAAGTTTTAATAAGATGCATGTGTCTAAATCTCTGTGTGTCAAAGAGATGATAACATGTTGAGGTTTCCTGTTAGCACCTACTCACATTATTGCCATTGAGTATGAGGAGACGGAAATGGTAAGAACCCTGTCTTCCATTGCTCCGCAGGGGTAATGCTAACATGAGACTCTGAGATGTCACAAGAAATGTGTGAGAAATGCACGTCCATGTTACTCTATACACAAAAACTATGTTTACTAAATTACCCAAATACATATATATGCTTGTTCATATATAATGATACAAAATGTTTTTCTTTTTTGCATGTACAGTTTTTACAACCTATAACACAGTTTTGTGCTACTATGTGTCAAATACAATACATTATACTAGAACTAATGGCCTTAAACACACACCCAGTTCCTCAAAATGATTGTGAATTGCCTTTAAATGATGGAAATTATTCTATATATTTTTCTTTTTTTTTTTGTGTCAACCTTGTAACAGACTTGTAAATGTAATATTATTTGCATAATATATGCATACATATTTTGTCTATTTCTATGATGTACTGTTAAAACAAAATTTATTGTAATTACTAATTTCTTTTGTAAGCATGGTAACAGGTATTTTGCTGAATCAAATTATATCTGCAATTTTAGAGGATCTATACTTATGTAACGCTATATCTTAATTTTTTATTATATTAAAAATATTGAACCACTCCTAACATAGTTTTCTTTATTGCATATGCAGCAACATAGAGAAAATTATCCAGAATAATTTTAAGAAATGTGGTGTAGTATGGCTTTATCTAATTACTAAATTAACCAAAGTGTTCAAGCTTGATCCAAGGAGACTATAAACTGCAATGTCAGTGAGACTTTTAATATTTAAAATTAAATGGAAGTTTTGAATGTGGGTTTCATTTTAATGAACACAGTACTAAAATGCCTTAAGAATATTGTAGGCGTCAACACAGTTGTAATTTAGGTCACTAAGTTGTTATTACCTACAAATAAATATGGAGAAGTCTTTTTACATTTGGGAAATTATGCATGTAATAATACTACTACTTGTGATGCTCATAAGTGGTTGTTCGCACTTGGGGGTTCCAAGAGGGCCTGACTGGCATAATAGGTATTTAAAGGATAAATTTACTTTTTCTGGCATTTCACTTTTCATTATAAATAGAAGTGTTTTCCAATGTAATTTCTGGCTCAGACATCAGAATGTGCTTTTTTTTTTTACTTACCTTATCCACAGGAGGTTTAAAATCTTGTCAGTTTATTTGAATTTTTGAAATAAATTTTTAGATTGTATCACTTCCTGTAGATAGTCTCAGCATTCACTTATTGTAGGTTATCTCCCAAAAGCCTTCACTTCCTTGTTGCATGACAGAAGAGGGTGTGATAGGTTTTGTTCACCACTCCGGACCACACCTCCCTCATTACAATAACACCTTCCACCCACTTGCTATAAAATCTGGTTGTACAATCTCCTCTGGATCTCCCATCAGCTATGTAGTACAAGGGCCTGCCTGATTTAATACCAGTTGAATGGATTGGTCAGGTGGGTCAACCTATTCCATAGTTCTGGTAAATCTAAAGGAAATTGTACAGAGATTGTACAATCACATTGCATACTGATTGGCCATCTTTATACAATAGGAGGGAGTGGACGGAGACACTCAGTTGTTTTCGGGTGTTTTGGAGCATTTTCAATTGTCACACATAGGGCAGCCCATTCACTCGAATGGGCTGCCCTATACACAACAATAGCCCCAGACAAGCTCCAGAACTTTTTTTTGGAGCGGAGAATGGTGCATTACTGCAGTGCGTTTGCTGCACTTGGGGTGCCTTTAACATGTAATGGCAACACAAACACAATGTATATTTTCAGCGTTTCATAGTTACATAGTTGGTAAGGTTGAATAAAGACAACGGTCCATCCAGTTCAACCTGTGTAGGAGTGTGTGTGTGTGCACGCGTGTAGAAAATAATTTCCAATATACCTGTATATTGTTTTTGCTAAGATGCACATCCAAGAGTCTTTTAAAACTATCCATACTTCCTGCCGACACCACCGATTGTGTAAGAGAGTTCCACATCCTTACCGTTTCTGGAACCCATGGCAAAGCATGGATTTTCTGTGCGGTTTGCCATGCATTTGGAAACACACACAAATGTGAATGGAGCCTCATTGTTCTTGTGCAAACGCACTAATTTCATTTTCAGGCCCCATTTACACCTAGAGTAGTGGGAGCGCATGGTTTTTTTGCTTATTTTTCCAGTGACACACATAGGGCAACCTATTGATTTTAATGGGCTGCGCTACATGCAGCAAAGTAGCTCATGGGACATTTTGGTGTGATATAGGTTGCATGTTTTTTACTGCGTGTTTTGCTGTGTTTGTCACTCATTTTTTCACATGGCAAAATATGTGTTTGCTTCTGTGTTTGGTGTTCTGTTAACAATTAATGGCACCAAAAGCTCAACTAGTTCATTTTAGGTGTATAAATGTGGCCATATGCTATACAGTCTGATTGTACAATCTCTGTATAATCTCCTTTAGATTTACCAAAACTATATAATGGGAGGGTACAACTATCTATCCAATCATTCTAAATCCCATCAGACAGGCCCTTTGAACTACATAGTTTACGATAAACCTAAGGGAGATTGTACAATCAGATTGTATGGTGAGCTTTAGAGAGCCCAGGGCACATTTCTCCTGTTTTCAGTACTACAGCTCTATCCACATAGGCTGCTATCTGACCTCTTACCTCCTACGCACTCCAAAATGCAAAATGAACGATCTATGCAAGATGAAATTAGGAAATAAAATTGATGTCGTCGTATTTAGTGAGAACAGGGATTACTAATTTATTGCATTGGAAAACCATTCACCTGTTGAAGTGGGTGGTAATGACCTGCTAGAAGGGAGAAGACAGCCACAGGTGTGTGCTAATGAGGTCAGCTGATTAATAACTTCCTGTGTCTTACTGACTTCTCTGTCTGAAATCTACATACAAGCACATGATGAAGCTTTTTAAGAAATACAGCAAGGGCTAAGGTAAGGCCTTGTTCTCAAGATCAAAGAAAGCTTTATTTATTTTTTTGCAACAGAGGTACATTAATAGTATATCGGTACGTAGGGGAGCTGGAATTTAGAAGAAAAAAAAAGGTGAACTTGGCCTTTAAAGTAGTATTTTTACATTAACACATTCAGATGGAGTCCATACATAAACATTTCTGGTAAAACATTTCCTAATATATCTGCTCAGTTTTTAACCACTTACAGACCGCTCACCGTCGTTATACGTCGGTACTTTGAAGAGGGTGATCGTTATGGCAGCTAGCTATCATAACCCCGGTATCCTTTTCTTCAGCAGGCGGTCCACTTTCAGATAAAAGTGGTCTCTGCAGCAGATTCACCGCAAGATCACTTTTATCAGAGGCAGGAGAGGGCCCCCCTCCTGACGCTCTCCAGTGCCCTCCGCGTTTACCAGAGCCGCCGGCAGTGGCGGAGGCAATCGGGTCTTTTCTCCTGTTAGGTATGGAGACGAGTGAGGGGAAGATGGCCGACACCCGTCTCCATACTATTGCAGGGCAGAAGCGATGTCAACACGTCACTTCCACCCATAGCTCTTAAAGCAACAATTTTTTTTTTGATTTTTTTTTTCAAACAAAATTTTTTTTTTAATTATTGCATTTTAGTGTAAATATGAGAACTGAGGTCTTTTTGACCCCAGATCTCATATTCAAGAGGTCCTGTCATGCTTTTTTTCTATTACAAGGGATGTTTACATTAGGAATAAAAATGACACAATTTTTTTTTTAAAGAACAGTGTAAAAATAAAAAGTAAAATAAATAAGGAAAAAATATCATTTTTAAACGCGCCCCTTCCCGCCAAGCTCATCTGCAGAAGCGAACGCATACGTGAGCAGCGCCAAAAACGGTGTTTAAACCACACATGTGAGGTATCGTTGCGATCGTTAGAGCGAGAGCAATAATTCTAGCCCTAGACCTCCTCTGTAACTCAAAACATGCAACCTGTAGAAGTTTTTAAACATTGCCTATGGAGATTTTTAAGACTAAAATTTGTTGTCATTCCACAAGCGGGCGCAATTTTGAAGCATGACATGTTGGGTATCAATTTACTCGGCGTTACATTATCTTTCACAATATAAAAAAAATTGGGCTAACTTTACTATTGTCTTATTTTTTAATTGAAAAAAGTGTATTTTTTCCAAAAAAGTGCGCTTGTAAGACCACTGCGCCAATACGGTGTGACAGAAAGTATTGCAACGACCGCCATTTTATTCTCTAGGGTGTTAGAAAAAATATATATATAATTATTGGGGGTTCTAAGTAATCTTCTAGCAAAATTTTTTTTCTTAACATGTAAACACCAAATCTCAGAAAGAGGCTCCGGGCTTAAGTGTTTAACTTTCAGACCTGCTGGCTCCAGCCCTCTCAGTGCTGCCTCCCTGAACTTCCAGTCAGTACAAGGAAAAGTTAACAATGGACAGCGCTGTCTCCAGCAGCAGTCAATCTCTTACCTTTTAGGCAAAAGAAAGGGGAGCAGGCAAGTGGCTTGTCATCCATGCTTCAGGTTGTGCATTTATGTTGACACACACAGTGTAGAGACGTTTGGCTATAGTCCTGGCTGAGCACAAGACTCCATCCTTTTTTTTTTTATTTCTTTATTGCTTTTTTCAATATACATATAAAACACATACATGTAGACCCTGTTTTGCACTCACGCAGGAGCTACATATTCTTTTTTTATATCCACATTTACTTTGCATCAAGATTCTCATTCTCCCCCAGTAAACTCATACCTTGGTGTGGTTTGTATACCCCTTCGCTTTCTTATCCTAAATTGCTTCGTGTTATCACTCTCTAGATTTCCCACACGTTCACTTCCGTCCATCCCCCCTCCCCACATTCCTGTTCCTTCATGTTTAGTCCATAGACTGTTCAGATGCTGTTGTAGGATTTGCTATCCAACTAGACCATACGTTCTCATATTTTTTTTTTATTTCCTCTATTACAATATGTATCTTTATATAAGGTAAATTGCTGTTTACTAGATATTTCCAAAAGGCTATTGAAGGTGGAGACATTTTTTTTTCCAATTTAATACAATTACCGATCGTACGACCGTTTCCGCGTAATAGTCGCAAGTAGAAATTGAATAGCTAAATAAAGTCACGAAAATTCTCATACGACAGAAAGAAAATTGCAAGTGATGTCATGTGTTGTAATGTATTTGTATTGAATTTTCGGACGACGACTATACTGACTAACCGAAAATCGTACGATCTGGAATCGTACAAGGAAAATTTTCGCGCATGCCCGATCGAATAAGATCAGATGAACGGTCGTGATCGGCTATCGAAAGTAGTGTACACACGATCCGAAAATCGTACGATCCTTCCTCGGACGACTGTGTGTTAAAAAAAAATCGTCCAATATATATATACAAAAATATCAAGAAAAACGATATCCAATTTGAATCCATTTCAATCACCAATGTGGCATGTAATGCAAAGTGTGAATCCTCCACCTTTGTAGATTAGCCTCTCACCTCACTGCCTTGACCCCTGCATTACCAGTAGCTTCAAATGCCTCTTACCTGGATGGATGGATAGATGGACGGATTAATGAATTTCCAATTTTTTATTTTTTTTTGCACAATTGTTTGCACTTTTATTGTTTTTTTCCTTTGATACTTGGATATACATTGGATTATATATAATATTTTTTAAAAATTTTGTTTTGTTTTTACACATTTCTTGCACAGTTGTTTGCAATTTTATTATATTGTGGATATTTTTGTAAATTCTGTTGTAAATATGCTAGAAAACAGAATTCATGGCAGCTAAATGTACCCTGACGTAAAGGCTGGGTTGACACTTATACGAATTGGATGCGGGTTTCTCTGCATCCAATTCGCATTACAGAAGAGTGGGACTGGCTCTCAAAGGAGCCGGTTCACACATTTCCGCGGTGGCCGCGGAGTGCACAGCAGAAGGGTCCTGTGCGTCTTTGGCTCAGTTTCAGGCTCAAATTCAGGCAAAGATGCTGTGCCCCGCGCCACACAGTGTGAACCTAGCCTTAAAGTGATTGTAAAGGCTTGTTTTTTTGTTTGTTTTTTCAGATAACAAACAAGTTATACTTACCTGCCCTGTTGCAGTGGATTTGCACAGAGCAGCCTGGATCTTCCTCTTCTTGGGTCCCTCTTTGGTGCTCCTGACCCCTCCCTCCTGTCGAGTGCCCCCACAGCTAGCAGCTTGCTATGGGGGCACCTGAGCCAAGCTGCAGTTCCGTGTGTCCATTCAGACAGGAGCTGCCATTCGACCCTGTCCCCCCTCTCTCCTGATTGGCTAACTGTCTTTGATTGACAGCCATAGGACAGGACGTCTCCTCCTGATTGACAGCCAATCAGGAGGAGACTCCCAGAGACTGGAGACTCCCAGATGGCCGAAGGACTTGTGGACATTGCTGGACAGAGAAGGGGCTCAGGTAAGTATTAGGGGGTGCTGAGGAGGCTGCTACACACAGAAGGTACACAAAAACCTTTCACCTTTACAACTCCCTTAACCACTTCCTGCCCATATGATGTCCAGCAGAATAACACGCCAGCGCGCCCCCGTGGGGGCGTGCAGCACGGCGATCACGAGTGCGCCATGTCAGTCTGCACTCTGACAGAGGCTTCTTACCACGTGATCAGCTGTCACCAATCACAGGTGATCATCCCGTGAACCAGGAAGTGCCGATAAACAGCATTCCTCGGTTCGTGCTGACAGGGAGAGCCAATTGGCAGAATGTACCGCTCTGATCCAGAAGGAGTGCCCGGAAAACAGGTTAGGGCTGAGGCCTAGATTAGCCAGGAGGATGCGAACATGTTTGATGAACTGGCTAGCTGTTAGTGGGCTGGAAGGAAAAGGCAACAGTGGGCTGGAGCTAGACTGGCTCGGCAGGAGTGATAACAACTGATCCAGAACTGCTACTGGACACCATTCGTTGTGGGTCTGGAAGAATTTGATGTTGACCCCGGTGCCAGACTGAGTTTTGGACACTGCCAGATGTAGGACAAAATGGTCTTGAAGGCGGGCCAGATGGCATCTGGCAACCGTGGCCACTGCAAATGAACTCACTGGGCCATAGGAAGCCGTAGAAGGCCAGTTAGATGGCTGCTTGGATGACCAGGCTGGGGAGCAACCCAAAAGGGTACCATGACAGGGTGGCTGACATGTCCCGGGACATGGAACTTGATATGGACACGCAGCAAGGCTTTGACCGGCTTTGAACAACGAGGGTTTCCCAGGAGCTGGTAGGGTTAGGAAATGCTGGATGCCAGCTAGGTACAGTCTGACAGTTTTGTGGGACAGGCTCAGATGAGTGTGGTAGTAAGACACAAAGGTTTGATGTGATCTGTGCCCGTCCCAAGGCGTGTGGCTAGGAATTTGCCATATGCATTCCAGGCAGTGCAGTAGGCCTTTAGTGTGTTAGTCGGCAGTGTCCGGTTTATGAGCAGCATAAAGCTCGAACAATGAGGACATCTGGCTGAACCCGGGGACCAGGAGGATTTGCGACCATGGACCTGTAAACCAATGGGTGCCAAAAAGGGCAGCGAAGCCTGTGGAGGCTGATGCATCTGGTACTATATGAGGTGAGGAGGCTGAAGCTGCTGGGATGAACATGGATTCACCATTCCAGTTCTCAAAGAAGTTGTCCCACATTGCTAGTTCTGCAGCAGCTGCCTGGTCTAGCCTGATGGTTTGATCGTGGTCCTGTGTGTGGGAAAGGAAGACCAGGAGACGAGAAATGAAGGAACGCCAATGATAGGCATGCTGAACTTTGCTATGAGGATTGTCAAACAGGGACGGCAGCTGTCTCTTGGTGCAGCTTCATGAGGTGGTGTAGGCGTGAATGACTGCCCTAATCCGGGACAGCTTGTCAGGGGGTAGGCTAACCTGCATGGAGTGAGTGTCAAGAGTGTTGCTTAGGAAGGTGATGACTGTGCTGAGCCTTTCCACTTTATGCTCTGCTATGGGCACATTGAGATTGTCACATATTACTCTTAATTTGTCTGACGGGGGCTCAGCCGGGTCGTTCGATCAGCAGGAAGTCATCAAGGTAGTGGATGACTTTCTGGTACTGCGCTTGACGAGACAGGATCCAGGTAAGGGACTGAGCGAGAGTGTTGAACAGCCATGGACTGCTCTTAGAGCCAAAAGTCAGTTTGGTGGTGGAGTCGTATGAGCCTTTCCATTTGATGCAATGCCACTGCCAGAGAAATGGCTCAATGGGTAGCAGTTTGAATGCTTGAGAACTTGCCCTTTGCAGATCCGCGCACCCCCCAGTGACAGGACAGGCTGCCCCAACTTGTTCACCTGGGGTGGCCGTGTGGGGCTCTGGACAGCACTAGCGGTAGAGGGGAGGGCCAGGGAAATTCTGGACTCTGCCTTGGAACGACAGTTTACTGGCACTCAACTGACCTGAGAGAGGAAAGACAGACATGCGAATGAGTCGCCGTACCTGTGCCACTGGAAGATGAGTTGCAATAACGTGTTGCAAAAGGAACTTTATGAGGGAGCCACTGGAGATGATGAGTGGCCAGATTGTGTGCCACTGGAGATGTGCTTGCAAGAAGTAGCCTCATCAGGGAGGCGGAAACAAGGACAGCAGAGAATTTGGAGCATGTGGGGATGAGCCATGGTTGTGTGCGAACGTGAGTCGTGATCGTATGTTTGTGGAAATGAACGAATCGTGCCGACATGAGTCTGAGTTATGAAGTAGGAGTATCATATGCGTTTCTTTCTTTCTTTCTTTATTTATTTTTACATTTTTTGGGAGTTTTTTTTTACACTGAAATGAGGTGTGCTGGTTCATGTCGGAGTTAACGACCTAGGAAGTCGCATGAGTTGTAAGTGTGAACGGGTAAATGAGTGGTGAAAGTGGCAACTGAGAGCTTGTGGCAGGAGCCTCAAGGGGGAGGCTGTATTTGCAGAAGCTTGTGGTGCCTATGAATGGGTAAATGAGTGGTATGGCGGCGACTGAGAGCTTGTGGCTGGAACCTCGAGGGGGAGACCGTATTTGTAGAAGCTCATGGTGCCTATGAACGGGTAAATGAGTGGTATGCATGGCAACTGAGAGCATGTGGCAGGAACCTCATGGGGGAGGCCATGTTTCAGAAGCTCGTGGTGCCTGTGAATGAATAATAAGTAGCGCGAGTGGTGACTGGGAGCTTGTGATGGGGACCTCGTGGGGGAGGCCGTGTTGTAGAAGCACGGTGCCTGTTGGAAGAACGTATTATATCTATCTATCTATCTATCTATCTATCTATCTATCTATCTATCTATCTATCTATTTGTATTTTTAATTTTTTTTGTTAGTTTTTTCATTTTTTGTTCATCTTTTTCTTTTTCTATTTTTCTTTTTTTTTTGTAGAAAGCACATCCAACCTAGTGCAGGATGGAACAACCTGAACACGACTGACCTAAGGGGGAAACGACAGACAAGAAAACATGAGTGGTCAGATCGTGTGCCACTGGAGACGTGCTTGCAACGATTGCAAGAAAGTGGCCTCATCAGGGAGGCCAAAACAAGGACAGATCGTGCCGACGGGTCAGAGTTTTGAAGCTGGAGTATCATGTGTGTATGAGTAAGTGTGACCTTATGAATGGTCTGAGTGACTGACTGCTTGTGGCAGGAGTCTCATGAGAGAGACCGAGCTGCAGGAAGCTTGTGATGTGTGTGACAACTGGAATCTACTTGTGTCGCGCCGAGGATATGAAACACTATGTCGCCGACGTGACCGGGATTCCAATCAGACCGTTGTAGAGTGTTAGGGTGCCACCCCCTCCTCCAAAACCAAACACATACCAAACACACAGCCCCCAAGGCTAATCAAAGTGCAGACAAGGCATCAGGTGGGTCTAATTACCACCTCAATCAGCCACAGAACCCATACAATCAATACATGCTAATCTCCAATGGATAACGCGGCAACCCAATAGACAGTGAATCCTTAACCAGTGAAGCCTGTCTCGGGTGATATCAGACAACGACCGACAGTGGCCCGGAGGCTTGGATCTATGAACAAATCGTATGTTTGTGGATGGGGTGACAAACAAGGCAGAGGGAACCTACAAATCTACTACGCCTGTGCCGAATGATGTCATGACATGATCAACAACTCGGAGGCAGCTAAGTACGAAAGGGATGCGGGATAGGAAATATAACGAATCATACAATTGCGTATGAAACTAAAAAAAGTTTGAAATCTACCTGCAACAGTGAGCAAGAACCACTGAGGAAGACCACAAATGGAGAAGCCACAACACCCTTGTAATCGAACGCACAGACTCACAAACACGGAGTGAGCTGGGGAGAGTCGGCCTAGTAACATGTAGTATCGTGCACTGGAACCGACAAGGAACACAGGTGAGTGGGCTGCTTAATTACCCACACTCCCCTGGGCTCCTCCCATAAATTTAGGCCACCATACTGGCCTTCTAATATATATACATATGTATGTATATACAGTGCCTTGAAAAAGTATTCATACCACTTGAGATTTTCCACATTTTGTCATGTTACAACCAAAAACGTAAATGTATTTTATTGGGATTTTATGTGAAAGACCAACACAAAGTAGCACATACTTGTGAAGTGAAAGGAAAATGATAAAATGGTTTTCAAATTTTTTTACAAATAAATATCTGAAAAGTGTGGCGTGCATTTGTATTCATCCCCCTTTACTCTGATACCCCTAACTAAAATCCAGTGAAACCAATTGCCTTCAGAAGTCACCTAATTAGTAAATAGAGTCCACCTGTGTGTAATGTAATCTCAGTATAAATACAGCTGTTCTGTGAAGCCCTCAGAGGTTTTTTAAAGAACCTTAGTGAACAAACAGCATCACGAAGACCAAGAAACACACCAAAAAGCAGGGTTTGGTTATAAAAAAAATATCCTAAGCTTTGAACATCTCAAGGAGCACTGTTAAATCCATCATCCAAAAATGGAAAGAGTATGGCAAAACTGTAAACCTACCAGGACATGGCGGTCCACCTAAATTGACAGGCCAGGCAAGGAGAGCATTAATCAAAGAACCAGGCAAGAGGCCATTGGTAACTCTGGAGGAGATGCAGAGATCCACAGCTCAGGTGGGAGAATCTATCCACAGGACAACTGTTAGTCGTGCACTCCACAAATCTGGTCTTTATGGAAGTGTGGCAAGAAGAAAGCCATAATGCCCTGTACACACGGTCGGACATTGATCGGACATTCCGACAACAAAATCCATCGTTTTTTTCCGATGGATGTTGGCTCAAACTTGTCTTGCATACACACGGTCGCACAAAGTTGTCGGAATTTCCGAACATCAAGAACGCGGTGACGTAAACCACGTACGACGAGACTATAAAAGGGCAGTTCAATACCAAGCGCGCCACCCTTTGGGCTCCTTTTGCAAATTCGTGTTAGTAAAAGTTTGGTGAGAGACGATTCACACTTTTTCAGACTCCTGGTTTTCAGATCGTGTTTCTGGTGTTCAGTTTGTGCTTGTGGGTTTGTATCTGTTCTTCAGTGCGTGCAGTGAGTTCCCATTGATTCATCATTGTGTTCTTGACCGTTTGTTACTGATTTTCAGGTCGCTCTTCACAGGCCTTGCTGTTCTTCAATGCGTTCTGTTACTTCGTTCTGAGCAGCCGACTGTTTTCTAGCCATGTTGCGTGTACATACTCATCGTAGAGTTCGTGCTGTGCGGGGGCTTGGTGTTGGGGTTCTTACTTTGACACAAGCCCAGTCCATGAACAGGGTGGGGAGGAGTTCATGGACCAAGAATTGGTTGCTCCAGCATGACCAATTCTGTCACATGCCTTTGCTCCGTGAGATCCGTGAGAATAATTCTGACTATTTCAGGAACTTTTTCCGGATGACGGACCCCGTATTTCATCGTTTGTTGGCTTTGCTGACCCCTTATATCAGCAGGCAGGATACCTGCATGAGGCAAGCCATCACTCCGGAGCAGAGGCTAGTCGCCACGTTGCGGTACTTGGCGACGGGGAGAAGCCTGCAGGACCTCAAGTTCTCGACAGGCATCTCCCCCCAGGCTCTGGGGATCATTATCCCTGAGACCTGTTCTGCCATCATCCGGGTCCTGCAGAAGGACTATATTAAGGTAAGATTTTTATCCTTTAACATCACATTTTATTGTATTTAATGTTTGATAATATATTGTATTTCTTTCCTCATTTCCTAATTACTATGATTGTAATATGCTGTGAATGTCCCCTTTGTCCTCATGCATGCTGGATTTAAAAAAAAAAATTTTTGTCCTTCATGCATATTTGCCTTCACTTACCTCCCCAGCATGCTCTCCTGGGCCTAGTCACTTAACAATGTATTTTGTCAGCTCCATAGTAGTGCTTTACCCCAAACAACCCCTAAAATGTGTAAAAATGTTATTTGTACTTTAAATTCAGGCAGAGTGCCAGAGGTTTTTATTTTTGGGTCCCAAAATCATTTGTAACCCTCCCTCCCCCCCAACTGCTAAGTCAACTGATACCAATCCTCTATCTGCTGACTTTGCCAAACCCATACACACTATACCTACCTGTTTTGTGGTCAGATTTCTGTATAAATTCCCCTAAGCATGTAGTACAAGGGCCTGCCTGAATACTTTCAAATGGTACTGTTTTTGTATCCTATTATTATCTTGATAGGTAATAGCAGAATGTAAAAATGTGCTAAAATGTGTACAGTGCGTATTTATACCTTTGTATTATGACACTTCTTACCTGTCCAGTGGGCTGCCAATAGTGTAAGTAAGGAGGGGCTGGCCAAAGTAATACACATTATTTAGGCATTCATCTCTCAATGAAGTGGAGAGGGTTACCTGTCTAAAACATCTCCCCCCCTAAAATTTTTAAAATGGCTCACGAGAGGGGGGGAGGAATCTGATAGGTGGACCTTATACCTTTGTCTTTAAATACTCCCTAAAATAAATGTTATACTGATGTTGGCCAAGAATGTTTGTGTCTAAATTGCTTTCAATGTTTATGTGCAAAATGATGATTTTTTTTTCTTGTTTGACTCCACAGTTTCCTTCCAACCCACAGGAATGGCAGACTGTGGCCTCCCACTTTGCCCAGCTTTGGGACTTTACCAACTGCATCGGGGCAATTGATGGGAAACACGTCCACATCGTCCCACCCCCCAACTCGGAGTTATACTATTACAACTACAAGGGTTCAATAGTATTGTGATGTTGGCGGTGGTGTCGGCTACTTACGAGGTCCTGTATGTGGACATAGGGAAGAATGGCCGGATGTCAGATGGTGGAGTCATCGCCCAGACGGAGTTCTACAGGCGTCTCCAGAATGGCAGCTTGGGCTTGCCACCTCCAGAAGACAATGCGGAAGGACTCCCATTCGTCTTCGTTGCGGATGAAGCGTTTGCGCTGGGGGATCATCTTATGTGGCCATTCCCTATGAGGACCCTCACCCCGGACCAGAGGGTTTTTAATTACCGGCTCGCCAGACCCAGAAGAGTGGTGGAGAACACATTTGGAATAATGGCCAGCTGGTTCCGCCTATTTCTTACACCGATACACATGGCGGAATATAAACTCAATCACATCATCCTGACTTGCTGTGTTCTCCACAACTTTTTAAGGAGAAATTCTTGGAACTATGCTAGCTTAGTTGGGCCTGAGGCCGGAGTTAATATTAATGAACCAACCCTGACGGCGCTTGAAGCTGGCCGTCCTGGCTTGCCTCCCCCAGAGTGCCCGCAAGGTCCGTATAAGATACATGGAATACTTTGCGGGTAGGGGGGCCATCGATATGCCAGACAATGTCTGACACATTTTTTAAATAAAAATATATTTTACACTGTAAAAATATTTGCTTAGATTTACTGCTTGGCTTTCTTTTAGCTGACCATGACCGAAATTTGGGCAGTCATGAAAATGGCGTGATTGTGTAAAATTAGAAAGCACTGTTGGGTGTTATTTACTAAAGGTAAATACACTTTGCACTACAAGTGCACTTGAGACTGCACTGAAACTGCACTTGTAGTGCAAAGTGGATTTGCCTTTAGTAAATAACCCCCATTGTCACTGAAAACAACAACTTTACTCCAAAACTGCTTTTGAGCATTGAAAGAAGCCACACATTGTTGATTATCAATCTTTTAATCAAAGCACAATCACACGTGTGTTTCTAAAAGGGTTTTTGAACAAACCAACATGTTTGTTGTATAACAATTTTTTAGGTCACATTAATAATAAGTAGTAATTGCCTTTTAAGGTAAAACAGGCATGTTCTAAAACATAAAAAAATACACAACTCCGGAACTTACAAAGTTCAACTTTTATAGAAAGTGAAGGCAATATCAGACATATATTTATTTTTTTTTTGTTTAATATTTGTTTATTGGTTGAAGAAAAGAACAATCATACATACATGTATGATGAGGAAAAGGGAATGTGCTTATACTTAAGAATATAACATTGCCCAATGACACACAGAAACGGGTAAGCAGATATCCAGAAACAAATACAACTTTGCAGTAATCCGGGTCCTAGAGGGCTGGGTAACAACTGATATATTTGCACATGTTACAATAAATAATCAAGTATCAAGTATCTATAATCAAGAGAATTTTTAAAGGGACAGGGAGGGGGAAGAGAAGGAATCAGAAAGAGAGGGAGGAGAAGAGGGGGGGACAGAAGTAGGAAGCTGGTATGCAATGGACTTTACATAACATCATGGGGTAAAGTTGTAAAGTTATAGGCTAATTTCTTCTATACCTTAAATAGAAATAAAGGTTCTGGGGGAGAAGTTTATTATGAGGATACAGGGGGCACAACCATAATATCCTTTGTGACAGACCTAGCCGGGAGAGAGACTTTTGGAGGGGACTGAATGCTAGCCTCTTGCCGATTGATCGTGGGCCCTGGCATTTGGGGGAACGGTGCTCTTTGTGAGCTGTATGCCTGAGGACCCTTGAGGTGGTGTTACTTTGGATTCAGGTCCATATCCCCCCAAGAGACACAGACTCTGGGGACCCTGGATTTGCCATATTAGAAATAGTGGCTGATTCATAATGCTGGGACAAATACTGTTAGGAGATGCTGATGTCAATTCCAGCCACCTGTATGTCTGTTGCCTGCTAGAATGTGTTTATTGTAAATAAGTCTAGTATGGGATCTAAGAGTCATTAGATCTCCATTGTTGTTTGTGTTAATTAACTCTGCTATTGTGTGAAGAAGAGTTCTGTGTTGATTTGTGATAATGTTGATTGTGTTTTCTGAGCTACAAGATGGCCAGTCTGGTCTAAAGGTCATGACTGAGTCATCTAGGCTGTCTAAAGGGATTAGTTAATTAGCTCATGTTAATTAGGTTTCTGGTCACAGGTGTATGTTCAGAGTAATATGAGCAGGAGGTATGCACCTCCTCTTTTACTGTATAAAAGAGCCTGTATTCCTTTCTGTAAAAGAGATTCCTGGTTGAACTTACATACAGCCTGCCTGGTGTTTGTTCTGAGCCATCACAACTGGATTTGAACAGCACATAGCTGTAGTTCAATTCCCGGAGCATCGGATGACCGAACCATCAGACGTTGCAATCTGATTCAATAGCCACAGAGGAGTGTCGGGAGAGTGAAACCGAGCGAGCAGGGGCTCGTTACATTAATGGACTTTACATAACATCATAGGGTAAAGTTGTAAAGTTATAGGCTAATTTCTTCTATACCTTAAATAGAAATAAAGGTTCTGGGGGAAAAGTTTATTATGAGGATACAGGGGGCACAACCATAATATCCTTATACTCATTTGAACTTTTGAATTCGATCCACTGGGCCCAAGTTGCAGTATGCCTTTTGAGATTATCTCTAGCTATAAGCGTGAGTTCTTCCATGAGACAAGTATTTTCTACCACCTGTATCCAGTTTTTCAAAGTTGGGGCAGTAGGTTGACCCCAAATAGCTGGGATGAGACACTTGCCTGCATTCAATAGGTATGGGGTAAGAGAGCGTTTATAAGAACACACCGCGTCCATTGTACTATGCATGAGTATGGTCCATGGGTCCAAGGCTAAGGAGGTGTTTGTTATCCGGTTTATTAAATGGATAATACTTGACCAGAAAGTTTGAACCATGGGACAGAACCACCAGATGTGGGCATGGGATGCTGCGTTCCCACAATTCCTCCAACACAATGGGGAACTGGAGGGGAACATGCTGTGAAATTTAACTGGGGTATAGTGCCACTTTGTCAACAGCTTGTAGTTCATTTCGGCTGTCTTGGAGGAGGTAGAAGTAACATGAACAAGCTGTAATATTTTATCTCTCTGATCATCAGAAATAGGAGAATTCAGATCGGTTTCCCACTTGTTAAGGAATGTCGGATATGAGGGGTTGAGCAATTGAATAATGGCTTTATAGAATTGCGAAATACAATGAAGGGGAGGGTCTTTGTGGAAGAACATATATTCAATCTGCGTTAGTTCTTGAGTGTCTCTAAGTGGACTTGGTAAGGAACGGACAAACAGTTGCAATTGCTTGTATCTCCATCTGTCCATAAAGGTAATCTGCTTGTTATCAAGAATATCCGTCAGAGGTTTGAGGTTATCCGAGTGAATGAGATGGCGAAGTAAAAGAGGACCTTCAGGAGACCAATATTGAAAACCACTATCCATGTTACCAGGAAGGAAAAAATTATGGTGCAATATTGGTAATAAGGGAGAGTTATAGTCCCAGGAGAATTTTCTGTGCAGAAAGTCCCATATTGCAAATGTAGAAGCGGTGAGTGGCGATGTATTGGGCGAGAGAGATCTGAAAGAGCGAGGGATCCAAGGCTGAACAGACAAATCTGTGCCGCTCATTGTATATTCCAACTGTACCCAAAGTTTACTACCCTTAGCATATTTCCAATCGTTAATCCTAGATAACGCAATGGCATTATAGTATGCCTTGAAGTTTGGAAGGGCCTGCGCTCTTGGAACGAAAAAGGACTGCCCGAGAGATCCTCGGATGTCTGCCCCTCCAAACGAAGCGGAACACCATGGCTTGTAAAGTCGAAAAGAATCCTGCAGGCACACCCAATGGTAACATCTGAAAAATATAGAGAATCCGGGGGAGTATATTCATCTCAATGATGTTTATTTTACCTAACTAGGAGTGTAAGAGAGAGGACCATTGTCTCAAGTCTGACTTAATATTGTTGAGCAAGGGAATATAATTGCTTTTAAAGAGAGAGTGGAGATGAGGTATAAGGTGGATACCCAATTATATCAATTTGTCAGTTTTCCAAAGAAAAGGGAATTGAGGTTGTAAACGCTTAGCAGTGGAGTTGGGAACATTAATATTTAAAATTTCTGATTTGGATAAATTTATCTTAAAATTCGATAACATTTGGAAGGATTGGAAGGCTGACATGAGGTTCAGAAGAGAAATTTGCGGTTGTTGGATGAAAAACAAAATATCATCTGCATAAGCCACATATTTATGTGTTTTGGGGCCCACCTTGGCACCTTGTATGCTGTTATTATGTCTGATGTGTGCTAAAAAGGGTTCAAGGGAGATAGCAAACAACAGGGGGGGAAAGAGGGCACCGTTGTCTAGTTCCGTTATGGAGTGTCAGTGGGTTATTTAGTGTTCCATTAATTCGAATTTGAGCTGATTGGAGAGTATAGAAGGAGGCAATGCGGTGGAACATTTTGGGGCCTAAACCAAAAAACCTGAGAGTCACTTTAAGGTACTCCCAGTCCACCCTATCAAAAGCTTTTTCAGCGTCCGTAGATAAGAGGAGGGTGGGCTGGGAGCTCCTGCAGACATGGTGAATTAATGAAAGGGTTCACAGGGAATTATCCTGGCCTCTCTAGTCGGAATAAACCCTGTCTGGTCTGCAGATATCCAACTGGGTAGAAGAGGTAACAATCTAGTGGCTATAACTTTGGCGATAAGTTTAATATCAAGATTCAATAGGGATATAGGGCGATAGCTGCCACAAAGGGTAGGGTCCTTATCAGGTTTGGGAATGACGGTGATATGTGCCGCTAGAGACTCAGGCCTATATCCTGTAGTTTTAGAGATAGAATTGGCATAAGATGTTAAGTGGGGAAGGAGGGTGTCACTAAAAGTCTTATAGTATAATGCAGTGAATCCATCCGGGCCAGGAGCTTTGCCCAAAGGAGTATTTTTGAAAGCAGTTTGAAGCTCCTCTATCGTGAAGTCAGCTTCTAATTGGGAGAGAGTACTGCGGGATAGTTTAGGTAAATTTGCCTGTTTCAAGTAGGATGCAATGCGTGTACATTTTTCTATTGGGGAGATGGAATCTAGAGTACCTTTAACATTATAGAGATCAGTGTAAAAGTCTTTTAATGCTTTGGCGATTTGGGGGGAGGAGTAGGCCATTTCATCCGAAGAGAATTTAACTTTAGAAATAAAAGAGGCGGATTTCTTCGCACGGATGGAACGAGCCAGTTGCTTCCCGGGTTTATCCCCCCATTCATATAGTTTTTGAGTGTAAATTTGGAATTGTCTTTTAGTTTGGGAGTTTAGGAGAGTCTTCACTTCCTCTCTTTTCTGCATTAGGTTTTCCAAATGGTATTTATGTAAGGAAAGTTTGTGTCCTCTGTCTAGGCTAGCTATTTGCAATATTAAAACCTTAAGCTACTGTCCTTGTTACCTCCGTCGTCTGGCACCCAATTCGATAGGTCTACCCCTCATTGTGGCCTTATGGGCCTCCCAGGGTAAAGAGGGAGCAGTGTCAGTCAACCTGTTCTCTATAAAGTATTGCTTCAGGGCAGTGTCCAACAAATAAGCATCCACAGTATTAGACAAGAGAGAGTCATTGAGCTTCCAGTTAGTGGTACGTTGGGGTAATGAGGGGATAGCCAAACGAAAAGAGACCGGGGCATGGTCGGATAAAGAGGCTAAACCTATTGAGGCAGCATTTAACAAAGGAAGGTGAAAGTGGTCAAGGAAGATGTTGTCTATCCTGGAGTAAGAATTATGTGTTTTGGAATAGAGGGAAAAATCTTTGTCTTTAGGATGCAGTGTACACCAGGCTTCTATCAACTGAAGCTCAAGTAAGCGTTTCTTAATGAATGAGAGGCGTTTGAAGGAAATGTTGGATCGACCCTGGGATGTATCCATAATGGGATCAAGTGGCATATTGATATCTCCAGCAAGTATAGTAATACCCTTTGTGAAGGCTGACAATTTAGTCAAGACTTGAGACAAGAACGAGGGTTGGTCATGATTCAGGCAGTAAACATTTGCTGAAGTACATTGGGTGTTACCTATAGAACCCCTCAAGAAAAGAAACCTACCATGGTCATCAGCCATCATTTCATCGAGTTGGAAGGACATGTTTCAGTTGAACCGACGCTCCAGTGTTTCCTTAGAGAGATCCGGGAAGATATTGAGTATGGCACCGTCAAAATCAATGTTAGGGACTCCCCGTAGCTGGACCATAATGGTATTTTTGTCTTCAAAGTAATGTAGACAACACACAACATCTCTGGGTAGATCTATAGCTAGGTTACGAGGGTGGAGGGCTCTGTGAACCTGGTCAAAGCGCAACGGGTCGGTGACCGGTCTCCCCAAAACAGAGTTTAAAACACCTCGGATCGTGGGTTCCAGGTCATTATCTCTGGTTGCTTCTGGCAACCCATGAATGCGCAGGTTATTCCTGCGATTTCTGTTCTCTAAATCTTCCAATTTATAAAGCCAGGATCTCTGTGCCAGCGCTAGTCTTTTCACAGAGATCTGTAGCTCTTTAATGGCTGCTGCCTGAGAGTCTTGTCTTTTCTCAGTCTCTTCCACTCTCTCCAGCAGGTGAGACATGTCAGAGCGCATTGCTGTCATCTCTTTTTTAATAGATTTTTCCAGGCTGTGGAACATTCCAGCCATTTCTTTCTTTAAACTGCTTACCAGTGATGACATTTCGGAGCCAGCGGGAGAGCCCGGTTCCTCCATAAGCTCCGATCTGTACGAGGAAGCAGGAGAGCTCTCGCGGGGTGATGTAGCCCGCTCAGAGCGGGATCCACTTGACCTCGAGACTCTGGCCTGTGAAGGCCGCGTGCCGGGACTGTGGTCCTCCGTGGCTAGGAAGCGTTTTATGGAGCCCAAGGAGGTGATCGAGAGTGCGGAGCCTCTCCCCGATCGTTTACCCGTGTTAGCGTGGGATCTGGCAACTTTGGCAGGCATATCCAGAGGTTCTTAGGCTGGTGTTTGGAAGGAGCTCTGCTCAGACACGTCCGATCAGCGCCATGCCGTAGCCACGCAGACATGAGTATTTATTAACTGTGTTTGATATTGCGTTCAGCAGATGGGGTGATGTCACCCCTGGAAAAGCCAAATTTTGAAGATGCACACTAATGCACACTAATTGCCTAATGTCAACATGTGATGGCAGATAGCACATGTTGACAC
Organism: Aquarana catesbeiana; assembly: GCF_042186555.1. NCBI lineage: Eukaryota > Metazoa > Chordata > Amphibia > Anura > Ranidae > Aquarana > Aquarana catesbeiana. The sequence goes on from NC_133326.1 coordinate 196,881,266, forward strand.
ATTGTGTGCATCTTCAAAATTTTGCTTTTCTATAATATGTCAAAAATTAGTCATAAAAACAACAATAAACCTGCAATAAGTTAGGGATTTCTGGTTTTATATTCTCCCTAAAACATCAATGATGTTCTTCATTTTGTTTTGAACATCATTGATGTTTTGCTTTATGTTTTCTAAATCCCTATTACACCCTATTATCTCCCTGATGAGGATCTGGGCACTTTCACTTGTGAAATTACATTCCTCTTCCACAACATCCCGGTCACCTAAAAAAAAACAAAAAAACACACCATGTATTATAAATATGCAGGCATCCCTCTCTTACCTGAGCCTGTGGTCGCAGACATTCACCTGTTGTGACAATTTCTATAACGTCTCCCTCCTCCTCCTCTGGTTGGGTTTGGGGGATTTCCCCTTCTTCCTGAGGTGGGGGGTCCGTGGTCTCCTCTGATGAGTGGTGTCCTCCGAGTCTTTTCTCTCCTATGTGAACAAAAATAGGTATACTTAGCACAGATATTTAATGGCAGAAATAGGAATATGAAACATTGTTTGGAAGTGGGGTACAATTGTCTCTTTTGGCAGAGTTCCAAGATGAAGAAATATTTTTGTCCTTTGTCAAGCTTGAATACTTACCTGTTTTGTACAAGCTTCACAGATGGAGACACCCCTATAGTATACACTGGAGCACCTGTGTGGGCCCCCTAATAAAAAGGGTGTTCTTGTGTCAAACACTAGTGCTCGAGCGTCCAGATGTGTAAACAGCTGCTGAGTGTCCTCTCCTTACACAAAATCTAGTTTGCATTTCATTCTAGTTACAAACCCATCTAGACAGCAAACTTATTTTAAGAGAAGTAGGCCAGAAAAACTGTATTGAACTGCATCTGGACAAAACATGGTGTTTTAGTGGCCAAACGAATAATGTTTCCTATGAACGAATAATGTGTCTATGAACATGAAAGTTGCCATTTTAAACTGTACAACAGTAAAGAAAAGCACATGGAGCAGTACAAACGTAATAAAGATAAAGAATAGGAACACAGGACAACTACTTACTTTTTTGCAGCACTCTCCTGATCCTTCTATACTGATCGTGCTCCCTTAATTTGAGGTCCGACCACCGTTTCCTCAGTTGATTCTTGGATCACCGTATCCCAAAATTCCTGTGCAGACTCTTCACAACTTTCACCATGATCTTGGCCTTTATGACATTTGGGTTGGGGTAAGGTCCATGCTTCCCGTCATAGTCGGCCCTCTTCAATATGTTCACCATCTCCACCATCTCTACAAAGGCCATATTTGAAGCCTTAAATCTTCTCCTCCGGGATTGTGACGTTTCTGGCTCCGGGCCTTCCTCCTCCTCCTCATTGCTGTAATTATCATGCACCTGTTGTGTCTGCACCATGTGCTCTCCCCCACTGCGCCGAAAGAGAAGGGGTGGGGAATAGACTAGAAAGAACGTCAGGGGCAGGCGGAGTTTCACGCATGCGCAGTGTATATAAAGCGTAACACACGTGCGTCTTACGTATGATCTGTGAGCAGATGAAGGAGTATCGGAAGTGCCGATCGTGATAACGAAGGTAAAATTTATAAACTTGGGCCTATACTGCTTATAGGTTGAGGCCTTTATTGGGACAAGATTAGGAGACTTTAGCCTAACATTAGGGTTTTGTCTTGTGTATTGCAGATAAAATGGATGGCTTCAATGATCACAACTTCTTCCCCCTGTTCATAGACAAGTACAGGGAGCTGTCCTGTCTATGGCAGGTCAAACACCTGCATTATAATCATAAACAAAAGAGGCAGGCAGCGCTGGAGAAACTGCTGGAGTTGGTGAAGCCAGTGGTCCCCACGGCAACCATCCCCAATTTAAAAGCCAAAATCGGTGGCCTGAGGAGCACATATCTTAGGGAGCGCAAGAAGGTCCAGGATTCGCAGAGATCCAGAGCTGCAGCAGATGACGTTTATGTACCCAGGCTGTGGTACTATGAGAGACTTTGTTTTCTGTCAGACCAGACTGATGTCAGGGAATCCCTCTCAACCCTTCCCTCCACTCTTCCTTCCACCCTATCTTCCACCTCAGCTGAGGCTTCCGACGTCCAACCTGGGACTTCCAGCCAGGAAGAAGTGGAGGAGCCCAGCTTGAGCCAGGTATAGCATTGTTCTACAGATTTATGGTTAAAAAAAATAAATGATGTTTACTAGATTTTATTATTGATCATTAATTGCTGATTTAATAAAGTATTTTACATATCAATAGACAGTAGTGGGCAAAAATAATTGGGACAAGAATGAAAAATGCTGGGCTCAGAATGATAATCTTTTATATTTGTTAATATTCAGTTTGCAACAGTCATGAGATGAAAACTGTGTGTGACTGATGAAGAAAAAACTAAAACTATGTCCCTTTTTCATACACAGGAAGACCTCAGCCAGGAGGAGGCTGGGGAATGTGGCTCACAGGAGGAGGCTGTGGAATGTGGCAGCCAGGAGAAGGATGGGGGTTAGTGGCAGCCAGGAGGAGGCAGGGGTAAGTGGCAGCCAGGGGGTGGCAGGGCCCAGTAGGAGCCTCACAGAATTCCAGGTTCCCCCCTCTGCCTTCCAAACAAAAGACCTAGGAAGAGGAGTAACGTGGAGGTGTCATCGCTCAGGCTGATTCAGGAGGCTTCTGTGTCCCTCAGAGCCACCCTCACTCGTGAAGAGGCCTTTGCCTGCATGGCTGCCACCAAACTGCAGGACATGCAGGAGGGCCAATGCCTCATGTGAGTAGGAAATCCTTTATAAGGGGCACCTTAATAAATTTGTTTTTTTATTAATAATACTCGCCTATGTGTGTTTTCCTTCAAAAAGGACAGTTTGTTTGTGAGGAAACAGGTACATTTCAAAAATACAATGTGAAATTAACAAGAGACACCAACAACTAACCTCCTTGAGATTAAATAATACAAGATAATAATCGTGTTGTGGTAACTTGACACACAAAACACACCCAAAACTATTCTGGAGTTAAAAAAAAATGAATTAAAAAAATAACAGGAGATCAGGATTTAAAAAACTAAAAAAAAAAACCCAAAATCTAAAAACATAAAAAAAAAATTCCCTCCGGGAGATGTGACTAATCCAAATATTATATTCGTGAAATCATGATAAATAATAAAGAAAGACGTTTGTGAGAAGTCTGTGTGAATATGAGCAGCAAAACAACTTAATTCTTTTAGCATTATAAAGAAGAAGAGAGAGCGCTGCATTAAACAATTTAAAACATTGCAGCATGACGAAAGTGCTATATCCATTACGAACGCTAATTTTACCAGACCGAGCAGTTCCGTCTCGGAATTTATTCTGAGCATGCGTGGCACTTTGTGCGTCGGAATTGTCCACACACGTTCGGAATTTACGCGAACGGATTTTGTTGTCAGAAAATTTTATAGTCTGCTCTCAAACTTTGTATGTCGGAAATTCCGATGGAAAAAGTCCGATGGAGCCCACACACGGTCGGAATTTCCGATAACAAGCTCCGATCGCACATTTTCCGTCGGAAAATCCAACCGTGTGTACAGGGCATAAGAAAGAAAGCCATAAGAAGTCCTGTCTACAATTTGCGAGAAGCCATGTAGGGGACACAGCAAACATGTGGAAGAAAGTGCTTTTGTCAGATGAGACCAAAATTGAACTTTTTGGCCTAAAAGCAAAACACTATGTGTGGCGGAAAGCTAATGCTGCACATCACTCTGAACACACCATCCCCACCATGAAACATGGTGGTGGCAGCATCATGTTGCGGGGATACTTTTCTTCAACAGGATAGGGAAGCTGGTCAGAGTTGATGGGAAGATGGATGGAGCCAAATACAGGGCAATTTTAGAAGAATACTTGTTAGGCTCGGTTTCCACTATTGCGGCCCCAAAGTCTCGCAATTTACAGTGAGACTTTGCAATGCGATTTTTCATGCAATGTCATGCGACTGGTGAGAACCATGGGAGAACAAGTTGCACCGAAGTCAGAACAAAGTAGTACAAAAACCTTTTTTGAAGTCGCTGCGACTTGAGTCGCACCAATTAGAACGGGGACCATTGAAGTACATGTATTTTGACTTGTTCATGTTTTGGCACTCTCCAGTTCTAGTCCCCTTAAAAATCTTCAAAATACTCAACAGTATTCTCAACACTTTCATTTGGGGACCCAGCAGACATAAGTTAGCATGGAGCACGCTCAAAAACCCAACCTCCTCAGGAGGATCAGCCCTCCCAGACTTCCACTCATACAATATAGCAGCCCAACTCTCCCATTTCTATCATCTCCACAAAACAGATGGACTTAGATACCAAACTCTAACATGCAAGAAGCCAGGTAGCAGCACACATTCTCCCAAGTACTATTCAGAAGCAAGGGAGGCAGAGGGGTTGCTGACAGCCGGAACCTCCTACTATCCCACCACAAACACATATGGGAGATTGCGCTCAAAATAAACAATGCTGACATCTTCCATTCACACACACCCTTGTGGCATAATCCCCAAAACGGGAAATGACTTTAATCCCGGACGTTGACATCTGGGCCTCTAAGGGGATACTATACCTACATCAAGTAATTACCCCCCTCTGAGTACGAAATTTCCAATCTCTGAAGGACGAGTTTGAGCTGCCCCCCATATGCTATTCCGATATTTACAGATGAGGCACGCCCTTCAAACCCAATTCGCAGATGGCTTCCCAAACCCACAAACTCTTTCCCTGGTAGATGTGATCATAGGTGCAGACCCCTCCAAACTGATATCCACTATATATAATATCTTAAGAACTCATTCGGTATCACGGATTATTGATGTGGCTAGAACCAGATGGGAGGGGGATATAGGCCCCATAGAAGAATCAGACTGGGACGAGATATTGGAAAACACCAAGAAGGCTTCCCCCAGGCTCTCCGAGTGCTTGACCCAATTATACATTGTACACAAATCTTACCTTACTCCGGCGAGAATTGCCAAATACCATCCAAACTACAACCCACAGTGTCCAATATGTATATATAAAACAAGTTAGAGCTAATAGTGATGCAAAAATAGAAAATTGTGAAATAAAAATATGATGTTAACACATATTTTTAAACATTTGATACATGTCCAGATTAGATAATTAGTTAATTAATAAAAAGTCCATCTTTGTATAAACAGTTGTGATCACCACGTGACAAAACAACTAAATTACTGGCAGTAATGTCCCAAAAGTGGATGAAGGTGTTCCAGAAATAATGGACCCAAAAGCTGATGTATACCATATGGGTCAAACCAACTTGACGGCACTTTGAAACACACATATATTCTTGAAAGCCTTCAAAGGAATCCAGTGTGTAAAAACATAAGATTGTGTGAATACCACCACCCAAGTGAATGGAGGCTTACCAGAGAGTTGGGACTCACAAAGCATATAATGTGTGAGTCAAACAGGCTTGAATTGCCAACTGGCAATACCAGGGGAGCCACGAAGGCGAACTGAAGATGGAATCCTAGTGGTTCCTTCACACAGATATCTTCTCCATATAGAAGTCAAAAACATCCTCGGACATAACCCACATAGAATGAAGAAGGGGCTATATAGTGTAATTCCATAAAAAACGTAAAATTTATTTAAAGAGAAACACTACATTTCAGATGTATAAAAAGCGCTTGTGTATAAAAATGGCGGCAGTGGAGTCCTCCCGATGCGTTTCGTCACACAGGACTTCGTCTGGGGTACTTACCCACTGCAGCCATACTCCTTTATATAGATGCCAAGACCCCTGTGATGAGAATCCAGCTCTTGAAAATTTTTTAATTGTTACTTCAGGGTCCTTCAAAATGGCGGACCCGCGTGCGTTCCAAGCCTCTATATCACCCAGTTCATCCCCCTAGGGCATCACAACAACATGGCCGTGTGTCCCCGCAGCCGGAAGTATGCGACCTGACGTCGCGGCGTCTTGATTGTACTGCGGAATACATGCCATCTTGCATTCCGCAAAATCTCATACTACGCATGCGAGCGGCGCTGCGACGTCGCCACGTCGTGGTGCATGCGCACAGCGTGCCATGACGCTTATGCTTTATAGCAGGCGGCTCAGAGAAAGCCGCACGCCGGTCCGGAACAGGCACAGAAAGGAAAAACAAGGGGGTGGATCCCGTAGTGAGCAACAGCTCACCAGACCGGAAACCCCATAAAAGTGTACGCAATGGCTGCATATTGTGATCCATAAGGATTGCACAGAAAAAATGGGGCGTATAATGAAGAGAAATTGGGTAATTTTAATCCATATGATTAGAAATGATCACAGGAAAAAATAAACACAAAAAAAGTTTTAGAGTTATATTAAACTAAGGTACAAGGAAAAAAGAGAGATGGATTCTCCACAGATCACATGGCTCGCTCTTTAACCCATTATGATACATATATACACACATGTGAGGTCATAAATCACAATAAAAGTAACCATAGAAAATAAATTGAAAAATGAATTAAAAAAGGTATATGAAAATATAAAAAATATATAAAATGAAATAAATCTATAAATCATTAACAAAAACTTTAAAAAATGAAAATAAAAAACATTACATAAGATAATATATAGATATCCAACTGGTGGAGGAATAATGTCTCACATGTATAAGTTATGATTCATCTATAAAGGCATTGATATCTACCTCGACATTCATACCTTGTGGAGAGGCAGTTCATATGCCCAAAACATTTCAAGACGGGAGACCCCTCTAATTTTGGCTCCCCCCCTCCATGGTGGAACATATTTGTCTATAATGACAAATTGGGACCCTGCGGGATTACTATTATGGAATTGTTTATAATGTCTGGGTACTGTATGTTTAGGATCCCTACCTTTAATTAAGGCCATATGCTCCCCTACTCTAGTAGAAAAAGTTCTGGTAGTGCGACCTATATATTGCTTACGACACGGGCAAGTAATGAGGTACACTATATACCTTGTACTACATGTGCAGAAAGATTTTATGGTATATTTCTTCCCAGTAACGGTAGAGGAAAATTCTGTTATTGTACGTCTATCAAGTGTGTTATGTAAACATACCACGCACTTCTTACATGGATAGAAGCCTACCATGTTATGAAAAAAGGAGGGGCGAGAAGGTGGATTGATCACATTGGGAGCTATTCGACCCTGTAAGGATGGTGCCCCCCTGAATATAACCTGGGCCTCTTCTGGCAATAACGTACCCAGTATGTTGTCCTGTCTCAAAACATCCCAATGTTTTTTCACAATGTTTTTAATCTGTTTGTGCTGATTTGAGAAAGATGTTAACATAGCCCATTTAAGTTTTTCATCAGGTTCTTTCTTTGGCTTTACTTCAAGCAGAGTTTTTCTCTCGATATTCATAGCTCTTTGGATTTCGAGATCCAAATTAGCATTGTCATATCCCTTATCAATAAACTTTTGTTTTAAGGTACTTGCTTGTGTGAAAAATACATCTGTGTCTGTACAGTTCCTCCGTAGCCTAAGGAACTGGCTTCGCGGAACTGCATTTAGCCAGGATCTATGGTGACAACTATTTGTGGGGATGAAGCCATTACGATCAGTGGGTTTGAAATATATGTTAAATTTAAACCTATTTTCCACTATCTCTATCTGTAAATCAAGAAAGTGTATCTTAGTTTTACTGGCTTCATATGAAAGGGAGATGCCTCTATCATTAGCGTTCAAACATTCAAAGAACTATTTGAGTGTTTCGAACATTCCATTCCATAGGAGGAGGATGTCGTCTATATACCTAGCCCATAGAACTAATGAAGTAGTACCATGGGAATAGACGACATCCTCCTCCCATTTGGCCATAAACAAGTTCGCAAGGCTAGGTGCGAACTTGGCACCCATGGCTACTCCCCGTTGTTGGAGGTAGTAGCCCTGGTTAAACCAAAAGTAATTGTGTTTGGTTGCGAACTCAAGCAGTTCTATTAGATAATCGCATTGAAACGCTGCAAGGGAATGTTTACGGTTCAGAAAATGTTTAACTGTTTCTATACCTTTCTCGTGTGGTATACATGTGTACAATGATGCCACGTCCGCAGTGGCTATAATGCATCCTTCCTGTATATTGACATTTTCCAGGAGTCTGATAGTGGAGCCCGTATCCTTCAGATATGAAGATGTTTTTTTCACTAACGGATGTAGATAGAAGTCTATGTATTTACCGATTCTAGCCGTAATGGAATTGATACCACTAACGATCGGTCTTCCGGGGGGACATGTAGGATTTTTGTGGACTTTAGGTAAATAATATATTGTAGGGATTCTGGGTGCTGTAGGGACCAAGAAAGCTTTTTCTTTTTTACTTAGAATTTTTAAATCGTAACCCTTCAGAATGAGTTGCTGTAATTGTTTTTTATATAAATTGGTGGGATTATTGGGAAGTATCTGGTAAGTACCTGGTTCATTTAAAATTCTTAACATTTCCTCTTCATATTGACTCTTGTCAAGAACCACTATTCCCCCTCCTTTATCCGTGGGGCGGACCACCACATTTTTATGTGCGCATAACGATTCCAATCCATTTTTTGATAATGGGGAATGACGGATGCGTTTAATAGGTAATTTGGAAAGGTCATTGAGAACAAGATCCCTAAACATTTTCACAGCTGAAGCTACAGGGACAGGAGGAGAAAAGAGAGACGGATTGGCTAGTCCCGAATGGACTGTTCCTGAAGTAGCTGCCGGAAAATCTGTGCGTACAGGGTTTGAAGTCAAATATCTCTGAATATTAATCTTACGTACATATTTGTGAATGTCGATAAAAGTATGAAATTTATCTAATTTTTTGGGGGGAGCATACTTAAGACCCTTGTCTAACACAGACAATTCCGCTTCCGTCAGTGTTTGTGAACTTAAATTGAAGACACCATGGCCAATCAAACTCTTTTTCTCTTTTCTCCTTTGTAACCTCCTCCCCCCTCTGCAGCCTCTCTTAGGTCTGGACCTCGCTTCCTTGTATGTCGGTCCTCGTGAAAACCCTGATTTTCATGATAATTAGAATTATGTACATATGGAGATTGATCAATATTTTCCCTCCTGCGTTCGGGACTGTACTCATCTCTAAGAGGTGTATATCAATTATAAATGGGGACTGGAGAAGGATAGCGATAATGTAAATTATCCCTATGATACATATCTGAACGTGCCTCTTGCCTTCTTAGTGAGGAAGGGTATGGCTGATTATTGTAGGTACAAGGAAAAGGCGCAAAAGTCTGGAAAATATCTAGCAACATCACAGTAAACAGCATACAATTTTAAAAACATATATGTACAATGTATAAAAGAATCAGCATGAATAGTCCATTAGGGGTCCATGTAACAAGTCTGTATGGAAAGGAATAAATATATAGTCCACAAGCAGGGCTGCCTTCCAAGGAACTGAAACCAAGCTCCAGAATCTATAGAAAAAACACAAGGAACGGAGGCGCCTCTGGGTGTAGTATAAAAGGCCGTTTTTTATTTTTAAAAGCAATGTGCAAACAACTCACATTTTGGTAGTGTAAAAAAAGCATCTAGGAAGCCAGAGGAGTAATCCATCAAGGGGCAGTTCATCTGGTGGGTCACAGTGGTGCTGGCAGGTCTGCGTGTAGCTCCTGGTATACTGCTAATGCCGGCCGCGGTAGTGATGTACATCCAGATGAGGCTTGGAACGCAGATGGAGGGCAAGCGCACAGCTGTGACGTCACAGGGCCACGACGCGTTTCCTGAGCGTACGGGCTACGATATTCTGGTAGCCACGCTCCTTCGTCAAGCTATAGATAGATAGTATAACTGGCTTATGTAGACAGGAAGGGAAGGAAGGGGGAGGGAGAAAGGAGGGGGAAGGAGGGGCCAGAGTAAGCATATTAAGGGACAAATGTGGTTTCATATAAAAACAGTGGACAATTAATCAGGACTGAGCTGTTATTTTACAGAATTCTTTTAGAAATATTATAACAGGAAGAAGGCTGTTATTTGGGGTGTATATATATATATATATATATATATATATATCATAAAGCAAATAAAATTTAATGTAATGAATAAAGGGTAATAAATAAAAAATAAAAAATAAATAAAATAAAAAATAATAATAAGAATAATAAAAATGATAATGAAAAAAAAAAAAATTATCAATCATTATTTAAAAAAATGAGCAATTGTTAATTATTTAAAAAGATAATTATTGGGTTAGAACAATTGTTTAGAGGCACTCTCAAGATCACGGTGCAATATAGCAATGTACTGGAAAATAAATTTATAATATCGTGGCGATCTCAATGCTCTCATTTATACCCCCAGGCGAAAGTACATCTAAGGTGTAAATCCAATAGGTCTCGCGGGCGCAAAGTTTCTTGAATCTTTCTGCGGCCGAAAAGGATCTGGGAATCTGTTCGATGACCCAAACTTTAAGGCCCACCGTGGAGCTCTGGTGGGCCATAGCAAAATGCCTTGGGACACTATGGGGGTCAGTGCCCCCTTCAATTAATCTTCTGTGCTCGCCAAACCTTTGTCTCAGGGTCCTAATTGTTCGGCCCACATAGATTAGGCCACAAGGACAAGTTAGGCCATAGATGACAAAGTCGGACGAGCAGTTGAAGAATTCCTTAAGTCCATACGTCTTGCCCTTAGTGGTAAAAAACTTCTGTCCATGTTGGACAAACATGCAGGTTTTACATAAAGCCTTACGGCATTGGTACATGCCCACCAGGGGGATCAGAGTAGGTCCTAATGGTATGGCTGAAGTAGATTTTAGTTTGCTTGGTGCAATCTTGGTTTTTAAATTTGGAGCCCTACGGTAGATAACTTTTAGGCGAACAGGAAGAGAGGTTTTTAGATGGGGATCTTGATATAAGATCCCCCAGTGTTTTTCCAAAATTTTCTCCATGTGTTTATATTTGTAATGAAAAGTGGTTATAAACCTACTTGAATAGTCCTGTGGAGGTTGATTGTTTTTCGGAGGCTTCCCATACAAATAATGGTTGTAAGCTTCCTCAACTAAGGTTTCTGGATACTTTTTTTCAAGGAATTTTCTTTTTAAAGTTTTGCCGCGTTCGGCATAATCAGAATCCTTGCTACAATTCTGCCGAAGACGGCAAAACTGTCCTTTTGGAATATTCGTGATCCATTTTGGAAGGTGGCAGCTCTCGAAGTGTAAAAAGGAATTACCCGTTGTAGGCTTGATGTAATTTCTAGTAATGATACTGGCACCTTCATGTCCTAATTCAAGATCCAAAAAGGCTATTATAGTAGGATCTGTAGCTGACGTAAAAGACAACCCGTACGGGTTGTTATTACAATGTTGGACAAAGGTGGTGATCAACTCAGTGTCTCCATCCCAGATAATTATCAGATCATCAATGTATCTCCCAAAGAATATTATATTAGCTGCAAAGGGATTGTTTTGGTAAATAAAGTTGTTTTCCCATAAACCCATAGCCAAGTTAGCATATGAGGGGGCAAAATTGGCCCCCATAGCTGTTCCCTGTATTTGTTGGTAATACTCGTTGTTGAACGAGAAATAATTGTGCGTCAGGCAAAATCTAGTGGCTTCCACGATGAACTTTGCCTGGCACATATTGATAAGAGGATCAGAAGACAAAAACTGTTCTAAAGCCATAAGGCCAAAATGGTGAGGTATGGAAGTATATAGTGAACACACATCAAGTGAGAGCCAAACATAGGTGGGCTCCCACTTGTACGGTGATAATAGTTCCAAAAGGTGGATACCATCACGAATATATGATTGCAATTGGGATACTATAGGTTGCAGGAACTGGTCTATATATAGGCTGAAGCCTGTCGTCACGCTGTCCATCGCTGCTACGATAGGCCTGCCCGGAGGGTCTTGTAGGCTTTTATGGATCTTAGACAGGTGGTAAAAATAAGGTATCTGATAGAAGTTCTTATGCAAAAAGGAGCTCTCTATTTTGGTGATGATACCTTCTTGGAGGGCAGAGGAAATCAGTAGATCAGCCTCTGCAGCATAATCAGCTGTGGGGTCCTTGGTGAGTTTGACGTATGTCGTTGTGTCAGACAGTAGTCTATATGACTCCCTCAAGTAGTCGGATTTATTTTGGAGTACTATACCACCTCCTTTATCTGCTGATTTGATAATCAAATCTTCATTGTGAATTAATTGATCAAGTGCTTTTATCTCTGAGGGTAATAAGTTATTGGATTTGGGAGCAGAGGTGGATTCGCAGAGTTTCTTGAGATCTGCAAAAACAACTCTGTAAAAAGCTTCTATATATGGGCCTTTTGACCGAGTAGGGAAAAAGATGGATTTGGGCTTGAGTGTAGTATGAACAATAGGAGGCAATGACATAAGGTGCTGCGAAAGTGATCACTATTGGATACATCAAGGTCGTCAATATCCAAAGACAGTTCTGAATTAGATGTAGGTGAGGTTATGGTAGAAGTAGTAGGAAGGATAGTATTACAATTGCTGATGGTGTTTTTTTCTTTTTCAGATTGAATATGAAAATGCCTCTTCAAAGTGAGGTTCCGGATATAGCCATTAAGATCCTTGAAAAGGGTGAAAGGATTGGGTTTATTCGTGGGTGCAAAGTTTAATCCACGGCTCAGAAGGGACAGATCTGCATGGGCTAGGGTACAGGAGGACAAATTAAATATTTTTATAGTTTGGGGCATTTGGGTGTGTTCTTGTTGTTTCTTGCCCCGTCCTCCTCTGCAGCCTCTTCTATGAGCTTTCTTTTTCGGGAGGTTGGAACCAGAGGAGGACTGAGCACTAAAAAAGGAGAGGGAGTAGGACAGCCTACATTAGATGGTATATTAGCGGGAGGAGTTACCGACAATGGAGCACAAGAGCATGATTTTCTTGGGGATGGGAATATCCCGGTTGGTAAAAGTGTCTGTTGGTTAGGCTTCGATTGAACAACTGTATCTATGTTGTTGCAATGAACAGTAATGACATTAGGGGTGTCTGTGGCCGAAGCTGGAAGGGCTGGAATGGGAGAAGAAGATTGGGTGGTTATTGATGAGTGAGAGAACCTGTTATAGAACTGATGGAGGGCATCAATAAGCTCTTCCTTTTTGTTATTTTTGATATTTCTAGTATGTGATCCAAGAGTTGTCTGGTTTCTTGGAAATTGATAAGGAGACCTTTGCTGGAGGGCACTGGAATTGGAATTATCTTGCTTACGACAACCTATAGTGCTGCATACTGGTTTTTAGTCTAACATCACGTACACGCATAGGTCATAGGTAACGTGTGATTTGTTCATACATCAGCTTTTGGGTCCATTATTTCTGGAACACCTTCATCCACTTTTGGGACATTACTGCCAGTAATTTAGTTGTTTTGTCACGTGGTGATCACAACTGTTTATACAAAGATGGACTTTTTATTAATTAACTAATTATCTAATCTGGACATGTATCAAATGTTTAAAAATATGTGTTAACATCATATTTTTATTTCACAATTTTCTATTTTTGCATCACTATTAGCGCTAACTTGTTTTATATATATATGGTTTATTAGCAAAATTTCTATTTGCGTTGTTAGCTGCTTGCAATTGTGAGTAAGCGCATGGTTTTTTGTTTTTTAGTACACGCACATTAGAAGTTACACTATTGCAGCTACTCACTATGGATATATTTGATTTTCGGGCCTCCCATAAAGTCAATACAGAGGGGGTATTTATCGCCACAGGGAGCGATACTGAGATCAGTGGGTTATTCCTTAGACTCAAAAATGTCATGACAACCGAACTTCACTTACGGTGGGATCTGGCATTTTTACAACAATATATTTTAGAGAAAATGGTTCCGAGAAGCCTCCGATGGGAGGTACAACCACAGCAAGGAGAAACAGATTTGGAGTCATGGTTTGATTATTTTAATGATGCAGGTACCAACTTTCTAAATCTGCTTATTTCTAAAAAAAACACTAAACTCCTTAGCATGGATAGAAAGATCAAAGAATTGAAAGATAAACTTTCGGTTCATAAAAATTCTCTGGAGTATAATACTCTGTCCTCCAACCTCCAGAGTCATCTGGAGAAGGAGGACCGAGATCAAAAACATAAAAAACAGAAGAAATACTCCAGAGATGTGGGGGACTACAGAACTAATATGGTGTTTGAATGGCAAAAACTCTACACGGTCACCCCTCCTATGGAGGTGGCTTTGAACACTGCGGAGGGCGGCACCTTAACAGGTGTTCCACCTTCAGCGCCAACCGCAGCGTCACAGGCCAATTCCAAAACAGGTGGTCCCCGTGGTCGTGACACCCTCAGAGGGCGAGATAAACATGATGATGTACCTCGCCTTTCTCAACAGAGGATATATCACGACAATCCCCATAACCCTAGAAACTCCCATAGAGGGAGAGGTAATCAAAGGGGTAACACAAGGGGAAGGGGTAACCCCAGGGGTAATACTTATCACTCACAAGCCCATACATACCAGAACTACAATAATCAGCCCTACCCTTCCTCACCAAGAAGGCAAGAGGCACGTTCAGATATGTATCATAGGGATAGTTTACATTATCGCTATCCTTCTCCAGTCCCCATTTATAATCGATATACACCTCTTAGAGATGAGTACAGTCCCGAACGCAGGAGGGAAAATATTGATCAATCTCCATATGTACATAATTCTAATTATCATGAAAATCAGGGTTTTCACGAGGACCGACGCACAAGGAAGCGAGGTCCAGACCTAAGAGAGGCTGCAGAGGGGGGAGGAGGTTACAAAGGAGAAAAGAGAAAAAGAGTTTGATTGGCCATGGTGTCTTCAATTTAAGTTCACAAACACTGACGGAAGCGGAATTGTCTGTGTTAGACAAGGGTCTTAAGTATGCTCCCCAAAAAAAATTAGATAAATTTCATACTTTTATCGACATTCACAAATATGTACGTAAGATTAATATTCAGAGATATTTGACTTCAAACCCTGTACGCACAGATTTTCTGGCAGCTACTAAATACATAGACTTCTATCTACAACCGTTAGTGAAAAAAACATCTTCATATCTGAAGGATACGGGCTCCACTATCAGACTCCTGGAAAATGTCAATATACAGGAAGGATGCATTATAGCCACTGCGGACGTGGCATCATTGTACACATGTATACCACACGAGAAAGGTATAGAAGCAGTTAAACATTTTCTGAACCGTGAACATTCCCTTGCAGCGTTTCAATGCGATTATCTAATAGAGCTGCTTGAGTTCGCAACCAAACACAATTACTTTTGGTTTAACCAGGGCTACTACCTCCAACAACGGGGAGTAGCCATGGGTGCCAAGTTCGCACCTAGCCTTGCGAACTTGTTTATGGCCAAATGGGAGGAGGATGTCGTCTATTCCCATGGTACTATTTCATTAGTTCTATGGGCTAGGTATATAGACGACATCCTCCTCCTATGGAATGGAATGTTCGAAACACTCAAATAGTTCTTTGAATGTTTGAACGCTAATGATAGAGGCATCTCCCTTTCATATGAAGCCAGTAAAACTAAGATACACTTTCTTGATTTACAGATAGAGATAGTGGAAAATAGGTTTAAATGTAACACATATTTCAAACCCACTGACTGTAATGGCTTCATCCCCACAAATAGTTGTCACCATAGATCCTGGCTAAATGCAGTTCCGCAAAGCCAGTTCCTTAGGCTACGGAGGAACTGTACAGACACAGATGTATTTTTCACACAAGCAAGTATCTTAAAACAAAAGTTTATCGATGAGGGATATGACAATGCTAATTTGGATCTCGAGATCCAAAGAGCTATGAATATCGAGAGAAAAACTCTGCTTGAAGTAAAGCCAAAGAAAGAACCTGATGAAAAACTTAAATGGACTATGTTAACATCTTTCTCAAATCAGCACAAACAGATTAAAAACATTGTGAAAAAACATTGGGATGTTTTGAGACAGGACAACATACTGGGTACGTTATTGCCAGAAGAGGCCAAGGTTATATTCAGGGGGGCACCATCCTTACAGGGTCGAATAGCTCCCAATGTGATCAATCCACCTTCTCGCCCCTCCTTTTTTCATAACATGGTAGGCTTCTATCCGTGTAAGAAGTGCGTGGTATGTTTACATAACACACTTGATAGACGTACAATAACAGAATTTTCCTCTACTGTTACTGGGAAGAAATATACCATAAAATCTTTCTGCACATGTAGTACAAGGTATATAGTGTACCTCATTACTTGCCCGTGTCGTAAGCAATATATAGGTCGCACTACCAGAACTTTTTCTACTAGAGTAGGGGAGTATATGGCCTTAATTAAAGGTAGGGATCCTAAACATACAGTACCCAGACATTATAAACAATTCCATAATAGTAATCCCGCAGGGTCACAATTTGTCATTATAGACAAATATGTTCCACCATGGAGGGGGGGAGCCAAAATTAGAGGGGTCTCCCGTCTTGAAATGTTTTGGGCATATGAACTGCAGACTTTCTCTCCACAAGGTATGAATGTCGAGGTAGATATCAATGCCTTTATAGATGAATCATAACTTATACATGTGAGACATTATTCCTCCACCAGTTGGATATCTATATATTATCTTATGTAATGTTTTTTATTTTCATTTTTTAAAATTTTTGTTAATGATTTATAGATTTATTTCATTTTATATATTTTTTATATTTTCATATACCTTTTTTAATTCATTTTTCAATTTATTTTCTATGGTTACTTTTATTGTGATTTATGACCTCACATGTGTGTATATATATATCATAATGGGTTAAAGAGCGAGCCATGTGATCTGTGGAGAATCCATCTCTCTTTTTTCCTTGTACCTTAGTTTAATATAACTCTAAAACTTTTTTCGTGTTTATTTTTTCCTGTGATCATTTCTAATCATATGGATTAAAATGACCCAATTTCTCTTCATTATACGCTCCATTTTTTCTGTGCAATCCTTACGGATCACAATATACAGCCATTGCGTACACTTTTATGGGGTTTCCGGTCTGGTGAGCTGTTGCTCACTACGGGATCCACCCCCTTGTTTTTCCTTTCTGTGCCTGTTCCGGACCGGCGCGCGGCTTTCTCTGAGCCGCCTGCTATAAAGCATAAGAGTCATGGCACGCTGTGCGCATGCGCCACGACGTGGCGACGTCACCGCGCCGCACGCATGCGTAGTATGAGATTTTGCGGAACGCAAGATGGCATGTATTCCGCAGTACAATCAAGACGCCGTGACGTCAGGTCGCATACTTCCGGCCGCGGGGACACGCGGCCATGTTGTTGTGATGCCCTAGGGGGATGAACTGGGTGATATAGAGGCTTGGAACGCACGCGGGTCAGCCATTTTGACGGACCCGGAAGTGACTATTGTGATGCCCTAGGGGGATGAATTAGGTGATATAGAGGCTTGGAATGCACGCGGGTCCGCCATTTTGACGGACCCGGAAGTGACAATTAAAAAATTTTCAAGAGCTGGATTCTCATCACAGGGGTCTTGGCATCTATATAAAGGAGTATGGCTGCAGTGGGTAAGTACCCCAGACAAAGTCCTGTGTGACGAAATGCGTCGGCAGGACTCCACTGCCGCCATTTTTATACACAAGCGCTTTTTATACATCTGAAATGTAAGTGTTTCTCTTTTAATAAATTTTACGTTTTTTATGGAATTACACTATATGGCCCCTTCTTCATTCTATGTGGGTTATGTCCGAGGACATTTTTGACTTCTATATGGAGAAGATATCTGTGTGAAGGAACCACTAGGATTCCATCTTAAGTTCGCCTTCGTGGCTCCCCTGGTATTGCCAGTTGGCAATTCAAGCCTGTTTGACTCACACAGTATATGCTTTGTGAGTCCCAACTCTCTGGTAAGCCTCCATTCACTTGGGTGGTGGTATTCACACAATCTTATGTTTTTACACACTGGATTCCTTTGAAGGCTTTCAAGAATATATGTGTGTTTCAAAGTGCCGTCAAGTTGGTTTGACCCATATGGTATACATCAGCTTTTGGGTCCATTATTTCTGGAACACCTTCATCCACTTTTGGGACATTACTGCCAGTAATTTAGTTGTTTTGTCACGTGGTGATCACAACTGTTTATACAAAGATGGACTTTTTATTAATTAACTAATTATCTAATATGGACATGTATCAAATGTTTAAAAATATGTGTTAACATCATATTTTTATTTCACAATTTTCTATTTTTGCATCACTATTAGCGCTAACTTGTTTTATATATATATATGGTTTATTAGCAAAATTTCTATTTGCGTTGTTAGCTGCTTGCAATTGTGAGTAAGCGCATGGTTTTTTGTTTTTTAGTGTCCAATATGTGCTGGCTACCCATGTACTTTCTTACACCTAATAAGGTCTTGCCCAGCGATCCAAAACTACTGGGCACAAATTATAAAATTTCTGCATGACCACATGGGCTCTCCCCTACAACTGGACCCAAAGTCCTGTTTACTATGCCTACTTCCAGACATTTCTATTGATACGTTTCTAGCCACCTTCCTGTACTAAATCCTTTTTAGTGCACAGAAGCTAGTGGCCCGCCACTGGATGCGAACTACCCCCCCTACTCATCAGGCCTGGATCAGGGCAATTAATTTGAATCTGCCATATAAGAAAGTCATTTACCGGCACCGGGGCTGTCCCACCAAATAAAACAAGGTCTGGAATAAGTGGCTCGACACCCCAGACACATGCACTGAGTAGGCCTGTACCCCATAACAAATATTGGGGGATGAGAAATACCCCAAGGTACCTGCAAGTATCATACCGTACTGCAAACTGATAAATGTTTATGTGAGTCCCCAGCGCAGGGTGATGAAATACAACCTGATAAATATGATAACGACCCCAAAAACACCTCCAAGACGACCACTGCCTTGCTAAAGAAGCTAACGTACGACGTACGAAGTGTTGGTTAACACATTCAATACCGGGCACTTTTCCCCCCTTCCTGCCCAGGCCAATTTTTTCATCTTTCAGCACTGTCGCACTTTTAATGACAATTGAGCGGTCATGCAACACAACTAGAGCTTTCTTTGGTGGTATTTAATCATGGCTGGGTTTTTTACTTTTTGCTCATTAAACGAAAATTACTCAAAGTTTAAAAAAAAAAAACATGTTTTCTTTGTTTCTGTTATAAAATTGTTCTTCATAAATGTAGGTCAAAGTGTATTCTGCTACATTTCTTTGGTGAAAATAACCCAAATCAGTGTATATTATTTAGTCTGTGTGAAAGTTATAGAGTCCACAAACTATGATAAATATCTAAAAATTATTCAATCCTGATGTACTGAATGATCTCATTTCTGGAGGCCTGAAAACGCCAGGACAGTACAAATACCCCCCAAATTACCCCTTTTTGAAAAATAGACAGTCCAAGGTATTTAGTAGGAGGCATGGCGAGTTTTTTGAACTTGTAATTTTTTTGTCATAATGTTTTGGAAACAAAAATAAAAAATTCCAGTGCAGTACAGCTTTATTATATAATTGGTGTGGCAGTGATCAGGGACACTGACTGGTGACAGTGTTTTTTTTTTACGATTTCTTTTTTTAACACACTGTGACCAGTGCAATATAATGTTACCATAGTAACATTGTTCTACTCTGGGGAAGTGATCAGGTTTTGTTTTTTTTGTTTTTTACATTATGATTGCTTATAGCAGTGCATTACATTGCTATAAGCAAGCATTTTACTGAACAAAACTGATTCATTCAGTTTGTTTTGTTTTGATTATCTGTGATTGGCCAGAGCCAATCAAATGATACAGATGGGCTGTGATTGGCCCTGCCTGTACCATGTGACCACACTGACCAATCACAGCTAGCAACACAATTGTACACAATGGATGGCATAAAAGGAAGCCATCCATTGTTTACAGCTGTCATGTGACCTGCTGTGATTGGTCACAGCTGTCACATAATATCGGCAACGAGCCAGTACACTGATCAGTCATTGGCTGTGTTCGTGGATGCAGCCGGTGACAGATCTCACCGCTGCATGGCCGAGGCACGATCTGGCAGGACATCATATGATTTCCACCCAGATCGATGAGAGACCTGCCCAGCCGTTACTTTGCTAGAGGCTGGGCAGGAACTGGTTAAATTACTGAACAGGCATAATTCCTGCCTATGCTCCTATTCTGAGGACAGGGGTAAATAGAAATGGTGGTTGCGTCTGTCTCTAACTGAGATGTGACTTTAATAGTAAAGGTATTATTAGTCTTAATAAATATAGGTGCCCATGCAGCTAAATGACTGGAGCATGATACAGCCTCTAATATTAATAAGAAAGTTGAGACTCCACTTCTTACACACATAAAAAAAACTAGCTAAGCTGGGACAGTGGTAATAACATTTAAAGTGGAAGAAAAGGCTTGTGTTCAATTACCTCCCCACAATCAGTTAAACAATGTAAGTCCAGCGTTTTGTTTTATACAATTTTTAAGATCTGTTTGTCCCTTTTTTTCCCAATACAATGCATTGCAGTCATGTGACTGCAATGCTTCTCCATTCATACAGTTAAGACGTGTCTCGTTCCTTCTGTTCCTCTTGTCAAAGCACTCTTGCTTTTGCATCCTCATTTATCTGAAAACATATTACATCTAGGACAGGGCTGATTGGGGCTGTGCTGTGCTACCTGTACAGATATCAACAATGGTACAAGGAAGTTCCTGCGAGCAACCATATTCAGCTGCACAGGCAAGCTGTTGTGGGTGTAGCAGAGCAGAATTGCAGAATGTCTAGATTAAATTGCTGTTTCAAATCAGACATTTAGCAATTCCAAAACTGCATATAATAAATGTTTTACACATTATAAATAGAAATAAAGGGTAGTTTTTTCATTTTTAACTGGAATTCCACTTTAACTAAACTGAAATTGTCTGGTATAATTGTGTTGCTGGTACAGCAAAAGCATAAAAAATATATAAATTTATTAACAAACAGAAGCCCAGAATTATTCATGTTTATGCAGTCTGACTGTGTTAATAGTAGGACCTTTAATTGGGCATTAATACCAGCAAGCAATGCCAATCTGCAGCTTTTAAAGCTTAAAATATACTTTCTTAATTTAATAGCCTTAAGGGAGAAAGTAAAGGAGAGCAAATATGAAAATATCAAATTCAATTTGGGGTAACAGTTTACAAAAAAGCAATGGAACTGGAAAAGGCAACTAAATTAATAATGGGCATGGAAAATGTCAGTCATGAGGAAAATTGACTAAACTGAATTTATTCTGCTTGAGAAAAAGTGAAAAAGGGTAGGGTGATATGACCACCTTGTATAAATGTATAAATAGCCCATATAGAAATATCAGGTGGCCACTTTAGGATGCCTACAAAAGACACAAGGGCCTTTTTTTTACAATTTGGGAAAAAGGATTAACCTATAAAAATATGAATGGTCTTTCAATAAGATCTAAATCCAAGAGTCAGTAGATTGATTTAGATGCAATTCTAAAGGCACATTTTAATGGGGACTAAAGAAATAATGTAGAAGCATGCTGATCCAGAGATCTGATTGCCAGTGTAACTTTTTTTGCCTTCCTCTAGAACCCACATATCAAACACAAGGCCCCCAGACTCGATCCAGCCCACCAGACCTTGTCATATGGCCCTTCGCTCAGTTTTCCATTCCACCACCCGCAGCTCTCATCCTCTGCTCCGGCTCCCTGCTGTCACTTGTAAACCCAGAAGTCTTCTGTGTTTACAAGGAACAGCTTTGCTCTCAGCAGCTCCTGGAACTAACAGATCCCTGCACGTACTTACGTTGGGACACGGCAAGGACAGATCTCCAGAATCTGAGAGAGAATGATGTTCCTGCAAGCTGAGGCAGAGCTGCCTACACAGGGAGGTACTAGAGCTGTGCCTGGTAGGAGAGAGAGATGTGAGGAAGCTTTGGTAGGAGGGGGTTGGGACCGGGTTGCACATTGTGCATAGCGTACCCTTAAACCCTGTGCTCTGTACCCTGCACACCTCTGACCTCTGAACTCTTTATTTAATGCATTCTTCAATTCTGCACTCTGTATTTAGCGCACCCTTGAACCCTGCACTCTGTGCATAGGGCACCCCTGGAACTGCCCTCTGTACATAGCGCATCTGTGAACTCTGCACTCTGTATGTAGCACACTCCTAAACTCTGTACATAGCGTAATCCTGAACTCTGAACTCTTTACATGCACTCAAGATACTGCTGATGCAGCCCGCAACATCTTCCATGGACATGTGTCATTTTTTTTCTACCTAGTTCTCGATCATGTATAGTAGTTATTGAATGCTTTGCTAAATTTAAACATGGCTTGAAGGTCTTAGAAGTAATATTTGAATTTATAGGTTATTGGTATATTTAACCAAATACCTACATTATTGGTGTTACCCTCTGTTCTCATCCATTCCCTTTCTGCTTGTCACCTATCTCAGCTATTTAACTCCCAACCCTCTATGCTGTCAGTGAGGTACTGTGTTACACCTACAGTATGTCACCTATGGTCAGAGTGTGTGTGTGTGTGTGTGTGTGTGTGTGTGTGTGTGTGTGTGTGTGTGTGTGTGTGTGTGGTGGGGGGGAATAAAGCCAGACATTTGTTCTTTGTAACTTCCTCCCTCCCTACTTCATGCATCACTATTTAAGCTTTCAAGACTAGTCCAAATCCAAAAGGTGGCTTTTTCAAAACTTTTCTATATGGACATTGCCTATAGTGTATCACACTTTCTACATTTGAGATAAAGCAAGAGTCCTCTAATAGGAAAAAATAATCATATTACTAAGGAAAGAGTCTGGGGTACACTGGTGCACCACAGCAATGCCTGGATGATAAACTGGGGTTTTGAACAGGTAAGACTCGTTTCCTGTTTACATCTTAAGGCATATTTTTTCATTTTGATTTGAGCCCAGGTAAGATCGGCTTCACATTGCATAGTTACTAAGGATGAGCTCAGGCATGTTTGCAAACAGCAAGTGCAGAGCCCGCCAGGAAGTTGGCACTGTGGTGCACTAATCACAAGCAGTGAGACATTGTCCCAATGTCAGAGATCGGGAAATGTCTCACTGCCTGTAATTAGCGCTCCCCAGTGCCGACTTCCTGGCGGGCTCTGCACGTGCTGCTTGCGAACGCGCCTGAGCTCATTCTTAATAGTTGGCTTGTCTCCCCTGAAGCAATCAGTCATACCAGCAACAGTAACACTGCATACCAACATAAAAAACAATATTCTTCCTTTAATAAAATAGCCAGCAGGAACAAGTTCTAGTCGTTTTTTGAGCTAGACATAGCTTTTTCAGGAAACTGTCTTTGAGAAAGCACTGCGCCTTGCACAAAACAGGTCAGCCTAGTACTTTTTCCTGCTTTCTATTTTAATAAAGGAAGATCAATATTTTGCATCTAGCTGCATCATGTTACTGTTGCTGGTACAATAGTGTACCATGTTATTTAGAAATTTAGTGACCATAAATCCATGAAAATATGACTTTACCACCTTAATTATTTTATCCCCTCTGTATGTTGCAATGTGGCTTTCAAAGAAAAAAAAAGTTCTCCTATAATCAAAAGCAAACTTTCACTTTCGCAAAATTGTACTTATGCAAAATTCAGTTTTCTATCAGGAACGTTGTTGAATATATAGTACTATGGGGGTATAGGAGGATGTGCAATCTATGTAACAAAAGTCAAGCAAATGCATTTTGTTTCATTATATTTACTATGTCTAATTAGAAACTAGTAAACGAAATTATATAAAACTAAAAAAATTGCACTAAAAGGGTCAAATAACTAAACTAGCAACCAGCACACCATTAGATACAAAATGGTAATATCAAATAAACCCAGAGAAACCTGATCACAGTCCAAAGTGTGTGTCTATAATAGAGTGTCCATGCGAACATAAAAAAGTCCACTCTGAATTAAAGACAAAATAATCTTCATATGGTATAAATAAAATCCTCCAAGTGAAAAAATATTGCATTCCGTGCTCCCACACCAGTGCCCAAATAAAAGGCTTATGCCACATACACACAACCGGACTTTACGGCATATTTTGCCCGGCTGACTTTTCGACGGACTTTACGATGGACTTTCCGAATGAACGGACTTGCCTACACACGATCAACCAAAGTCCGACAGATTTGTACGTAATGACATACGACCGGACTAAAACAAGGAAGTTCATAGCCAGTAGCCAATAGCTGCCCTAGCGTCGGTTTTTGTCTGTCGGACTAGCATACAGACGAGCGGACTTTTCGACCGGACTTGAGTCCGTCGGACAGATTTGAAACATGTTTCAAATCTAAGTCCGTCAAACTTTTGGGAAAACAAAGTCCGCTGGAGCCCACACACGATCAAATTGTCCGACGAAATCCGGTACGCCGAACCAAGTATGCCGTAAAGTCCGATTGTGTGTACGCGGCATTACTGGAACGGTATGACGCTCACTTGGAGGTTTTTTTTCTACACCATATGAAGATTATTTCATCTTTAATTCACAGCAAACTTTTTTTTTTGTTTGGATAAACATTCTATTATAGACACACACTTTGAACTGTCAACAGTTTTATTTTTGTTTCATGAGCGTTGCACTTGCAGTTTGTTTTTGTTTTTTAAACTAAACTATATACATCCAAATATGCTACCAAATTAAAGCCTTATGTCCTGAACAATGGTGTATAATAAATGCTACAGTAGACATTTCAGAATAATTCCATCTTTAAAATTAAAAGGAAAACCCTGTGGGACTCAAGGTGGATATAAGGAGGAAGCAGATAAAAAAGGTTAACTGGGTTACAATTTGCAAATCTGTAATGCTGTTTAGCCTATTAATTAATGGTTTTGCTTCTAAGGCTGGATTCACACCTATGCAATTTTAGTGCTTTTTGCATTTTGCAGATTTGCACTACAGAATGTGTTCCATAGGAAACCATGTTAAATGGACTGTAGTGCAAATCTGCAAAATGCAAAAAGCACTAAAACTGCATAGGTGTGAATCCAGCCTTAGAGATTGAACTGCATGTTGACAGTTAGCTCATTAGCATTAGGTTGAATTCAATGTGCTGCTCATGAGATGATTGCCAACAAGCAGTTAAATCTTGCAACAGCAAAGAGATTTTATCGCCGCACACCAGCCCCAGCCTTATGCCTCGTACACACTTAGTGAAGCTTAGTGAAGAATGTGAAACTGTGGTAATGTCCACTCTTGTGCAGGGGATTGAACGAAACTAAAGCCTCGTACACACGATCGGATTTTCGGCAGACAAAGCATCAGACTTTTGTCCGAAGGGAGTGTGGCGGAAACTTGTCTTGTATACTAACGGCACACAATTGTCAGCTAACAAACAGAAAAGTAGTAACATACTACGTGGAATTTCAGCTCTTGAGCGCCACCCTTTGGGCACCTTCTGCTAATGTCGTGTTTGGTGAGCATTGATTCTGAGTATGTGTGTTTGTACATTGGACTTTTGTGTGACGGACTTGTGTACACACGATACGAAAATCAGACAACAGACCGCTGTCCACTGAAAATGTATTAGCCTGCTATCCAACATTTGTTGGCGGAAAGTTGGACAACAATTGTCTGATGGATCGTACTAACGGTCAGATGTTACACACAATTCCCTGCTGAAAATCCGATTGTTTGTACGAGGCTTTATGCTGCACATTTGCAAGAAGGAGAAATACATTTCAAACAACTGATGGAACAGATTATGAAGGTACTACTCTTTTCATATGACTGGATAATTGCAAGGTTCACTTTAATGGACCTTTAATGAAGTTCTCACTGTGTTCTAGGTTTAATTGAAGTTTCTTCATTTTATGAAAAGCATTAATCTAAAATAGAATAAAAATGTCACTCAAGTAAGTTGTCTAAGAGAGCTAATATAACCACAAAGTCTGAGAGAGTGCAGGGGCTGACATCTCTCCCCAGCTGTCTCCCAATCTGCCCTCCATGCTGTCATACAAAACATGGAGAATTCCCCAGGAGCTCACATGCTCTCTGCACATGCCAGACATTTTTACGATATGAACAGGCAAATGTGACCAACTTACGTAATAAAATGTCATTTCTATAGCTATAAGGATAGATGCAAGTGCATGTGGTAAGACAAAAGGCCATGTGTGCCCTGTCATGGTATTTAATATCATATTTGTGGACACTCTAATGTAGTGAAATAAGTATAGAAGATTTTAAATACAGTAAATACAAAAAACAAAGAATTCTTTTACAGACTGAGACATGTTAGCTAATTAAAATGTCCACATTCACATTGCTGTGTAAAGGTCTGAAACAGTTTTGACAATTTAGGTATATTCAAATTAAATGAAGTTTTTTTTTAAAAAGTACTTGGTGCTTATTATAAATCCTGTGTAAACAAATGCATGTGTCCATACAAATAAAGTGCTTTTTTTATCTTTACTCTGTGATATTATCCAACCACCTCAAGTATATGCAAATCAATATGTGCTTATATACATATTTAAATTATCAAAAGTGCTGAGTGTTTAACCGCATGTATCTATACATATAAACTAATAAGGGTTAATTGATGCCTAACATGCTAACACTACCCAAAGCAGCTCAGATAATTGCAAAATAAGATGCATGAATACAGAAATATTAAAACCTTGTAAAAGTGCTGATTACTGTGCAATATATACACTCACCGGCCACTTTATTAGGTATACCTTGCCAGTACCAGGTCGGACCCCCTTTTGCCTTTAGATCTGCCCTAACCACTTCCGGACCGCCGCACGACGATGTACGTCCAAACTTTGAAGGGGTATATCATTGTTATGGCAGCAGCTAGCTGCCATAACCCCAGTATCCCCGTTTTCGTGCGGCGGCCGGCATTCTGATAAAAGTGGTCCCTGCGGTGGATTCGCCGCAAGATTACTTTTATCGGTGGCGGGAGAGGGGCCCCCCCTCCCGCCGCGATCCGGTGCCCTCCGCCGCTTACCGGAGCCGTCGGTAGCGGCGGAGGCGATCGCATACGTCTCCGTCCTGTGCCTGGAGATGAGTGGGGCTAAGATGGCGCCCACTCGTCTCCATGACACTGCTGGGCGGAAGCGACGTCAAAACGTCACTTCCGCCCACGCCTCTTAAAGGCATATTTTTTTAAATGTCATTTTTTTTAAATGACTTTTTTTTTTTATATTGCATTTTAGTGTAAATATGAGATCTGAGGTCTTTTTGACCCCAGATCTCATATTTAAGAGGTCCTGTCATGCTTTTTTCTATTACAAGGGATGTTTACATTCCTTGTAATAGGAATAACAGTGACACAATTTTTTTTTCTAAAACAGTGTAAAAAAAAAAAAAAAATAATGTAAAATAAATAATAAAAATTTTAAAAAAATGTAAAAACCCCCCGTCCCAACGAGCTTGCGCGCAGAAGTGAACACATACGCGAGTAGTGCCCGCATATGAAAACGGTGGTCAAACCAAACATGTGAGGTATCGCCGCGACCGGTAGAGTTAGAGCAATAATTCTAGCCCTAGACCTCCTCTGTAACGCAAAGCATGCAACCTGTAGAATTTTTTAAACGTCGCCTATGGAGATTTTTGAGGGTAAAAGTTTGACGCCATTCCACGAGCGGGCGCAATTTTGAAGCATGACATGTTGGGTATCAATTTACTTGGCGTAACATTATATTTCACAATATAAAAAAATTTGGCTAACTTTACTGTTGTCTTATTTTTTTATTCAAAAAATTTAATTTTTTTCCCAAAAAAGTGCGCTTATAAGACCGCTGCGCAAATACGGTGCAAAAAAAGGTATTGCAACATCTGCCATTTTATTCTCTAGGGTGTTAGAAAAAAAAAAACATATATAATGTTTGGGGGTTCTAAGTAATTTTCTGGCAAAAAAACCTGTTTTAAACATGTAAACACCTAAAATCCAAAACGAGGCTGGTCCTTAAGTGGTTAATTCTTTGTAGCATAGATTCAACAAGGTGTTGGAAACATTCCTCAGAGATGAGATTTTGGTCCATATTGACATGATAGCATTGCGCAGATTTGTCGGTTGCACATCCATGATGTGAATCTCCCATTCCACCACATCCTAAAGGTGCTCTATTGGATTGAGATCTGGTGACGTTGGAGGCCATTGGAGTACAGTGAACTCACTGTCATGTTCAAGAAACCAGTATGCGATGATTTGAGCTTTGTGACA
The DNA here is from genome assembly GCF_042186555.1 of Aquarana catesbeiana. Classification (NCBI taxonomy): domain Eukaryota; kingdom Metazoa; phylum Chordata; class Amphibia; order Anura; family Ranidae; genus Aquarana; species Aquarana catesbeiana. The sequence continues at coordinate 196,909,407 of NC_133326.1, forward strand.
TTGCTGGAAGTAGCCATCAGAAGATGGGTACACTGTAGTCATAAATGGATGGACATGGTCAGCAATAGGGATGGGCGAATGGTTTGGCCCGAGCATAAGTTCGGGCCGAACTTTGGTTGTTCGGATGTTCTGCGAACAGCGAACAATATGCGGTGTTCGAAAGCCGCCGGAACACCGTTAAAATCTATGGGACACTAACATGAAAAATCAAAAGTGCTTATTTTAAAGGCTTATATGCAAGTTATTGTGGGGGACATCAATGCAAAAAATGTTTTTAAAAACGGCCGTTTTTTCGGGAGCAGTGATTTTTTTAATGCTTAAAGTGAAACAATAAAAATGAAATATTCCTTTAAATATCATGCCTGGGGGGTGTCTATAGTATGCCTGTAAAGTGGCACATTTTTCCCGTGTTTAGAATAGTACCACAGCAAAATTACATTTCTAAAGGAAAAATTGTCATTTAAAACTGATCGCGGCTGTAATGAATTGTAGGGTCTCGGCAATATAGATAAAACTCATAGAAAAAAGAGCATTGGATCCCCCCCAGTCCATTACCAGGCCCTTTGGGTCTGGTATGAATATTAAGGGGAACCCCGAACCAAAATTAAAAAAAAATTGCGTGGGGGGTCCCCCTAAAATCCATACCAGGCCCTTATCGGAGCATGCAACCTGACAGGCCTCAGGAAAAACCACAGAAAACCATGGCCTCAGAAAACCATGCTGATGGGGACAAGGGCCTCACCCCCACAACCCTTGCCCGGTGGTTGTGGGGGTCTGTGGGTGGGGGGCTTATCGGAATCTAGAAGCTCCCTTTAACAAGGTAATGGTAACGGGGTACAAATGTACAAAAAATAACAATGTCCTACGATGTCCATTCATCTTCTTCTTCACGCCGCGACGGACCGAAAAAGAAAAAAATCTGCCACAGATCCTCCACTATGGGAGGCTCCCGCCGTGTGATGCTTCTTCGCTGATAGGTGACCCCGCCCCCTCTGACGCCTCGGGGGGCGGGGTCACTCATTTACCTAACCGGGTGGCCCAACCCCCCTCTGACGCCACGGGGAAGCCATGGGAAAGTCCCCGTGGCTACCCCAAAGCACCTTCCCCATGTTGACGGCATGTGGCCTGGTACAATTCAGGAGGGGGGGCGCTCTCTCGACCCCTCTTTTCCTGCAGCCTTCCAGGTTGCATGCTCGGATAAGGGTCTGGTATGGATTTTGGGGGGACCCCTACGCTATTTTTTTAAAATTTGGTGCAGGGTTCACCTTAATTTCCATATCAGACCTGGTATGGATTTTAGGGGGACCCCCACGCAATTTAAAAAAAAAATTTGGTTCCCCTTAATATTCATACCAGACCCAAAGGGCCTGGTAATGGACTAGGGGGATCCCATGCTCTTTTTTTCAATGAGTTTTATCTATATTGCTGAGACCCGACAATTCATTACAGCCGCGATCAATTTTAAATTACAATTTTTCCTTTAGAAATGTCATTTTGCTGTGGTACTATTCTAAACACTGGAAAAAAGCGCAACTTTACAGGCATACTATAGACACCCCCCCAGGCACAATATTTAAAGGAATATTTAATTTTTATTGTTTCACTTTAAGCATTAAAAAAATCACTGCTCCCGAAAAAACTGCCGTTTTTAAAAAAAATATTTGCATTGATACATGTCCCCCCTCAGGTCCCCAAACACTTTTTATGACAATAACTTGCATATAAGCCTTTAAAATTAGCACTTTTGATTATTCATGTTTGTGTCCCATAGACTTTAACGGTGTTCGTGTGTTCTGCCAAATTTTTTGCCTGTTCGGTATGTTCTGGTGTGAACCGAACCGGGGGGGTGTTCGGCTCATCCCTAGTCAGCAACAATATTCAGGTAGGCCATTGCGTTTAACGGATTCAGCCTCGGAAGATTTTACCTTCCTGACCAGGGCACTTTTTGCGATTCAGGACTGCGTCGCTTTAACTGACAATTGCGCAGTCATGCGACGTTGCACCCAAACAAAATCCTTTTTTTCCCACAAATAGAGCTTTCTTTTGGTGGTATTTGATCACCTCTGTGTTTTTTTATTTTTTGCGCTATAAACAAAAAAGAGGGACAATTTTGAAAAAAAGCATTATTTTTTACTTTTTGCTATAATAAATATCCCCCAAAAATATATAGAAAAACAATTTTTTTCCTAAGTTTAGGCCGATATGTATTCTTCTACATATTTTTGGTAAAAAAAATTGCAATAAGCATATATTGATTGGTTTGCACAAAAGTTATAGCGCCTACAAAATAGGGGATAGATTTATAGCATTTTTATTATAAATTTTTTTTTTTTACTCGTAATGGCGGAGATCTGTGATTTTTATCATGACAGCGACATTATGGCGGACACATCGGACAATTTTGACACATTTTTGGGACCATTAATACAGCGATCAATGCTATAAAAATGCATTGATTACTGTAAAAATGTCACTGGCAGTGTAGGGGTTAACACTAGGGGGCGATCAAGGGGTTCATTTTGTTCCCTAGTGTGTGTTCTAACTGAAGGGGGGAGTGGACTGACTAGGGGAGATGACAGATCGCTGTTCATACTTTGTATGAACAGGCGATCTGTCACTTCTCCCCTCAAAGTTCATGCCGTGTTGCGAGCGATCGCAGGAGCCCGTCGGTCATCGAGACCGCCGGGCACTCGCATCGGCTCCGGGGGCGAGCTGCGGGCACGCGCGCACCCCTAATGGCCACCAGGGGGAGCAATGTAACATAACGGCGATTTGTGCAGCCGAGCCATGTTGCCGCAGTACAACTGCGGCAGCTGGTCGGCAAGCGGTTAAACAGTGCCCAATTGGTACTGAGGGGCTCAAAGTGTGTGAAGAAAATATCCCCCACACCATTACACCACCAGTCTGAACCGTTGATACAAGGCTGGATGGATCCATGCTTTCATGTTGTTTATGCCAAATTCTGACCCTTCTATCTGAATGTCGCAGCTGAAATTAAGACTCATCAGACCAGGCAACTTTTTTCCAATCTTCTATTGTCCAATTTTGGTAAGCCTGTACAAATTGTAACCTCAGTTTCCTGTTCTTAGCTGATAGGAGTGGCACCCAGTGTGGTCTTCTGATGCTGTAGCCCATATGCTTCAAGGTTCAATATGTTGTGCATTCAGAGATGGTATTATGGATACCTTGGTTGTAACGAGTGGTTATTTGAGTTACTGTTGCCTTTCTATCATCTCAAACCAACAGAGTATTGGTAACTGTAAGCGCAAACACACAAGTCCATATATAACAGGAGATATAAAGGGCTGAGCAACTTAGTCCATAGGGGACAGGCTGGAAGTTCAAGGGTTAATTGGTAACCGGTAATGTAATGGTTAAAGTAGGCTGGTAGGCTAGGCGGCTGCTGTCCTCAGAGAGCTGGCTCTGTGATGGATGAGAGAGGGGTAGAGAAGGAAACGCCACCTAAGTGTAGTATTAACAAATGATGTTTAATGACACCAGGTAAAAACACACTTACAGGATAAAAACATATAAAAGGCTCATCTGTATAGGTATGTGGTCCTCGGTGTTCCCTCTGATCCTGTGGTGGTGACGCTGCAGGGATGCTGGGCTGCAGAAGGTGGATTACCAGCCAGGAGCTCCTTCTGTAGCCATCAGGAAGAGACTAGGGGCTGGCGTGGAGCGCGCATGACGTCACAGGTCGTCTGTCCGCTTCTGGGTTCGGTATCCAGGGGAGGGATTGTCCAGGGAGAAGGGCTTGCAGGGAGGTTGAGAGAAGGCTACGCGCTCGGAGCCACTGCTCCTTCCATAGGCATATATATACCTATACAGATGAGCCTTTTATATGTTTTTATCCTGTAAGTGTGTTTTTACCTGGTGTCATTAAACATCATTTGTTAATACTACACTCAGGTGGTGCTTCCTTCTCTACCCCTCTATCATCTCAAACCAGTCTGCCCATTCTTCTCTGACTTCTAACAACAACAAGGTATTTTCATCCACACAGCTGCCGCTCACTGGATATTTTCTCTTTTTTGGACCATTCTCTGTAAACCCTAGAGATGGTTGTGCGTGAAAAACCCACTAGATCAACAGTTTCTTAAATACTCAGACCAGCTGTGTCCGCAAGCTCTGTCCTCCGCCCAAAGCCTCTGTGTGCCAGGCTCCGTTCCCTGCGAGCGTCGCGACGCACAGGGGCGGAGCCTGGCGGCAAATTCAAAAATGTAAAAATCATAACACATACAGTGCACTGTAATCTTACAGATTACATTACTTATGAAATTATTTCACATCCCTTTTGTCCTAATGCATTGTCCAGTGTCCTGCATGCAGTTTTATACTATAAATACTGTTCTTTCTGCCTGGAAACTGGAGTTTGTCCATAACAACCAAAAAGTGTCCCTTTACGTCAAAAGTGGTTTTAGATCAGCTAGAAAACAGCGATAGTAAATTAGAACACTTGCAGAATTGAGCGATAGTGAATCGTGGGGAGATTAATTTTATTATTATTATTTATAGTTATTTATATTTATTTATTATATTTTAATTTATGATTTTGTGTTTCAAACTTTACCATACCCGGGATATCTACTAGACTCTTGTTTGGACAGATTTAAGTGTGTTATTACTAAGAATTACAGGCCTACAATCTAAAACGCCAAATTTCTATGCAAAATAATTGTACCACTTTGAGACGCAAAAATCTGACATAATCATACCGCCAGGGAGGCTACATCCCCTTTCTTCCCCATTCTGATGCTCGGTTTGAACTTCAGCAAGTTGTCTTCACCAGGTACAGACGCCTTAATGCATTGAGTTGCTGCCATGTGATTGGCTGAATAGCAATTTGTGCTGCCAAGCAACTAAACAGGTGTACCTAATAAAGTAGTTGATACAATTTTTTTTTAAAGAAATTAATACCATTTTACTTAAAAAGTCCACTACGATTTTTCTGTAAGTTTCATCCTTTTTGTTTTCAATATTGTGTGCTCATGTTTGTCTTCCTTTTTTAAATTCTGTTTCTGTAACTATCTAAGCACTGCCTGCTTAGGGGATATTAAATAAAAATGAATAAACTGATTTTTGATGACACTAAAAAACACACCAATCTGAAGAGGTTGTGAAGCGAATGTAAAATCATCCCTGACAGTAGTTCCCTTAAGAACTACATTCAGGCAAGTATTTGCACCAGTGTCGGTGACATTACTGACGCGCATGATCAATTTGGGTAGCTCTTACTACAGTAACTTCAAGAACCTGTTGCTATGGCAGTGACAGATTCTTTAAAAATCACTGTCAGTTCTCAAATAAGGAAACGGTGGTATTTAAGACTAGTTACAAGCTGGCATACAGAAGTACACAAAGTGGGTCATGCCTGTGCTGGGAAGCTGTCTTGTATGTGACAACTTCACACAGAGCTGTATCTTGTCTCATTTAGCAGTTGGCCAGGAGATTGTAAACATAATGATAACATGTAAACTGAGATACAAGTGATGTCATTTCCCCAGTTCTCAAAAAATTAAAACCAGCCTAATTTAAAAAATAGGATTTTTAAATACAGCTTACCTGTAAAATCCTTTTCTTGAGAGTACATCATGGGACACAGAGTATTCATTACATAGTGGGTTAGATAGGCACCATCGGTTATTGGACACTGGTTAACCCCAATTAAGGAGAATTCCTCCCCTAGCTAACCCCTCCCATACGGGGAGGACCTCAGTTTTGTAGCAAAGCAATAGGTAACCATGAGCTCTGTGTCCCATTATTTACTCTTAAGAAAAGGATTTTACAGGTAAGCTGTATTTAAAAATCCTATTTTCTTGATCATACATCACAGAACACAGAGTATTCATTACATAGTGGGATGTCCCAAAGCAATGCTCATTTGAGGGGAGGGAAACACAGATCAGAAAATATAGACCGCAAACGGACCAGAGGAACTAAACTGCAGCCTGCAGTACACTGCGCCCGAAGGCGGTATCCTCTTGCCCTCTTACATCCACCTGATAGAATCTGGTGAATGTAAGGACTGAAGACCAAGTCGCAGCTTTACAGATCTGAGCCATGGAGGCCTGGTGATGCACTGCCCAAGAAGCACTAACAGCCCTAGTTGAGTGCGCTTTCACATGAAAAGGAGGAGTCTTCCTCCTTATATCATAAGCCTGAAAAATAACCTGTCTAATCCATCTAGAAAGAGTGGATTTCGACGCTGCTTGGCCTTTCTTATGGCCATCTGACAGAATAAAACAAACAATCAGTTTTCTGTATCTGAGCGGTTGCCTGCAGATAGACACTGACTGCTCTAACCACATCAAGAGTTTGCAAAGATTCTTCCTCCGCGGACTGCGGATCTGGAAAAAAGGATGGTAGGATTACATCTTGATTCAAATAGAATCCTGAAACCACCTTAGGTAAGAAGGAACGATTAGGACGCATAACAATCCTGTCCTTGTGAATAATTAAATATGGCTCTTTACAAGAAAAAGCTGCCAATTCTGATACTCTCCTAGCAGAGGATATGGCTATCAAGAAGACTAATTTTTTAGTCTTAAGTGCCAAAGGAGCCAGGTACAGTGGCTCAAAGGGTTGTCCCTGTAAAGCCGACAACACCAAATTCAAATCCCATGGGCATACTGGAGGTTTGAGTGGTGGATTCAACCGCAGTGCCCCCTGAATAAAGGCCCGGACAAGGGAATGTGAAGCAAATGGCTTCTGAAAAAATACAGACAAAGCCGAAATTTGGACTTTGATAGTGCTCAAAGCCAATCTCATTTCTAGGCCTGACTGAAGAAAGGTCAAGATTCTACTAATCATATACCTTCTAGGATGCCATCCCCTGGGTTCACACCAGGAAACATATGCCTTCCAGATTTTGTAGTAAATAAGCCTGGAGGCCGGCTTTCTGGCATTGACCAGAGTGGAAAGGACTGACTCACAGAGCCCATGGTCTTTTAAAATGTGGGTTTCAGCAGCTAAGCCGTCAAATTTAGACTTCGTAAAGCAGGGTGGCAAATCGGACCCTGTGTGAGCAGATCTGGACGGAATGGGAGAACCCAAGGCCTGCCCACTGCCATCTTTACGATCTCTGCATACCAAGGTCATCTGGGCCAAACCGGGGCTACTAAAAGGACCGACTTTGCCTCCCTTTTGACCCTTCCCAGGAACCGCGGAAGAAGTGGGTTTGGAGGGAAGGCATACATTAGATTGTACTGATCCTATGGGATAGTCAGAGCATCTGACCCCTGAGCAAGTACATCCCTTGTTCTGGACACAAATTTGTCCAGCTTCCTGTTGAATCTGGACGCGAATAGATCCACATCTGGTGTTCCCCACCTTTGACATATGGTTTGGAATATGTCGGGGTGTAGGGACCATTCTCCTGGGCATAATTGCCGGCGGCTTAAGAAATCCACTTGACAATTTTCCACTCCTGGGATGAATACCACAGACAGGCAGGGAACATGGCTTTCTGCCCATGCAAGAATGCGATTTTCCTCCCTTTGGGCATCCAGACTTCTGGTGCCTCCTTGGTGATTGATGTAAGCCACAGCCGTGGCATTGTCGGATTGTATCCAAATAGGATTACCCTGTAGCCTGTAAGACCAGTCCATGAGGGCCAAGTAAATTGCCCGAATTTCTAGAATATTGATGGGCAAGCGTCTCTCGGTTGCAGACCATCTTCCCTGCGTGCATGTTTCTTCCAGAACTGCTCCCCAGCCTGTCAGACTGGCATCTGTGGTTACGATCTTCCATTGTAGTGGAAGAAAGGCTTTGCCTTTCAAAAGATTTTTGGTTCGTAACCACCAATTGAGGCTTTTGCGTATCCTTGGGGATAGGCACATCGGAAGATCCAAGGCATGAGTCTTTTTGTTCCAAGCTGCGAGAATGCTTCTCTGCAGGGGCCTTGAGTGAAACTGGGCAAATGGAACAGCCTCGAAAGTGGCAACCATCTTTCCTAACAGTCTCATACATAGCCGAATGGATGAACTCTTTTTGCTTAATACTAAGCGGACTAGAGCTCTTACGGCCTTGACCTTTGGCTCTGGTAGAAACACCCTGCCTTGAGCGGTGTCTATGATCATTCCTAGATACTCCAAACTTGTTGAAGGTTGCAAAGAAGACTTTTCTAGGTTGATTATCCAGCCTAGTCTTTCCAAATGTCTTACTGTCTTGAAGACAGCGTGGTTCAGGTGTGCCACCGAATGCTCTATGAGTAGCAAATCGTCTAGATAAGCTACCACAGTTATGCCCTGAGCTCTTAGATTTGCTAAGAGAGGGTCTAGAATTTTTGTAAAAATTCGAGGAGCTGTAGCGAGACCAAAAGGAAGGGCCACAAACTGGAAATGGCGCTGGTCTACCGTGAACCTTAAATATCTTTGGTGAGCGGGAAAAATCGGCACATGAAGATATGCATCCTTGATATCTATTGATGCCATAAATTCTCCCCCCTGCAGGGTGGAGACCACCGAACTAATTGACTGCATTCGGAAGGATCGAATGTGTAGAAACTGATTCAGATCCTTTAGGGCTAGGATGGGTCTGACATCTCCATTTGGCTTTGGAACGGTGAAGAGATTTGAGCAGAACCCTGAACCCTGATCTTTTGGGTTCATTTCTACTATCACTCCCTGGGATAGTAAGTGATCTAAGGCCAGTAGTAGCGGTTCTCGCTTTACTGGATCTTTGGGAACTCTTGACCTTAGGAAACGAGCTGGGGGAAGATCTAGGAACTGTAGGAGCCTTTCGAGTGGGGGCGCCCCTTCACAGGGATGTTTTGGGGCTCTGCTTGACAGGCTTTCATCCCCAAGCCTTTTTTGCCCTTGGGTGGGACCCTGGGCTATTCCTCTGAAAGTAGATTGGGAAGGCTGTCACCTGCTTAGAGCCTGATGTTCCAGGGGAAGGGGAAAGAGACCGTTTGAATAATGGACGTTTACTCCTCTTAACTGGTAGGAATGTAGATTTACCACTTGTAATTTTTTGGATAAAATTATCTAGGTCATCCCCAAATAGGCGTTCCCCTTTAAATGGGAAGCCAGCTAAATATCTTTTGCATGAAAGCTCTGCTGCCCAACTTTTAAGCCAAAGGGACCTGCGCATGTGTACCAACAGGAGAGACAAACGAGATGCTTGCTGGGGAGAAACCAGAATGGCATCAATCATAAAACACAGCACCTGTGGAAGGTCTGCATAGTTCTCCACTTCCTCACTGGGAAGGAGGCCAAGCATCTGCTTAACCTGTTCCTTGAAGAATTGACACAAGCCCACAGTTGCGACTGTAGGTTGGACTACAGCACCAGCCATGGAGAAGAAGGCTTTTAATAAAGTTTCCAGCTTTTTATCAGTTGGATCTTTAAACACCTGAGCATTGTCCAAGGGACAGGTCAGGTTTTTATTCACACAAGAGACAGCCGCATCTACGAATGGGACCTCCCACTTCTTGGTGAAGCTTTCCTCCAGAGGATAAATCATAGAAAACCTTTTAGGAGGAGTAAACAGTTTATCAGGATATCCCCAGTCCTCATACAACAATTTATCCATTAAAGGATGAATTGGAAAAGAAAAGGCAGTCTGTGGGATCCTTCTGACCCCCAGGGAAGAAACAGAGCTGCAGCGGCCTCAGCAGAGGGTATTTTAAATGTGGAACGCACTAGTTCAGTATAATACTGGACCTGCTTCTTGAGTGCCTGAGAGGAAGAAGCTCTCTCCTCTTCCTCTGAATCCTCAGATTGCTCTTGATCCCTATCTCTGGATAGGGATCTCTCCTCATTGTCAGAAGAATCATCTGAAAGAGAAAGTGCAGCAGAGAGAGGGGATCTACCCCTTTTTCTGCTATCTTTTAAGGAAGCTGAAAAAAATTCATAATTCTTCCCTCAAAACCCTCCAATGTAGCCCTAAGGGAATCCTCTGTGACATACGCTGGGGCTGTAACATTAGGAGAGGCTGCAAAACCTGACAGGGGCACTGACTCATCCTGTGAGGCTGGCTCCAGTCTTGCAGGGGGGATGGTAATCTGCAGGCATCTTTAGGACCCCTAGACACAGGTGGTGACTTTCTTGTGTCTTTGTTACCTTCCCCTGAGACCCTCTTACGAGGAGACATAGTCCCAAGCTACAAAGCAGAGGTACTAGTACATATGCAATCACTGTTGTGCTAAAAGTCTCACAATACACATATATGCTTAATACTGCACAACCTGATGCCGAGTAGGTGTCTTAGGTTAGCCTGGATCCGACCACTTTAGGATGCTCACTGCCCACACTCTGTGTCCATCTGTTTACAGAGCTCTGAACGCTCTGGGCTTTTAAATTAGCCACCTGGCGTCTGCACACCTGCAGTGGAGGAAGTGAGCGGACTCAGCTTCACTGAGTGTGTATCTGAAAGGCACGTAAGTTTGCTCCTTACTCCCTCTAGTGGTGGAAATCAGGTAAGACATGCAACTACTCATTGAAGAAAATCCATTTGTAATATAAATATATATATAGGATTAACTTCTCTTACCTGTCCCTGCCGCAGGAACTGCTGAGAACAGTTTCCAGCCTTCACCCATCACGGCGGGTAGCGTTGTGCCAACCTTCAGGGTTTTTTGGGTTCCTACTCAGAGAAAACTCTTATCTGGACATGTAAAAGACTCTGCCGGAAACTTTCGTGCCACTGTTTTAATAGTACACCAAGCCTGGTTTTCTCAGAGCCCAGTCCTCCAAAGAGAGACTTACAGGCAAAACCTTGCTTCTTCGCATGACGAGGCCCGGGTACCATACTATCTTGGGAGTCAAAATATCGGCCCGAGATATAGATCCAGTCAGCATAGCCCTTTAAGCCCCCACAGGGACCAAACTGGAGCTTTCTTCATAGCACATGTTTTACGTGACCAACCACCTTAGACACTGGTGAAAAAACTGAGGTCCTTCCCATATGGGAGGGGTTATATAGGGGAGGAATTCTCCTTAATTGGGGTTAACCAGTGTCCAATCACCGATGGTGCCTATCTAACCAACTATGTAATGAATATTCTGTGTCCCGTGATGTATGATCAAGAAAGTGCACTGCATTCTGTGCACATACAAAAACAGCTTTCTTGAGATACAGTACTCCTTCCAGCCTCTTGGACCACCTTACTTGTGTGCTTACGTCAATAGGCTCAGCCCTACATGTCATGTCCATCAGGGAATGTTTGTGTTGTAAGCTGCTTTTTTTTATATATATATATAAAAGTAATGGTATAAGACCTGTATAAAAGAAAAGAAAGGAGGGCGCACTGACCTAGTGCATTACCACTGGTAACATTTATTAAAAAAGTAAAACAGCAAATGGATACTCACAAACGAGCTTAAAATATCAGGCATAGACAGTAGTTGCAGGTGAGCAGAATCAAACATCAAAAAGCCCTGGATCGGACATCGGGTAGATGGGGCAATGGCTGACGCGTTTCTGGGGAGAACCCCTTTCTTCAGAGCCTAGACGGGTCATGGCTGCTCATGTGTGAGAGCTCCTTTATATGTGTGTGCGTGTAATTGTGCATCCCAACCCCCACCCGCACCCGCCCACCCAGGCCCCGCCCACCTGCACAGGGATCGCAACCTCCTATTGGGGAATGGTAGAGCACTCCCTAGTGTCACTCAGTCACCATAGTGACACCACAACAACATTCCCCCAGTGACCCGTCCATGGCCAAAATACACCAAAACTCAATTTAGACAGATGTATAAAATAAATAAAATAAAATAAATTAAATTAAAATAAAGGAGCGGCCACATCCTGATGTCAATTATGAACTATATGGGCTGACCAGCAAAGGTGGTCAGGCAAAGACACTAGCTGTACCACCTCCACAGTTGCCACATGTTGAAAAGGTGTTCACTCAGTCACCATAGTGACACCACAACGACATTCCACCAGTGACCCCACACGTCCATGGCCAAAGTACACCAAACTCAATTGATCAGATGTATAAGATAAAGGAGCGGCCGCATCCTCATGTCAATTATGAACTATATGGGCTGACCAGCAAAGGTGGTCAGGCAGAGGCACTAGCCGTACCACCTCCACAGTTGCCACATGTAGAGAAGGTGTTCAGAACATACAGCATATTAACTCACATGTCCTGGGGTCTTCAGCTATTGTCCGCCGCCGGTAAAGCGCACGCCGCCTTGATAGCCAGGAAGTGCGGGTCCGTTTGCGCTCCACCGGGGGCTTCCGGCTGGCCCAAAGCGGCACTACCGTTCGTGCATGCGCACAACATGCGGCCCGGAAGTGCGGGTGGATATGCGTTCCACCCCCTACATCCGGCCGCTGCAGCAGCTGCGCTCGCTAGATGCAATGCACATATGGATGCGCACGCATCCATGATAGATGAAATCGTCCCAGGCACTGTGCGCATCACACTGGTCGTATTAGACTGGTCATTCCCCTATAGGGGTGTCCATAGTGGATGTATTGGAAATGGATGGGTAGGCTAGAGGAGAGGGAGGGACCAAAAGGGGAAAGGGGAGGAGGGGGCCAAATTCGAGAGGACTGATGCCGCAAGGCGGCAGGGACGCCCAGAACGCCACACAGCAAAACACACAGAGGAGACCAGCCTTATAACAGTTGGTCATTAGAAAGTCCCCAAATTTAAAAATGGTGGTAAAAAGTGATAAAAGAAATGTGGTCTTAGTGATCAATACGAACGTGTTTATGAATGCATTGGACCACATGAAAGATCGTAGCCGTATAGGCACTCCCCATATGGAGAATATACATATATATATATATATATATATACATATATATATATATATATATATATATATATGTGCACCCCTTAAAAAGGACATATACCCTTAGGAACCTGATGTCCACTTATATACATATATAGATAAAAATAGGAATTAGAAATACAAATCATGATGATTCCCATTAGTAATTAATAATATCGATAAAACGTCATTATCAATAAACATAAAAATAAGAATAAAACTAAGAATAAAACAGTGAACCCACCTCTGGAGTATCCTCAATTCTAAAACGGGTATCCATACAAAGTGGACTTATACAAGATGGGGCACCTAAAATTAGGTGCTATAATAGCATCTGGGGACTTTCTAACGCCAAGTACCCGCTGAAATCTGATAAGTCGCAAAGAGTGTAAACAATGAACATACTGAAATTGAATATATATTGTTGCAAATACACATACACATATCCCACATAAAAAGCGTCTACGCTAAAATATTTCAAGGCCTAACTCTATCTTAACCAGGGGAACCCAGTGAGGCAGGCGGGGACCCTTCCAATATAGCTGTAGGTGCTCTGTTGCTCCCACAGCCATAGATGATATATGTGATAGAGGTATCTCCATAAAGAGGGAGAGGGGGCCCAACCATCACTAACAATAGAAGGAATGCCAAAGTATCGACATGTCATAAGACACTGTGTAATTCAATTTCTTCATTCAGGCCTTTTGGGGCCAAAGTTCCCAAGGTGAAAATCCAATAAGCCTCTCTGATGCACATTAGTTTGTACTTTTTACCACTATCTAGATTGTTGGGCATAGCTTCTAAACCGAACACCCTAAGGCCATCTACACTACTGTCATGGAACTCCAGAAAATGTCTTGGTAGGGAATATTTGTCCTTCTTTGTCAGGATATTGCTTCTATTTTAGTTCATTCTGGTTCTCATTTGTCTAGAGGTCTGGCCGATGTACAGAAGGCCACATGGACAAAGGAGACCATACACCACATAAGGGGTGCCACAGTTTATAAATTGTTTGATCTTATAGATTTTGCCATCAACTCCTACTACCTCTTTCTTTCTATGGCACATATGAATGCATGTTCCGCAGTTGGAGCTCCCACATCTATAGCTGCCTTTTTGGTCGAAGATGGTTGTCCAGGTGCTATTGAGTCCTCTATTTTTGATCTTCTTCACCCTACTTGGGGCAATTAAGCTCCTCAAGTCTTTGGGTCTCCTGAAAACAAGATTAGGATGTGACGGAAGGCTAGTCTTCAGAATTGGATCTGATTCTAAGATCTTCCAGTTCTTTTTGAAGATTTTGTGAATAAGGGGAGCCTTATTATTGTACCTCGTGCAGAACCGTACTTGCAGTTGTTGTTGTTGTTGTTGTAATACATCTTCATGTGGTCCGCACCTTCTTTCGCCCTCACCATCAATGTTATCGTATAACTCTAGATATTTCTGGAAAGCGTCCTCAATGTGTTCATCCTTATATCCCTTTTCTTTAAATTTAGTCTTCAAGGCAAGGCTTTGTTCCTCATAATCCTGTTTCAGGGTACATGTCCGCCTGAGTCTGCAAAACTGACCATATGGAACATTACGAATCCATCTAGGATGGTGGTGACTGCGGGCATGGAGGTAGGAATTCCCAGCGCTTGGCTTAAAATGGGTTTTGGAATAGATACCTCCAAGCTCGTCTATTCGCAACTCCAGATCTAGAAAGATCAGAGACTGGTCATTCACCACATGTGTGAATGTAATACCAAAAGGATTCTCTGCACAATGTGCTAGAAATCCATCTAACTCTTCATCAGTACCGCTCCAGATGATGAGAACATCATCGATGTATTGGGTGTACATTACCAGGTTTCTTCCAAATGGGTTATTGGCCCAGATGTAATTGTGCTCCCAGTAACCCATAAAGAGATTTGCATAGCTGGGAGCGAACCTGGCGCCCATAGCTGTACCCTTCACCTGCCTATAGAAGCTGTCCATGAACATAAAATAGTTATGAGTCAATGTGAATTCGATACACTCATAAAGAAATTGTGCTTGTGCAGGATTGAAGAGATGTGCCTCTGCCAGATAGTACTCAATACTCTTAAGCCAAATTTGTGTTGGATAGATGTATACAAGGAAGCTACATCTAAGGACAGCCATCTATACCCTTTCTGCCATCTGTAGGTGCTGAGTACCTCCAGGGCATGGCTGGAGTCCTTGATAAATGATGGCAAATTCATTACTAAACCCTGGAGAAAATGGTCAATATAGCTGCCAAGGTTGCTGGTCAGGCTGTCCATTCCCGCAATGATTGGTCTACCTGGAGGCTTCTCCATATCCTTATGAATTTTGGGGATATGGTAGAAGTATGAGACAACTGGATGTTTCGAATAGAGGAATAGATACTCACTCTTAGTGATAACTTGATTGGCTAGTGCTCTATCAAGAAGCTCTTTGAGCTCAGTGTTGTAGATGACCGTAGGGTCCCAGGTGAGCCTTTCATATGTATTGAAGTCACTGATCAATCTAAATGCTTCATCCAGATATTGGTCTCTGTCTTGTATGACCAAACCCCCACCCTTGTCTGCTTTTCTAATTATGATGTCGGAGTTTTTCTTCAGACTATTGAGAGGGCCATCTAGAAGAGCTTCATGGCCTTTGTTGTATTTCCGAGTATTACCCCCACAGATCTTCCTAAACTCTTCCATTACAACCTCATAAAAGGTGGGTATAAAATTGCCCTTAATCCAATGGGGGTAGAAGCTCGATCTGGGTCTGAAGTTGGTGTTAATAATCTCTCCCTCAAGGATCTGAGGAGGAACCTCATAGGTGCACTCGTGGTTTCCCTCTATGTACAATTCCTCCAAGATCTCCAGTATTCCCTCATCTAGAGGCTCCATAGAGGCAGACGGAATTGCTATCTCCGGTTTATCATCGACTGTTCCATTCAGTTCCTTCAGCCTAAAATCGCGCTTAACAGTGAGATTCCGTATAAATTTATTAAGATCAATGAAGAGTTCAAACAGGTTTGGGGGGCACTCTGGAGCGTAATTGAGACCTCTTCTAAGTAGTCCAAGTTCTGTTTCTGAAAATTCACATTTCGACAGATTGAATATTTTAATCGTGGAATGACTCTCTAATTCCTTGGATTCCTTTTTGGAAGTGATTTTCCACCCTCCTCTACACCCTCTCCTCATGGTCTTAGTTGCCTCCGGGTGTTTAGGGGTGATGGTAGTCGGGAAGCACTGCTTTTCTTTGCTGCAGGTACCATCTTCCCCGCAGCTCCTTCTACCAAAAAAGGAATCTCATCATTGAGTTTAAGTACTTCAATATTGGTAGCATTCACTCCTTCTCTCAAAAGGTCTTGGGATCTTGGGCTTGTGGGTGATTCCTGTATGTTCTTTGCTGGTACATTGGTATGTGGATGTATCCCCATAGTTCCCTCATATAATAAAGTTTCTTTTATTGAGGGGAAATTGGCTAGATTTTCAGTGTCGTGTCTGGAGCAATCCCCCACTCTCTTATCTCCTTGATTTTGGATAGCATTAGAACCTGGATCTACGGAAAGGGTTCTTGATGTACAGAGGGGAGGGAAATCGTCATGCACACACCCATTACAGGAACCACTATCAAGCTGATCCTTAAGAATATTATCTCTACTGGGATACATGATACTGTTGGAAGGATTATTTAGACTATAGATGTGGTTTTTGTTCTTATTTTTATGTGTGTGTTGGTTTTTATTTTTGTTTTTGTTTTTATTTTTATTTTCATTGTGGTGACGATTTTTCTTTTTAATGTTGTGTTTGTTGTTGTTATAATTATTGCTGAAAGCTCTAGTGGAGTTCCCCCTACATGTACTGTTTGTTGTAGTATGAGCATTGATCACATGATGTATCCCTTGCTCCATAGTCCCCTCCTGTTCTTGAGTGGGAAGTGAGGGCATCTTGTCCTTCTTTCAATTAAACTCCCATCCTGTCATGTAATCCTGCCTATCCCTCTCAAATTTCCCTGATTTTCTACTGATCAAGTCAGCCTCAAACTCTATTGTATGTTCATTGATCTTCTTATCCCATTCAACAAATGATTTTAAATCTGTGAACGCCACTAGCTGTTCCTGAATAGTGGTGACTTCTAGCTTAATATTTTCTAAATTCCTCTCCCTTTGTTTAATAATCAGGTTCAACCAAGATTTATTGAAGGATCGCATATCCCTAATCCATTCTTCACCAATGTCATCATCCAGAAAACTGCACAACTTATTGAGTCTTAGTCCTCTGGGAATCCTATTAACTTCTAAGTATTTTTGCAACAATATAATATCCCACCATTGGGTCATCTCACTCTCTAGCAGATGTTTAAGTTTATAAAAAACTGATATCATCGCCTCCTCTCTATTAGGTGGAACTTCGATAGTCTCAATATTGTCGGGTCCTTCTGGTCGCAGTTCATAATTGTTAATACTGTTAAAAAATCCCTTAGCCAGGGACGCTCGTCTCAGCTGCCTTTCTTCAATAGATAATACCATACTTGCTGATAAATGCTTGGTCCTTATTACCACAGTGACTCGTCACCCAGCAGCTGGAGTCCCCAAATAAAGCAAACAAAACCAGAAATCTCTCCTGCGCTCAGGTAATGGGTTCCTCAATGTGTGGTATGACCGAATGCCTCAGTGGTAATTGCCGTCTTGCAGCTCTCCTCAGAATAATGGGTATTCATAGACTACAGAAAAGAAAAGAAAGGAGGGCGCACCGACCTAGTGCATTACCACTGGTAACATTTATTAAAAAAGTAAAACAGCAAATGGATACTCACAAACAAGCTTAAAATATCAGGCATAGACAGTAGCTGCAGGTGAGCAGAATCAAACATCAAAAAGCCCTGGACCAGACATCGGGTAGATGGGGCAATGGCTGACGCGTTTCTGGGGAGAACCCCTTTCTTCAGAGCCTAGATGGGTAATGGCTGCTCATGTGTGAGAGCTCCTTTATATATGTGTGCGTGTAATTGTGCATCCCAACCCCCACCCGCACCCACCCACCCAGGCCCCGCCCACCTGCACAGGGATCGCAACCTCCTATTGGGGAATGGTAGAGCACTCCCTAGTGTCACTCAGTCACTATAGTGACACCACAACAACATTCCCCCAGTGACCCCGCACGTCCATGGCCAAAATACACCAAAACTCAATTTAGACAGATGTATAAAATAAATAAAATAAAATAAATTAAATTAAAATAAAGGAGCAGCCACATCCTGATGTCAATTATGAACTATATGGGCTGACCAGCGAAGGTGGTCAGGCAGAGACACTAGCTGTACCACCTCCACAGTTGCCACATGTTGAAAAGGTGTTCGCTCAGTCACCATAGTGACACCACAAAGACATTCCATCAGTGACCCCACACGTCCATGGCCAAAGTACACCAAACTCAATTGGACAGATGTATAAGATAAAGGAGCGGCCGCATCCTCATGTCAATTATGAACTATATGGGCTGACCAGCAAAGGTGGTCAGGCAGAGACACTAGCCATACCACCTCCACAGTTGCCACATGTAGAGAAGGTGTTCAGGACATAACAGCATAATAACTCACATGTCCTGGGGTCTTCAGCTATTGTCCGCCGCTGGTCAATAATCCTAATCTTGTTTTCAGGAGACCCAAAGACTTGAGGAGCTTAATTGCCCCAAGTAGGGTGAAGAAGATCAAAAATAGGGGACTCAATAGCACCTGGACAACCATCTTAGACCAAAAAGGCAGCTATAGATGTGGGAGCTCCAACTGCGGAAATTGCATTCATATGTGCCATAGATAGAAAGAGGTAGTAGGAGTTGATGGCAAAATCTATAAGATCAAACAATTTATAAACTGTGGCACCCCTTATGTGGTGTATGGTCTCCTTTGTCCATGTGGCCTTCTGTACATCGGCCGGACCTCTAGACAAATGAGAACCAGAATGAACGAACATAGAAGCAATATCCTGACAAAGAAGGACAAATATTTCCTACCAAGACATTTTCTGGAGTTCCATGACAGTAGTGTAGATGGCCTTAGGGTGTTCGGTTTAGAAGCTATGCCCAACGATCTAGATAGTGGTAAAAAGTACCAACTAATGTGCACCAGAGAGGCTTATTGGATTTTCACCTTGGGAACTTTGGCCCCAAAAGGCCTGAACGAAGAAATTGAACTACACAGTGTCTTATGACATGTGCAAGTTCTGCTAGCCCTCAATTTCTTTCCTGGGAGATCCATCTAGGCCCACCAAGATTTACAAGAATATAGATACTTTGGCATTCCTTCTATTGTTCGTGATGGTTGGGCCCCCTCTCCCCCTTTATGGAGATACCTCTATCACATATATCATCTATGGCTGTGGGAGCGACAGAGCACCTACAGCTATATTGGAAGGGTCCCCGCCTGCCTCACTGGGTTCCCCCGGTTAAGATAGAGTTAGGCCTTGAAATATTTTAGCGTAGACGCTTTTTATGTGGAATATGTGTATGTGTATTTGCAACAATATATATTCAATTTCAGTATGTTCATTGTTTACACTCTTTGCGACTTATCGGATTTCAGCGGGTACTTGGCGTTAGAAAGTCCCCAGATGCTATTATCGCACCTAATTTTAGGTGCCCTATCTTGTATAAGTCCACTTTGTATGGATACCCGTTTTAGAATTGAGGATACTCCAGAGGTGGGTTCACCGTTTTATTCTTAGTTTTATTCTTATTTTTATGTTTATTGATAATGACGTTTTATCGATATTATTAATTACTAATGGGAATCATCATGATTTGTATTTCTAATTCCTATTTTTATCTATATATGTATATATGTGGACATCAGGTTCCTATGGGTATATGTCCTTTTTAAGGGGTGCACACATATATATATATATATATATATATATATATATATACACACATATGTATATTCTCCATATGGGGAGTGCCTATACGGCTACGATCTTTAATGTGGTCCAATGCGTTCATAAACACGTTCGTATTGATCACTAAGACCAGTCCTCTCGGGTTTGGCCCCCTCCTCCCCTTTCCCCTTTTGGTCCCTCCCTCTCCTCTAGCCTACCCATCCATTTCCAATACATCCACTATGGGCACCCCTATAGGGGAATGACCAGTCTAATACGACCAGTGTGATGCGCACAGTGCCTGGGACGATTTCATTTATCATGGATGCGTGCGCATCCATATGTGCATTGCATCTAGCGAGCGCAGCTGCTGCAGTGGCCGGAGGTAGGGGGTGGAACGCAAATCCACCCGCACTTCCGGGCCGCGTGTTGTGCGCATGCGCGAGCGGTAGTGACGCTTTGGGCCAGCCGGAAGCCCCCGGTGGAGTGCAAATGGACCCGCACTTCCTGGCTATCGAGGCGGCGTGCGCTCCACCGGCGGCGGACAATAGCTGAAGACCCCAGGACATGTGAGTTATTATGCTGTATGTCCTGAACACCTTCTCTACATGTGGCAACTGTGGAGGTGGTACGGCTAGTGTCTCTGCCTGACCACCTTTGCTGGTCAGCCCATATAGTTCATAATTGACATGAGGATGCGGCCGCTCCTTTATCTTATACATCTGTCCAATTGAGTTTGGTGTACTTTGGCAATGGACGTGTGAGGTCACTGGTGGAATGTCGTTGTGGTGTCACTATGGTGACTGAGTGAACACCTTTTCAACATGTGGCAACTGTGGAGGTGGTACAGCTAGTGTCTCTGCCTGACCACCTTCGCTGGTCAGCCCATATAGTTCATAATTGACATCAGGATGTGGCCGCTCCTTTATTTTAATTTAATTTATTTTATTTTATTTATTTTATACATCTGTCTAAATTGAGTTTTGGTGTATTTTGGCCATGGACGTGCGGGGTCACTGGGGGAATGTTGTTGTGGTGTCACTATGGTGACTGAGTGACACTAGGGAGTGCTCTACCATTCCCCAATAGGAGGTTGCGATCCCTGTGCAGGTGGGCGGGGCCTGGGTGGGCAGGTGCGGGTGGGGGTTGGGATGCACAATTACATGCACACACATATAAAGGAGCTCTCACACATGAGCAGCCATTACCCGTCTAGGCTCTGAAGAAAGGGGTTCTCCCCAGAAACGCGTCAGCCATTGCCCCATCTACCCGATGTCCGGTCCAGGGCTTTTTGATGTTTGATTCTGCTCACCTGCAGCTACTGTCTATGCCTGATATTTTAAGCTCGTTTGTGAGTATCCATTTGCTGTTTTACTTTTTTAATAAATGTTACCAGTGGTAATGCACTAGGTCAGTGTGCCCTCCTTTCTTTTCTTTTCTGTAGTCTATGAATACCCATTATTCTGAGGAGAGCTGCAAGACGGCAATTACCACTGAGGCATTCGGTCATACCACACATTGAGGAACCCATTACCTGAGCGCAGGAGAGATAAGACCTGTATAACATGGGCTTCAGCTTGTATAAGAGTAGTGTGAGCAGCAGGCTTTGACAAAGCATTTGCAGAGCTTTTAGGAAGGTTTGTTGAAGCTTTTATAGTACCATTCAACTCCAGTACGTAAATGAACACAAATTCTAATAGAGTGCTGATTGCCACTTTAAACAAGCTGCTAGCAGGCTTGAACTCTTCTTGAAGCTTGTTGAAAGCCTGCTGAAGCCTGCTAACAGCTTGCTTAAAGCGGATTTCCGGCCGAAATATGACTTTTAAGATAAAAATACCCCTAGAATACTCATGACTCGTGCAACGTAACAAAGGTATGCTGTAAACGATGCCCAGTTTTCTATCTGTATAGCATTGTTTTCTTACTTTGTGAAGTTTCTGCACAGCGTGGCCATCTCTAGTATGGGCATCTGAAGCTAAAGTGTCCTTCTTCTTCATCCTGGATTCTGTGTATGCTGGCTACCCAGCATGCACCTGCCAATCTCACGCATTTGTGTAGTATGGTACAATTTTGGTCAGCTAAGCTGACCAAGATTTTCCATAGATGCCAATGTTAAATGTTACTGGAGCCGTGCAGTGCCAAGCTAGCCAAGAATTTCCATAGATGCCATGCCAAGCTGACCAAGATCTCCCAGGAGCCAGTGCAAATCCGGAAATTACGTCTGCGGCCGTGGCCCCCTAGAGGAGGAAGTGAAATTTAGTCTCCATTCCTCTTCTTCCCAACGCCAGCCTCCCTCTCTCCTGCACCCTCTGGAACGCCCGCTCTGTCTGCAACAAACTCACTGCTGTTCATGACCTCTTTGTCACTAATTCCTTTAATCTACTTGCTCTCACCGAAACCTGGCTTCACGAACATGACACCCCTTCTCCTGCTACCCTCTCCCAGGGTGGCATTCACTGGTCTCACTCCCCTAGGCCTAATGGACGCAAGGGAGGTGGAGTGGGATTCCTCCTATCTCCCCAGAGCACCTTCCAGGTTATTCACTCCCCTCCCTCTTTTTCCCTCTCATCATTCGAAGCCCACTGTATACGTCTATTCTCTCCTACTTCCCTAAGAATTGCTGTGATCTACCAGCTCCCTGGACCATTATCGACTTTCCTTTTCTCCCTGGCTACCCTACTTTCTCTCTTCGGAAATTCCCACAATCCTTCTTGGTGATTTTAACATCCCTGCTAATACAAACACTCCTGCTACTTCTAAACTTCTTAGTCTAACCTCTTCATTTGACCTGAAGCAATGGGTACAGGCTTCTAGTCACTCTGATGGCAACACCGTTGACCTTGTATTCTCCTACCTATGCACTCCATGCAACTTCCCAAACAATCCTTTTCCTCTCTCCGACCATCACCTTATTAGTTTCTCTCTCCCCCTGTCTTCCATCACCTTTCCCTCCAATTGCCTAACCATCACCCGTAGAAACTTTCGCAACTTCAACTCCTCTCTCCTCTATTCTGCTACTGACCACCTCTATGACAAAATCTCTCCCCTGTCCTGCCCCAACCAAGCCACGTCCATCTACAATAAATCCCTGTCCTCCACCCTGGACAAGCTCGCTCCCCTCACTGCACGCAGAATCAGGCCTCGACCCCTACAACCCTAGCAAACAATTGACACTAAAATTCTCAAAAATGTAGTCGCGCTCTTGAGCGTCTGCGACACAAGACTAAGTCTCTCAAAGACTTCAACCAATACAAATCTGCCCTCCAAAAATGCTATTCTTTCCTCCACACTGCCAAGCAAACCTATTTTACAGCTCTTATTAACACCTTCTCATCCAGTCCCCGTAAACTCTTCTCTACCTTCAACTCTCTACTTTGTCCTCCACCGCCTCCACCCACTGACTCACTCACTGCCCAGGAGATCGCTAATCACTTCAAAAACAAGATTGATACAATCCGTGATGAAATCTCCACTCTACAGGTATCTCCCCCAGCTAAGACTCTATGTCAACAAGTACAACTGACATTCCCCCTATTCAAATCTGCTACTACAGACAAAGTTGCTAAACTCCTTTCTATCGCCCACCTAACCACCTGTCCCCTGGACCCTATTCCCTCTCATGTGCTACGGTCACCCTCTGACTCCATCCTACACTCTCTAACCCACATCTTCAATCTCTCCCTCACCTCTGGCATCTTCCCCAATGCTCTAAAACATGCACTGGTCACCCCATACTTAAAAAGTCGTCCTTGGACCCTACCAATCTTAACAACCCACGCCCTATCTCCTTGCTCCCCTTTTCCTCTAAACTCCTTGAACGCCTGGTTTACAACCAACTGAGTGACCACCTCATTAAGGATAACCTTCTTGATCCCCTTCAATCTGGATTTCGCCCTCAACACCCCACAGAAACTGCTCTTTTAAAACTCACAAATGACCTACTAACTGCAAAAACCAACGGACACTTTTCTGTACTCCTACTTCTGGATCTTTCAGCTGCCTTTCACATGGTTGATCACCCCCTCCTCTTCAAAAAACTTTACTCCCTCGGTCTCCGTGACTGTGCTCTTCAGTGGCTCTCATCCTACCTATCCCAATGCACCTTCAGTGTCACTTACAATCCTACTTCCTCCACTCCTCTTCCCTTCTCTATCGGGGTCCCCCAAGGTTCTGTTCTTGGACCTCTTTTATTTTCAATCTACACCTCTTCCCTGGGTCAGCTGATAGCCTCTCATGGCTTTCAATATCATTTCTACGCTGACGACACACAAATCTATCTCTCCACCCCTCAACTCACTCCATCAGTCTCCTCACGCATCACTCACTTACTAACTGACATATCTGTATGGATGTTACACCACTTCCTCAAACTCAACTTGTCCAAAACCGAGCTTATAATATTTCCTCCCCCACGACCCTCTTCCCCTGACTTGTCTGTCAAGAGCAATGGCACAACCATCCACCCGTCCCCACATGTCAGGGTAATAGGTGTTATCCTGGACTTTGAACTCTCCTTTCGGCCCCACATCCAATCACTTTCCAAAGCTTGCCGCCTCAACCTCCGCAACATCTCTAAACTACGTCCCTTTCTAACCAATGAAACCACAAAGCTCCTGATTCACTCCCTGGTTATCTCTCGCCTCGACTACTGCAACTCCCTCCTCATTGGCTTACCTTTAAATAGACTATCCCCCAATCAGTCCATCATGAATGCTGCTGCCAGACTCATCCACCTTACAAACCGTTCAGTGTCTGCTACCCCTCTCTGCCAATCCCTCCATTGGCTGCCACTCACCCAATGAATTAAATTCAAAATACTAACAATAAGTTACAAAGCCATCCACAACTCTGCCCCCAGCTACATCACTAGCCTAGTCTCAAAATACCAACCTAATCGCCCTCTCCGTTCCTCCCAGGACCTCCTGCTCTCTAGCTCCCTCATCACCTCCTCCCATATCCGTCTCAAGGACTTCTCCCGAGCCTCGCCCATCCTCTGGAATTCCCTACCCCAATCTGTCAGACTGTCTCCAAATTTATCCACTTTTAGGTGATCCCTAAAAACTTTCCTCTTCAAAGAAGCCTATCCTGCCTCCATCTAACAACTGCACTATTTTCTCCATTAGCTCATCCTCCACAGCTATTACCCTTTTGTATAACTCGACCCTCCCTCCTAGATTGTAAGCTCTAACGAGCAGGGCTCTCTGATTCCTCCTGTATTGAATTGTATTGTATTTGTACTGTCCTCCCTAATGTTGTAAAGCTCTGCGTAAACTGTTGGCGCTATATAAATCCTGTATTATAATAATAATAATAATAATATAGGAATAAATCAGGTAAGAACAGAAAAAAAAAAATAAATTGCCAATTTATTTTAAGGATGCACATAAGTGCTGCATGGTGAGGAGTGAAAAATGTGGGTGGAACTCTGCTTTAACTGCCTGCCGACCACCTGCCTCAGTTTTACTGTGGGCGAAACTACATTACCTTAAGTCGCTTTGCCTTTTGGCCACTAGAGAACTGCGCCGCCCACAGCGTGTGCCCGGAGCCGATGCAAGTGCCCGGCTGGCGCAATGACCGCCAAGCACCCGCGATCGCTTATGACAGAGCAAGAACCGGGATCACAGTTCTCTCAGGGGAGAGGAGACAGATCGTGTGTTCATACAAAGTATGAGCACCGATCTCTCTCTTCCCCTAGTCAGTCCCATCCCCTTACAGTTAGAACACACCTAGGGAACACAGTTAACCCCTTGATCGCCCCCTAGTGTTAACCCCTTCCCTGCCTGTGACATTTATACAGTAATCAGTGCATTTTTATAGCACTAAAAATTGCCGTCATTACTAGTAAAAAAATAATAAAAATGCCATAAATTTATCCCCTATGTTGTAGATGCTATAACTTTTGCACAAACCAATCAATATACTCTTATTGTGATTTTTGTTTACCAAAAATATGTAGAAGAATACATGTTGGCCTAAACTGAGGAAAAAATTTGTTTTTGTTTTTTTAAATTTGGGATATTTATTATAGCAAAAAGTAAAAGATATTGGGGGTTATTTACTAAAGGTAAATCCACTTTGCACTACCAGTGCAAACTACAAGTGCAAAGTGATAACAACAAAACCTAGGGAATGCCCAGGAAAAAACTCCAAGCCTACTTATCAACCAATTAACCTGTCTAACAGTACGCGTTAACCTCCCTGGCGGTATGATTATTTCGGATTTTAGGTGCTGAAAGCGGTACAATTATTTTGCATGGAAATTTGGCGTTTTATATTGTAGGTCTATAATTCTTAACAATAACACACCTAAATCTGTCCAAACAAGAGTCTAGTAGATATCCCGGGTATGATAAAGTTTGAAACACAAAAACATAAATTATAATATAATAAATAAAAATAAATAATTAAAAAAAAAAAAAATTAATAATAAAATAAATTTCCCCACGATTCACTATCGCTCAATTCTGCAAGTGTTCTAATTTACTATCGCTGTTTTCTAGCTGGTCTAAAGCTACTTTTGATGTAAAGGGACGCTTTTTGGTTGCTATGGACAATCTCCAGTTTCCAGGCAGAAAGAACAGTATATATAACGTAAAACTGCATGCAGGGCAAAGGACAAAGCACTGGGGACAAAAGGGATGTGAAATAATTTCATACAGTGCTGTAATCTGTAAGATTACAGTACTGTATTGCCCCGTACACACGGTCGGATTTTCCGATGGACAATGTCCGATCGGAGCGTGTTGTCGGAAATTCTGACCATGTGTGGGCTCCATCGGACATTTTCCATCGGATTTTCCGACACACAAAGTTGGAGAGCAGGAGATAAAATTTTCCGACAACAAAATCCGTTGTCGGAAATTCCGATCGTGTGTACACAAATCCGACGGACAAAGTGCCACGCATGCTCAGAATAAATAAAGAGATGAAAGCTATTGGCCACTGCCCCATTTATAGTCCCGACGTACGTGTTTTACGTCACCGCGTTTAGAACGATCAGATTTTCCGACAACTTTGTGTGACCGTGTGTATGCAAGGCAAGTTTGAGCCAACATCCGTTGGAAAAAATCCTAGGATTTTGTTGTCGGAATGTCCGAACAAAGTCCGACCGTGTGTACGGGGCATTAGTGTTATGATTTTACAATTTTTTGAATTTGCCGCCAGGCTCTGCCCCTGTGCGTCGCGCCGCTCGCAGGGAACGGAGCCTGGCACGGAGAGGCTTCGGAGGAGGACAGAGCCCACAGACACAGCGGGGGACATCGCAGCATCCCGGGGAAAAGGTAAGTAAAGCCACACCAGGATCCTGCGATGTAATCCCGAGTGTGGCTCGGGGTTACCGCTAATGGTCCTGAATTTTAACCCCGAGCCACACTCGGGAAAACCGCCAGGGAGGCTACAAACAGGGGTTTAGTCCGCACGCATTTACAAACGCATGCGTAAGCCACAGAGCCACGTCACGGCACCCTGTAATCTGTGGTCCTAACACTAAAAATGTGGGTGTCCCCACAGTGGAGGCACATACATTCTGATGGTTAAGTGAGGGCAGGTGGACTGAAGGGAGCCCACCTCTTCTTAAAGGTACAGGACAGACCAGACACACAGCAAATAGCACAATGGCTGCAAAGGTGCTGGTGCGTTGCTCATTGATTGCACAAACCAATCAATATACTCTTTACCAAAAATATGTAGAAGAATACATGTCGGCCTAAACTGAGGAAAAAATGTGTTTTTTTGAAAAAAATGTGGGATATTTATTATAGCAAAAAATAAAAGATATTGGGAGTTATATACTAAAGGTAAGTCCACTTTGCACTACCAGTGCAAACTACAAGTGCAAAGTGCACTTGAAAGTGCACTTGGAAGTGCAGTTGCTGAAGATCCAAGGGGGACGTGCAAGGAAAATAAAAAACTGCATTTTAGCTTGCACATGATTGGATAATAAAATCAGCAGAGCTTCCCCTCATTTCAGATCTACCCCTCAGATTTACAGCGACTGCACTTCCAAGTACACTTTCAGTGCAATTTCAAGTGCACTTTGCATTGTGCAGTTACCCAGATTGTGTTTATTTTTTTCCAAAATGTCGATCTTCTTTTGTTTATACCGCAAAAAATAAAAACCACAGAGGTGATCAAAAAAGAAAGCTCTATTTGTGGGAAATAAAGGACGTCAATTTTGTTTGGGTACAGCCGCGCAATTGTCAGTTAAAATGATGCAGTGCTGTATTGCAAAAAAATGGCCTGGTCATTGAGCAGCCAAATCTTCCAGGGCTGAAGTGGTTAAAGTGGCAATCAGCACTCCCATTAGGATCTGTGTTCAACATTTACAAACTGGAGTTGAACGGTACTCTAAAAGCTTCAACAAAGCTTGCAGAAAGCTCTGCAAATGCTTTATCAAAGCTTGCTGTCCACACTGCTCTTATACAAGCTTAACCACTTGCTTACCACTTACACCCCCTTCCTGTCCAAGCCATTTTTCAGCTTTCAGCGCTGTCACAATTTGAATGACAATGGCGCGGTCATGCTACACTGTACCCAAACAAATTTTTTGTCATTTTCTTCACACAAATAGAGCTTTATTTTGGTGGTATTTAATCACTGCTGGGTTTTTTATTTTTTACAAAAAAAAAAAGACCAAAAATTTTGAAAAAAAATGTTTTTTACTTTTTTTCTGTCAGTAAATTTTGTAACTAAGTAATGTTTCGCTTTCACTGATGTGCGCTGATGAGGCAGCACTGATGGGCACTGATAGGCTGAACTGGTGGGCATTGATGAGGTGGCGCTTATGGGCACTGATGGGGTGGCACTTATCGGCACTGATTAGGTGGCACTGATGAGGAGGCACTAATATGCCGCACTTATGGGCACTGATAGGTGGCACTGAAATGTGGCACTGATGAGCACTGATAGGCGACACTGATGGGCACTGTTTGGTGGCACTGGTGGGCACTAATAGGCTGCATTGTTGGGCACTGATAGGCGGCACTGGTGGGCACTGATAGGCGGCACTGGTGGGCATGGATAGGCAGCACAGATAGGCGGCATTGATAGGTGGCACTGATGGGCGACACTTATGGGCATTGATTGACAGCAGTGATGGGCATTGATGGGCAGCATTGATAGGTGGCACTGATTGCCAGCACTGACTGGCATCGCTAATGGGCACTGATTGGTGGCACTTGTGGGAAGTGGTGGGCACTGATTGCTGCCACTGGTGGGCACTGATAGCTGCCATTTGTGGGCAATGTTGGGCACTGATTGGTGACAGTGTATTGCACTATTGTAATCAGGACACTGATGATCATTGCCCTGACTACATTCCTATATGTCCCCCTGTGAGAAGATGCTGCTGATTGGCTCTCCTCTCCTCACACTCTGTTAGTATGAGGCGAGGAGAGCCGATTACCGGCACTTCCTTGTTTACATGTGATCGGCTGTGATTGGACACAGTCGATCACATGGTTAAAGAGCCGTGGACGTGGCTCTTTACAGAGATCGGGGTCGTGCCGTGTCCTAGCAACATGGTGCAGCCACGATTGGCGTGCTGCGTGCCCCCGTGGGCGCGCGAGAGCGTCCGTTTTTGGGATGTCGTCAAATGACGTCATCCCAGAACGAGAGCCGCATCGCTCCGCCGTCATTTGACAGTGGGCGGGCAGCAAGCAGTTAAATGGGTTGTAAACCCTAGAGGTTTTTCACCTTAATGCATTCTATGCATTAAGGTGAAAAACCTCCTGTGATGCAGCAGCACTCCAGAGCGCCCCTTTAAGGCTGGGTCACACTAGTCCAGTGCAAATTGCAGCTCCGGTTTTCCTGCGAAGATAAAAATGATTCCTTCAGAGGTTCCTCTCCATTGTAGCTGTGGATCAGCTGACCAGGGAAAGGGTGGAGGTGTAGTGAGGAGGGGGAGAGAATTCCTGTTCACAACGGAACACATCTGCGAATCAGATGCATTCCCATTGAAGATTATGGGCCTGCAATTCGCACCGCACTGCCTAGAAACTGCACACCTTTTTGTGCAATGCGGAGTGCGGATGCAACGCACATATGTAAACTAGACCCATTGAAAGGAACATATTTTAAAATGTTCTGTGAATTGGATGTGGTGGAAGCCGCACCATTTCTCATAAGTGTGAACCCAGCCTTACTTACCTGAACCTGGTTTCTCCAGCAATGGGGATGAGCACACCAGCTCCAGCCAGTGTGTTGGGTCCTGATTGGATAAATTGATAGCAGCGCAGCCATTGGCTCCCACTGCTGTCAATCAAATATAATGACGTGGAGGGCGGGACGGAGCAGCAGGACACAGGAGTGCGCCTGCACGAGTGCCCCGAGGGAGAGCGACTCTCCAATGGGGCACTCAATAAGAAGAGGAGCCAGGAGCACCACTGAGGGACCCCAGAAGAGCAGGATCGGGGCTACTCTGTGCAAAACCAACTGGACAGAGGAGGTAAATATGACATGTGTTTTTTTGTTTTTTTAAACAAACTTTTAAATATCCTCTAAGCTTGTGTGAAACAGGCCTTAGAGAGAGTGCTGAAGTCTTTGGGTTTAGTTTGCCACTTAGAGACCTGAATAATGCCATAAATGTTCATTTATAGGGTACATGAAAATTACATGTTTGTATAGTAAGCAGTTCGGATGATGCTGCATACTAAATGGATAAACAATTCCCTTGGCTGCATTCCATTAGTTCACAGGAGCTGCAAAACCTATATAAAGTTGTACTTTATGCTGACTATGAAACCTATATTGGTGTAAAATGTGCTGCTTCAGCATCCAAAGGTAAGTTTATTAAACTCTTGCAACATACTGTAGATTACTGGTCTGAGGGGGATTATTTGTTTTCCTCTTGACAAAAAAAACACAATTGTCTTCAGGTTAATGATTCACATTGTGGATTCTTACCTGCCCTTGCCATATGGGCACTGAGGCTATTCTACTAATCTGCTCAGACTAAGTGAAGTGGGAATGGTAAAGAGGATGGGTTCAGCCTCGAAAGTGATGGCTCTGCCACAAACAGTGTATAGGGAATATTCAGGAAACATTTACACTTATGCATGTTTGTGCAGGTAAATGCCTGTGAATAATATATGACCTTTTAGTGAAATTCATGTGAATGATATATGATAAAGGATTCCCAGAACACTATAGGTTAGCTAAATAGACAGCAGAGCTGAGATACATGTTTTGAAGCACAACTTGTCTGAATAAATCTACTTGCTGAGTTGATGGATATCGAGATATGGATGACTCACTGTGATAAGTCACTGTTGATAAGCTATTGAGCTGTGTAAGCAACAGACTTAATAAAGCACAATTTGTGTGTGAATCATGTAAGTCGTGTTTCCCTTGCTTGTACATATAGTGCTCCTCATGCTCTTCATGGTTTTATGTGATTTTTTGGGATGAAAT
The DNA here is from genome assembly GCF_042186555.1 of Aquarana catesbeiana. NCBI lineage: Eukaryota > Metazoa > Chordata > Amphibia > Anura > Ranidae > Aquarana > Aquarana catesbeiana. Next base: position 196,940,400 of record NC_133326.1, read on the forward strand.
TCGTAGTTTGAATTTTTGGACTTTTGCAGTTTTAGTTAAATATTTATTCATTTTTTTTACACACTTATGTACGTTATTCACCTTAAAATATGGTGTATGGAATAACACATTTTTATGTTTATGATTTTTTATGAGATCTTCATAAATTGTTGTATTAGAGTATGAATTTATTTATTCACTGAGTTGATCAATTTGATTTCATATGTGTTTTTACTTAAAGAGATAGCGCATCCATTTTTATTATAAACCTATATACTCATCTATGTAGATGTAACATCGATCCAATGCTGTGAGAAGTATGGCCAAAAGAGCTTTGGCCATACTTCTCCTTTAAGGACATGCACTAAGACAAAGGTCATTTGTGGCAGGTCATAATATTTATTGTCATATTTGTAGACACTATAATATATAAAAAAACAAAGAAGCTGTTAAAAAATGAATGACTGGGGCATTTTAGCTAATTGTGTTGTGCAACATTAAGTCTGGACTCTGTGTTCTAATAATATTGTTATGATCCAGCCAATAATGAGTAGGTCTTGATCATGTTTCTGTAAACAGTTTGAAAAAACAAATTTATCATAATCCATTCAGGGCAGGGTTAATGCAAAATATATACAGTATAGCATTTTAAAAGTAAAATGTCAAAGGAAGGCCAAATGTTTAATTAGTATATTGTCAGAGTGGGACTCTTTTGTTTACACCCCGAGTATGTTCTCTGGACCAGTCTAAGAGGTTGATTTACTAAAACTGGAAAATGCAAAATCTGGTGCAGTTCTTCATAGAAGCCAATCAGCTTCCAGGCTTTTTTGTCAAAGCTCCCACCCAGCCATCATTTGTCTATGGGTGGAAATCATATGATGTCCTCCCAGGATCAGACCGCGCTGCAGCATGATCTGTCACCCACTGTGTCAACGGCACATAGCAGATGACAGATCAGTGTGCTGGGCTGCTGCCAGTACCATGTGATCACCGTTACCAATCACAGCAGATCACATGGCAGTGGTACACAATGAATGGCTTCCATTCATGCCATTCATTGTGTACTATTGTGCTGATCTCTGTGATTGGTTACAGTGATCACATGGTACAGACAGGGCCAATCACAGCCAATCGATACTATGTGATTAGCTGTGGACAATCGCAGCTAATCACAATAGTACACACTGGATGAATGAATGTCCGTCATAAAATGGTTGCTTATAACAGAGATTATCACTGTTATGAGCAATCATAGTAGGTACAATGGAGTAGTACAGTGGGAGGTTAAACACTGTAATTGCTCTTGTCACAGTATCTAAACACTATGGTAACACTGTATTGCTATGGTCACAGCATGTAAACAAAATGTTTAAAAAAATAAAATAAATGTAATAAGAAAATTTTTTTTTTTCTTTAAGTTTTTTTTTTTTTTTTTTTACATACATTGTCCCTGATCACTGCCACGCCAATTATATGATGATGCTGTACTACACTAGTAACAGTATGTAAAAAAAAATAAAAAAATTGAAAATAATTTTTTTTGTTTATTTCTTCATTCTTCTAAAAATTACAACTTCAAAAAACTCTTCATGCCTCTTACTAAAGAAAGCACAGCCAAGTCACTCCAGGTGAGAGCAATCCCATGCTTCAACTTCACTGTGCAGGCAGTAGTGTATTTAGCTTTTGTGCTGCCCTAGGCCTGACTAAACTCGTGCACCCCCTGATGTAAATATGACCCACCCCTTCCCGTCAACACCCCTTGCTGTTTAAGACCCGCCATGAAATTTTCGAGTGGGGACACTAGTTCTGAGGGCCTGGGGAGCAATGGGTTCCGCTAATTTGCATAGATTTCCTCTCACTTCCTGTTTGGCTATGGGACAGGAAGTGAAGGGAAATCTCTGCAATGGAACAGGGATGGTAAAAAATAAACTGACAGAGGCTATAACTATAACTATAACTATAACTCTCCTTTACTCTATCCAAAATGAAAAAAAAAGTGTTGCCTATAGTTTTAAGCACAAATTTCTGATAATTTTATGGAGAGGAGTAAGAAGATATAACCATGCCAATGGTGCAGCAGAAAACATAGAGCACAGTGAGGAAGGTTTGTGGTCTTGTATGATAGGACAGTCAAAAGTAGAAGTGGCGCCCCCCACACACACACACACAGTTGCATAATGCCAGCATACCGGAAGCAGTGCGGCCACTTTATGGGGGTGCTAGACTAATTTGCCTCTCAGCCCCATAAGACTGGTGCTACACTAACAGTGTAGCACAAGCCTGCGGGGACTCTTTCCGTGCTGCCCCCCTGCAAAGTGCTGCCCTAGGCCTGGGCCTTGTTGGCCTAGGCCAGGATTCAGCATTGTGTGCAGGTCCAGTCCACAATCTAGATAGGAAGTACTGGAACAGGAAAAAGGTTTGACCACAAAGTCCTCCTTTATATAGAAAAAATTGTAGACTCTACAATTTTTTCTATATAAAGGAGGACTTTGTTTAAAGTTTCCTTCCTTTATTTTATTATTGTATTGGTTTTATTATATAGGTTGTAGATAAATGTGGTATTTGTGGTTTTTGTCTGTTTTGTGGCAGAAACCTCAGATACAAGAGTTAATTGGAATAATCAATTACTGGTTGATTTCAGCTGAGCATATGCTATACAAGGGTTATACCTACCAGTTTTTGTCAGATTATGACTAAGCAAATTTCAATTCATGTTAATCTTTGCCAGGTCTGCATTGATGTTATGATGTTTACAATGTTGTCTGATTGCTTCTAACCTGTGAATGCGATCAAACCTTTTCCTGTTCCAGCGCCTCTTACTAAAGACCTTGGACTGTTTAGTTTCCAAAAACGGGTAATTTTGCAGGTATTTGTACTGTTCTGGCACTTTTGGTCCTCAAGAAATTAGATAGGCCATCAGTACATCAGGATTGATCGATTTTCATATATATATGCCATAGTTTGTGGACTCTATAACGTTCCTTCAGACTAAATATTATACACTGATTTGGGTTATTTTTGTTACCTAGGAAATGTAGTAGTATACATTTTGGCCTAAATTTTTGAAGAAAGATTTTTTATTTAATAACAAAGATAAATACATGTTTTTTTTAAATTGTGGGTCTTTTTTTGTTTAGTAAAAAAAAAAAAAAAACGGTGATGATTAAATACCACCAAAAGAAAGCTCTATTTGTGTGAAAAAATTACATAAATTTAATTTGGGTACAATGTTGCATGACTGAGCAGTTGTCATTTAAAGTCAAACAGCGCTGAAAGGTGAAAATTGGCTTGGGCAAGAATGGAGTGAAAATGTACGGTATTGACGTGGTTAAGTGAACAAGCTGAAGTTAAAAGCTGATTGGCTACCATGCACAGCTGCACCGGATTTTGCACGCTCCAGTTGTAGTAAATCAGTAAAAGACAAATGTGTGTATTGCAATCCTTAGGGAACTTAAATCCCCCACAGTTCAAAACTATGAAACTTTCTACAAGACCCTGGTTGCAAAGAGACAAGATTTTAGACGCTAACCATGCTAGTATTAGTGTATAATATGGGTATTAATAATTTGGGTCTTTTTATGTTAGTACTGGCTTTGCTAGATGAAAAGCATCTGTGCTTGGTCTCTACACACAGCAGAACAGCAGTTTGGGTGGGTGGCAACTTATTTTTATCCCAATGGTATGTGCAATCTTGGTCATATCTAATAGGTCCCATCCATGTTGGAGGAATGATCAGTATGTTCAAACCAAACCTGAAAGCAGAAGTACTTTTTCTGTAAGTTTAATCCTTTTTCTTTTCAATACTGTTTGCTCATATGTCTTACTTTTTAACTTCAGCTTTTGTAACCTTCCATTCACCTCCTGCCTAGGGGTTATAAAAAAATGAATAAACTGGTATTTGATTGCTCTAAAAAATACACAAATCTGAAGAGACTATAAGTTAATGTTTGCACTAACTCTATTTTGTATTAATACAAAAAATGGCATGACAATTCATCCAATAAAAGTGCATTTACATTTGGTCCCTGTGCTGGGCAAATGTTTTTCTTTGATTTAAAATACTTAATTTGGCCACTAGATGGCACTAAGTATCATATGATTTTTCTATGCTGCTCAGTGCCTTCTAGTGGCCAAATAAGGTATTTTTCCAGGGATTTAATTTCCACATACCAGGAAATGTAACTTGTGCACTTGACTTGTGACTGATCCCCATATTCACAGAATATACCACTGTTCGCTGTGCAGGAACCGAGCTTCAACTACTGTGTGGATATACTTAAATTATATAAGAATGGCTTCCTTTGGTTAATCTGCATGTGGAGCTCTGTGTGTTATTAGTTTGTCATAACACTTATCTGCAGCACTGGAGATGGCACCATGCATTTTGAAAGCAGATGTTTAATTAGAACACACCTTGCCATATTTTGTTTTTGCATACTCATGTATTAACAAGTATTGCATTGTTGATTGAATGTATATCTAAACTGGATGTTGCTCATTTTTTCTTAGATAATCCTCTCACTACTGTATATTCTCTGAGATATGATTTTTTTTTTCAGTACCATTTCCTGCTCTTTGTCTAGTGCATCTTTACAGAAACCACCTAATGTATTATAGTATGTAAGACTTCTCTTTACAGGGTAGTAATTTGGAAGTTATGAAATGTTATTAAAGTCATTCATGCTACAGTTGCAGTGAAGAAGATTAAAGGATAAAATCATGTCCACAATGTACTAGGAAGCTGGATGTAAAGGTTCACAAAGGGTTGAAATGAGATTTTCTTTTTTTTTTTTTTTTTGTATTATTGTTCTTCAACAGAGTGTACTGTACTTTAAATTACTCACCTTATAGATGCCCTGGTTTTACAGATTACATCTGACTTTTCTAGTAAATGTGGATTATACAATGTAAAGGTTTCAGAATGACAAGTCACATATAACAGAGTTTTTATGTTTGCTATTGCTCTGAAGGTGGTTAGCTTTTTACTCTATAAAATTTACTATAGCCAGAACAACCAAAACATGATCCACCCTAATATATTGATACTAAGATTATTGTGTTTAGCACATTGCTGGTGTCCTAAGAATCCCTACTCTCTTTTTACAAGATATTAGCTTTGTGGAGGAGCCTTAGGCTCTTTAGGTTTCTGCTCCATATGGATTTCCTTCAAGGGATGTTCTGTAAAGGTTGGTAGCCAAAAAAAATCTTCCTTGGTTACATTTCATAAAACCATTTTTCTAAAGATAGATATAAACAGCAGATTTTCATTCAAAATTTATTTTACTCGAAATTTAAGAACATTTGTTCAATTTTGTAATCGTAAGTGGGGTCAAATTGAAGTTCCTTCTGGAATTTTTTTTTTAAACAAATTTAATTCTACTATTGCATTCAGCTTTCACTCAGTAAAGTCCATTCACTTCAAGATCAAATGTTGAACATGAAATTTTCTCCACAAAACTACTTTCAAATGACAGTCATCGAGCCGTCAAATGTACTGAGAATTTTGGTATGAATAAAAGAAGAATAAACCTTGGATGTGGATGGGCACCTGACACGTTTGTATTTTTACCCTTCATGTTCAGCATTTAGTTTAAAGTTAAGGCCCGTACACACGATCGAACTTTTTGACAACAAACATGCAAATTAGCTGTTTTGGAGCAACATCCGACCGTGTGTACGCTCCATCGGACAAACTTTCTCTGTTTCCATCGGACTTTTGTTGGCTGTGCGAACGGACAAATTTTCCGGCAACAAAAGTCCGATGGAGCAAAGTCCGATCGTGTGTACACAAAAGCATCAGACTTTTGTACAAACTACAGTATGCGGCCGCGAGAATGTTTCCAGTGCGAACCCATCGCGCTGGTTCTCGGCGACAGGGTACTGTACATCTCGCGCTGGCTGCAGTAGGAAAAACACATTTTCCTACTACGGCGAGCGCGAGAGGGAATTCCCCTCTGGGGGCATACCAGGCCCTTAGGTCTGGTATGGATTGTAAGGGGAACCCCCTACGCCAAAAAAAAAACAGCGTGGGGTCCCCCCAGATCCATACCAGACCCCTATCTGAGCACGCAGCCCGGCCAGTCAGGAAAGAGGGTGGGGATGAGCGAGCGCCCCCCCTCCTGAGCCGTACCAGGCCGCATGCCATCAACATGGGGAGTGGGTGCTTTGGGGGAGGGGGCGCCCTGCGGCCCCCCCACCCTGAAGCACCTTGTCCCCATGTTGATGAGGACAAGGACCTCTTGGGGGTCTGCGGGCGAGGGGCTTATCGGAATCCAGGAGCCCCCTTTAATAAGGGGGCCCCCAGATACCGGCCCCCCACCCTATGTGAATGAGTATGGGGTACAGCGTACCCCTACCCATTCACCTAGGAAAAAAGTGTCAATTAAAAAAAAAAACACTACACAGGTTTTAAAATTAATTTATTAGGCAGCCCCGGGGTCTTCTTCCGTCTTCGGGGGTCTTCTTCCGACTTCGGGGGTCTCTCCGGCATCTATTCCCTCTCTCCGGTGTCGTCTCCGCGCTCTCTGGTTCTTCTCCGGTGCCTTCTTCTTTCTGCCGGGCTCCTCTGCTATCTTCTGCTCTTTTGCAAGCAGAGGAGCCCGGACATCTGGATCGTCTTCTTCCCTCTTCTCTTCCAGAGATGTTGACCCGACGCTCTCTCTGGCTGTAATGCTGTCTGTGCGCTCTGCTATGACTTATATAGGCGGTGACTCTGCCCCCCTATGACATCACAGTCCCGGGGCATGCTGGGACTGTGAGGTCATAAGGGGGAGTGGTCATGTCTCTTCTTTGTACAAAAATCCAAGGGAAAGTTTGTACAAAGTCCTATCGTGTGTATGGGACTTTACACATAGAAGGCCAATTGGAAAGCAACCAAGCAGGCAACATACACCACTGTTTATCACTGCTGGAATTTGACACTTTTTGTAGGAGTTTAATTACACCCAGGCCCATAAAATCCCTATAATACATTACAATGTGTTCCCTACTCTGTCTAGCCCTTCAACCCAGCTCCACCTAAGCTGTAATAAACAGAAGGCAGGTACAGTGTAGGTACATTCTGTGCAAGTAATTTGTGACGTTGTTATCATGTACCTGATAGCAGAGCTTGAAATTATGAGGAAGGCCACTCTTACACCTCTGACTTGGGACCCCTGGTAGTGTGAACAGAAGGCACAGGAGTGCAGAGTGGCATAAGGGCCTGTAGGACTTGCCAGTAGTAGAGCGGGTATATACGCCAGGCAGAATAGGTCATTAGTAGTCTTCGGTAAAGCAGGCGGCTGGTGGATGGCAGACTGAAGCAGACTGGTACAGACGACAGAGGGTGAGGCATTCACTGGCAACCGACTATAGAAAAGCAGGATGTAAGGCAAGTACTGGAAACCTCAGAAGGATTAGCAAACTCAGGCAGGCAGGCCAGTTATACGCTGGCAGGACGGATCAGGTACAGAGGGGCAAGCAAGAGCCAATCAGTGGAAGAGAAGCAAATAGAAGAGAAAGAAGCGGAGGTCAAGGACAAGCCGGGGTCAGTGCAAACGAAGTTTAGAGAGTCAGCAACTGGAATCAGGATGTAGAATCACAGGGTCACAGGATACATGGAAGGCTGAAAACAAAGCAGCACTGATTCTGAGCACTCACACAGTTTAAATAGCCCATTCGGTGCCAACATCTGTCACAAGTGCACATAAGCACGCTGATGAGCACCTGTGCGCATGCCCATATGCATGCGCATAAGTATTAGCCAAATTCCTACATCTACGAGAGGAAGCATGAAATAGCCTGTGAGGAGGCACAGTAATCTGTCTAGAGGAACCATGTGGTCTACTGGCATGCCCTTCCTGACACTACATATATATATTCAAATTATTCGTATAAAAAGATTAGGATGCAAAGTGCGCCAGCTAATGCAAAGCACAGTTGTCAATAGTAGAAATGCTCATTCACACCAACATCTGTTGCAGCAAATGACTGCCACCCCAGGTGTGCTGGGTTCACTGTTCCGTAGTAAAAAGTACTCACTGTTCACATTCTGCTTTAACAGTTTTGCTAACAAGAACAATAAAATATAATCATCACAGGAGCAGTTTACTGTTGGCCCAAACGAACTAGCAGCAGGCACCCTGCTCTATAGCTCAGCTTGCTTACATAGATTCTGCTGTCACTATTGCTGTCACAGTACTGCTGGGTAATTTCAGTAAAAGCTCTCTTATCTCAGTAAATCTCTCTATTGAATGCAAATATGTGTCACAAGCTGGCATGAGTGAAGGGGGGGAAAAAAAAAGAGAAAAGTGTTTCCAAGGTAATAATGAAATTGTAATTTAATGTGTGGCATTCCTGCGTTACCAAACCTTTTTTCAAATCAATAATAGTCGAAAATCACTGTGCTTGCAAAATATGTGCTGAATAAATCTTTTGAAGTTTGGACAGACTGATATTAGCGAAAATATCACAGTATAACCTGCCAACTTGAATATTTTTCTATTTCTAGAATGAGCATGTAAACCGTGCTCTCCAACGCTACTACTACAGCTGATCACATAACTGTACACTGCTGGTAGCAGAATTTACAACACTGTTCACTGTTAATTCATTTATTTGAGCAACCCCAAAAAATCATGAAGTCGCCAAGAATTGATGTAAAAACATACTACCGTATGCAGACAACAACTAAGATGAAATTGAACTTTACAAAGAAAATACAAAATCATATAACGTGTTTTTCAGTGTATACAGTATGTATAGCAGAACAAGCTAGAGAGCTAGAATTAATCGGGGAAAATCTGTGATGGCTGTGCCCCTTGGACACAGCCAATCACAGATCGTGGTCAATGGCCAATCGCAGCGGCCATTTACCATGTGATCGCCATGTCCAATGAGAGATGATCTCAAATGTAAAGATATGAGATCATCTCTAATTGACGGCTCTTCCGCCTCACACAGAGACCACTGGTGAGGGTGAGGAGGGAGAGCAATCTGAGTGCAGAGCGAGTTTTGTAGTATTTGTTATCTTGCCAATATAGTGCCTAAACAGTGCCCATCAGTGTTTCGGTGTCAGAGTGTCCATCAGTGCCCACAGTGCCCATCAGTGCCAACAGCGATCATCAGTGTCAGTGCCCATCAGTGTCTCAGTGCCAGAGTGCCAACAGTGCCCATCAGTGTCATCAGTGCCCATCAGTGTCACAGTGCCATCAATGTCACAGTGTCATCAGTGTCATCAGTGTCACAGTACCATCAGTGTCATCAGTGCCATCAGTTTCACACAGTGCTGCATATCAGTGCTGCCAGTGCCATCAATGTCATAAATGCCATCAGGAGGAGTAGCAGAATGTATTTTGGGGTGTAATTTTTGCTATGTACATGCTATGTGTTCGAAATATCTTATAAACGGACAACTTTGTGTAAGAAAAAAATGCGTTTTCATTTTTTTTTCCACATTTTCCAAAAACTTGTGGAAAAAAATTGACATTTTTAAAAGACTTATTATGCCTCATAGAATATACGTTGGAGTGTTTGCTTTCCAAAATGGGATAATTTTTTGGATGTTTTCATTGTCCTGATATTGCAGGGCCTTCAAAAGTGTGATAGGTCGTCAAGAAATGAAATGTGTAATTTATGCTCCTAGAACACCTAAAGGGGGCTCCCTGCATGTTGGGCCTCTCTATGTGGCCAGGCTGTGTAAAAGTTTCACACATGTGGTATCGTCATACTCAGGAGGAGAAGCAGAATGGTTTTGGGGTGTAGTTGCAAGCATGCATATGCCGTGTGACAGAAATAACCTGTTAATATGACAATTTTGTGGAAAAGAAAACCAAAGCTTCATTTTGAAAAGAATTAAGGACAACTTCAAAAAACTCACCATGCCTCTTACTAAATAGCTTGGAATGTCTGCTTTCCAAAAATGGTTCATTTGTGGGATATTCATACTTTCCTGGCTTGTTAGGGTCTCAAGAAAGGAGATAGGCCCTCAGTGTCAGGTGTGATCAATTTATAATGATTAGCACCATAGCTTGTAGATTCTCTACCTTTCACAAAGACCAAATAATATACACTTATTTGGGTTATTTTTACTAAAGGAATGTAGCAGTATAATTGTTGGCCAAAATTTATGAAGAAAAATTACTAATTTGCAAAATTTTATAACAGAAACTAAGACAAATGTGGGTTTTTTTTTTTCAAAATTTTCGGTCTTTTTTCATTTATAGAGCAAAAAATAAAAAACCCAGTGGTGATTAAATACCAAAAAGGAAAAAATCAATATGGGTCAAGTGTTGCATGGCTGAGTAATTGTCATTCAAAGTGTGAGAGCACTAAAAGCTGAAAATTGGTCTGGGCAAGAGGGGGGTCTAAGTGCCCAGTAGGCAAGTGATTAAAATAATGATGTTTATTTTATATCAGCTAAGATAGATATTATTTTAACAGAAAGTTAGCTAAGATAGATTTTAATGATAGCATCGCAAAGTATAAAAAAAAAATACTCGTCTGGGATTTGTGCTAAAGTTCAGCAGAAGCAGATCTGTTTTCTGTTGCTTGTGCTAAACAGAAATGGTGTGTACACTGTTTAGGAAAAGCAAGGCTGCAGAGATTTCTAGAGAGAGGGTGGGCAACCTGCCTACCTTCGCCGGAAATAGTGGATGTCTGTTGCAGGGTAACTTACTAGATATGCTTCTCCTTTGGATGCAGCTTGTGATGGAATCTCATTTTTTTCCCCCAGAGTTTAGTCTTAAACGTTTTGGGTTCAGTAAGGAAGAGATGCAGGCAGTAACTGTGTTTGGGTTGCACTTCCTTCCTCTTCTACACACTGAATCTGAAATACAGAGAAAGGCAGAGGTAGAATGAGACTTACTGAAAGAGCAGCTTACAATGGCTAACAAGTGTTTGCAAGACACTGCAGAAAAGACAAGAGATTCAGAAAGTAGGGCACCCAGACCTGCTGGGGCTTCAAAATGTGTTCAAACCACTGCATAAAAAGCTGAAGATTTGAATGAGGCTTCATGAACAAGACTAATGATGCCCTAACAAAGGCCAAAGGCCAAAGGCCAAAAGCCTTTAAGTAGAGGTACATGTGCCACTGTTACTTCCCATAAGCAGAAAGCTGTGAATCTGATCAACTCTAATAAAAATGGCCGAGTTGAATCAGATAAAAGCAAGGCAAGGCCTATGAAATCTGTACCTTTCTGTGAAAATGTTATAAGGCAACATTTAGCACCCTGCAATGGTTTTGCAGTCAGAAATGGGCAGATAGAGAAATGTGAGCAGTGAGCTATGTATTTTGGCACACTTGGAAAGAACATATAATCTGCTTTGTCTTTTACTCTTTTAAGGTAATCAAAATTAGAGGAGATGAGAGCATGAGGAATCCGCAGGTGATTTCCTGATTATGACTGAATTAGAGTGGCCTTCATCTGAGCATTTCCTTATGGTCTGGAGGGTAATGGAGGTTTGTCTGGAATTTTCTTTCCATCTATGTTACACAGGCTGCTAAGAACATTGCTAATCCTACTGAAAGGAACATTGCAGTTTTTCCAGGGACAAGGTCTATCACACAGAACATATGAGGGTCAAAAGGGAATTTTATAATTCCCATTTACAATATGGGGGGTTTATTTCACTCTTTTATGGACAAAGGTTTATAGAGCTGCTGAGAAATTCTACCTTTCAAATTTTCTTAGATTTAACTATAAAAATCAAGAGGTGGAATGTGTTGCTATGACTATTTTAGTGATTTTTCTAGCATAAATATGGAATGATGAACATGTATTGTTTTTAGAATTTGGAATTCCACTATTCGTACGCTAATAAACTCATTGGACTGATTCATGAGGCTTAGGCCAGAAAATTATGTTAGCAGGAAGTAGGGGGAGGGAAGGACACACAACCACTGTTCTAGACAAGCGTAACTGTTTAGTGTATGCCTATCACATAGACTGTACATGCTTATTTGCTAGCAAGTATAGATAGCTTGTTCATGTTGTAGGCATATTTTGTGATATCCTGTGTGTTGTGTGTTGTTTTTGCAACACCATTTTTATTAGTAAAGCAAATTAATATACTTTACAGTACAGTATATTAATTTGCTTTACTAAACAAAAATGTTGTACTCGCTTGTAGGAAAAATGATGTACAACATACATACAGAGTATCATGAGTTAAGTAACATAGTAATAGGGGAATCCTAGCTTCTAAAAACAATACATGGTCATCATTCCATATTTATGGTACAAAAATCACTAAAATAGCTATGGCAACACAATGTAACAGTTTAAAACGTGCTCATCAAAATTGATTGTCCCTCTGATGGTGGTGATTTTGTTGCAACAGGGAACCTAAGATCCAGTCCAGAATCTGCACCAGGTTTGTACGCTGGATATATCTTTTCCTGTCGGGTTTTTATACTTCCTTGCTTTTACTGCAAATAACCTTTTAGGACTCAAAGCAAAACTTAGATGTGAGTTACCATTTGTCGTATTGTCACAATAAATGTGTAATTTTACTACACTCAGATTGCACCCTCTCTTTTGCCTTATCTGATAGCAGAACAAAGCAGAGTGAGCAATGAGCTTACAGGTCTGCCGCTGCTGCTGAGGCTTCTTTGTCCAATCACAAGGTGGATGGTGGGATGGGAAGTGACTGGGTTATATTGCTTAACTGTGGAGAAAAGTCAGGCCCCTGGCCTTGTTGTGCTGCCTAGAAAGTATCTGTACACCTCAGGACTGGATAGACTGACATACAATTATTTGACTCATTTCAGTGGTGTATTTGGCAATTTTAGCTTTAACAAGGTTATCAAAGTATCAATAAATGCACGATGCAAGACAATGCAAAGTTTGGTTACAAAACTTTGTTTTACTGGTTTTGTCTGCCTTCTTAAACTGACATTCACTTTTATGTTATAGTATTCTGTTATAGTATACTATAATAAAAGATTGTGAGTTATTGGTGATAAAAGAGAATTCAAGAATTCACCATAAATAACAAAACTCTACTGTACAGCATACCATATTTCTTCTACACACAGTAGCATTTTTTTGTAGATACCCCTAAAAAATATATAAAAAGTGAATTGTGTCTAACAAGATTCTCAGCAGAGATTTAAAGCAGCATGACTTCAGGTGGACTGTCCTACTTTAAAAAAGGGAAAACTCACGCGGTAAAGGCCCAAAACATTATGTGCAAAAGCTGTTAGCACAATACTCTGGCCAAGTATCACAGTGTAGAAAGACAAAAAGTGCAGCGCTAGAAAATTATAAAATGAAGGATAATAACACTCAATGCAAATATTTGTCCCAATATGGACTGGATTAAACGTGTCTCTAGATACCACTTAACTTAGACATGAACATAAGAAGATTCCCCTTTAAAAGTGGCTGTGCTCAAATAATTTAAACAATTCGTATGAGGTAATGCATCCATATATGAACCCAAAATGCAATACATACTGTACATAGCAAATAACAGTATCTAAAGGTTTAAAAAGTGCTTGTGCAATTAACTAAAAATTATGAATTCATGTACATGCAAGTGAATATAAGCAATGAACAAGCAATTAATATATAAAAGTTTCAATCAATAAAGTGCTAGTGCATGCATAGTAAAGTCCATGAGGTGAATGAATGGGCATAAATATAGAGGGCACCGAACCCAAAATAACAGTTCATCAAGTGGATAGGTTGTCTCCAAAGTGTAGGTAAAGAAGTATCCGAATACCCAAAGTGTGGTAAAAGAGGAGGTTTACCAAAAGCTTATGACCACGATCAGGTTCTCAGTATAAGCCTTACTGAAGCAAAGCTAGTAGTCAGCTACAATCCTGGTTGTTCATTCAAAGAAGGGAAGCATCTCAGCCAAATTTACATGACTTCCAACCCGATCTGTTAATTGCTAACACTCAAGTACATGAAAACAGGAGAAAGAAGCCGACCATAGTGAAGTCCACATAAAAGTACTATTTATTTATAGAATATCACACTTACAAAATGTATGTAGATATCAAGCCAATACAGAACTCCGTCTGCAGGGAAAACATTGGATCTGCCAGTTTCCAAAATGGCAGTAATGGGGTCGTGCATGCACAGTATTGTTGTACATCCTAGTTACGCTCTACGCATTTCATCATATATTTCAATCATCAGGGGCCATTTCATACTTTAGCCAATTTCCAATTACGTATGCTAGATGTCTAATTAAAATGTTGGCTTTTGCAGAGGTGTTACCTATTTCAGCACTGAAAGTTATTGAAGCAGAAAGTTCACAACAATGCATAAATCTATATATATATATATTATGCAAAAATACAAGCTCAACAACTTTGGGGGTTCCCACCACTATTTACTAAATATATCTTTTTTTTTTTGCAAATCTGCACAAGCTAGTAAGTAAGTAGATGAGTGAAGGGGTTCCACCACCACTCCCCTATTCACTTAACGATGTACACTGTTGTTGAGCACTGCATAGTGGTAAATGGAGTGGAGATTTTCACCACTATTTAAAATTTAAGCAAGCTTAACTTTGGAGGTTCCTGCCACTATTTACTAAATATGTATATATTTTTTGGTCTTTCGGCGGAGGTGCTCAAATTTAGTAGGTGAATTTCTTTTGCATACAGTGTTGCGTGATTTACGGTATGCCATTGCAATTATTTTGTATGATCGAGGGTTTAGGAACACTTTGTAACTTTTGTACAAGTGACCCTCTGCTGACAAGGATGTTGTTTACTTTTGAAAGCTGTAAGGACTGTTTCCATAATGCCACCTTTCAAATTAAAAGGTTAAATATTTGGAAGGCTACAATGGCGTTGAGTGATAAAACAGAAATGAATAGATCGGCGGTATATTGGGTAGCACTGTTCATTAGCATGGTTGAATCCTGTTTCTCTTTACTTATGTGGATTACAAGGTTCAGCTGTGCTCATATGGCTTTGCCTACTCAGATACTCTAGTGGCAAGCTTCTTTCTAATGAAACAGATCATGCATGTATCTGTGCACATGTCATAGAAACAGCAGTCATACAGAAAGCAGGGTGTTTGAAGGTACTATATAATATCATATGGTTATAGAAGATAGTTACTAATAATTAAAGGATAACATTATAGCTGTAACTCGGAGCAGTAATTGTTTATTCGAAAATTGGCTCTTCATTGAAATCACTTATAACTTTATCATGTTTTCAGTGAGCTCAGCACTAAGTACTTTTTAGTATAAAAGACTGCCAAAAATCCCTGTTTACATTTTCTTTAACAGCCAAGTTTTTTTTTTTTTTTCTTTTTCTTGGAATGCATGTTAAATAGTGTGGCTGCAGTTTGCTATAGTGTTTCCAAGACAACAGAACAACAGGGGTGAAGAAGGCTCCTGTATACTTCCCAAGCTGATTATACAAACAAATATAGGAAATTCTCAAACTTCTAATCTAGTTTCTAAGACAACGGAGATAAGGCTCTATAAACGCATGTACATTTTCTTCATCAAGACAAATAACAGAAAAGGAAAACATTCATTACAGAAACCTAGTCAAAAATAATTACCTGGGAAACCGTTGTATTTAAATATTACATTAAAGGAAGCAGGACATTGGGGCTGATTTACTAAAGGCAAATCCACTCTGCACTACAATGCAAGTGCACTTGGAAGTGCAGTCGCTGTAAATCTGAGGGGAAGATCTGAAATCAGGGGAAGCTCTGCTTATTTTATTATCCAATCATGTACAAGCAAAAATGCTGTTTATTTAGCTTGCATGTCCCCCTTGGATCTACATCGACTGCACTTCCAAGTGCACTTGCAGTGCACTTGTAGTGAGAAGTGGATTTGCCTTTAGTAAATAAATCCCATTGCGTGTAGACCCAGTACTTTGAGGACTAGGTAGAGATGGTTTCCATTAGTGAAGCTTGTGTCCACTTTCTTTGGACAAAGGGATTATACAACAGGAACACAAAATAGTCAACACCTACATATAGTCATAACGGATTTCTTCCATGTGCATGGATTACCTATCCACTGGTTTTCCTTAACCACTTAAGGACCGAGCCTCTTAAAATAATTTTTTTTTTTTTATAGAAAATTACTTAAAACCCCCAAACAATATATAATATATATATATATATATATATATATATATATATATATATATATATATATATATATATAAAACATTTTTTTTTTCTTTCTAACACCCTAGAGAATAAAATGGCGGTTGTTGCAATTGCAATACTTTCTGTCACACCATATTTGCGCAGCAGTCTTACAAACGCACTTTTTTTGGAAAAGATACACTTATTTGAATTAAAAAATAAGACAGCAGTAAAGTTAGCCCAATTTTTTTATATTGTGAAAGATAATGTTACACCGAATAAATTGATACCCAAAATGTCATGCTTCAAAATTGCGCCGACTCGTGGAATGGCGACTAACTTTTACCCTTAACAATCTCCATAGGCGATGTTTAAAAATGTCTACAGGTTACCAGTTTTGAGTTACAGAGGAGGTCTAAGGCTACAATTATTGCTCTCTCTCTCTAACGATCGCGGCAAGACCTCACATGTGTGGTTTGAACACCATTTTCATGTGCGGGCGCTACTCACGTATGCGTCACTTGAAGAAAAAAAATAATTCTCCTTTTAAGAACTATGGGCGGAAGTGAAGTTTGACATCACTTCTGCCCTCCCATGCCATGGAGCTGAGCAGGGGCCATCTTCCCCTCAGTCGGCAGCCAGGCATCCACAGGAGAGGACGCGATCGTCCCTGCCGCTACCTCTCCCGATATCGATAAAAGTGATCTCGCTGTGAATCCACCGCAGAGACCACTTTTATCCTAAAGAGAAACACACAGCATTCCCAAAAATACCAGTGTTATGGCAGCAGCTAGCGTCAAAGTACTGACGTATGGGTACGTCGTTTTGCGTGAAGTGGTTTTTAAAGAGAACCCACGATGGGAAATATACACGAGTTGTAAATACTAGTCTACTTTTGATATTGCTTTCTTTCTGCTTGATCCTCTGGCATTGAGGCCTACACATTGGTGGACCAATGCAATATCACATATTCACTTATCCATCCTACAGAGTCCTTACAGTCAAGAGAGTTCACACACCAAAGTGTGATAAGCGGATGCTTTGTTAGTGAAACCACCTTCCTATGTGCTGTAGCCTGTAGTTCCAGATCTGTTCTAAGGCTTTTAGTTTGTCAAAGCTGTGAAATAAAACAAAAGCGAATATCCTGATAAAATATGTAAATAATCTCTCTCTCTTTGTATTTTAATTGTTTATTTTTATATATCCGCAATACGCATTCATTGGTAGGGTTACATAATATATACAAATTACACACCAGACAGTATTTACAACACAATGTACAGGGTAAGTCCCCTGGCTTACATGATATTTACAAATTACCAGCAACAACCATATTTACAATACAATATAAGATGCAAGTATAGCATTAGATTACCTGTTAACTTCAGGTCGTCCCATGGTGACTGCTCTCATTATATCCCCCCTCCTTTCTGTACTGTGGCTAATATAATTCTCCCTAATTGGTCACTGTACCTAGCAAATGTATATTGGGCACAGCCTGATTGGATGAGTCAAAGAAGGCTGCTGTTTACTACCCATGTGAGATGTGATCAGGGAAAACAAAAGGCCAACCTTTGAAGTGGGAACTAATTACAGTAATGCCAACACAACACTCAATACTTTAAATATATTTCCTTCTAACTGAAATATATTTCTAATTACAATAATATTTACAGCTGTTAATGGAGATTTCACATAAATCCATGTAACAGTCGGCCCCTTGCGGCCAGTGAAAACTAAGGCCACACATAAAATAATGGTTTATGTGTAATCTCCTTTAGCATTTGGAGATTTTGTTTTTGCTTTCTGCAATAAAAAAAACTGGTTGAAAAGACACTGTAAACTCTCCATCTTACAGTCCATGTTCCGGGATCTCCGTATCTGTAATTCATCACTTGTTCTGGATATAAGTCCATAATAAACATAATAAGACAAAGAACAAAAAATGAGGATCTTAGTTCTCAACAGTCCAATAATAATAGTACAAAACTCAATGATTCAAATCTGGTCCTGTTGTCCTTGCTTCTGGGACCACCTTGGATGGTGATTCCAATTGGATACAGAATAATCAGTAATGACATTTGGACCAGCTTTCCTGGCTTTCTGAGGTTATACTTTATTAATGTGGACACAGGTAGGGAAAGAAAAACACGAGTACTTCTAAGACATATGCATTCAAATTAATGCTTATCTTGCAAATCTGAGTAGCAAGGACCTTTGATTAGCATTGTCATGTTTAACCATTTGAATGGTGAGATCCATAGTAATTGGCAAATAGCAGGAATGGCATCGTACAATTGTACTTATGAGTAATTTAATTTGATTATTCCTGAAGCCACGAGTAACTGGTGACATCACACTTATCTGCATTCTGAAATCAAGTTATTTTGTCTGCTTGGTTGACACTGCCTACCCTGTTCTGGGCCTGTTAAAGGTATGACCTCTTCCTCCGCCTGTTAAAGGCATGACTCATATAGTAGCTACACACTGTAGCAAAGGATGGATCTACTTGCACAAATGTGTGGCACCAGCCAAGGTTTTAACCCATCAGGGTTTGTACACAGTTTCAGTAAAATGAGTTAGTGGTGAGTTGCAATGGCAACAAGATCCCCCCTGGAGACTTGAAGGGTCATACACACATACAGTGGTAACTAGCAGAAGGTGGGACAGAGTTATGTGCAGGCATATGACAATGGATGAAGAAAGATGGGTGATGAAAATCAGACAACCTGGCTCAAGGGGGTAACCATTCAAATTGTTAAATGTGGTAATGGAAAAGGGTCTCATTATTATGTTGCAGTAAATCTATAGCAATGTCCTTACTACTCAGAGTTACAAGATAAGCATTCATTTGAATGAACATGACTTAGAAGTACACGTGTCTTTCTTTCTGTACATTTGTCCACATTAATGAATATAATCACAGAAAGCTAGGAAAGCTGTCCCAAAGGCAGTTACTGAATATGTTGTATCCAATTGAAATCACAATGGAAGGTGGTCCCAGAAGCAAGGGCAACATGACCAGATTTGAATCATGGACTTTCATACTATTATTATTGGACTGTTGAGAATTAAGATCCTCTATTTTTTTGTCTTTTTTGTCTTATTTTTATTATTGTGGACTTATTACATCCAGAACAAGTGATTAACTACAGATCCAGAGTTTCCTGATCACATCTCACATGGATAGAAAACAGCAGCCTTCTTTGACTCATCTAATCAGGTTGTGCCCAATATACATTTTCTAGGTACAGTGACGAATTAGGGAGAATTATATATTGTATATATTACTACAATGATTGAGGTGTATGCACATAAACACATAAACTAGACAACAACACTCTTTGCCTTCAAAACAGCATAATTCCTTCTAGGTACATTTGCACACAGTTTTTGAAGGAACTCTGCAAGTAGGTTGTTCCAAACATCTTGGAGAACTAACCTCAGATGTTCTGTGGATGTAGGCTGCCTCAAATCCTTTTGTATCTTGATGTAATCCCAGACAGACTTGATGATGTTAAGATCAGGGCTCTGTGGGAGCCAAACCATCACTTCCAGGATTCCTTGTTCCTATTTATGCTAAAAATAGTTCTTAATGACATTAACTATACACCTCTGGGTTTTTGTCCTGCTGCAGAAATTATTTGGAGCCAACCACACGTCTCTCTGATGGTATGGCATAATGAATAGGTGACTGCCTGTATTTCTCAGCATTGAGGACACCATTGGCCCTGACCAAATCTCCAACTCCATTTGCAGGAATGCAGCCCCAAACTTTTTTGTACATTTGTGTGTAAAAAAAATGATCTGGTTGTCCTATTAAATCGTGATACACTGTAAGGTCCAAATTGTTCTTTGCCTTTTAGTTGTTGTTCAGTCAACAAAGGATGAACCCAGAGCACATGTGCATTGACATGCTTGCTGTGGTGTGAACAAGCCCTTTGACATATCTTTCCCCTTACAAGTATCCCTATCCGAATACCTCACTTTGAAAACTGTAAAAATAACTAATTAACAATTAACCAATTCCTAACAGTTAATTTTAACTCTGAATCGTAGCCCCTTTGAAATTAGATTACTGGCCAAACTCTATGTGCTTACCCTAGGGGTGACAGCCAATGTATTATAGTATATTATTGTGGCAAATTTGTGCCTAGTAAGATAATACAAGGTACAGTATCTCACAAAGGTGAGTACACCCAGGTCCGGACTGGGACAAAAAAATAGGCCCGGGCATTTCAGACTGAGCAGCCAACTTTTCCAGGGACCGTGGGGGTTGGTAGACATTCGCAGGGGTGGCTGGTGTCGGTCCTCCACACTGTAATGTGCAGGGACACTGTGATATAAAGGGAACTGCACTGTAAAGGGGCACTGCAATGATTACAGTGCCCCTTTATAGTGCAGTCCCCTTTATATTACAGTGTCCCAGTCCTATTGTGGCCATGCAATGCTAGTACTGTCTGTCTCCTATTGTGCCCACACTGCCCAGTGACAGTGATCTGCTCTCTTTCTGGTGGTGCGGTACAGCGTAGCTCTCTCTGGTGATGCGGTACAGTGTGGCTCTATCTGTTGGTGTGGGTACAGCGTGGCTCTCTCTCTGGTGGTGGGGTAAAGCATGGCTCTCTCTCCGGTGGTGCAGTACAGCGTGGCTCTCTCTCTGGTGGTGTGGTACAGCGTGGCTCTCTCTCTGGTGGTGCGGTACAGCATGGCTCTCTCTCTGGTGGTGTGGCGAAGTACAGCGTGGCTCTATCTGGTGGTGCGGGTACAGCGTGGCTCTCTCTCTGGTGGTGTGGTACAGCGTGGCTCTCTCTCTGGTGGTGTGGTACAGTACAGTGTGGCTCTATCTGGTGGTGCAGGTACAACGTGGCTCTTTTTCTGGTGGTGTGGGTACAGTGTGGCTCTCTATCTGGTGATGCGGGTACAGCGTGGCTCTATCTGGTGGTGCGGGTACAGTGTGGCTCTCTCTCTCTTTAGTGGTGCTGGGACTATTAGTTCCCCCAGCACAGTCCTCTCTTTCGTTTTCCATGTCTCCTGTAGTAGCTGCTACAAACACTCCTCAGCTTGTTTCCAGGTTTTCTCTTTCACCCCAGCAGAGTGCATGCTGGGGACTGTAGTCTGCTCCCTGCTGAGAACAATTGGGCCACCTATCTCTGGGACTACATTTCCCATGATGTCCCTCTAGTTGCTTTTGATTGGCCCTCCGCTGTGGCCAATGGGGAGGGAAGAAGAACAGACAGGAAAGCCTTCTCTTCCCCATTCTGCTGACATGAGAAGTAGAGGGGGGGCGAGCGGGGGAAATATTGTGTCAGCAGCCTGCAGCTCTCCCCACTGTGTGGATGCCCATGGCTGGAGGAGGAGAGCAGAACTTTCAGTGTGGCTCTGAGGCTGAGCTGTGTGTGAGAGAGACACACAGCTCAGCCCATGCAGCCGCCAGAGATGACACAGGCACGGCCGAATACCGGTAGGCGAGCGGCGGCCTGTTAGCCATGTTCAGGCCACGGTCACTGCTTACCTCCCGCTGCACGGCCTGAACATCAACAGGCCATGGAGCGGGCAGCCCCGGCCCACCGGGAAAATGCCCGGTCTGCCCTATGGCCAGTCCGGGCTTATGTACACACCTCAGATTTTGGTAAATATTTTGTTATATACACTGAAGAAATGACACTTTGCTACAATGTAAAGTAGTGAGTGTACAGCTTGTATAACAGTGTAAATTTGCTGTCCCCTCAAAATAATTCAACACACAGCCATTAATGTATAAACCGCTGGCAACAAAAGTGAATACACTCCTAAGTGAAAATATCCAAATTGGGCCCAAAGTATCCATATTTTGTGTGGTCACCATTATTTTCCAGCACTACCTGAACCCTCTTGGGCATGGAGTTCACCAGAGCTTCACAGTTTGCCACTGGAGTCCTCTTCCACGCCTCCATGACAACATCACAGAGCTTGTGAATGTTAGAGACCTTGCACTTCTCCACCTTCCATTTGAGGATGCCCCACAGATGCTTAATAGGTTTTACGTCTGGAGACATGCTTGGCCAGACCATCACCTTTGCCCTCAGCTTCTTTAGCAAGGCAGTGGTCATCTTGGAGGTGTGTTTGGGGTCGTTATCATACTGCCCTGCGGCCCAGTCTCCGAAGGGAGCAGATCATGCTCTGCTTCAGTATGTCACAATACATGTTGACATTCATTGTTCCCTCAATGAACTGTAGCTCCCCAGTGCCGGCAGCACTCATGCAGCCCCAGACCATGACACTCCCACCACCATTCTTGACTGTAGGCAAGAGACACATGTCTTTGTACTCCTTACCTGGTTGCTGCCACACACGCCATCTGAACCAAATAAGTTTATCTTGGTCTCATCAGACCACAGGACATGGTTCCAATAATCTATGTCCTTAGTCTGCTTGTTTTGTGCAAACTGTTTGTGGGCTTTTTTGTGCAACATCTTTAGAAGAGGCTCCCTTCTGGGACGACAGCCCTGCAGACCAATTTGATGCAGTGTGTGGCATATGGTCTGGGCACTGACAGGCTGACCCCCCACCCCTTCAACCTCTGCAGCAATGCTGGCAGCACTCATACATCTATTTCCCAAAGACAACCTCCAACATGTACTGTGACATACTGAAGCAGAGCATGATCCCCTCCCTTCGGAGACTGGGCTGCAGGGCAGTATTCCAACATGATAATGACCCCAAACACACCTCAAAGATGACCACTGCCTTGCTAAAGAAGCTGAGGTTAAAGGTGATGAACTGGCCAAGCATGTCTCCAGACCTAAACCCTATTGAGCATCTGTGGGGCATCCTCAAATGGAAGGTGGAGGAATGCAAGGTCTCTAACATCCACCAGCTCAGTGATGTCGTTATGGAGGAGTGGAAGAGGATTCCAGTGGCAAACTGTGAAGCTCTGGTGAACTATATGCCCAAGAGGGTTCAGTCAGTGCTGGAAAAAATGTGGCCACACAAAATGTTGACACTTTGGGCCCAATTTGGACATTTTCATTTAGGGGTGTACTCATGTTTGTTGCCAGCAGTTTAGACATTAATGGCTGTGTTGAATTTTTTTTGAGGGGACAGCACATTTACACCATTATACAAGCTGTACACTCACTACTTTACATTGTAGCAAAGTGTAATTTCTTCAGTATTGTCACATGAAAAGATATAATAACAGATTTACAAAAATGTGAGGGTGTACTCACGTTTGTGAAATACTGTATATAGTTAAAAACAGATAGAAAAATTAGGATCAAAAGAGAAATACAGATATCGTTTTGTAATTATTAGCTCCTCTTAAAACTCTACAATATTCAACATTCTAGAAACTGTATTTCTTGGGATGAGGAAGATATTGACATTCTCATAGGAAATTATGCAAATGAGTAATAATGACTTAACCACCTACTCATCACCAGGCTTTATGTAGTGAATCACTATAATTTATGCTAATGATCACTCATCACTTCACTATAGATTACAGGTAACTTATAATACGTTACATTATTGTTGGTGAGTGAAGCACAAGCTGCATGACAAAGCTCAGCTTTTCAGAAAAAACGCCAAGCTGCTAGATATAATTTTCCTGTCTTTTTTTTTTTCCATAGGAAACCATAAATATACATGTATGTTTGCCTCCATGATTGAAGTTTGAGTCTCTACACGATTTAATATAAGTGTTATGCTTTTCAGAATAAAATACCATTCATTAATGCCAATGCCTATACAAAGCAGTTGTCAAGTTCACAATAATTTTGTTTAAGTTATTTTTTTATAATCTGAACCACTTGTAAATATTTATTACCATTGTTACAATACTCGTACAACATAATTTACACTGTAATGTAATACAATTTAAGGCTCCATTCACACCTGCGCATATCGGTTTACTGGCCTTATTCAGACTTTTTTAAGCTTTTTTTGCAGCTTTTTACAAGCTTTTTTTAAGCGTTACATAAGTGTATTATAAGCGTTTTACAGCTTTAGGCATTTTTGTTTACTCAACTAGGGGGAGGAGAGGTGGAGAAAATTAGGGGGGGGGGGAGCTGCTATTTGAGCGTTTCACAAGCATTTTACAGGCATTTTTCTGCTCAAGTCAAGCGTTTCTATTGAAGTCTATGGGGCCAAAAACGCTTGTAATCTGCCAAAAAGAAGCTCATGTACTTTTTTGAGCTTCAGACGTTTTGCTTCAGGCGACAGAATGCTCAGATGTGAACAAGGGCCATTGAAATGAATGGGGTTTTCCTTGTTGGGCGTTTTGGAGCTTCAGAGCTGAGTGTTTTACAAGCTGAAAATCGCTCAGGTGTGAACAGGGCCTTAATGCAGACTTTTCTGATGCCAGAATATATGCTTATAGCATGGCAATAAATTAGTCATACCATCTTAAATCAAATGACCCACACATTTTGCCAAACCTCATCATTATTCCTTTGGTGAGGTGCAATGATTAGCACACACACACTAAAATTAACGAAGGCAGTAGCAAGAACTACAACAGAAATGAAGCGGGTTTAAAGTCAAGCTATATTTTACATGCAACTCAGCATAAACATCAGACTGAAGTCTGGCAAAGGTATGAAACTGCAATCATCTAAAAAGACTAATAAAAGATACAATAAAATATTCATGAAATGAAAGCGTACAGAGCCCATGTAATGGTTTAGAGCATTGTTAGAAAAATTTCACAGCTTGTGATACAAACTGATGGTTAGTTCTGAACTTTTACATGCAAATATAGGGTAGGTATAAGGTGCTTTCCAAAAATATCTAGCAATAGGTTTCACAAGTCATAAAATTACGTTAATATTTTAAGTTAAAAATGGGATAATTTGCTCATTAATTAAATCAATCTATATAATACCTCAGTGAATGCTGGTCATGCACTCTTGATTGAGTCAATGAAACACACGCAGCTCCATTGATGTGCAGAGTAACGGCTTACTTAAGCAAAGATTCCTCGCTTCATGAATATGGATGTTCACAAACCTAAACCTACAAAGCTCTTGCAATTAATGTGCCATCAGCTTTGTTCCATTTTCAATGATCAGTCTCTGGAAATCTGTATTTCCAATACTGGAATGTGTGAAGACAGACACTATAATTTGGTTGGATGCCAGACATAACATGTTCCTAGTGTTCAGGGATGGAAGCACATCAGCTTAGCTAGCCTATGAAATTCACCCTGTGTTACTTATATATTGCACTGCGACCCTTGGCTGACACATGGGATGATTTATGTTATTATTATTATTTTATTATGTGGTTGGAGAGAGTCACCTCGGTTACTACACATCCGGGAGCTGCAACGTCCATCTGGGCCTCCCCTCCCTCCTCTATCCCTCTGGATGCAGGGGGTGGGTGGATGCCAATGCACGTTGACGCCACATCCCGCGTGTCTGACATGTGATGTCTATTGACGCCGCACGCGGACATGTTGTAATCCATCAGTGATCTACACGAGCAAAGAAAAGGCGCCTCTAAGTGCAGAAGTAAACATGTTTTAATATCCCAGCGGGGTTAAAAACACTTACAGGATGAAGAGATAAAAAAGGCACATCATGGGAGTGTGTGGATGAATGCGTTCTGCAGCATTAGAAAGGGTCACAGCGGGAGGAAGTCCTTAGGCTTGTGGGTGTAAGACACACTATGGATCAGTCACAGTCCGCAGCAGAGTGAGACGCTGGAGCGCCGTTGGAACTGATGTCATCCACGGAGAGAGGAGGAAGACCCGGAAGTGATGTCAATGCTGAGGGACAGCAAACCAGCCTGGACCGCAGTGCAGAGCAGAGCAGATGAGGTCATAAGAAAGGGATGCGTTTCGGAACTCTGGACGGTTCCTATGTCAACCTATGACCATAGAAATAACTGGACACAATATATACACGGTGGGATGGCCATGGGCGGGTACAATAATAAGGAAACAGGAAATGGACAAAATGAAGTAGCGTTCTAGAAACAAGTTTGTATATGGAAAAATGTATGGATAGAAGATGTGTGTAAAAAATGTATATAGCACTTTACAAAAAAAGGGGAATTGTAAAACAAAATAAAATTGTTTAAAATAGTATGTGTAATAATGTGTTGTGCAAGCTTATAAATAGTGTTCTGAAAGTAAGCATGTAAGCCTATGCGTGCACACACATATATACATGAACATACAGTATACACTGGATTATAACATAAATAGGTGTATACGCTAAATGTGGTAAAACGGGTAATGTCACATAATGACAAGATCATAAAATACCTCTGGAAAAGGAAAAGGAGAAAAGGTGTGGGGTATATAAAATCTCAAAGTATTGCACTGACCTCAAAGTCCTCATTTAACCCTCCAGGGGCCAAAACGTTTAATAAAAAAATCCTATACATTTCCCTATGACAAAGTCTTCTGTAGCGCTCAGCTGGAGGAAAGTCCCTAGGCATTGCCTCAATAACCCACACCCTAAGGCCGTCAGTGGATTTATCATGGAATTGGAGGTAATGTTTGGGAACACTATGATTGTCCAATCCACCAGTGATGAAACGGCGATGTTCACCAAAGCGTTTACGCAATGGCCGGATAGTTCGCCCTACATAAAACAAGCCTGTAAGGCAGTAGACAACATGGTCAGAGGAGCAGGTGTGAAAGCCCTTTATATGATATGTTTTGCCTTTTACATAAAAATCTTTCTGGCCATACGTCACAAAACGGCAGGTTTTACAAAGAGGCTTGCGACATTGGTACATCCCAGAGATGGCTAAGAAAGTTGGTATATGATGACCAGGGGGCGGGGGATTCACCTTAAGTTTACTGGGCGCTACCTTACTTTTTATATTAGGCGTTTTTCTGTAAGCAAATTGGGTTTTTTTGGGCAAGGGAGAAAGAAGATGTACAGCTTGAAGCAATAACGACCAGTGTTTCTTCACAATATTTTCCATCTGTCTGTGTTGGGAGTGGAACTGAGTGATAAAACGTAAGTTGTTCGTCTGAGTATTAGCACGAGGAGAAGGGTTTACTACAGAAGATGCATTTTTATATTGTAGATAAGCTGTTTCTACAAGGTTAACTGGAAAACCTTTATCAAGAAATTTCTCTTTGAGGATTTCGCTCTGAGTGTCATAGTCCTCACTCAAGGTGCAGTTCTTTTTCATTCGACAAAACTGGCTTTTGGGTACATTATTAAGCCATAGAGGGTGGTGACAGCTGTTGTAATGGAGAAACAAATTTCCAGCTGTGGGCTTAGTATAATTTTTGGCAAGTATTTCCTTACCAACCCAAAAAAGTTCAAGATCAAAAAAAGCCAACCTATTTTGGTCTATGCAAAGAACAGAGAGAAGCACTCCAGGCAAACTCAGGTGCAGGATGGATCACAGGTGCAGACCTCGGCTCACCGCCGTGAAAGACGAACAAGACAAGGAATTGGTCGCACACTGGAACTCCAAATTATCTCGATGTCATCTTTATTGTCAAAAAAGGGTCAGACAGATACAGGCAATGGTAGATGTTTCACAACCGATAGCTTGCTTGTTCACAACCCTTTTTTGGTCTATAACAGAAGTGAAATTAAGGCCCGTGTTGTTGGTATTGCAATACGTGACAAAGTCCGAAACTGTGGATGCACTGCCATCCCAAATAATGATCACATCATCTATATATCGACCATAAAAGACGATGTGAGAGTGCCCCATAGTAAGGTTGGCATATGAGAGTGCAAAATGTGCCCCACATAGCTGTCCCATTTACTTGGAGTCAAAAATCATTCTCAAACTTAAAATAATTTTGGGTTATGCAGAAAGAGGTAGCCTTAACAATGAAGGAGGCTTGTCTTGGGTTCAACATGGGATCTTGACATAAAAAGAATTGTAAGGCATCGAGACCCACATCATGTGGTGTAGAGCTGTAATGATTGTACATCTAGGGAGACCCAGTGATAGCTGGGCTCCCAAGAGTACGCAGACAAGAGCTCTAACAAATGAACGCTGTCTCTAATGTAAGACTGAAGGGATTGGGCAAGTGGTTGGAGGAACTGATCTACGTATTGTGAAAAGCCGCTACTAATACTGCCCATGGCAGCAACAATGGGTCGTCCGGGGGGAATTTTTAGATCTTTGCGCACCTTGAGCAGGTGGTAGAAATATGGAGTAAAGTGTACCTCCTTGACCAGAAATGACGCTTCTTGTTGCGTGATGATATGGTCACTCAATGCATCCTAACAAGAGAGGTGGCTTCAAGGGTGAAACAGGGCAATGGGTCTTTATTTAGTCTAATGTATGTGTTGGCATTGGATAAAAGTCGAGTGACTTCCGTGATATAATCAGCCCTATTTTGTATGACTATGCCTCCTCCTTTATCTGCACTTTTGATTACTAAGTCAAAATTGTTAGTTAAAGTATCAAGAGCTCTTTTTTCGCAATTGGTAAGATTAGAGTTGGCTTTATAATTATTTTTAATTTTTACTAAATTGCACATCTCTTGTATTTCAGCATGAACAATGTGATAAAATGCATCAATGCACAAACCTTTGGGTAGGGTGGGTAGGATAAAACACAGACGTGGGTCTGCAGGTGGTATTCTGGATGGGCGGGGAAGTAGTAAGATGCTGTGTGTATAATGAATAATCAATCTCAGAGCCATCTGGGCAGAGAGAGTGAGTAGAAGGATGACTGTATAGTTCCTCTAGAGTGATCAAGGGGCCAAAATCCACATTAATATCAGTGTTATTACATGACATGTCAACTACATGAGAATCAGTGTGAAGCTGATGTTTGGAGGACTGGATATTGAAAAATCTCTTAAGAGTGAGGCGGCAAACAAATTTATTCAGATCCTTAAAGAGAAGAAAGGGATTCGGCTGGGCAGATGGTGCAAAATTCAAGCCTCGACTAAGTACAGTAAAGAAATTTCTTCTTTAGTTAAAGCATGGGTGGAGAGGTTAAAGATTTTGACAGTGCTCTCTTTTTGCTGAAGTCTGGGTTTGGATCTACCCCCTCTACCTTGACAGCCTCTCCTTCATATTTTCTTTTTTGGGGTTTGGCCCGGGGATGGTTGAATGCTAAAAAAGGGGCCGCAGTAAGATCAGAAGAATGGGTGGTGGTGGTGGTGGATGTCACAAGGAGAGAATTGGGACCAAAAGAAACTGATGGAATGGGAGATTCTCTATCTACAAGACTAGTAAGGGTGAATGCTGTACTGGCAGAAACATCTTTATGAATATCAGTGGACATAAGTGAACAAGTGGTCAAAGGAGGGGCATCCAAGATGGTAGGGGGCACATTTTGTACAATACGGGTGGAGGCTATGGGAGCCTCTTGTTGCAACTGGCCAGGATCTTGATTACCAGTGGGTAATGAAACTGGCGGTACAGATGGGGGGGTAATGGTGTTATTATTATTATTATGTAAGATGAAGGGCTTGGTTGGTGCCACCCTTACTATGGGGCACTGGGAACACCAATTTATATGACATAACAACCCCTTTTCCTCTCACATCGTCTTTTATGGTCGATATATAGACGATGTGATCATTATTTGGGATGGCAGTGCATCCACAGTTTCGGACTTTGTCACGTATTGCAATACCAACAACATGGGCCTTAATTTCACTTCTGTTATAGACCAAAATAGGTTGGCTTTTCTTGATCTTGAACTTTTTTGGGTTGGTAAGGAAATACATGCCAAAAATTATATTAAGCCCACAGCTGGAAATTTGTTTCTCCATTACAACAGCTGTCACCACCCTCTATGGCTTAATAATGTACCCAAAAGCCAGTTTTGTCGACTGAAAAAGAACTGCACCTTGAGTGAGGACTATGACACTCAAAGCAAAATCCTCAAAGAGAAATTTCTTGATAAAGGTTTTCCAGTTAACCTTGTAGAAACAGCTTATCTACAATATAAAAATGCATCTGTAGTAAACCCTTCTCCTCGTGCTAATACTCAGACGAACAACTTACGTTTTATTACTTAGTTCCACTCCCGACCCAGACAGATGAAAAATATTGTGAAGAAACACTGGTCATTATTGCTTCAAGATGAACATCTTCTTTCTGCCTTGCCCCAAAAAACCCAATTTGCTTACAAAAAAGCGCCTAATATAAAAAGTAAGGTAGCGCCCAGTAAACTCAAGGTGAAACCCCCGTCCCCTGGTCATCATATACCAACTTTCTTAGCCATCTCTGAGATGTACCAATATCGCAAGCCTCTTTGTAAAACCTGCCGTTTTGTGACGCATGGCCAGAAAGATTTTTATATAAAAGGCAAATATATCAGATAAAGGGCTTTCACACCTGCTCCTCTGACCATGTTGTCTACTGCCTTACATGCCCTTGTGGCTTGTTTTATGTAGGGTGAACTATCTGGCCATTGCGTAAACGCTTTGGTGAACATCGCCGTTTCATCACTGGTGGATTGGACAATCATAGTGTTCCCAGACATTACCTCCAATTCCATGATAAATCCACTTTTTTGGGGGGGGGGGAGGGGGGCGGCGCCCATGCGCCCCCTATGGACAGACCACCACTGATATATATATTTTTTTTTTTTTTTCCCTATGCTATATTTAATATTTGTGTATGTGAGAAATTGCCTGAAAAAAACTTAAAGTTTATATTGAACCCAAAACCAAAAATGTAATATGTTGCCGCTTACCAAGCTTTAGATGTGGTGGCTACATTTCTTTTCTTTTGTTTCTACCTGATGATCTGGCTAGTAACACACCCCCTGTATAAGCATGCCCCCACTCTGGATGAAGGAGCACAGGGGGCATCTTTGGACAGCAACATTGTCAGTTTGGAGGGAGGGGAGTATTAGATTTACTAGCATATTTAAATACATTAAAGCGCAACTCCACTTTTGTTGAGAAAACAACATTCCCCTCCGGGTGATTTACGTACATTGCAAGGAAAATAACAAACTTTGTTGCAGATTCCTACCTTTTGTTATTCTGAAGAAATCACTGTTTGCTCCCCTGTGCCCCTGTGCTAAGTGAGCATAATGGGAGTGGTTTTATAATTATCAACCAGCTGCTGCAGAATCAGGGCTCTAATGAGGAAAGCTGCAGGGTCTGCATCCCTTTAGACGTTATTTCCTATTGGGAGTATCTTACCAAAAATTACATTTTTGTTTCAGGAGATGCCAAAAATCTGACTTAGTATAGACTTCTGGGGAAATCGGTGAGCCAATCCTGCAAGCCAGACATGATGTCTCTGGGTGGCGTTCTGTACACATTCTGTGTACAGAACCCCTCCAGGTAGCCATATCACATGGCACTTTACAGAAAATTACAGTGTTGCAGATTGAAAAATAACATTCAATTACAATACGACTTGTGTCGCCATTGTATATGCAATATTATTATTTTTTTATTTGCTAATTTTTCCAATGAAAGCGGAGTTACCCTTTAACAATTTTAATCAAAACGCCAGCTAATACTTTATAGGCAGTTTTTTTTTTTTCCATTTGGGAAAAAGGTTTTACAATTAAATAAAAGCTGATCACGTAAGCACCCCTGCTAGTGTTGAATGGTTTGTCTCATCTCTGTCACTGATACATTCTGCAGGAGAGCTTGTACCTTTGAAAAACAGACTTACTGGCTTTATCACCAGATTAAAATAGAGCAAAGTAAGCCTAAAAAAGGAAAATGATCACAGACATCACATCTAAGAATTTGTAAGCTGTAATATAATAAAGGTTTGCTTTTGGGTTTAATACTGCTTTAAATATATTTTCATTGGTGCATTTATTGATTAATTTGGGTGAGGATAAGATTTCTACTCCACTCATAAAGCAGTGGGTTTGCTTTACTGGAGGAGTAGAAAATGCTGACTTAGCTTAGTGAAGAATGTGAAACTGTGGAAATGTAAACTCTTGTGCAGGGGATTGAAAGAAACTAAGACTTAATGGAACACAGCTTCACTTTATTCAAAGTGATCATTCCCTACTATGTTAGTAAATGAACTTCACTAAAGTGTATGTAAAGGCAACACTTTTTGTATTTTGGATAAAGTCGTGGAGGGTTATAACCAGTTTGTTTTGCCATGTCTGTCCCTTTATTTCATGTTCTGCAGACTTAATAGGAAGTGAGAAGATTTCTTTCCAATGTGAGGGAAAACCATTTAGACAGTTGTCATGGGAAGCAATGACCCCATTGGGAGATTTGCCATATTTTCCTTTTCTAATGGCAACTCAAATTTTGAGATTTACCATTACTTTCATTTAGGGCAACATGGGTGATCAGATCAGTTAGGGACAATAAATCTACCTAATGGAGACAAAAACAAAAGTTAAGATTGAAAAGAAATTGTAGCCCCTCACAACTCTATCCAATTGTAATATTTTTTCGATTTGCAAAGCAGAGCCACTTTATTATAGATACAAATTGTAGATTATTATAACAATATGCTATAACGTTTTTATTAATAAGCAATTATTTTGAATCCTACTTAGTTTTTTTTTTTTGCAATTATTTTTTTCTAAAATACTCTGACAAAAGTTTTTGTTACAATATAATTAGAATCTATAAAATGAACAATTTCATGCATTTTAACTGGAAAGTTTAAGTAATGAGCAATTAGGGGATATACTGTAAATGACTTGTCGGTTAAATTAGATGTTTATGAAAGAAAGAGACTGAAATGAAATAGAGCACTGTACATTAACTAGAAAAACACTGTCAGTGTTCAAAAGCATCTTTCACAAGCATCCTTCTCACCAATGAAATTGCATATGGCTATTGTCTGTTGAAACATCATTAAATTGGAAATTTCTGCCTTTAGGTCTTTTGCGGCATTGACAGTGTAATGAGGGCTTTACCAAAGTAGCAGCTTTTCATTCACTACAAGCTATTTGCACTATTAATGAAGTATTGCTCTAAATAGATGAGACTTGCTATACTGTAAATAGATGAGCATATCATTACATCATGTTTGACATTCCATCAGCCAGCCAGTATAAGCAAGGGGTATTCATGGAGACAATCATATAAAGCAGTGAATGTGACATTCTCCAAACATTCCCTGCAGGTGAATAAATCACTGTCATTTAAAAAGATGTGTATGTTTGGTGAATGTCACAATCACTGCCTAATAAATATACCGCATGGGCTTTGGAAATTGTGTATGAATTTGAGAAAAGGGAGATGGTTAAAAATCATACCACTTCTATGTTGCGCAATTCAGACATCAGAACTCCTGAATCACCCAATCAGCAAGGATTTTGTTTTCTCAGTTTCCTTTCTTTAGCCAGTTAACTCTGTGGGATCACACAATAATAATGAAACACAACTAGTCAGAGAAGAAAGTAAACCAATATGTCAGTGCCAAGGAACAGTAGTGCCATCAGCAGTTTGTGAGCATAGAGGCAGCAGCAAGCAATGATATTGGATGGGTCCACTACAAACATTTCCAATAGAAAACTAAGATATGCAGCACCTGGGTAAAAGAACAGTTACAGATTGAAGCAGCGTCACTGCTAATGACATAGTATACACATTGGAGTCTTAGCAGACACTAGTGGTGTTGGTTAGTGCAAACTAGCATCAGTGTTGATGAACATCTATGGTAGAAGGGAACAGTCTGTCATACTGGGAAAGAGAGGAGACTGGGGAAATGCTTACTCCTACCTGCAGGGTACTGATGACATCTTAGCTGAAATGATAAAAGGCAAAGCTTTTGTGAAACTAAACTGTTGAGGTATATTGTAAAATGCATAGGTGTTGTAGACATAGGCATCTGTTGACACCTGTGTCTCCTGCTTGGTGTTCTGGGCAAAACAGGACCTCTGACGGAGCATGTCATTCTAATTGTCGGAGCTATATGACCATTGTATGCTGGCAGCACCGAGTGGAGAGATATCCAGTGCGATGCTGCATGGTTCCAACTTGACATCACTCAGCAGAGACCAGGGAAACAGTGGTGTATTCACCGAAGCTTCCACTGACCACCAACAAAGAGGAGAACAGACTCCTGAACAACAGTCTTTAACAGCTGCACTCTGCAAGCTGTGATGTACATTTTATAGTTTTGTTCACTGCACTGTAAAAGCTATGCTGTACATTACATAATCCTGACAGCTGCACCATACATGTTTTGTTGTACGTTAAATAGTCTTGACCCCTACATCCCATAAATCACTATGATACCTAAAGTATTCGGATGTCTGCCTTTACACGCACGTGAACTTTAATGGCATCCCAGTCTTAGTCCGTAGGGTTCAATATTGAGTTGGCCCACCCTTTGCAGCTATAACAGCTTCAGTTCTTCTGGGAAGGCTGTCCACAAGGTTTAGGAGTGTAAGAGAAAAACAGAACATTCCAGAACATTCCATAGCTCAACTCATCAACCAGTCTGCCAACTGACCAAGTTAACCTGTCCAACAGTCTGCGTTAAAAACAGGGGTTTAGTTAGCACGCATTTGCAAATGCATGCATAAGCTGCAAGGCCTCTTCACGGCACCCTGTGTATGCTTGCAGTCCTAACGCTACTGAATTTATGAGCGTCTCCACAATGGAAGCACATGCATTAAATGGATAGATGAGGAGCAGGTGGGCTTGGAGGCAGCCCAATCCCCCTTAAAGGAACAGGAGCACACTAGACACCCAGCAAGAGCACAGTGGCAGCAAAGGTGTACAGTGTGCCCCTGGACCATGCGTTTGCAAATGCATGCTAACTAAACCCCTGTTTTTAACGCAGACTGTTGGACAGGTTACTGGTGTAAAATATAGTCCGGGGACACACTGTACACCTTTGCTGCCACTGTGCTATGTGTTGGGTGTCCAGTGTGCTCCTGTTCCTTTAAGCAGGATTGGGCTGCCTCCAGGCCCACCTGCCCCTCATCTATCCATTTAATGCATGTGCTTCCATTGTGGAGACGCTTATAAATTCAGTAGTGTTAGGACTGCAAGCATACACAGGGTGCCGTGAAGAGTCCTTGCAGCCTATGCATGCGTTTGCAAATGTGTGCTAACTAAACCCCTGCTTTTAATGCAGACTGTTGGACAGGTTAATTTGGTCAGTTGGCAGACTGGTTGGTGAGTTGAGCTATGGAATGTTCTGTTTTTGTCTTTCACGTGTTTGCCCTTCCGTGTGTTCCTTGCTGTGAAGGCCAGATATAGGTGGGGGCAGGGGCCATTTGTTTGTTACAGGTTTAGGAGTGTGTCTATGGGAATGTTTGACCATTATTCCAGAAGTGCATTTGTGAGGTCAGGCACTGATGTTGGACAAGAAGGCCTGGCTCACAGTTTCTGCCCTAATTCATCCCAAAGGTGTTCTGTTGGGTTGAGGTGCAGGCCAGTCAAGTTCCTCCACCCCAAACGCACTCATCCTGCTCATTTTGCTTTGTGCACTGCTCCAAATCATTTGGTGGAGGGGGGTTGGACTTGGCCCCTTAGTTCCAGTAAAGGGAACTCTTAAGGCGTCAGCATACCAAGACATTGTGGACAATTTCATGGTCCCAACTTTGTGGGAACAGTTTGGGGATGGCCCCTTCCTTTTCCAACATGACTGCACACCAGTGCAGAAAGCAAGGTCTATAAAGACATAGATGGACAGACTTGCCAGAAGAGTTGAAGCTGTTATAGCTGCAAAAAGTGGGCCAACTCAATATTGAACCCTATGGACTAAGACTAGGATGCCATTAACCACTTCAGCCCCGGAAGGATGTACCCCCTTCCTGACCAGAGCACTTTTTACAATTTGGCACTGCGTCGCTTTAACTGCTAATTGCGCGGTCATGAAATGCTGTACCCAAACAAAATTTGCGTCCTTTTCTTCCCACAAATAGAGCTTTCTTTTGATGGTATTTGATCACCTCTGCGGTTTTTATTTTTTGCGCTATAAACGGAAAAAGACCGAAAATTTTGAAAAAAAATGATATTTTCTTTTTGTTATAAAAAAAATCCAATAAACTCAATTCTAGTCATACATTTAGGCCAAAATGTATTCGGCCACATGTCTTTGGTAAAAAAAATGTCAATAAGCGTATATTTATTGCTTTTTCGCAAAAGTTATAGCGTCTACAAACTAGGGTACATTTTCTGGAATTTACACAGCTTTTAGTTTATGACTGCCTATGTCATTTCTTGAGGTGCTAAAATGGCAGGGCGGTACAAAACCCCCCCAAATGACCCCATTTTGGAAAGTAGACACACCAAGGAAATTGCTGAGAGGCATGTTGAGCCCATTGAATATTAATTTTTTTTGTCCCAAGTGATTGAATAATGACAAAAAAAAATTACAAAAAGTTGTCACTAAATGATATATTGCTCACACAGGCCATGGGCATATGTGGAATTGCACCCCAAAATATATTCAGCTGCTTCTCCTGAGTACGGGGATACCACATGTGTGGGACTTTTTGGGAGCCTAGCCGCGTACGGGGCCCCGAAAACCAATCACCGCCTTCAGGATTTCTAAGGGCGTAAATTTTTTATTTTACTCCTCACTACCTATCACAGTTTTGAAGGCCATAAAATGCCCAGATGGCAGAAACCCCCCCCCCCCAAATGACCCCATTTTGGAAAGTAGACACCCCAGGCTATTTGCTTTGAGGCATGATGAGTCCATGGAATATTGAATTTTGCTTTTTCGCAAAAGTTATAGCGTCTACAAACTAGGGTACATTTTCTGGAATTTACACAGCTTTTAGTTTATGACTGCCTATGTCATTTCTTGAGGTGCTAAAATGGCAGGGCGGTACAAAACCCCCCCAAATGACCCCATTTTGGAAAGTAGACACACCAAGGAAATTGCTGAGAGGCATGTTGAGCCCATTGAATATTAATTTTTTTTGTCCCAAGTGATTGAATAATGACAAAAAAAAATTACAAAAAGTTGTCACTAAATGATATATTGCTCACACAGGCCATGGGCATATGTGGAATTGCACCCCAAAATACATTTAGCTGCTTCTCCAGAGTATGGGGATACCACATGTGTGGGACTTTTTGGGAGCCTAGCCGCGTACGGGGCCCCGAAAACCAATCACCGCCTTCAGGATTTCTAAGGGTGTAAATTTTTGATTTCACTCTTCACTGCCTATCACAGTTTCGGAGGCCATGGAATGCCCAGATAGCTTGGGGTGTCTACTTTCCAAAATGGGGTCATTTGGGGGGGGTTTAACTGTCCTGGCATGTTATGCACAACATTCAGAAGCTTATGTCACACATCACCCACTCTTCTAACCACTTGAAGACAAAGCCCTTTCTGACACTTTTTGTATACATGAAAAAATAATTTTTTTTTGCAAAAAAATTACTTTGAACCCCCAAACATTATATATTTTTTAAAGCAAATGCCCTACAGATTAAAATGGTGGGTGTTTCATTTTTTTTTTTCACACAGTATTTGCGCAGCGATTTTTCAAACGCATTTTTTGGGGAAAAAACACACTTTTTTAAATTTTAATGCACTAAAACACACTATATTGCCCAAATGTTTGATGAAATAAAAAAGATGATCTTAGGCCAAGTACATGGATACCAAACATGACATGCTTTAAAATTGCGCACAAACGTGCAGTGGCAACAAAATAAATACATTTTTAAAAGCCTTTAAAAGCCTTTACAGGTTACCACTTTAGATTTACAGAGGAGGTCTACTGCTAAAATTACTGCCCTCGATCTGACCTTTGCGGTGATACCTCACACGCATGGTGCAATTGCTGTTTACATTTGACGCCAGACCGACGCTTGCGTTCGCCTTAGCGCGAGAGCAGGGGGGGGACAGGGGTGCTTTTTTTTTTTTTTTCTTTATTATTTTTTTGCTTTTTTACCTTATTTTTAAACTGTTCCTTTCATTTTTTTTAAATCATTTTTATTGTTATCTCAGGGAATGTAAATATCCCCTATGATAGCAATAGGTAGTGACAGGTACTCTTTTTAGAAAAAATTGGGGTCTATTAGACCCTAGATCTCTCCTCTGCCCTCAAAGCATCTGACCACACCATGATCGGTGTGATAAAATGCTATCCCAATTTCCCAATGGCGCTGTTTACTACCGGTGAAATCTAAGTCATAAAATGCTCGTAGCTTCCGGTTTCTTAGGCCATAGAGATGTTTAGAGCTACTCTGGTCTCTGATCAGCTCTATGGTCAGCTGGCTGAATCACCGGCTGCATTCTCAGGTTCCCTGTTGAGACAGGAGAGCCAGAGAAAAACACGGAAGACGGTGGGGGGGTCATTCCCTCCCACTGCTTGTAAAAGCAGTCTAGAGGCTAATTAGCCGCTAGGATTGCTTTTACATGAAAGCCGACCGCTGGCTGAAAAGAATGATACCAAGATGATACCTAAACCTGCAGGCATCATTCTGGTATAACCACTCAAAGTCGTGAATGGTGTACCTCAAGACAAAAAAAAATGGTTAACAATAAAACACAGTAAATGGTAAAGTATAAAAAATTGCATACCTGAAACATAAATATAAATATTATTATTATATAAAACATAATAACAATAAAACATTGCAGAATAGAATACAGTAAAAAAGAGCAGAACAATAGAGAGAGAATAGAGAGAGAATAGAGAGAGAGAGAACAATAAAACGACAACTATTTTTTTTTATTTCATATTTTTTTTGTGTTTTTTTTTTTTTTTTTTTTTTACACTTTTTTTGTAACTGTAACTTTTATAACTGTAACCAGGTTCGGGTCTCTCAAAATGTGATGGCATCTTGGGAGACCCTGTGAAAGTGTGCCTAGTCTGTGCAATGCTGTACCCTACGCTAATACTCAACTAGTGTATGGTAGCGTTCAAAACATTCACCAATGCAAAGACCAGGATTGTCAAGACAGGAGGGACAATAATAGCGGGTGTCACACCTATATCCGCACTTGCTGCAGACACAACATCTTTTTTGGGGGTGTTCGTTGGGTAGGGGTACTCGGGAGGACATAAAGAAAATGGCTCTCATGCAGCCGACTGCATTTGGTTGGGGATGTGAATGGGGGAAGTACGGGTGCTGCAGAAGTGGTGGGTTCCCAATTAGGATTGGCGAATGCAGCAGGAAGGGCATTATGGGCATGAGGGGCCTGTGTTTGTCTTCTTCTTGGTGGCAGCGGGACACTACTTGTGCTTGCCACCTCACCAGCTTGAACTGCACTTATGGGACTCGCCACGTCACCAAGTGTTACTGCAGTGCTGGTTTGACTATGACCGGGGTGTATTAGGCCGCTGGCGCTTGCCAGTTCACCAAAACGATACCAAAAAAACTGTTAGCGATCGCAGGGATCAGGCCTGACTCTGCAAACGCTGCAGTGATGCGTTTAGTGTTTTGTAAGTGACAGTGATCGATCGATACTGCACTTGGGTGGGCTGGGCTGGGCGGAGGGGCAAAACGCAGGTGCTAGCAGGTATCTGGGCTGATCCCGCTAACACTGCATTTTTGGGAACCCTAAACTGCTGGGGATGCTAGTATAGATCTGATCTGATCAGATATTGATCCGTTCAGATACTATACCACTAAGGGAGGCGTATGCTGCGTGCGTGGGTGTTAGCGGTACTGGTGCTAATCTGACGCTGCCTGGGGCGACGCATATCACCGCCGGGCGATCAGGGGGCTAAACCTTTATTCGGTAATAAACGGCGGGTGCCCTGACACTATAAAAAATAAGCGAACTAACCAGCGTCACCCGTAACAGTTATACAGTGATCACTGGTGAAAAGGTTAACTAGGGGGCAATCAAGGGGTTAAAACACTTATTAGTATATATTCGCTATAAAACGCTGACGGCAAACCTATATATTTAGCTCCCTAACTAGCATCACCAGTGACACTAATACAGCGATCAGAAAAATTATTGCTTAGCGACACTGGCGACGGGGGGTGATCAAGGGGTTAAAACTTTATTAGGGGGTGTTAGGGGGGTACCCTAGACCTAAAGGGGGCTAACATTAACTGCCCTACCACACTAACTGTCACAAACTGACACCATGCAGTAATCAGAAAAGAAAAAAAAAAAACTGCTTGGTGTCAGTGTGACGGGGGGGGGGGGGTGATCGGGGGGGGATCGGGGGTGTTTTGTGTGCCTGGCATGTTCTACTGTGATGTGTAGTGTTGTGCACTCACATTGCAGTCTTCTCTCCTCGGCGCCGGAACGGAAAATGCCGAGCCGAGGAGAGATGACATCATTTCCTCTGCCTCTGTGTACTATACAGAGGCAGGGGAATGATCCGATTGGCTGGGAGCGATCGCGAGGGGGGGCCACGAATGGATGGCCTCCCCCTCATCTCTGAACGCTCCCAGACCAAAGCCGACCGCCTCATGCACCGGGGGGGGGGGGTCCGATTGGACCCCCCCACCCGCTGGAAGGCAATCACGTACCAGGTACATGATTTTGCCTGCCCGTGCCATTCTGCCGCAGTATATCTGCGTGAGGTGGTCGGCAAGTGGTTAAAGTTCATGTGTGTTTAAAGGGAGGCGTCCCAATACTTTTGGTAATATAGTGTATTTTATGTTGTACAGAATTCTGAAGAATGTTTTTATTGTCTTAACGGTTGCTGATTACCAAGTAGTCCCCAACAATTTTAAATAAGTTCTTATTTTTGGTAGGCTCAGATAAAGTATTAGTGTGTAGAAAAGTGTATGTAATAGAAGAGAGGAATGTTCTAAACAATTATCCAGTGTCTTGAGGCTTATGTGCGTCTTTGGGACTTTCACATGTTGCATAATAATTAAGGCGTATTTTGTAGTTGTATGTGTGCATTGTATACAAATAGCCTCTGGTTATCACCATTTTCCTTAAAGTAACTCTTGTCATGCCCACTGCTGTTCTCTTCTCTTCTGTGTGGCCCAATGTTTCTGTTGATATGGTAGTAATTTACTCTTGCATGCATTGTTTTTAAAAAGTCTATTTTAATACTAAAAACATTGCCAACACACCTGCTTGTAAAGGAAGATTTTGTGTCATAGGTAAAATCCTTACCTTGTGGATTCATATCAGCCCTTGACAGTTTAGGCTGCTCTCTACACAGATGTGAAGTGTTTTTAATTTGTTACAGCATCAGCAGATCTCCTGGCCACCGCTAAAATGATCTGAAGTCTTATGCCCCGTACACACGATCGGACATTGATTGGACATTCCGACAACAAAATCGGATGTTGGCTCAAACTTGTCTTGCATACACACGGTCACACAAATGTTGTCGGAAATTCCAAAAGTCAAGAACGCGGTGATGTACAACACTTACAACGAGCCGAGAAAAATTAAGTTCAATAGCCAGTGTGGCTCTTCTGCTTGATTCTGAGCATGCGTGGCACTTTGTGCGTCGGAATTGTGTACACACTATCAGAGTTTACGCGAACGGAAAATTTGAGAACAATGAAATTTGAGAGCAGTGTATTCACTGCTCCTAAAGCGCCCCTTCCCATTGAAAACAATGGGGCAGCACCGTAAACCCGCCAGCAAAGCGTCGTTGCAGCGGCGCTTTGTGAGTGGTTTTAACCCTTTTTTGGCTGCTAGCAGGGGTTAAAACTGTCCTGCTACCGGCCGAATAGCGCAGCTAAAATGACGGTAAAGCGGCGCTATATTCACCCCAGTCTGAAAGTAGCCTAAAAGTACAAAAAAGAGAGTGGGTATAGTCTGCTAATCGCAAGCCTGTGATGATATTGAAACTATAGACTCCAACAACTCCAAAAAGCTCACCAGGTAAAGGCACAGAAACAAAGCTGGTAGTGTTGCTATCAGGAATAGGAAGCTAAATTGCTAGGAGAGAATGGATAAGGTCGAAAGTTGTCTGTCCATTGAACTCCAGTTGCAGAGGTGTGAGATGGCACACTGCTTGCACACTCGGCAGAAACTTGCTAAGTAATTGATACATTGGACCAACAGGCCATGAACTGAATGTATTGCCACTGGACATGGCTTCTGCAAGTGTTGGCAATGATGAGGTGGACCTGGGCAAACAGTAAGTCCAGGAACATTAATAGAATTCTTGTGACA
This sequence comes from Aquarana catesbeiana, assembly GCF_042186555.1. NCBI lineage: Eukaryota > Metazoa > Chordata > Amphibia > Anura > Ranidae > Aquarana > Aquarana catesbeiana. The sequence goes on from NC_133326.1 coordinate 196,982,347, forward strand.
TGCTAATACAATGCATAGCTTTGCTTGAGAAGTAGTGGTATATTGGTGTATTTGCACACTGGGGCACATAGCACTCTAAGCGTAAGAATCTAGATTTTAGCAGCTTAAAGAAGAGGAGCAGTAACTGAAGCCAAATGAGCTTACAGCTGACAAACTCTTGGATATGTGGGCATATTCATTATGCTTTCTCTTGAGACCCTAAGCAAAGGTACGATTAGGTCTTTACCATATCATGTCCTTGGAGTTAAAATTTAGGGATAGCACAATAATGTGATTGCCAGATGGTGTTATACAGGTCTGATCAACTTAAGGTTTAACAAAGTGAGGCTAAATTACTAAAGCAGTTGACAATCTTCCCTCAAGAAAATAATAAAGCCTAGTACACATGGGCTGAATGTCGGGCAGCATCAGCCAGTTCAATATAAACCGTCCGATATTCGATCCGTGTGTACAGCCGCTGGTCCGACAGAAACCGGTTGAACGGTCATGACCGAAAAAGGTCTGTGAACCTGCTCCCGATCATCGCTCTCAGCCAATAACTGAGAGCTCTGACCAGAGTATTCTGGCGGAGGGGGCGTCCCCCTGTCAGAACTCCATAGCAAAGCATGGGATATAGCTAATTTTGGATTGTTAATACAGCGGCTCCGACCTGAGCTGTCAGGTTTTTTTTTCCTTCAACTCGCTAGAATGAATGAAAAAATGAAAACGAAAAAAACTAGTGGTGTGTACAAGGCTTAAAGATTTGATTTATTTATCCAATCATGTGAAATTCAAACTCCATTTTATTTATTTCATCTGCACATAACTGAAGTAAATCTTGATTTTCTAATAAATAAATGAATATTCTCAACATTTTTAGTAACTCAGCCTCAGTATATCAAGATATTCTTTACAGTATGGTACGAGCAGGAAATAAAATGTATGTGTGATATATACTCTTGATTTAGACAATATTTACAATAATAAATAAAATAGTAAAATATTTTAACATTTCACCAGCTATCTGTTGTAGCAAGTTGATTATAAAGTAGATTTCTACATTTATTTTCTTACAACATGATGATTTAATGAAAAAAAATAACAGTTGTAAGTTTTTGTATTATGTCAAACCTAAGCAATCTTCTCTTTTTAATAATAATGTAATCTTGAGGATTTTATGTTATGCGTGCAATAAGTACAATAAGACGGATATAGTAATGCAAACAGTATTAAAAAGAGGATCACAAAGTATGAAATGCCTAATTATCTGGGGATCAAAATGAAGCTAAACACGCTATACATAACACTAATTACATCAGACAAATGAAAAGATTAATTAAGTATAAATATTATAATTAAATGATTTAGTATAAAACTTAAGTCAATAATTAAAACATTTACCAGGGCGGAGATATTATGTTCTCTAATCAAGAGTATTTTCATATTTAATAAACATTATCCTCAGAACATTTTTTTAAATTGTCATTTTGCTATAATAGCTTATAATGTAATCATTTTTTTAAATTAACCTGTTACAGCTAGATTACAGTGTGGCAATTTGTTTATCCTCCTGAATATGGAAAGGCACAAAGCTCAAGTGGTGCAGTGTCCCTTGTTGTACAGCTAAACAACAGCAACGCCTTTCTTATAATGATATCTCACACACACAAACCATTATTCATTATTGTTGATCTTGAGTATTTTTTTTTACCAGGTGTAGGTAACCTTTGTACTCTATCTGTTGTGAGACTAAAAATAATAACATGTCTTTGCCTCTGGGAGTCATGACTTTGGCTGTCAGAGTTTAGCAAAACCTCATGGGACATGTAGTTCCACAACAGCTGGATTACCAAGCTTGCTCACTTCTACTTTATAAAGTGGCATATCTAGCCACAGGCCTCCTAGTGGGTGCCCTGAGCCTTGGACCTGCCACACTAACACTAGTTTTCACTGGTGGCTTAGTGTATATGCGTCTTGCAGGGGTTTGAAGTACAGTGGTGTAGTGGGTAGCACTCTCGCCTAGCAGTAAGAAGGGTCGCTGGTTCAAATCCCAACCACGACACTACCTGCATGGAGTTTGCATGTTCTCCCTGTGTATGCGTGGGTTTCCTCCGGGTACTCTGGTTTCCTCCCACACTCCAAAGACATGCTTGTAGGTTAATTGGCTTCTGTCCAAATTTGGCCCTAGTATATGAATCTTAGGGACCTTGGATTGTGGGCTCCTTGAGGGTAGGGACTGATGTGAATGTGCGATATATGTGTGGAGCGCTGTGTAAAAATTGACACAGTGCTATATGGGTACCTTAAATAAAAAAATAGGGATAATTGTAGACTCGCGCCCACACTTGCTCAGGTTGAACTCGATGGACTGGTGTCTTTATTCAACCTTACTAACTAAGTAACTAAGTAATCTCTACAGAGGCACCATTTATGGATAAATGTTATTTTAGTGGCAGATCTAAAAACAAACAACACCAGAGCGGAAGTGATGGGAAGCCCTCCCATTCTTTCCTGTCATATTGTTATATGGTCAAAAGATAGGTTGTATGACACCAATCCTGGGGAAAGCATGGAAGGTCTTAAAGTGTTATGGGCCGTACACACGATAGGATTTTCCGACAACAAATGTTGGATGTGAGCTTGTTGTCGGAAAGTCCAACCGTGTGTATGCTCCATAGAACATTTGTTGTCGGAATTTTCACCAAGAAATGTTCGAGAGCAGGTTCTCAAATTTTCCAACAACAAGACTTGTTGTCGGAAATTCCGAGCGTGTGTACACAATTCCGACACACAAAAGTCCACGCATGCTCGGAATCAAACAGAAGAGCCGCACTGGCTATTGAACTTCATTTTTCTCGACTTGTCGTACGTGTTGTACATCACCGCGTTCCTGACGTTCAGAATTTCCAACAACATTTGTGTGACCATGTGTATGCAAGATAAGCCATCCTTTGGAAAAAAATCCACGGTTTTGTTGTCAGAAAATCCTTTCGTGTGTACATAACCTAACTGAACCCACAACAGTAAAATCAGTCTGTATATGCAGTAAAGCATGCTTGTTATACTCACTGTGGAGCCTAAGGGGTTAATCCTATGCATTGTCTAAAAAGGCTGTTTGATCCTGGCTTCTCTGGTCCTCCCCTTCTTCCACTGTCCCCTGATAATTTCCTGATAACACAGTCTATGGAGTCAGGCTGCACATGCTCAGTTTGGAGAGTATTACTAGAGAGGCTTTTTTTATTTTCTTGGGAGAGTGCATGTGATCAGCACAGGGCCAATCAGCACTGTCCAGACAGAGGGTCAGGGCTCTTTCAGTCTCATAGGACAGTCATAGTTACATAGATAAGGTTGACTAAAGACAATAGTCCATCCAGTTCAACCTGTGTAGGTGTATATGTGCCATTGTCGATAATCATTTCCCATATCCCTGTATATTGTGTTCTTTAAGAAAACTCCTCCTACAAGCTTTACCAGTGCTTGGTTGGTCACTGATAGAAGTCACAAGACTGCTATATACTGCTGATGAGAAAGGGTATTTAGCAGTTTATATTTACTAAAATAACTGCATTTCCATGTTCTGTGTACTGTGGGAGACCAGATATTGTGAATGCAGGGTCCTGGGTTTAGTAACACTTTAACTTGACTCTAAGATTAGTAGCGTTTGGTGTTATTTATCCTAAGGTCTGGTAAACAGTATATCGCTAAGATAACAATTCTGCTGTGGTGTATTATTTTAAAAAAATAAACATCAATGTAGTTTAACCACTTCAGCCCCAGAAGAATTTACCTCTTTTCCCACAAATAGAGTTTTCTTTTGGTGGTATTTGCTCACCTCTGCGGTTTTTATTTTTTGCGCTATAGACAAAAGAAGAGCGATAATTTTGAAAAAAAAAATAAAGATCCCAAATTTAAAAAAAAAAAACACATTTTTTCCTCAGTTTAGGCTGATATGTATTCTTCTACATATTTTTGGTAAAAAAATCACAATAAGCGTATATTGATTGGTTTGCGCAAAAGTTATAGCGTCTACAAAATAGGGGATAGATTTATGGCATTTTTATTATTTATTTTTTACTAGTAATGGCGGCGATCAGTGATTTTTATCGGGATTGCAATATTGCGGCGGACAAATCGAACACCTTTGACACATTTTTGGGACCAGTGACATTTAAACAGCAATGAGTGCTATAAAAATGCACTGAGTACTGTATAAATGTCACTGGCAGGGAAGGGGTCAATCAATGGGGTTAACTGTGTTCCCTAGGTGTGTTGTAACTGTGGGGGGGATAGGACTAACTAGGAGAGGAGACAGATCGGTGTTCCTACTTACTAGGAACACACGATCTGTCTCCTCTTCCCTGACAGAACCGGGATTTGTAAGACCCCGATTCTCGCTCTGTCACAAGCGATTGTGGGTGCCCAGCTCTCGTAGCGCCCGCCGGGCACTTGTATCACCGCCAGGGACACGCTGCGGGCGCGCGCGCCTCCTACGGCGTCTCAAAGAGCCGACGTACAGATACAATGGCTTGCCCAGGGGAGCCATCCTGCCGCAGTATAACTGCGGCGGCTGGTCGGGAACCGGTTAAGACTTTATAGGTTATTATATTGTAATAGACATGACACATGGCACCATTAATTATTGTATTAATTTAAGCAGAACTTGCACTAAAAAAAACCTTGCACTAGAAAGTCAGTTCATTACATCACCCTCCATTTTAAAAAAACTGAGAAAATTTAGATAATATACTTACCTCTAACCCAGCTACCGCAATGAAAAGGTTGGCAACACAGTTTTTCTGGCAAGATCTTGGGAACATTTAGTATCCCAAATCATTATGCAGAAGCAGCTTTTGGTGAGATTTGGGATCCTTATCATTTCATCATCATCAGGATTTTGCGTGGGAGTTACATCAACGCATCCCGGCCAAGACAAGTGACCAAAGGCACAGAGCCCGGAAGGAAGACCGGGTGAAGATGGAAGCGCCCGGGACCCACCGGATTGATCACAGCGCAGCGCTGGAGGGCTCAGTCTGACAGGTAAGTGTGCCCTAATGTGCTAATATGCTGTGCATACTTGTACATTATGGCATAACCTACCTCAGGGCCTCTAAAAAGTAGTAATGTTAGCGAAATGTACTACTGCTTTAATATCACAGGATCTCAGGAGCCTCTCATGGGGCCCCCTACTGACCTGGTGGCCCTTGGGCAGTGCTCAAGTGCATAGTTGCCAACATTCCAAAAATATTTTCAGGGACAAGTTTTTTACCAGTGGTATGTATAGAGTCTCTGACATCCCCTATGTTCCTCTATACATCACAATAGTAATCACAAAATTAAATGAGTACTAATAATGGGTAAAACAAATATGAGGACTAAGAAGATTTCCTTTAGTTGAACTAACAAAAGTGTTCCCATTCTAAAGCTGGTAACATTGAGGATATTCAATATAATTTTAAAGAACCGTTTTTGTGGGTAAGAGGCATGGGGAGGAGTATGGATGGTATAAAAGTAGGAAGTATGTGCAGGTGAGGGAGAGGAATGTGGAGGGTATAACAGTGGGCACTATGTACAGAAGAGATGTGTGGAGGGTATGACAGTGGGCAGTATGCACAGCAGAGGAGTGTGGAGGGTTGACAGTGGGCACTATGTACAGAAGAGGAGTGTGGAGGGTATGCCAGTGGGCAGTATTTACAATAGAGGAGTGTGGAGGGGATGACAATGGGCAGTATGTACAGGAGAGGAGTGTGGAGGGGATGACAGTGGGCAATATGTACAGGAGAAGAGTGTGGAGGGTATGATGGGGGCAGTATGTACAGAGAGGTGTGTGGAGGGTATTATGGGGCAGTATGTATAGGAGAGAAGTGTGGAGGGTATGACAGTGGGCAGTATGTACAAGAGAGGAGTGTGGAGAGTATGACAGTGGGCGGTATGTACAGGAGAGGAGTGTGGTGGGTATGACAGTGGGCAATATGTACAGGAGAGGAGTGTGGATGGTATGAGAGTGGGCAGTATGCACAGGAGAGGAGTGTGGAGGGTATGATACTGAGCAGTATGTACAGGAGACGAGTGTGAAGGGTAAAACAGTGGGCAGTATGTACAGGAGAAGAGTGTGGAGATTATGACAGTGGGCAGTATGTACAGGAGAGGAGTGTGGAGGGTATGATAGGGGGCAGTATGCGCAGGAGAGGAATGTGGAGTGTATGACAGTGGGCAGTATGTACAGGAGAGGAGTGTGGAAGGTATGACAATAGACAGTATGTACAGGAGAGGAGTGTGGAGGGTATGACAGTGGGCAGTATGTACAGGAGAGGAGTGGGCAGTATGTACAGGAGAGGAGTGTGGATGGTATGACAATAGACAGTATGTACAGGAGAGGAGTGTGGAGGGTATGACAGCAAGAAATATGTACAGCAGAGGAGTGTGGGCAGTATGCACAGGAGAGGAATGTGGAGGGTATGACAGTGGGCACTATATACAGGAGAGAAGTGTATGACAGTGGGCAGTATGTACAGGAGAGGAGTGTGGAAGGTATGACAATAGACAGTATGTACAGGAGAGGATTGTGGGGGGTATGACAGCGGGCACTATGTACAGGAGAAAAGTGTATGAAAGTAAGAGGTATGTACAGGAGAGGAGTGTGGAGGGTATGACAGCGGGCAGTATGTACAGGAGAGAAATGTATGTACAGGAGAGGAGTGTGGAGGGTATGACAGTGAGCAGTATGTACAGGAGAGGAGTGTGGAGGGTATGACAGTGGGCAGTATGTAGAGGAGAGGAGTGTATGATAGTGGGCAGTATGTACAGGAGAGGAGTGTGGATAGTATGACAGCGGGCAGTATGTATAAGAGAGAAATGTATGATAGTGAGCAGTATGTACAGAAGAGGAGTGTGGAGGGTATGACAGTGGGCACTATGTACAGGAGAGAAGTGTGTGACAGTGGGTAATATGCACAGGAAAGGAATGTGAAGGGTATGATGGGGGCAGTATGCACGGAGAGGGGTGTGGAGGGTATGATGGGGGCAGTATGTACAGGAGAGGAGTGTGGAGGGTATGACAGTGGGCAGTATGTACGGGAGAGAAGTGTGGATAGTATGAGAGTGGGCAGTATGCACAGGGGAGGAGTGTGGAAGGTATGACAGCTGGCACTATGTACAGTAGAGTTTATGAAAGTGGGCCGTATGTACAGCAGACTGGGCCACTCTGCAACTGCAAGCCAAACTGCGAGTGAGTTTGGCTTGCAGTTGCAGAGTGGTCCCATTGAAATCAATAGGCGAGTTTGACAGGCAGTGCTGAGTTAAAGATGCTGTAGCTAAAGAAATTACAAAAAAAGTTGCAGCTGTGAAGTAAAGCAGTTACGGTATTCGTACAGCCCTGTCCAAATGTATTTTTAAAATTTGGGTCAGGGACGTGAGGTGAGGTCAGTGGCTGGTGAGGCACTGGCTAGTATCAGAGCGTGATACACACAGGTTACAGACGCCGCGAACATTACAGTGAGAGCAATAATTCTAGCACTAGACCTCCTCTGTAACTCTGTAACTCTAAACATGTAACCTGTAAAAAAAATTAAACCGTCGCCTACGGAGATTTTTTAGTACTGGAATTTGGTGCCATTCCACAAGTGTGCGTAATTTTAAAGCGTGACATGTTAGGTATCTATTTATTAACATCATCTTTCATAGTATACAGAAAAATCAGGCTAACTTTAGTGTTTTTTGTTTTGTTTTTTTTTTAAACATGAAAAATTGATGCGCTAATACCGTGTAACATAAAAAGTTGCAATGACCGCCATTTTATTCCCTAGGGTCATGGGCGTCCGCGGAACTTTTTTCAGGGGGGGGCATAATTTTAAGGTCACCACTGCTCCGCCCCTTTTCAATAATGTCATGAAGGGGAGGGGCTTAGTCATTATCACATAAAGCGTGATAACCCTCCCCCTTCCACTGCCACATTTGGCACATTTTGTTTCTGCAATAATAATCCCCAATATTGGTGTCAGTTTCTGCAATAATAATCCCCAGTATTGATGTCAGTTTCTGCAATAATAATCCCTAGCGTTGGTGCAGTAGCTGCAATATTAGCCCCAGCATAGATGGTCAGTGGTGATATGCTATTTTAAAACCATGCAGCATGAAGGAGCTAATTAACACTGACATTGGCCATTAATTCAGCTCAAGGGGTTAATGAACACTGCTATTGATCACTAATACGGTAGCGGCCAGTGGCAGTATTAATTACCCCTTTGTATTGCAGCAGGAATAGGTTAACACTGACACTGGCCACTAATGCAGCACAAAGGGGTTAATTAACTGCTACTGGCCACTAATGCATTAGAGATCAATGGCAGTGTTCATAAACGCCTTGTGCTTTTGTGGCCAGTGTCAGTACATTAACCCCTTCATGCTGCATATTACTGGCTAATGGCTTAATTAACCCCCAATCACAAAATCCACCACAGCTCCCAAGACATTAACCAGTCCAGTGCACTGGAAAAGCGTCACTGCAACATTACACTGTTAAGCAACATATATTCCCCTCTGTCTGCCATTGCTCACTTACCCAATTCCAGCAACATGCACGCTCCCTCGCGGTGCCTCTCTCTCTTCCTGTCCTGGCCTCTGAATGACATCATGTCAGAGGTGGGGACTAGAAATGATCTGGGGGGCGGAGTTCACTCCTCCTGACAGAGAAGTGTAACTGATGTCTTCTGAGCTGAGCGTAGGAGCGCAGGGAGTGTTCCAGCACTCGGCACCCCGCTGCAACTCTGCAAGGACACTTTAGGTCTGACTTGGGTAGTGATCTGTGACTGTGTACTGATGTGCATGTTCATCTGCCATCGAGCACAGTTTAGCCGGCACTGCCCGCACTATCACGTTGCCGATTCCAGGGGGGGCACTTGACCCCCCTTGCCCCCTGCTGCGGACACCCATGCCTAGGGTGTCTGCTAAAACAATGTATATAATGTTTTGGGTTTCTGAGTAATTTTCTAGCAAAAAAATTGATGATTTTTACATGTAGAAGAGACTTGCCAGAATTGGCCTGGGTGGCAAGGGGTTAATTACCATAAGTAATATACAAATAATTATGTATTGTTTTTAAAGTAATTTACTATATTTTCAAAAACTGTACTCAGGCAGGTGGCTTAACGGACAAATTACTGAAGTTTGAAGTTATAACTTCCAACCAGTAATTTCACAGTAAATAGATAAATAATAAATTATTATGTTATAACATATAGCATAATAATATATGATTTAGCTTGATTATAACAGTACCTTTTAAACAGCAGAAGATTCTCATTCTCTCTCTTAACTGTGTGAGAAAAACATGGGATTATGGGTAAACCTAATACCAGGCATGTCCAAAGTCCAACCCGCGGGCCAATTGCGGCCTGTGTTTTCGGTTTCATACGGCACCACTGGTAATTTGGATAGATAGATAGATAGATAGATAGATAGATAGATAGATAGATAGATATCTCTATATAGATAGATATCTTTTGTGGTCGGTGCTCGGGGATTCGTTGGGGGCCACAAAAGATATATAACATATTTATTGTTCCTCGGAGGAGACAGGGTGGTACGAGTGCCGTCAGATTACATACAGGAGAATCTCTTGTTTACTCGGCGGCCTCTGTAATAGGAAGTCCTGTCTCCTGGGCTGGCATTTGACAACTGTTCTGTCTATTATAGGAGGCAGGACTTTGTATTAGAGGCTGCAGAGTAAACAGGAGATTATCCTATATGTAATCTGTTAGCGCTCGTCCCGCCCCCTTCCTGTCCCCCCTGTGGCTGCAGATGGGCATGGATCAGGCTGCTGTGATTGCAATGGTGAGGCTGCATTCATGGCAATGGTAGGGCTGCATTCATGGCAAGGGTGAGGCTGCATTCATGGCAAGGGTGAGGCTGCATTCATGGCAAGGGTGAGGCTGCATTGATGGCAATAGTGAGGCTGCAGGTGGGTACTGATTAGGCTGCATTGATGGGCACTGAACCTTATTTTGCTTCACAGTTCTTTATTTAACCGCTTGCCAACCGGCTCATGCTGATATACAAAGGCAGAAGGGCATGTACAGGCAGATTAATGTACCTGTACGTTACCCTTTAACCACTTGCCGACCGCCGCACGACTATATACGTCGACAGAGCGGCACGGGCAGGCAAAAGGACTTACAGGTACGTCCTTGCCTGCCCGCGGGTGGGGGGTCCGATCGGACCCCCCCCGGTGCCTGCGGCGGTCGGCAAATCTCCCCCGGCGATCGGTGGTGAGGGGGAGGCCATCCATTCATGGCCCCCCCCTCGCGATCGCTCCCAGCCAATGGGATCATTTCCCTGCCTCTGTATTGTACACAGAGGCAGAGGAAATGATGTCATCTCTCCTCGGCTCGGTATTTTCCGTTCCGGGCCGAGGAGAGAAGACTGCAATGTGAGTGCACAACACACACACACACAGTAGAACATGCCAGGCACACAAAACACCCCGATCCCCCCCCCGATCGCCCCCCGATCCCCCCCCAATCACCCCCCCCCTGTCACAAACTGACACCAAGCAGGTTTTTTTTTTTTTCTGATTACTGTATTGGTGTCAGTTTGTGACAGTTATAGTGTTAGGTCAGTGAGTGTTAGGCCCCCTTTAGGTCTAGTATACCCCCCTAACCCCCCCTAATAAAGTTTTAACCCCTTGATCACCCCCCGTCACCAGTGTCGCTAAGCGATCATTTTTCTGATCGCTGTATTAGTGTCGCTGGTGACGCTAGTTAGTGAGGTAAATATTTAGGTTCGCCGTCAGCGTTTTATAGCGACAGGGACCCCCATATACTATCTAATAAATGTTTTAACCCCTTGATTGCCCCCTAGTTAACCCTTTCACCACTGATCACTGTATAACCGTTACGGGTGACGCTGGTTAGTTTGTTTATTTTTTATAGTGTCAGGGCACCCGTCGTTTATTACCGAATAAAGATTTAGCCCCCTGATCGCCCGGCGGTGATATGCGTCGCCCCAGGCAGCGTCAGATTAGCGCCAGTACTGCTAACACCCACGCACGCAGCATACGCCTCCCTTAGTGGTATAGTATCTGTACGGATCAATATCTGATCCGATCAGATCTATACTAGCGTCCCCAGCAGTTTAGGGTTCCCAAAAACACAGTGTTAGCGGGATCAGCCCAGATACCTGCTAGCACCTGCGTTTTGCCCCTCCGCCCGGCTCGGCCCAGCCCACCCAAGTGCAGTATCGATCGATCACGGTCACTTACAAAACACTAAACGCATAACTGCAGCGTTCGCAGAGTCAGGCCTGATCCCTGCGATCGCTAACAGTTTTTTTGGTAGCATTTTGGTGAAATGGCAAGCACCAGCCCCAGGCAGCGTCAGGTTAGTGCCAGTAGCGCTAACACCCACGCACCGTACACCTCCCTTAGTGGTATAGTATCTGAATGGATCAATATCTGATCCGATCTATACTAGCGCCCCCAGCAGTTTAGGATTCCCAAAAACGCAGTGTTAGCGGGATCAGCCTAGATACCTGCTAGCACCTGCGTTTTGCCCCTCCGCCCGGCCCAGCCCACCCAAGTGCAGTATCGATCGATCACTGTCACTTACAAAACACTAAATGCATAACTGCAGCGTTCGCAGAGTCAGGCCTGATCCCTGCGATCGCTAACAGTTTTTTTGGTAGCGTTTTGGTGAACTGGCAAGCGCCAGCGGCCTAGTACACCCCGGTCGTAGTCAAACCAGCACTGCAGTAACACTTGGTGACGTGGCGAGTCCCATAAGTGCAGTTCAAGCTGGTGAGGTGGCAAGCACAAATAGTGTCCCGCTGCCACCAAGAAGACAAACACAGGCCCGTCGTGCCCATAATGCCCTTCCTGCTGCATTCGCCAATCCTAATTGGGAACCCACCACTTCTGCAGCGCCCGTACTTCCCCCATTCACATTCCCAACCAAATGCAGTCGGCTGCATGAGAGGCATTTTCTTTATGTCCTCCCGAGTACCCCTACCCAACGAACCCCCAAAAAAGATGTTGTGTCTGCAGCAAGCGCGGATATAGGCGTGACACCCGCTATTATTGTCCCTCCTGTCCTGACAATCCTGGTCTTTGCATTGGTGAATGTTTTGAACGCTACCATTCACTAGCTGAGTATTAGCGTAGGGTACAGCATTGCACAGACTAGGACACACTTTCACAGGGTCTCCCAAGATGCCATCGCATTTTGAGAGACCCGAACCTGGAACCGGTTACAGTTATAAAAGTTACAGTTACAAAAAAAGTGTAAAAAAAAAAAAAAAAAACACAAACAAAAATATAAAATAAAAAATAATAGTTGTCGTTTTATTGTTCTCTCTCTATTCTCTCTCTCTCTATTCTCTCTATTGTTCTGCTCTTTTTTACTGTATTCTATTCTGCAATGTTTTATTGTTATTATGTTTTATCATGTTTGCTTTTCAGGTATGCAATTTTTTATACTTTACCGTTTACTGTGCTTTATTGTTAACCATTTTTTTGTCTTCAGGTACAGCATTCACGACTTTGAGTGGTTATACCAGAATGATGCTTGCAGGTTTAGGTATCATCTTGGTATCATTCTTTTCAGCCAGCGGTCGGCTTTCATGTAAAAGCAATCCTAGCGGCTAATTAGCCTCTAGACTGCTTTTACAAGCAGTGGGAGAGAATGCCCCCCCCCCCATCGTCTTCCGTGTTTTTCTCTGGCTCTCCTGTCTCAACAGGGAACCTGAGAATGCAGCCGGTGATTCAGCCAGCTGACCATAGAGCTGATCAGAGACCAGAGTGGCTCCAAACATCTCTATGGCCTAAGAAACCGGAAGCTACGAGCATTTTATGACTTAGATTTCGCCGGATGTAAATAGCGCCATTGGGAAATTGGGGAAGCATTTTATCACACCGATCTTGGTGTGGTCAGATGCTTGAGGGCAGAGGAGAAATCTAGGGTCTAATAGACCCCAATTTTTTCAAAAAAGAGTACCTGTCACTACCTATTGCTATCATAGGGGATATTTACATTCCCTGAGATAACAGTAAAAATGATTAAAAAAAAAAAATGAAAGGAACAGTTTTAAAATAAGATAAAAAAGCAAAAAAATAATAAAGAAAAAAAAAAAAAAAAAAAAAAGCACCCCTGTCCCCCCTGCTCTCGCGCTAAGGCGAACGCAAGCGTTGGTCTGGCGTCAAATGTAAACAGCAATTGCACCATGCATGTGAGGTATCACCGCGACGGTCAGATCGAGGGCAGTAATTTTAGCAGTAGACCTCCTCTGTAAATCTAAAGTGGTAACCTGTAAAGGCTTTTAAAGGCTTTTAAAAATGTATTTATTTTGTTGCCACTGCACGTTTGTGCGCAATTGTAAAGCATGTCATGTTTGGTATCCATGTACTCGGCCTAAGATCATCTTTTTTATTTCATCAAACATTTGGGCAATATAGTGTGTTTTAGTGCATAAAAATGTAAAAAAGTGTGTTTTTTCCCCAAAAAATGCGTTTGAAAAATCGCTGCGCAAATACTGTGTGAAAAAAAAAAATTAAACACCCACCATTTTAATCTGTAGGGCATTTGCTTTAAAAAAATATATAATGTGTGGGGGTTCAAAGTAATTTTCTTGCAAAAAAAAATAATTTTTTCATGTAATCAAAAAGTGTCAGAAAGGGCTTTGTCTTCAAGTGGTTAGAAGAGTGGGTGATGTGTGACATAAGCTTCTAAATGTTGTGCATAAAATGCCAGGACAGTTTAAACCCCCCCAAATGACCCCATTTTGGAAAGTAGACACCCCAAGCTATTTGCTGAGAGGCATGTCGAGTCCATGGAATATTTTATATTGTGACACAAGTTGCGGGAAAGAGACAAATTTTTTTTTTTTTTTTTTGCACAAAGTTGTCACTAAATTATATATTGCTCAAACATGCCATGGGAATATGTGAAATTACACCCCAAAATACATTCTGTTGCTTCTCCTGAGTACGGGGATACCACATGTGTGAGACTTTTTGGGAGCCTAGCCGCGTATGGGACCCCGAAAACCAAGCACCGCCTTCAGGCTTTCTAAGGGCGTAAATTTTTGATTTCACTCTTCACTGCCTATCACAGTCTCGGAGGCTATGGAATGCCCAGGTGGCACAACCCCCCCCCCAAATGACCCCATTTTGGAAAGTAGACACCCAAAGCTATTTGCTGAGCGGTATAGTGAGTATTTTGCAGACCTCACTTTTTGTCACAAAGTTTTGAAAATTAAAAAAAGAAAAAAAAAATTTTTTTTTTTGTCTTTCTTCATTTTCAAAAACAAATGAGAGCTGCAAAATACTCACCATGCCTCTCAGCAAATAGCTTGGGGTGTCTACTTTCCAAAATGGGGTCATTTGGGGGGGGGTTTGTGCCACCTGGGCATTCCATGACCTCCGAAACTGTGATAGGCAGTGAAGAGTGAAATCAAAAATGTACACCCTTAGAAATCCTGAAGGCAGTGATTGGTTTTCGGGGTCCCGTACGCGGCTAGGCTCCTAAAAAGTCCCACACATGTGGTATCCCCGTACTCAAGAGAAGCAGCAGAATGTATTTTGGGGTGCAATTCCACATATGCCCATGACCTGTGTGAGCAATATATCATTTAGTGACAACTTTGTGCAAAAAAATAAAAAAATAAAAAAATAAATTGTCACTTTCCCGCAACTTGTGTCAAAATATAAAATATTCCATGGACTCAACATGCCTCTCAGCAAATAGCTTGGGGTGTCTACTTTCCAAAATGGGGTCATTTGGGGGGGGTTTGTGCCATCTGGGCATTTTATGGCCTTCAAAACTGTGATAGGTAGTGAGGAGTAAAATCAAAAATGTACGCCCTTAGAAATCCTGAAGGCAGTGATTGGTTTTCGGGGCCCCGTATGCGGCTAGGCTCCCAAAAAGTCCCACACATGTGGTATCCCCATACTCAGGAGAAGCAGCTAAATGTATTTTGGGGTGCAATTCCACATATGCCCATGGCCTGTGTGAGCAATATATCATTTAGTGACAACTTTTTGTAATTTTTTTTTTTTTTTGTCATTATTCAATCACTTGGGACAAAAAAAATGAATATTCAATGGGCTCAACATGCCTCTCAGCAATTTCCTTGGGGTGTCTACTTTCCAAAATGGGGTCATTTGTGGGGGTTTTGTACTGCCCTGCCATTTTAGCACCTCAAGAAACGACATAGGCAGTCATAAAGTAAAGGCTGTGTAAATTCCAGAAAATGTACCCTAGATTGTAGGCGCTATAACTTTTGCGCAAACCAATAAATATACACTTATTGACATTTTTTTTACCAAAGACATGTGGCCAAATACATTTTGGCCTAAATGTATGACTAAAATTGAGTTTATTGGATTTTTTTTTAGAACAAAAAGTAGAAAATATCATTTTTTTTCAAAATTTTCGGTCTTTTTCCGTGTATAGCGCAAAAAATAAAAACGGCAGAGGTGATCAAATACCATCAAAAGAAAGCTCTATTTGTGGGAAGAAAAGGACGCAAATTTCGTTTGGTTACAGCATTGCATGACCGCGCAATTAGCAGTTAAAGCGACGCAGTGCCAAATTGTAAAAAGTGCTCTGGTCAGGAAGGGGGTAAATCCTTCCGGGGCTGAAGTGGTTAAGAAGAGGTTTGCGGGCGCGCGTGCCTGCCGCGACCTCCGTAAGTGTGATCATCTCACGGAGAGGAAGAACGGGGAAATACTAATGTAAACAAGCATTTCCCCATTCTGCCTAGTGACAGGACACTGATCACGCTCCCTGTAATCGGGAGCGGTGATCAGTGTCGTATCATAGCCACGCCCCCCACGGTTAGAATCACTCCCTAGTACACACTTAACCCTTTCACTGCCCCCTGGTGGTTAACCCCTTCACTGCCAGTCACATTTACACAGTAATCAATGCATTTTTAATTGCACTGATAGCTGTATAAATGTGAATGGTCCCAAAATCGCGCCAAAAGTGTCCAATCTGTCCGCTATAATGTCGCAGCTATGATAAAAATCGCTGATCGCTGCCATTACAAATAAAAAATTATTAATAAAAATGCCATAAAACTATCCCCTATTTTGTAGACGCTATAACTTTTGAGCAAACCAATCAATAAACACTTATTGCAATTTTTTTTTTACCAAAAATATGTAGAAGAATACGTATCGGCCTAAACTGAGGGGAAAAAATGTTTTTTTATATATTTTTTGGGGATATTTATTATAGCAAAAAGTAAAAAATAATGCGTATTTTTCAAAATTGATGCTGCTTTTTGTTTTGTAGCGCAAAAGATAAAAACCGTAGAGGTGATCAAATACCACCAAAAGAAAGCTCTATTCGTGGGAAAAAAGGACGTCTTGGAGCCACGTCGCACGACCGCGCAATTGTCAGTTAAAGCGACGCAGTGCCGAATCTCAAAAAGTGCTCTGGTCTTTGGGCAGCCAAATGGTCTATGGCTTAAGTAGTTAAAATGTATTTTTTTTTTCTGAACCTTCCCTCTTAAAATAAAGGTGTTCGTGCGTGTTATACGCAGATAAATACAGTATATCCAAATAACACACCCAAGCTCATCCTTAGACTCTTCACCACACACAGCCACAAAGGCAAGATAATTCTTGTTGGGCAGTGTATTAGTTAATTTGCATTCAATTTTAATGGTTCAAAGAATGGGTCACTCAATCGTTTTATTTTATTGCTTTGTGTGATTTTTTTTTTTTTTTGCAAATGGGCAAGGCAAGGCGACTGGATCTGCAGCTCCAATAGCCCCTATGTTAATCTGGCCCTGCTTAGTGCCGGAGACATACAATACAATTTATACATGCCACCATAGTTAATAATAAATGTTAACACAAGGAGACCTCTCATAAGATAAATGCAGAGGCTGCAATTGCAGACCTCTTTTGAAAAACCTGGTTATCACTGACCTGGAACAAGTATGTAGATAAGGACTTCTTGCCATTGCCTGACTTTCCTGATCTGCACACTTGTGTTGGGTCAATGACTCAAAGTTTTGACGTTCAAAGGTCAGACTATTAGCCAGGCAACTAGGAACTTCATAGGGACATCAGAAATGAAGAGAAGTAGGTGTAGCTGGGAAGGGTTTTCCTTTTTTTTCTTTTGATGGCAGCTTTAACTAGTAAACTAACAGCATGGCAAAAAGTATAATGGTAATGCTAGTTTTTCTTATTAGAATGCTCAGCATGCTTTTGTAAACAGTGTATAGGCAATTTAAAAAAAGCATACATTTTAAGACTTGCAAACTTAAAAATATAAACGTTTTATAGCTGTCCTTTAATAAGGAGACCTGTTGGCTTGGATATTGTTTAAATAAATGTTAACCCTTTCATGACTAAGCCTATTTTTGAAATTTGGTGTTTACAAGTTAAAATCGGTATTTTTTGCTAGAAAATGACTTAGAACCCCCAAACATTATACATATTTTTTTAGCAGAGAATCTAGAGAATAAAATGGCAATTGTTGCAATATTTTTTATCACACGGTATTTGTGCAGCGGTGTTTTAAACGCAAATTTTTGGAAAAGTGACACTTTCATGAATTTTAAAAAAATCCAAACAGTAAAGTTACCCAAATTTTTTTGTATAATGTGAAAGATGATGTTACGCCGAGTAAATAGATACCAAACATGTCACCCTTTATAATTGCACGCACTCGTGGAATGGCGACGAACTACGGTACCTTTGAATTTCCATAGGCGACGATTTAAAATTTTTTTACGGTTACCAGGTTTGAGCTACAGAGGAGGTCTAGGGCTAGAATTATTGCTCTCGCTCTGACGATCGCGGCGATACCTCACATGTGTGGTTTGAACACCGTTTACATATGCGGGCGCGACTTCCGTATGCGTTTTCTTTGCTGCGCGAGCTCGCGGGGACAGGGGCACTTTAAAAAAATTTTTTTTTTATTTAATTTATTTATTTTTGTACTTTATAAATTGTGTTTAAAATTTTTTTTTTTTTTACTTTTATTGCTGTCACAAGCAATGTAAACATCCCTTGTGACAGTAATATGTGGTGACAGGTACTCTTTATGGAGGGATCGGGGGTCTAAAAGACCCCCGATCCCTCCTTTACACTTCAAAGTATTCAGATCGCCGAAAACGGCGATTCTGAATACTGTGTACTTTTTTAAATTCGGCGCCATTGGCAGCCGAGTAAACGGGAAGTGACGTCATGACGTCGCTTCCGCATTTACAAGAAGAAGGCTGGAACGAAGCCGCTCGCAGCTTCGTTCCAGCCCGCCCCCAGCCGCCGAAGGCAGCCGAACGGACACCGGGCCTCCCGATCACACGGGAGGCCCGGTAACAGCGGCGGGAGGCGGCGGGAGGGGGGGATGTCCCCTCCCGCTCCTCCGGTATAACAGCCGAGCGGCTTTTAGCCGCATCGGTTGTTATACTCGGGTAGCCGATCGCCCGCTGAAAACAACGGTACCGGGATGATGCCTGCAGCTGCGGGCATCATCCCGGTATAACCCCGGAAAGCCGAGTACGCATATGTGCGTTCGGTCGGCGGGAAGGGGATATTGAACACAGCATCTGCCCTCAATTTTATTTCTCAATTTCAACTGCACTACTACAATTAGGAAACCTACAGTCTACCAGTTGGTCAGGAAAAGAAGAACAATTTTAACTCCTTCTTTCTCTCCTTGGAATGTTGTTACTTTACTTTAAAGGAAACACTTTATTCAGCTACTTTTGCCAACTATTTCTTGTTTTATTCACTTTCCCATATCCTAAACAGGTTTTAATGTTTAAGAAATAAAGAGAAACATTTTCTGCCTAAAATCCAACTCTGAACACATTTTTCTGGTTTTAAAAAACCAGGACATAAAATGAAGAGGAACAGGAGTCACCAGAACAGGCAAGCACAGGCAGCATGTAAAGGGGTTGTAAACCCTCGTGTTTTTTCATCTTAATGCATTAAGGTGAAAAAACTTCTGACATTGACCAGCCCCCCGTTTTACTCACCTGAGCCTGTTCATTCCCTCGGCGGAGACGTGCTCACCCTCTCTGCCCGGGGTTCTCAGTTCTTGGTTGGATAGATTGATAGCAGCACAGCCATTGGCTCCCGCTGCTGTCAATCAAAACCAATGACGTGGGCGCCAGGGGCAGGGCCGAGTCCGGCATTCTGTGTCTATGGATGCAAATGCTGAACTCGGGAGTGTACCCGCAAGTTAACCCCCAGGCAGAACGCTTCTCCTAGGGGGTTTACCAATGCGAGGAGGAGCCGCGAGTGCCATTGGGGGACCCCAGAAGACGATGATTGGGATCACTCTGTGCAAAACGAACTGCACAGTGGAGGTACTGTAAGTATGATATGTTTGCTATTTAAAAAAAAAAAAAAAAAAAAAAAAAAGGTTCACAACCCCTTTAAAGTGAGCCTGTCAGATATGTAAAATTGGCAACAAAGCATTCAGCAATGAGAAAAGTATTTACTCTCTTCTTTTGCAGGTAGAGCTTTGTGTCGAATTCTATTTACCCGACAGGCTCTCTTTAAAACTCCACAGAGATTCTAAACTTTCCAAACTACAAAAAAAGTTTTTGTATTCTCTCCATTGAAGAGACTTCCAATCACTTTCATTCATTCATGCATAGTAAATCTTATTTATAGAAATCCAAACAAAAAAAAAAATCAAAAGCTGAAAAGAAACTCAGCCACCCGGAATGGCATTGCGATCTAGAGAAATGGACATGCATAATGTCCATTAGCAGGAAGTGTATAAGTCTTAGGGAAAGCTGTGAGATAAAACATTCTACTGCATCAGTTATGTGCTGACAGCTTATATTAACAGCTACTAGATGCTGCTGTTATGTTTTGCCAGGAAATTCCTGTAATGTAAATTAGTTTATCAATTTGGCATGGTAATATTTCACAATAATGTAGTAAATATAAATGCAGACAATTTTTTTTTTTATTTATGTATGCAGGCTCTATTTCCTGCCCAGAGATTGTGTCTTATCATTTCTTTTGATCAGTGCAACTGTGCGAGTCAACTTAAACTTAAGGTTCAAAAAAACCCTCTGTGTGCAGCAGCCCCCCTAATACTTACCTGAGTCCCATCTCGATTCAGCGATGTACAAAAGGGCCTTGGCTCTCCAGGGACTCTCCCTCCCTCCTCATCAGCTGAGACAGCAGCAGGAGCCATTGGCTCCCACTGGTGTCAATCAGTCAGTGAGCCAATGAGGAGCGAGAGGGGGTGGGGCCGAGATGGTGGCTCTGTGTGTGAATGGACACAGAGCCCTGGCTTTGGAACAATCCTGCTTGGGTGGCCCTTTTAAAAGCTGCTTGCTATGGGGGCACTGGAGGGAGTTGTAGTTGTCAACAGTACAAGAAGACATAGGCAACAATAAAAGTATTATCAGTTTTAACCCTGCCATCCACTATGAAAAATTATGTTATGGTAAGTGTCCTTTTTGAGGAAAAATCTCCCTAATAGGGATAAAGTACTAAAAATCTGACCAATCTACTGTGTATCCAAAACAGAATGTTTTGACTGAAGCTGGGTTTTAACCACTTCAGCCCCGGAAGAATTTACCCCCTTCCTGACCAGAGCCCCATTTGCGATTCGGCACTGCGTCGCTTTAACTGACAATTGCGCGGTCGTGCGACGTGGCTCCCAAACAAAATTGACGTCTTTTTTTTCCAAAAAAAATAGAGCTTTCTTTTGGTGGTATTTGATCACCTCTGCATTTTTTTTTTTTTTTTTTGCGCTATAAACAAAAAAATAGCGACAATTTTGAAAAAAAACGCATTATTTTTTACTTTTTACTATAATAAATATCTCCAAAAAATAATTAAAAAAAATGTTTTTCCTCAGTTTAGGCCGATATGTATTCTTCTACATATTTTTGGTAAAAAAAAATCGCAATAAGCGATTATTGATTGGTTTGCGCAAAAGTTATAGTGTTTACAAAATAGGGGATAGTTTTATGGCATTTTTATTAATAATTTTTTTTTTGCTAGTAATGGCGGTGATCAGCGATTTTTTTATTGTGACTGCGACACATCGGACATTTTTTACACATTTTTGGGTCCATTGTCATTTATACAGCAATCAGTGCTATAAAAATGCACTGATTCCTGTGTAAATGACACTGGCAGTGAAGGGGTTAACCCCTAGGGGGCGGGGAGGGGTTAAGTCAGTACTGGGGAATGTTTCTAACTGTAGGGGGGATGGGCTAGCTGTGACACATCACTGATCTCTGCTCCCGATGTCAGGGAGCAGAGATCGGTGACACTGTCACTAGGCAGAACGGGGAGAGGCTTGTTTACATCAGCATCTCCACGTTTGTCCTCTCCGTGAGGAGATCGCAGGTATCCCCACGGCGATTGAGTCTGCGGGACCCACGACCTGACTCACGGAGCTCCCGGCCGGCGCGCACGCAATGGCATGGCGGGGAATTCAATGGGACTTACAGGTACGCCCATTTGCCCAGATGTACATTTGCCGATGTACATTTTGCTGATGTACATCGGCGTGCACCGGTCGGGAAGTGGTTAATCTACCTAGAGACAGATAAGTCCATACATCTGTCGCCTGAAGAAACCTCTCACATAAGATTGCTGTATAAATATACAAGTTCCCGTTGGCCGAATAGGTATGCTTGAGGAAGATCCAATCTGGCTGCTTGACCAGAATGCTCCCTTCCCAGCATGAAAGTATGGGCTTGTCTGCCTTTGTCAAGTATTAACTAAAGGCTCCTGAACATTCTCCATTACTGTAATTTGTAAATACTGTAGACCCCGTTATACTGACTGTAAACAATATATTATGTATACACATAGGTGTGCACAGCCTATTGCATTAGGGTGTGCACTTCAGAGCACAAACACACGTGTGTGTGTATATTTTGAGTAGAGCAGTGGATGGTGTAAGTCAGTAGAGCAATGGACTTCGTCAGTAGGGCAGAGGATGGTGTCAGTCATTTTTTTATTTTTATTACTTTATTTTTTCTAATTTTATTTATTTTCGAAATTTTTTTTTCTTTGAATTTTTTAGGAGCCCCATTGGGGGGCTTTGCTGAAATATCAGAGGTCTAAACAGACCCCTGATGTCTCACTTTTGAGACAGAGAAAGGGATCGGGGACAGAGATTCCTCAGTCCCTTTCTCTGCAGTCTCAGCTGCACTGGACAGTGAATGAATAGAAAGTGCTCTGTACTGAACAGCTTCCTGTTCTTCACAAACCGAGGCAAAATAAACACAGCAGCTGTGAGAGAAGAGGATGGAAGCAGGAGTGCTTCAGGGGGTGGGCACAGGGGAGGCCGGGCAGTTGGGAGAATTGGCAACGCACGTGGTGATTAGTGTGTGCCTAGGCACACCTGACACACCCTGTGCGCACGTCTATGTGTATACAGTTAATTAATTTTACCCATGCAGCTCTGCAATGGGCATGCTCACAGTATCACCTGAGATTCAGATATCCACTAGAGGGATAATCTAAAAATCTGTATAAGAAATTCAGTCCAACATGAAACAGCCATCTTGTGAAATTTGAAAGTCACGTCAAACATTACATTCAGGTAAAATTTCAAATAGAACACCAGCCAAAGTGTATTTTTGGCTAGACCCTCTGTTAAGTTAGATTTATAAATATACATGCGGCGCTGGTATTGAAACAGATCCTATAGTACTGAAGTCCAAGTGGCCAGTGGGCTGCTGTGCAGCCTAAGAATAGTCTATTGATTCAGGGCCAGCCTTAGCAGGGAAGCAGAAACGGTCTCCAGGATATGCAAGAAAATCGGAGTTACTTACCGGTAACGTCCTTTTCCAGGAGTCTTTCAGGACAGCACCATAGAGAGACCTTGGCTCCTCCCCTTTTGAGGACACACCGCCTTCAAATTTCAGATTTAATCCTCACCGCTCCCCCGGCCCCTCAGTTCTTCAAGAGGACCTCCGGCTAGCTGGGGAGACACAAGAACACGTCATAATCATTTTAATCTTACCTGACGTTCTTCTGCGATGAACTCTTCAGAAATGTCCCTGAACTAGGGTGGGTATCTGTGCTGTCCTGAAAGACTCCTGGAAAAGGACGTTACCGGTAAGTAACTCTAATTTTCCCATCTCCATCTTTCAGGACAGCACCATAGAGAGGATGAGCGAGCACCTTACCTTAGGGTGGGACTAATGCCTGCAGAACCTTATGCCCAAAAGCCTGGTTTTTGCTGACAGAAGGTCCAATCTGTAGTGCCTCACGAACGTGTCGAAGCTGGACCACGTTGCCGCTCTACAGATCTGTTCCGGAGACGCACCAGCCCACTCTGCCTGAGAGGTCGCCACTGCCCTGGTGGAATGTGCCCTAACACCCTTTGGGGCCTCTAAACCGCTGACTACATAAGCCTGGCTGATGGTTAACCTTAACCATCTGGCTATAGTGCGCCTAGAGGCTCTGCCTCCCTTCCTGGTTCCTGAAAATAATACAAAAAAGGATTCAGATTTTCTAAATGGTTTTGTATCCTCCAAGTACTGAAGGACACACCTTCTTACATCCAACTTATGAAAAATATGTTCCTGTTCCCTCACAGGATTTAAATAGAAGGTGGGCAAAACAATTTCCTGGCCTCTATGAAAACCCGAGGCCACCTTCGGCAAAAAAGCCGGATTGGTTCTAAAAATTACACGATCCGGAAATACCTGAAAAAAGGGTGCCCTAATAGAAAGGGCTTTGAGTTCACTCACTCTCCTTGCCGTAGTGATTGCCACCAAAAACACCGTTTTGAGGGTAATCCATTTTAACGTACAAGTCTCTAATGGCTCAAAAGGTTCCCCCGCAAGGGCCTGCGGAACCAATGAAAGATCCCACATAGGTAAGGGAGAGACCCTTAATGGTCTCTGCCTACTCAATGCTTTAAAAAATCTAACTATCCACGGATCTGTAGCCAGCTGTCTTTCTAGAAAAACGCTCAGAGAGGAAACTTGTCCTTTTAGGGTGCCAAGGGCTAACCCCTTGTCCGCCCCTGATTGCAGAAACTCTAAGACCACTATGAAGCTGTGTACATCACAGGAACTTTTTACAAGGAACTTTCTGTGCACCAGCTATTAAAACACTTCCACGTTTTCTGGTAGATAACCCGGGTTTCCTTTTTTCTGCAATTTAGGAGGGTTTCCACTAAGCGATCTGAGAAACCCCTGCCCCTCAGCAATTCCTCTTCAGTAGCCAAGCTGCGAGGCTCCACCTCTCCACCTGGGGACAACAGATTGGCCCCTGGGAAAGAAGATTCTCCTGGACTGGCAGAAACCAGGGAGGTTCCGCTGCTAGACTCTTTAAGATGGAAAACCAAGGCCTCCTGGGCCAATGTGGTGCAATAAGAATGAGGGTTGTGCTTTCCAGCTGGAACTTCCTCAGTACGGCAGGGATCAGTACAGGAGGGGGGAAAGCATAACACGTGGCGAAAGGCCAGCTCTGAGCCAGTGCGTCTACTCCTAGGGCTCCATCCCATCTGTTCAGGGAGAAGAAAAGATGAGCCTTCCTGTTTTCTCTCGACGCAAAGAGGTCTACGCATGGCTTTCCCCACCTCTGAGATATTGTCTCGAAAACCTCCTGGTTCAAAACCCAGTCGCCTTCTCTCAGCAACTTCCTGCTGAGGAAATCTGCCACCATATTTTGTTCCCCCTTCAAATGCACCGCCGAGAGGGATAGAATATTTACTTCGGCCCACTTGAGAATGTTTTCTGCCAGGGCCCACAGGAGTCTGCTCTTGGTACCCCCCTGTCTGTTTAAGTAGGCTACAGCTGAGGAGTTGTCCAAGCGGATTCGCACATGCTGCCCCTGAAGTTCCTTCTGAAAGGCTCTGAGTGCCAAAGCTACAGCTCTCAGTTCCCTCCAGTTCGAGGATCTTTTTGCCTCTTCCCTCAGCCAGACGCCCTGAACCATCCGGGAATCTAGATGCGCACCCCAACCTGTGCCGCTTGCATCAGTCGTGACACACCTGGACACTGGAAGAACCCACTCCAGACCCTGGGAGAGATTGGCCCCTCTTCCCCACCACCATAGGGATCTCTTGATTTGATTCGGTACCATTATCAGGGAGTCCAAAGACCCCTGACTGTGGTCCCAAACCCTCAGGATGAAGAGTTGTAAGGGTGCGAAAATGTAACCCTGCCCACTGAACTGCTGGAAGTGCAGATGTCAGTAGACCCAAGGCTGACATAGCCTTTCTTACTGATATCTGTTGGTTGCCCTGGAGTAACAACATCGCCTTTTTCACCTTCTGGATTTTCTCCAAAGGAAGGAAGACCTTCTGTTTCGTTGAATCCAACAGGTAACCCAGAAAGGTTACCTTTTGTGATGGAATCAAGTTGGATTTCTCCAGGTTCAAGAGCCAACCTAGATCTTCTAGGATGTCTCTTGTAAACTGTAGGTCCCGCAACAACTGTTCCGGGGAAGAGGCAAACAGGAGCAAATCGTCTAAATATGCGATCACTGAGATGCCCTTGATTCACAGGAAAGCTAAGACTTCTACCATGACTTTGGTGAAGATGCAGGGGGAAGAGGATAGCCCGAAGGGAAGGGCCCTGAACTGCCAGTGAAATGTCCCTTCTCTGGTATTCACCGCCAGCCTGAGGAACCTCTGACACCCTTCTGTGATGGGAATGTGTAGGTAGGCATCCCTCAAGTCTACCGATGCCATGAAGCAGTTCGGGGGAGTGTTTTCACCGAGTAGTTAGAGTCCATTCGGAACCTCTTGTAGGTGAGCGAGACATTCAGAGGCTTCAGGTTCAGGATGAGCCTGAATTTCCCTGATGGTTTGCGCACCACAAAAATATGGGAATAAAAGCCTCTGCCTGTCTCACCTTCTGGAACTCGAACTACCACCTCCTGCTCCTCCAACTCCTGGAGAGAGGAAAGAAGAGCTGTTGACCTTTCTGCGCATTTTGGTAGCGTGGTGATCAGGAGTCTGCGTGGTGGCAATTCTGCAAACTCTAACCTGTACCCTCTTCTTATGATCTCCAAAATAAAATGGTTGGAGGTGATCCTTTCCCACTGTGGGAGGAAGCACCCCAATCTTCCTCCCACCATGGTTCCGTCACTTAGTCTTTTTGGGCTGTTCAGGAGGGCGAAAAATAGCCCCCCCACGCCCTTTACCCTTTTGTCCCCAACCCTTTTTCTGTTGTTCAGATTTTGGGGGGTCCAATTTCTTCCAGGGCCGAGACTTTCTTTTAGTGTCTGCAAGTTTCCTTTTAAAAGGAAAAGCCTTTTTCTTGTCGGCCGTCCGATCCAAAACGGCTTCCAGACCTGGTCCAAACAGCAAGTCCGCTGTGAGAGGAATCCCGCAAAGTTTAACTTTAGATGCGGTATCCCCCTGCCACGTCTTAAGCCATAAGGCTCTTCTTGCTGAATTGGATAACGCAGATGATCTTGCGGACATACACACCGATTCAGCCGAAGCGTCTGCCAGATAAGCCACCCCCTTAAGGAGCATAGGAAAAGACAGGATTGTTTCCTTAGAAGTCCCTGCCTCTATGTGCGATTTAATTTGCGTCAACCAGTATTCCATGTTCCGTGCCACCACTGTGGACGCCATGGCGGGTTTGAGGTTACCCAGGGAAGAATCCCAGGATTTTTTCAAGAGGGAATCTATCCTCTTGTCCATGAGACCTGGGAGTGCCCCCATGTCCTCAAAGGCCAGGTCAGTATGCCTGGAGACCTGAGAAAAGGCTGCGTCTAGTTTAGGAGATTTATTCCATACCAGCGCCTCCTCCTCTGCAAAGGGAAACCTACGTTTAAGCGCTCTTAAAAAGAAAGGTTTCCTTTCGGGGTCTTGCCACTCTTTTTTAATGGCGTCGACCAAGAACTCATGTACCGGGAACACCTTCTTCTTATGTTCCCCTAGGCCCCTATACATCTGGTCGTGGAGTGATAACTTCTTCCTTTCCTCCTGGATTCCTAAAGTGGTATGGATGGCTCCTAGGAGCTCCTCCACTTCCTCCAGGGAAAGTTTGTAGTGAGAGGATATTGTGGATTCCCCCTCCACCTCCTCTCCCTCTGATTCCCCCTGGGAATCTGAAGAAACACTATCAGGCTCCTCCTCAACCTCAAGTCTGGCGCCTCCTGGATTCTCTCCACTTTCCGAGGGAGCATCCATTAAGGATTGAGGAATACTCTGTTGTGCTGGTGGAGAAATAACCTGAGGCTGTGGCAACTGAAAACTGGAAAAAAGTGTCTTAAAAGATTGCACAGTGCTAGAAAGTTCCTTGACGGACGCTGCTAGATCCGAACACTGTTCTACTGACTGTTCCCTCACTAACCCCTCTATACACTCTTTACAGAGGGGCTTGGACCAAGACTCCCCGATCATGGCTCTGCATGAGGGGCATTTTTTCTTGGTATTGTGGGGTGACTTGTTTTTCTCCGTAGACTTGCCCTGTAAATAATTTTAAAGGAGAGAGTAATCAGCAAAATTATCCACCAGCACTACCACGGAGGGCCACCAGGGGTGCACTTCCCAGGACCAACCACCACCAGGGACCCGGTCACAACCCTTCCCCCCCACCACCAAGGGGAGATTAACACCTGTGGAGCTTACAGGAAAAGGTAAGGGAACACCACCCCAGGGTTCCTCTTACCTTAGAGTGGCTGGTGCAGGATTCTCCTGGAACGGTTTGTGAAGCCTCTGCTTCCAACATCTCCTTCAGAGGAATGTGGTCTCCCAAGCCTGTGTGCTGTCCCCACAGCAGAGATGAGGCAGCACCAGCCGAACGCGCGGTCCGCTTTCAACTCCGCGACCGGAACCAGAAGTCACGGGTCAGACGGAAGCACTGACCTCCGCCGGAAATGACGTCACCCGCCCTCCGACCCAGCCCTCAGAGCTCCCACGCTGGCTGCTAGTGCAGGGCGGTCTCCCTGTGCCTCCGCCTATGCCACCGCTGGGCAGAAGAAAGCGGACCCCTCCAGCTTACAGCTTCTCCAAGAAAAGCCGGAGGAGCGTGATGTGCAGTCATTGCAGACACACTAGCCTCACAGACTGCAGTGTAAAACATGAGAAGGAGAGAGAGAGACCTTGGTCCACCCCCCCTCAGCTCAGCCTGTACTTGGCCTCAGCCTCCCTGGCTGATCCAGCCTTGGGCCCTTGCGATGTCTACCCACCGGAGGAAACACCAGAACTGAGGGCCGGGGGAAACGGTGAGGATTAAATCTAAAATTTGAAGGCGGTGTTTCCTCAAAAGGGGAGGAGCCAAGGTCTCTCTATGGTGCTGTCCTGAAAGACGGAGATGGGAAAAAACAAATGCAGGCGCCTCTGAGTTAGACTGTAAAGTGTGTAATAATAAAAACACATAGTAACTTACATCAAGGTAAACAAGGAAGGGTACATCTGTGGGTAAACGCTCTGTGGGCCATCCATAACACTAGTCAGTAGACGGTACGCTGTCTCAGCCACTCTGTGGGCTCTCCCAGCCGGCAGGAAGATGGTATGGTGGTGGAGAGCTGGTGAGGAGGCTTGGAACACTTCCTGGACTGCAGCACTGGAGGGGGTGACATCACAGGCATGATCGTGACATGTTTCCGGGCTGGCACACCTTGGTGGTGGGAGGAATGTGCGCTCCTTTTTCAAGCTTTACAGTCTAACTCAGAGGTGCCTGCATTTGTTTTTAAGTTAGATTTATTGCTGCCCATTTCATCAAAGAGAACATTTTCCCTTCTCTGTTTGTTCGAGAAAAATGGCATAAGTGAGTGAAAATCTCCCCAAAATCCCCTTTTGGGCAGTTTTTACCAGAACAGAAGTCCCTGTTAGACGATCCCTCCTCTACCCAATTTGTGGTGACAACTGTAAAATGTTGGATTTCCAATCACTTTCCTGCTGAAAAACACAGGACAGACACGATGGATGAATCTCCCCTGTGGGTAAAGGACAGCAATAAAAACTTCTTCGAGCTCTTCCCTGCTCTAACATAAAAAAAAAAATTGGCTGGAGTTTATTTTTTTTTCACCCTTCCTTTTTTACTAACTTCCCTTTTAAAATAGTTAAAATTCTGTACTTCACATTACTTGGTTTTTTAGCTAGCACCCATCTTTGCATAATCTTGGGGTCACATCTGCCTCAACCTAACTACCATCAACATTTTAGTAAAAACAACTGGAGAGGCCAATGATTCTTAAAGAGTAGAGAATATCCATGCAATTACCAGCGGGAGAAGAACCCCTCTGGGATTTTGAGACAGATAAAAACAGGTAGTAAGGTTAAAAGACTGAAGCCAATTTTATTAGTATATAGTCAAATAACAAGTCCATAAAACATGAATACGAGGATCCTTGCGGTAGTGCACACTGGATGTGGATGCGGTTGGTTCCCCCTGGGTGTCAGATCCTGTTGATGCCCCAGCTACATCTGAAGATATTTTTTCCGTATATTACACGACATATGTAAGTGTCTTTAGCCTTTTTATATATCTTTTGACTGCAACGCTTCAGAGTCTATTTTCATATGTATATGTATTCATTATACTTACCATGGATGGCTCATCCCTCCTCTTGCTAACTTTTTATTAATACTTTATAAAATCCTGTGTACCCAAAATAAAAACCCTTATGCCCCATACACACGTTCAGAAATTCTGCCAGCAAAAGTCGGATGTGAGCTTTTGGTCAGAAATTTCGACCGTGTGTATGCTCCATCAGACTTTTGCTGGCAGAATTCCCGCCAGCAAAAGATTGAGAGCAGTTTCTCTATTTTTCGGTCGGAAAAAGTTCCTATCCAAAAATGCGTTTGTCTGTATGCAATTTGGACGCACAAAAAATCATGCATGCTCGGAAACAATTTGACGCATGCTCGGAAGCATTGAACTTCATTTTCTCGGCTCGTCGTAGTGTTGTACGCCACCGCGTTCTTGACGGTCGAAAGTTCAGAGAACTTTTGTGTGACCGTGTGTATGCAAGGCAAGCTTGATCGGAATTCCGTCGGAAAAAACATCCAAGTTTTTTCTGACAGAATTTCTGATCGTGTGTATGGGGCATTAGAAGAAGGAATTATTCCGAAACATCTTGGGTTGCAACGTGGGATCCCTATAGCTGGTCCCTGCCAGGCTTCTATTTGGGTTATATCCTGCAGTTGTGGGTACTCTTGAATTTATCCTTGTGTACATGTATGTCTATACAATTTTTTTAAAGGCATTAGCCTTTTAACCTTACTACCTGTTTTTTATCTGCCTCAAAGTCCCAGAGGGGTTCTCCTGTTGCTAATTGCATGCATATTCTCTACTCTTTCCTAATTGGGATGTTGGCATATTTTTTCTTATTTCACTTGAATCTGCCTCTTTGTAATGATTCTTAAAGTGGCTCCAAAGGCAGAAGGTTTTGTATCTTAATGGTAAGGTAAAAAACCTTCTACTGTTAGTGCCTCCCCCTTCCTAAACACCTACCTGACACCACTCTCTATCTAGCTCTGCCCCCACCAGCAGTCTTGCTCTGCTCTCTTCCTGCATTCACAGGCTTGGCTAAGAGCAATGGGACCCAATGGATGCACACAGCCTGGCTCAGGATTGAGCCCCCATGAGTGGCCCCATAGCAAGCATATATGAATAGGAGGAGCCTAGAGCACTAGCAGGGAACCCCAGAAGAGGGGGTTTAGGGCCAATTTGTGCAATACTATTGCCCAGAGCAGATAAGTATAGCATGTTTGTTATTTTAATTTAAAAAAAAATATTTTACAATCACTTTAAATAAGGCAATTAATGAGCTTCAAACATTGCACTATTCTAAAGTCAACCCTTCTGCTTAACCTCTCTCAACTACGTTTTTTTGAATCCATTATAATCAAATTCACAAACACTTATATGTGCTTATGAAACATTTTGACACATAAATGTGTGCACATTTGCATATTTCCTTTTTCTCTGATCAGAAATACTGTGGGTGATATAGACACATAGGTGTGAAAAAATCCTGGATAAGTATCTCGAGATTTGATTTTAAAATTTGACGACTATAATTATTGTTAATAAAAGGAAGTTTGATTTAGATGAGCTAACAGTGTCAAAACTTTTAGCAGCTGGTGCAGTATAAAGTGAATCAAAAATAGCTGTAAAAATCAATATATCTGCCAATCTATGGATCGTTGGATACATTTTCCTCACAACACCAATATTAAGATAGATTATATTAAGCAGAAAATAAAACACTGGTTTTTCATTTTATAACCTATATAACTAATTATTGTTTGTAATATTAGCATTATCACAAGATACCCTAACATACTGTGTTAGAACTATCGTGAGCCAGATTCAGAAAGACAAGTGTAGAGAACATTGTAAAAAATATAGTTTGTGTTTATAATAATGCTGAGCATTGATATTAAACCCATGCAATCTTTCTTGGATTAAGGAATAATATTTATGTATTATGTCCTCTTGTACACTGAAAAATTGAGGGTTGGCAAGAAGAATTCCAGCTCTCTTGAGTTTCACACAAAGTTGCTGTTTACAGTATCAGCCTCCTTTTTGTTCCTTAAAAGAGAAATATGGCCAAAACTTTTCCTCCAATGCTTCTCTTGTGGATCACAGGAGTGCACTTATTTTTGCACTCCTGTGACCCAGAGTTGGCTGACAGCGGGCTATAGCTCGATGGTAGTTGATGTAGCAGAGACACTTCAGACTCTGGAAGGATCCCAGCCATATTTTTAGGATCTACCCAGCTACCTGATTGACAGCTGACTCTGGGTCTCAGCATGTGCTGAGAGCCGAAGCCAGCTGCACCTGTCTTGTTCCCTGCTTGGTGCCACAGTGAATTCTGGGAAAGCATAGTGGAGAGCGGTGACTGACAGTCACCTTTCTCTTCTCTGAGCAGACCAAGAGCTGAGTAATTAGCAATCATGTGAACGCTCAGTTCTTGGGCTTAGAGCCAACGTAGGACAGCTGCAGCATCACGCCAATGCTGCAGCACTGAGGTAAGTATGATGTTTTTTTATAAACCCCAAATGTCTGTGCCATAGTTCTTATCAGCCTATAAGCCATGTAAGAGAGTATATAGTAAAACAATCATTTGAGGAATTACAGCTATTCTGATGTTGATTTTTTTTGTGTCTTTAGTTCATCCTGGCTGATGGTAGCTACAATATACTACTATAATCTCTCTTCCAAACTTGCTGTCAATGGGTAGTAGTAGGAGTTCCCCTCTCTCCTCCTCCCTTGCAGTGCAGTCTAGATCCAGCATTGTCTCCCTGGCAGAGTTGTTTCTTCTGACTCACAAGAGCCTGATTCTCTCATAGGGCTGCTCCTTTTTGCAATCAGCTCTTGCCTTCAAACTTCCTTTTACCCTCAGGCTAATGCTTTCTTCACAACTAATAAGGGCAACACCAAGTCTTTATGTTCCTTGGTCATTGGAAATTTGTGTCAAATGCTGCTGTGCCTGAGCAGGGATCAGGGCTGCTGATAAAAATCACGGGGCCCAGTGCAGCCTACCTGACTGGGCCCCCCTCCTCCAAAAATATCAAATTATATTTTTGCTAAAATGTAATGCCCGCTGCTTTGCAGCCATGAAAGAAATTATACTTCTTTGAACAAGATCCATTCAAGTGAATAGCGGCACATAGACAATATCTGCACCCCCACAGTAAGCAATCGGTAGAAATCGCTCACTGTTCATTCAGAGTGGTGTGTTCATTGAGGATGGTGAGCTCCCCCACTCACCATCCGGAAATAAACCGCCTGTGTGCCTTCAGAAGCTACCGGCAGGAGAGGAGGGAAAATGGCAGAAATGCGGGGGAAAGAGGCACACAGGGTTTCCAGACGGCAGGAGGAAGGGGGTGCAGATACTAGAACTGATCCTCCCACAGTGAAACCAGAGCAAGAGAATAAAAGTAGAAAACCAGCAGCACAATCGAAGCATTACAAAATTTAGCAATAAGACAGTATTGCTAGCCCTCCTGCTCGGCAGATGCCCGGGCCTCTCTTTTGAACTGATGAGGCCTGGGCCCCATACAGGAGGGCTGGCTGTACTGCCTTATCAGCACCCCTGGCAGGGACCCCAAGGTTTGGGCCATGAAACCCTGCTACCCAAGACAGCCAACATGGGTGGGCTTCATGCCCAGCATGGGCCGACATAACAGGGTATGTACACATTATCACAGGTGACTGTTCCTGAGGAGGGCCTAAGAAGTATTAATGTAGAATAAAGCTCATATTTAGATATATAGATGAGGAATAAAGTAGAAGCACTCCAGAGGATGACAGAAGTATGGACAAAAAACATACTTATCAGGCAACAGCATTCATATAAAGCCATAACAGACCGTGTCTGTCAAAAAAAAAAAAAAAATATATAAAACAGCTGTTGACCCATTTACTGCTCATTGTTTCGATTCCCTCAAGGTAAACCACTTAGATATCATAAGAAAACTATTAGTAATGCTAGATATTTTATTTATGATTAGAGAAACAGCAGAAATAAAATCCTTATATGAGATGCTCTTAGAAGTTGGAGAATCCCGAAATTGTTAGAAGTCTTCTTACCACTTCTTATATTATCTATAGCCATTACTTAGTAAAAGAGGCTTGTGGTTTTGTTAGTGTAAGACGTATTGAGTAAATCTATCCATTCCACATGAGCTGATTTATATGTTTTAATTAGTCGTATCGGTCAAAGTAGACTAAGATTTTCAGCATTACTTACCTAAAATACTTACTAGGCGTTATTAATGTGTTATATTTTCATCACTCTCAGTAAAGAGTTATGTGCCTGTCAGAATTTCATTGTTTTATTCACAAGGAATGGCGTTCTTTTTAAGTTAGCATCCAGAATGATTTTATAAATTATTATTTATCTGATGACTAGTTAAAGAACTGCACAGCACACCTCAAGAGCTACAATAAAGAAATGCTTTATAATTCCAAGACTTAGCTTTTTTATAGCATGTGGCTTGTGTATTTCAGAAGATTCTTATGTTCTCAGTATTTTCTTTCCCTCAAAGATCTTGAGGGAAAGGTTATCCTTCATGTCTTGTCTACGCTTCTCATCTGCCCTCCTATGAGTATCATTTGTCATTTTCTCCATTCCCCAATGTCATCAAAGCCTTTCATTCTTTTATTGATTGTGAAGTATAGCTATCAGTACCTGAAGCTGTAAACAAGCTTTAGGTTGTTATGAGCAATTTGCTGTGTATGTTTTTTTCTTGTTTTTCTTTTTTTTATAGATTTTAATGCTGTTATTATGATATTAAAAATAATGGGTGTGATCAATTTAAAGGCCACTAAGCATTACTTCCAAGAGGCTTTGGTAACAGAGGTACATATAGTGCCTTGAAAAAGTATTCAAACCCCTGAATACCCCTGAGTATTCATACCGCATTTTGTCATGTTACAACCAAAAATGTAATTGTATTTTATTGGGATTTTCAGCCCCCTTCACTCTGATACCCCTAACTAAAATCTAGTGGAACCAAATGCCTTCAGAAGTCATCTAATTCATAAAGTCCACCTCTGTGTAATTTAATTTCAGTATATATACAGCTGTTCTGTGAAGCCCTCAGAGGTTTGTTAGAGCACCTTAGTGATCAAAGAGCATCATGAATGCCAAGGAACACACCCGACAGGTCAGGTATAAAGTTGTGGAGATGTCTAAAGCAGAGTTAGGTTATAAAAAAATATCCTAAGCTTTGAACATCTCATGGAGCACTGTTCAATTCATCATCCAAAAATAGAAAGAGTATGGCACAACTGCAAACCTACCAAGACAACAGGACAACTATTGAATCTGTGGAAAGGCTTGGAGAGAGAGCGTGATAGAGACGCTCGCTATCCAATCTAACAGAGCTTAAGCTATTTTGCAAAGAAGAACAGGCAACAATTTCACTCTAGATGTGCAAAGCTGGTAGAGACATATCCAAAAGGACTTGCAGCTGTAATTGCAACGAAAGGTGGTTCTACAAAGTATTGACTCAGGGAGGCTGAATACAAATGCACGCCACACTTTTCAGATATATATTTCTAATAAAAAGCAAAAACCATTTATCATTTTCCTTCCACTTCACAATTATGTGCCACTTTGTGTTGGTCTATCACATAAAATCCCAATAAAATACATTTACATTTTTGGTTGTAACATGACAAAATGTGGAAAATTTCAAGGGGTATAAATACTTTTTCGTTTCATTAGTTTTTATTGAAAACATTTTTTTTTTTAATCCATTACAAAACGCAGATGGATTTGAAAACATAAACAGAAAAATAAAATAAGAGAGTAATTATGCAACATATATAGACATTACATTTGTTGAGATTATGTGGATATATAGAGTTATACTTTGTGTATAACATATATCTAAAACTATGCCAAAAAGTATTTGTTAGCTATCAAGGGAGCCGGTGACCACAGCCAGGAGTGCGGTCGGAGTTCCCTGTAATACCTCTGAGAGACATCCCTACCTTGCGTCATGGACCCCGTCCATTCACAGCCGGCACCGCCCCACCTGGGTACAAGCTGCGGTATCAGATACAAACCGACAGGGGTGGTCCACAACCACACAACAGGTGTCTTGTAGGTAGTCATTTTGGCTCTTAGTCTATGTATTCATAATAGTCTGTCTTAAAAGGGCTTCTAGTAACATAATCATTTAACAGTGAACTTGTAACAAATAATGGGATATGGTTTGGAACAGAGGAACATAAATTGATAATGTTGTTTAGAATGTAGGTGGCTTATATTAAACTTTATTTATATCATACCAGTCTAACCAAGGTTTCCAGGTTGTGTGTAGTGATTGAGTGTTATTTAGGGATATGGCAAACATAATTTTATAAGATATGTGTAAATTGATGGTTCTTATTACTTCAATGAAGGTTGGCACTTTCTTTTGTTTCCAATGTCTAGCGATTTCCAATCACATAGCAAATAATATATGAGATACTATCTTCCATAGAGGAGGAGGGACTGATTCTATCCCTAATGATAAAATGGACATCCCTGGGTTTTTGGGGATCTGTGCACCCGTAATTTGATTTATGATATTATAGATGGTTGACCAGAGGGGTTGTAATAATGGACATTTCCAGAATATGTGGATTAATGATCCTCTATGACCACATTGTCTCCAGCACAGTGGAGATGATTGCGGGTCAAACCCTACTACTCTTGTGGGTGATAAATACCATCTTAACAATAGCTTTTGATAAAGTTCCCATAAACTAACACTTTTAGTGGATTTGTAGGTGGATATCAGTGCCTTCTTCCATTTCTCATTGGAATAAGAGGTCGTCAGATCAATTTCCCACGTCCTCATGGAGGGTGATTTAGTAAATATTGATTTTTATTGATTTAGGATGTTATAAAATAAGGAAATGCCTTTAATTGTAGTAATAGGATTTGTTAGATATAAAGCTATCCTCCAGGGTAGTGTAACCAAAGGTTCAGGAATCGTTGCTAACAAGTGTGAGATCTGGAGAAATGTAAACAGGTCATTGTTGTTTAAACCATATTCTATCTGGAGTGTCCTAAAAGTTTTAAGTGAGGGGCCAATTTGGAGATCGGTTACATTGGTGATGCCTTTGGACCCCCAATGTTTGACATTTAGATTGGGTATTAGGAGCTGTAAGCTTGATATAGGTAGGGGGATAGATTTTGAGGGTATATTATCCATGGGGGTATTTAGAAGTATTTTCCAGGTTTGTAGCGCTGCTACTATAGTAGGTGAGATGTCTCTAGGAATGTGTGTCATAAAGCTACTGGTCAAGAGTAGATCCGATATCTTTTTGTTTGGGCTCTGATAGTTCTCTAATTCATACCATCTGGGTGTATGGGTTTGGATAAACCATTGGCGTATTTGTGTGTATTTGTGCTAAAATAGCTGCTTGGTAGTAGTCCTTTATGATGACATGGCCTACTCCTCCAATGTTCCTAGATTTGATCAGTTTTTGGAAGGCACCTCTAGCCTTCTGTCCCTTCCATAGAAATGTGTTAATTAGTGACTGTGCCTTAGAGAAAACGAGTTTGGGACTGGGATGGGGAGGGTTCAGAACATATAAATAAATTGTGGCAATATATTCATTTTAAATGCTGCTAACCTTCCAGACCAGGTCAGTTCGGTCTTGGAGATAATAAATACTTTTTCAAGGCTACAAAATACTCCTACAAATTCAAGCCATTGATTGCAACCACGATTTGTCAGTTTTCACACACAAAAAGGTAATTTTCCTAACAAATTAATTCAAGACCATGTTGCAAAAATGAATACACCCCAATGAAAGTCTTAGGAGCAAAGCTACATTTTAGACAACAAAATCCTAATTAACAAGAATTCAACTACAGGTGAGTCTAATTATTCATTAAACAAGTGTCCAGCAGACAGTTGATTATAAAAGGGCGTTACTTCACAAAGTAAACCCCTTCCCATTTTATGCTATCAGCAATGGAACCACATAGAAGAGAAATTTCACAAGGCCTGAGAAAGAAAATGATTTCTTTACACAAGAAAAGTGAAAGCTGCAAGAAGATCAGCAAAGCTTTACTTATCAGTCAGAGTACTGTAGCAAAAGTGATACAATAATTTAACAAAGATGGAACTGAAACCATCTCACAGAGACGTCCAGGCCGTCCATGGAAGTTAACACCTCGAAAGAAATGTCTTCTGATGAGAAGGGTTGAAGAAAATCGCCATGCAAGTTCACTACGTTAGCTAAAGAAGTAGAAAGCCAAACTGGGGTGATTGTTTCCCTTGACACAATACGACGTACACTGCAGAGGAATGGCATGCATGGGTGATATCCATGAAAGAAGTCTCTCCTAAAGCCCATGCACAAAAAAGTCTGCCTAGAATTTACCAGGGCCCATGCTGAAAAAGAAGACTACTGGGACTCTGTACTCTGGAGTAATAGGTCCAAGATAAATGTTTTTGGAACTGATGGCTTCAAAACTATATGGCCTCACAAAGGTGAGGAGTACAAAGAAAAATGCATGGTACCTACAGTGAAACATGGTGGTGGCAGTGTCCTTTTGTGGAGCTGCATGAGTGCTGCTGGTGTCAGGGAACCACATTTCATTGATGGTATCATAAAGTCATTCTTGAAGAACGGAAAAAGATAGATGTTGCAATATGTAACCAACTTGTTCATTCCATGCCTAGAAGACTTGGTGCTGTCCTTAAAAATCATGGAGGCCACCATACAAAATACTAGATGTAGATTTTGTTGTGGGGTGTATTCATTTTTGCATCAACTAATTTGAGTAAAACTGAAGATTTTGTAATCTAAGTTATATTATTAACCTTACTTTCATGTAATGTAGCTAAACAAATGTTCTATAACACTCAGTTTTGTCAGTACTGCTTGGACCTTGAAGAAGGGGACATACCCTGAAAGCTTGTCCTGAAAAATTGTATGTTAGTGCAAATAAAAAAAGTATCACGGACAGTACTCACTTTTCTCTGTCAAAATTTTGGAAATGTTTCATGGGGTTCATCAAGATATTGATTTCAAAAAGGGTGTACTCGTTTATGCTGAGCACTGTTTATTTTGATATATATATATATATAGATATAGATATAAATATAGATATAAATATAGATATAGATATAAATACAAAACAAAACATTTTTCAATGAACAAATTCAGGGCTCTACGTGATCTCATGCTACTTTATGAGGAAGGAGCAATTGAAACAGCAGACCCTGTACCTGATCTGGTTCTCCCGACCTTGACCTCCCCAAATACTGTGACTCCTCTTTCTCACACCTTGCCACCCAATCAAAAGGCTGATGAACTCAAATTAAAATCTCGGGCATTCCCTGATTTGATGACGAGTCCTACAGTATGGGCCTTTTTTTATGAATCAAGAGGCAACAATGGCCAGAATTACCCTCCAACTTAAATCAGAAACAAAGGAGAGCAATCAAAACATTGCAAAAAACTCTCAGACTTAGTTATTAAATAATCCAATAAAGGAGGCAATTTGGTGCTTATGACACACCAGCAATACCAAGCCATGTGCCTACAGGTTCTACATAATACTACCTGGTATGTACCCATTAACCATGCCTTGATACAGAGCTTTGAGTATTGTGGTTTAATTACTGGTGCCTTTTGGCAGGGTCTTATTGACAAAGATACATTTAAATTATTTAATATTTAGAAACCTCGGATCCCTACGCTTTATACCCTGCCAAAGACCCACAAGAACTTTAGGACCCCACCAGGACATCCGATCGTCTCAGGTATTGGGTCATTAACTGAAAACACCAGTAAATTTGTTCTTAATGCCCCACGTACTTAGCCTGCCTTCTTATATTAGAGATACTACGGACTTGCTCTGTCACATTAAGGGGGTCCAGATCTCTCCGGACGCCCTCCTCGTTGCCATTGATGTCGAGGCTCTGTACTCGAGCATCCGCCACGAGCAGGGCGTCCGGATGGCTGGTACCTTCCTCATGGAGCAAGACCACAATACTTAGCCCCTGAACCAGTTTATCTTAAAACTCCTGGAATTTATCCTCACAAAAAACTATTTTATGTTTATGGATCAAACCTACTTGCAAATTCAGGGAGTAGCAATAGGTACTTCCTGCGCACCCTCTTATGCAAATTTGTTTTTGAGGGGATGAGAACAGTCAATTTTCGGTGACGAAACACTTCAACCATTCTTGAATTATGTACTCTGCTGGCATAGATTCATAGACGACCTGTTCGTTATATGGACCAGCACTGTGCAATTACTCACTGAGTTTATTAAACTTCTCAACATTAATCAATTTAACTTGCGATTTACGTTCTCCTATGATCTTCAATGCATTTCATTTTGGATCTCAATGTCATTAAAAACAGCACGGGTGGTTTGGTGACAGATCTCTTCCGCAAGCCTACTGCAGGCAATACTCTGCTACACGCCTCAAGCTCACACCCCCGCC
Source organism: Aquarana catesbeiana (assembly GCF_042186555.1). NCBI lineage: Eukaryota > Metazoa > Chordata > Amphibia > Anura > Ranidae > Aquarana > Aquarana catesbeiana. The sequence goes on from NC_133326.1 coordinate 197,022,168, forward strand.
CTCTGGTGCGGAGCATTCCCTACGCCCAGTATCTCAGATTGAGGCGTAACTGCACAGAGGACAGGCACTTCCTCACCCAGGCGGCTGCTCTCCGTGAGCGCCTCCTGATTCGAAGTTATACCCGTACTAATTTGAGAAAGGCCTTTAATAAGGCCTACGCCTGCACACGACAATCCTTACTTTATGGCCCCTCTCGGCCTGATCAGCCGGTCACCCACCACAATACACTTCGCACAATACTATCCAACCACTGGCACCTCTTAACGGACCACCACATCCTGGGAAAGTATGTGAGATCGACACCTGAATTAGTTTTTAAAAGGACTACCAATCTAGGGGACAAACTTACCAGCAGCCACTATAGGGCCAATCAACACCGATTTGAGGGCCTCTGTGGCACCTTTCGATGTGGAACTTGTCCTAAATGCCCATGGATCCTGGAGGGTACTAGCTTTATCCTTCCAAATGGAGAAACTTATTTCCCTCCCCAACATGCCAACTGTGGTACCAGAGGTGTGGTTTATCTGATGGTCTGTGCCTGTAAGGCCTTCTATATAGGCAAGACCATCAGGGAACTACACCAAAGGATGGGCGATCACCTATATTGTGGGTCCAATGGAAAGCTAAACTTGGTAGTCAGCCATATTGGTATTCATCACTGCTATCAATCAGAATTTGTTAAATTTTTTGTGTTGGAGGTTATTCCTGAGGACCTGAGACGTGAGGCGCTCTGGATCGAGCGACTCGACGCTCTCACCCCTCCAGGACTCAATGAAGCACACTCATACAAACATTTCCTCAAATGAATTTCGTTGATGTACTACGACCATAATATTTTTTTCTCCCCCTCCCGCCTTCCTCAAACCCTTTTCTCCTTTCCCCTCCTCCCCTTCTCTCCCTATCTTCCCCTTCTCCCCCTTCCCTCCATTGACCCCCACTTCTGTTCTTCCCACCCCCCCCTCTCCTACCCCTTTTCGCATGGTTTAAGGTATGTCTAGTCCTATATTGGCCTGTCACTCAGGTGCAAAATATCCATATACCATCCTGCTGCGCCCCATGTTCAATGTGTACCACTGGACTTTGATTGTAATTCATGCTTGATCTAAACTGTTGTCTATATTACTTTTGCAGATTTTAATTTTGACCATTCATGGTGAGATCCCCTGTTTTGTAAACAATCTATTCATTTATTGTAACTAACCATGTCTCTCCCTTTGTGGTGTGGTGGCTATTCACCTATCTCTGCCACTCCAGGGGACATCGATTCAGTTTTGATATACTTTGTTTTATTTCTATTGGTAAATACTACCTATATGTGTAGTTAGGTGCTTTTTTCACTGTTCACTTAGGGGGGCACCAGCGGCTAGAGGAGTTCATTCTCCCCCCAGTGGTGGACATGCACCTCTCCAGCAGGGTGGAGTTTCTCTCACTGGGTGATTTCTCCAAAATACATTTTTCTGCTTCTCCTGAGCACGGGGATACATGTGTGGGACTTTTTGGGAGCCTAGCCGCGTACCGGGCCCCCGAAAACCAATCACCGCCTTCAGGATTTCTAAGGGCGTAAATTTTTGATTTCACTCCTCACTACTTATCACAGTTTTGAAGGCCATAAAATCCCAAGATGGCACAAAACCCCTCCAAATGACCCCATTTTGGAAAGTAGACACCCCAAGCTATTTGCTGAGAGGCATGTTGAGTCCATGGAATATTTTATATTTTGCCACAAGTTGCGGGAAAATTACAAACTTTGTTTTTTTTTGCACAAAGTTGTCACTAAATGATATATTGCTCAAACATGCCATGGGCATATGTATAATTGCACCCCAAAATAAATTCTGCTGCTTCTCCTGATTACGGGGATACCACATGTGTGGGACTTCTTGGGAGCCCAGCCGCGTACGGGTCCCCGAAATCCAAGCACCGCCTTCAGGATTTCTAAGGGCGTAAATTTTTGATTTTACTCCTCACTACCTATCACAGTTTTGAAGGCCATAAAATGCTAAAATTGCACAACCCCCCCCCCCCCCAAATGACCCTGTTTTGGAAAGTAGACACCCCAAGCTATTTGCTGAGGGGCATGGTGAGTATTTTGCAGCTCTCATTTGTTTTTGAAAATGAAGAAAGAAAAGAAAAATTTATTTTTTTTTTTCAATTTTCAAAACTTTGTGACAAAAAGCAAGGTCTGCAAAATACTCACCATACCTCTCAGCAAATAGCTTGGGGTGTCTACTTTCCAAAATGGGGTAATTTGGGGGGGTTTGTGACATCTGGGTATTCCATGGCCTCCGAAACTGTGATAGGCAGTGAGGAGTGAAATCAAAAATTTACACCTTTAGAAACCCTGAAGGTGGTGCTTGGTTTTCGGGGTCCCGTACGCGGCTAGGCTCCCAAAAAGTCTCACACATGTGGTATCCCTGTACTCAGGAGAAGCAACAAAATGTATTTTGGGGTGTAATTTCATTTATACCCATGGCATGTTTGAGCAATATATCATTTAGTGACAACTTTGTCGCAAAAAAAAAAAAATTGTCTTTTTCCCACAACGATTTTTCAAACGCATTTTTTTTTGGGAAAAACACACTTTTTTCATTTTAATGCACTAAAACACACTATATTGCCCACATTTTTGATGAAATAAAAAAGATGATCTTAGGCCGAGTACATGGATACCAAACACGACATGCTTTAAAATTGTGTACAAATGTGCAGTGGCGATAAACTACATACATTTTTAAAGGCCTTTAAAAGCCTTTACAGGTTACCACTTTAGATTTACAGAGGAGGTCTACTGCTAAAATTATTTTCCTCGATCTGACCTTCGTGATGATACCTCACATGCATGGTGCAATTGCTGTTTACATTTGATGCCAGACCGACGCTTGCGTTCGCCTTTGCACGAGAGCAGGGGAGGACAGGGGTGCTTTTTTTTTTTTTTTTTTTTTTTTGCTTTTTTTATCTTATTTTTAAACTGTTCCTTTCATTTTTTTAATCATTTTTATTATCTCAGCGAATGTAAATATCCCCTATGATAGCAATAGGTAGTGACAGGTACTCTTTTTTGGAAAAATTGGGGTCTATTAGACCCTAGATCTCTCCTCTACCCTCAAAGCATCTGACCACACCAAGATCGGTGTGTGATAAAATGCTTTCCCAATTTCCCAATGGCGCTGTTTACATCTGGCGAAATATAAGTCATGAAATGCTCGTAGCTTCCGGTTTCTTAGGCCATTGAGATGATTGGAGCCATTCTGGTCTCTGATCAGCTCTATGGTCAGCTGGCCGAATCACCGGCTGCATTCTTGAGTCCCCTGTTGGGACAGGAGAGCCAGAGTAAACCATGGAAGACGGTGGGGGGGGACATTCCCTCCCACTACTTGTAAAAGCAGTCTAGAGGCTAATTAGCTGCTAGGATTGCTTTTACATGAAAGCCGACTGCTGGCTGAAAAGAATGATACCAAGATGATACCTAAACCTGCAAGCATCATTCTGGCATAACCACTCAAAGTCCAGCAACATACCAGTACGTTGCTGGTCCTTCTTGGGCATATATTGTAATCTTTTTTTTTCATGTAGCCTGTTGGATGAACGAAAAAAAGAGATTGATCGGTGGGTATGCCCACCATTAGAATACCTCCCTTCATCCACCCACTTCTAATGATGGGCATACATGCCATTTATATATGCCAAAGCATGGGGGCATCCACCCGCAAAAGGTAGGAGCAAATCGCTCCTCCGCCCCTGCTGCCCCCATGCTTCGGCATATATGCTCTTTTTTTTAACTGTGGTGGTGAAATCACCTCTGACAGTGCTGAAGTCACAGCTTTATATATCGTGGGAGCAAACGCTGTTGCTGTCAAGATAAATAAATACGCGCTGCAGCTGAATGGCGTACCTGAAAACAAAGAAATGGTTAACAATAAAACACAGTAAACAGTAAAGTATAAAAAAATGACAGACCTGAAAAGCAAACATGATAAAACATAATAACAATAAAACATTGCAGAATCTAGCAGGCTCTCTCCCCCAGCCTAAGACGGGAATCTACAAGCCACTGGGGAAAGCCCCGGCTATTAGATTGCACGGTGCCACATGCTCCAAACTGATGATCAAAAAGGTGACCAAAAAGTGGCACGCTCATGTGACAATTGTCCACATAGAAATGGTACCCCTTTTCCAATAAGGGTGACACCAAGTCCCACACAATCTTGCCAGCGCTTCCTATGTAGTCAGTGCAGTTTGTCGGCTCTACATGACTATCTCTTCCCTCGTAAACCATAAAACTACATGTATAGCCTGTGGCCCTGTCACAGAGCTTATACATCTTGACCCCGTATCTGGCACGCCTGCTGGGAAGGTACCGTTTGAATGAAAAGCAGCCAGAAAACTTAATCAGGGACTCATCAACGCAGACAACTTGATGGGGAGTAAACAAGTCTGCAAAACGTTGGTTGAAGTGGTTTATGAGGGGCCGAATTTTGTAGAGCCGATCGTATCCAGGGTCTCCACGAGGACGACAGAGTTCAATGTTGTTGAAGTGCATGAACCACAAAATCTGCTCATATCGTGCCCTGGCCATGGAAGCAGAGAACACGGGCATATGGTGAATTGGGTCAGTGGACCAATATGACCGCAACTCACTCTTTTTGGATATGCCCATGAAAGGCCCAGAAAGATCTTAAATTCGGAAACCGTAATTGGTTTCCAATCTCTGGCAAGGGAGGACTGGGGAGTAGTGGCGATGTGTTGACCAGCGTACAAATTGCTTTGGTCCACAATAGATCTATAGAGATCTTCGGTGAAAAACAGAGAATAAAAATCAAGTGACGTAAAATCAACTGTTTCCACATGAATGCCGGGTTGGCCAGTGAATGGGGGAAGTACGGGTGCAGCAGAAGTGGTGGGTTCCCAATTAGATTGGCGAATGCAGCAGGAAGGGCACTATGGGCATGACGGGCCTGTGTTCATCTTCTTGGTGGCAGCGGGACACTACTTGTGCTTGCCACCTCGCCAGCTTGAACTGCACTTATGGTCATCACCAAGTGTTACTGCAGTGCTGGATGTACGACCAGGGTGTACTAGGCCGCTGGTGCTTGCCAGTTCACCAGAGGGAATAGCGGCGCTAGTACTTCTCTGCTCCAAACGAGAGCCCTGCAGTTCTTGCACTTCAACAGCAGAAGAAGAAGATTGGAGTCTGGTACGCCTGACCTTGGCAGGGACCACAACTCCGTCGTCAGAGCTATCTGTCATGGAGCCTCTGCTGTCTACAGGTTCATAGTCCGAGACTTAATCTGACAGATGAGGGACTTCCTCTTCACTATCTGTCATGCTCAGAAACGTGTAGGCCTCTTCACTAGTGTACCTTCGATTTGCCATTTTGGGCTCTAAATTTAGTGGTACACTAGTGAGACTCACAGGCAAAAAAGCTCCTGACTGTTAGTGACTGTATCAAAACGCTACCAAAAAACTGTTAGCGATCGCAGGGATACTGCACTTGGGTGGGCTGGGCTGGGCTGGGCTGGGCAGGGGGGCAAAATGCAGGTGCTAGCAGGTATCTGGGCTGATCCCACTAACACTGCATTTTTGGGAACCCTAAACTGCTGGGGACGCTAGTATAGATCTGATCGGATCAGATATTGATCCATTCAGATACTATACCAGTAAGGGAGGTGTATGCTGCGGTCGTGGGTGTTAGCGGTACTGGCACTAACCTGACGCTGTCTGGGGCGACGCAGACCCTATCTGACCCCAAAACCTACCTTATATCACCTGCCGGGTGATTAGGGGGTTAAACCTTTATTAGGTAATAAACGGCGGGTGCCCTGACATTTTAAAAAATAAACTAACTAACCAGCGTCACCCGTAACAGTTATACGGTGATCACTGGTGAAAGGGTTAACTAGGAGGAAATCAGGTAGTTAAAACCTTTACTAGGTAGTATATGGGGGTCCCTGATGCTATAAAATGCTGACGGCCAACCTAAATACTTACCTCCCTAACTAGCGTCACCTGTGACACTAATACAGCGATCAGAAAAACGATTGCTTAGTGACACTGGCGACGGGGGGTGATCAAGGGGTTAAAACTTTATTAGGGGGGTTAGGGGGGTACCCTAGACCTAAAGGAGCCTAACACTAACTGCCCTACCACTTATAACTGTCACTAAATGACACCAATGCAATAATCAAAAAAATAAACTGCTATTGGTGTCACTGTGACAGGGGGTACAGGGGGGTGATGGGGGGTGAAAAGTGTGCCTAGAGTGTCCTACTCTAAGTGTTGTGTTGGTGCAGACTTACTTGATGTCTTCTCTCCTCGGAAGCCGGAATGAAAAGGCTTCACGAGGAGCGATGACATCACTTCCTCTGCCGCTGTTTACATTAAAGCAGCAGAGGAAGCATTCCATTCGCCAGGAGCGATCGTGAGGGGGTGGCCATGAATCAGTGGCCTTCCTCTCACCTTGGATCGCTCCTGACGATAATCTGCCACCGCAGGCAGCGGGGGGGTCCAATCGAACCCCCCGCCCGCGGGCAGGCAAGGACATAAAGGTAAGCCCTTATGCCTGCCCGTGCCATTGTGCCGACGTACATAGGCGTGAGGCAGTCGGCAACTGGTTAAAATGACAATAAATGTTCAAAAGCATGATATTCATACAACATGTGCAACCACTTCTTACTCTTCATGTTTCACTAATAAGAGCTTCCTCAGGAACTTTTGAAACTGTCACATGAAGTTAAATACTACAAAAGAAGCAAACAATAATGAAAAAATTGTACATAGGAATTATTGTGACAATCATGCCAAAAAAGATTACATAAATATATCATGAACAATGAATATATACATGTTTACAAGAAATATATATTGATAATGAGCTGGGAATGCATGCCTACCAGATGCTTTCATTCGTGGTAGTGCTTAAATTAATTAAAAAATCTTGATTCCTGGACTGAAGTCTGAGTTTAGAGGGCAGATATGCAACCATAGGGAGAGGATAAGGAGTCTGAAAAGTAAATCCACATGTAAGTTTATTGGTTTTGTGGCCCTAAATATTTATACCAAGACCATAAAAGATTTAATTAGTAATCTAGAGACAAGGCACCATTTCAAAAGTTTTAACGGTGTGGAACTAATAGGATCTTTTTTGTCCAAAACCGGGGGAAAAGGGTTTGCTGGGGTGTCCGGTAGAGCCGCAGCAGGTGGTACTAGCTGCGCCTTACCAAACCTGGATGCAGACCAACAGCACCCCTACTGCCAAGTCTGTTTCCCTGGGGAATCAACCAATGGGCTCCTAAGAGAAAAATAGATTGCTTACTTTTTAGTGGGGATTTCTATATAATTATCTATGGTGTCCTGCAAATGTACATGGACTTTTCTATCCTGGATTGGGACTGGAGCCTTAAGGCCAATATGGAGAGGCATCAGCACCTACGAGAGATAGATGATAAAATCATCTCTTGCTGATCATGACATGGCCTCCTTTCCTGCTGATGCAGGCATGTATTGATCTAAAAGGACCCCATTCCCCTCCCCAAATGGAACTTTAGTCAATATGAGCATTACAGCAGTGAAATACTTACATGTGCCAAGGATTCAAGGATGCTTGTTATGAAGAGGGGAAAGGAGAGGAGAGACAAACACTCTCTCTTTCACAGTTTCCCTGTCAGTTAGCATGGTGGCGAACCGCCACATTTTAAGCTCTCCCCGTCATGCCGGCATCTGATGTCATCGGCGGGGTGTAGACATAATAACAGCGCCATTGCGCATGTCCGGAACACCAAAGGCAGATGTGACCTCACACGCTAACGTGCGTGGTCACAATCCACCATATTGGAAAGTCCATGTTTGCCAGACACGCAGAGGGGGACGGACGGAAAAGTATCCACTCCTCCCCTCAGCATATCAGGCACAGGACTCTCCATAGATGATGCGGAGGGCACAGAATGACTCAAAGTCATTAAGCTGGAAATAGGGAATTGGGCATGTCACTATTAATAGCGCTTAAGAGGCCGAGCATACCATAGGTGATTGGTTTGACACCGATGTAGCAAGTGTCCAGGGCGACCATATGGTTACTTACCCCCCAACTCAGTTGGTCCAGTCATATATGGAAACATAATTGCATTTAACTGAAAAACTCAGTTTGTTTAAATTGCATCCAGAGGTACAGCATATTTTGACAGCTCATCATTTACATAGAAATATGAACCGGCAGCACAGCATTTCCTAGATAAAACTAAAACAAAGTATAAACAGTAAATAAGCATTTATTTAACCAGCTGAATCACAAAAATGGGGATGTATAGCCAGGTAAGGGGTGGGAGAAAAGAACGGGTTACAGTAATGTTTTCATCAACAGACCCATTTTATTTATTTGAACCACAGATTGAGAGAGGGGGGAGTTCTTAATCATGATTTATAAAAATGGCTTAAAGCTAAATGGCTTAGAGCCGACAGATTATGAATCCATCAAGCTTCCCACTGTAAAGTAGGTTATCATTGTCACCCCCTCTCTCATTCACCAGTAAGTATTCCAAAGCAAAAAAATGCATTTTGCACAGGTGAAATGCATGAAAAAAACCCATATGTCCACTAATGGGTGTTACCATTTGGGCCTTGGAGACCAACTTGACATGCTCACGAATGAAAGAACGGTCTTTTTGTTTTGCCTACATAGTAGGCACCACAATCACATGTCATAATGTAGACCACCCCCACCGATTGACAACTGGCGAGAAAACGTGGTCTAAAGGTGTGTTCATCAGGCAATATAATCTCCCGAGCTCCTCGAATGTACCTTCAGAAGTTGCACTTACCGCAGGGAAAGGTTGCGTGTGTTTTGGCCTGATTTGTTAAGTTGGTGGTGACTGTGGACTAAACTGTCTCTTAAGGACTTGGATCTCCTAAAGGTTATTTCAGGGTAAGTTTTTACATATTTAGATACAGTTGGATCAGCAAACAATAGGTACCAGTATTTTTGTGGTTCAAATAAATTAAATGGGTCTGTTGATGAAAACAAAACTGGAGCAATTGAGTTGTGGGGTAAGTAACCATATGGACGCCCGATGACGTCAGCGGGACGGGGAGAGCTTAAAATGTGTCAGTTCTCCACCATGCAAACTGACAGGGAAACTGTGAGAGAAAGGGTGTTTGTCTCTCCTCTCCTTTCCCCCTTCATCCCTTCATAGCAAGCATCCTTGAATCCTTGGCACATGTAAGTATTTTGCTGCTGTAATGCTCATATTGGCTAGAGTCCCATTTGGGGAGGGGAATGGGGTCCTTTTAGGTCAATATATGCCTGCATTAGCAGGAAAGGAGTCATGAGCCATGTCATGATCAGCAAGAGATGATTGTATCACCTCTCATAGGTGCTTATGCCTCCCCATATTGGCCTTAAGGCTCCAGCCCAATCCAGAACAGAAAAATCCATGTACATTTTCAGGACACCATAGATAATTATAGAGAAATCCCCACTAAAAAAGAAACAATCTGTTTTTCTCTTAGGAGCCCACTGGTTGGTTCCCCAGAGAAACAGACTTGACAGTAAGGGTGCTGTTGGTCTGCATCTGGGTTTGGTAAGGGGCAGCTAGTACCACCTGCTGCGGCTCTACCAGACACCCCAGCATCAACCCTTTCCTCCCCCTGTTTTGGGGGCAAAAAGATCCTATTGGTTCCACACCGTTAAAACTTTGAACAAGATAAATGGTGCCTTGTCTCTAGATTACTAATTAAATCTTCTTTTATGGTCTTGGTATAAATAATTAGGGCCACAAAGCCAATAAACTTACATGTGGATTTACTTTTCAAACTCCTTATCCTCTCCCTATGGTTGCATATATGCCCTCCAAACTCAGGCTTCAGTCCAGGAATCAACACTTTTTAATTAATTCAAGCACTACCATGAATGAAAGCATCTGGTAGGCATGCATTCTCAGCTCATTATCAATATATGTTTCTTGTAAACATGTATATAACCATTGTTCATGATATATTTATGTAATCTTTTTTTGACATGATTGTCACAATAATTTCCATGTACAATTTTTTCATTATTGTTCGTTTCTTTTGTAGTATATAACTTCATGTGACACTTTCAAAAGTTCCTGAGGAAGCTGAAACAGAGTAAGAAGTGGTTGCATATGTTGTATGAATATCATGCTTTTGAACATTTATTGTCATTTTAAAGAAGCATACGTCCAAATAAAATTTATATTTTTATAAACCTATTGTATATCTTTTTTGGTACCTTTAAAGTCCCACTTGTCCTTTACTAATTGTTCTCATTTATTTAATGGGATGTGGTACCTAGTTCTGATCCTTCATTGCCCATTTTCAAAATTAATTATTTATTCTGCTGTAGCCAATGACAGGTCGACTTGGCCTTGTGTTTTGGATCATTGTCATGTTGGAATGTCCAAGTACGTCCCATGCGCAGCTTCCTGGCTAATTAATGCAAATGTTCCTCCAGTATTTTTTGATAACATACTGCCTTCATCTTGTCATCAATTTTGACCAAATTTCCTGTGCCTTTGTCCCCAAAACATCAGCGATCCACTTCCGTGTTTCACAGTAGGAATGATGTACCTTTCATCATAGGCCTTTTTGACTCCTCTCCAAATGTAGCGTTTATGGTTGTGGCCAAAAAGCTCAAATTTGGTCACATCACTCCGAATGACTTTGTGGCAGAAGGTTTGAGGCTTGTCATTTGCGTAGTAGTGGCTTTCTGCTGGCGACTCGACCATGCAGCCCATTTTTCTTCAAGTGCCTTCTTATTGTGCATCTTGAAACAGCCACAACACATGTTTTCAGAGAGTCCTGTATTTCATCTGAAGTTATTTGTGGATTTTTCTTTGTATCTCGAACAATTTTCCTGGCAGTTGTGGCAGAAAATTTAGTTGGTCTACCTGACCGTGGTTTGGTTTCAACAGAACCCCTCATTTTCCACTTCTTGATTAGAGTTTGAGCACTGCTGATTGGCATTCTCAATTCCTTGGATATCTTTTTATATCGTATTCCTGTTTTATACAGTTCAACTACCTTTTCCTGCAGATCCTTTGACAATTCTTTTGCTTTCCCCATGACACAGAATCCAGAAATGTCAGTGAAGCACTGGATGAAAAATGCAAGGGTCTGTCAGGAGTCCAGAAACTAATTGACCTTTTATACACACACACTAATTACAAGCAAACAGATCATAGGTGAGGATGGTTACCTTTAATAGACATTCAAACCCCATTGTGTCAACTTGTGTGCATGTTATCAGGCCACAATCACCAGGGTATGTAAACTTTTGATCAGGGTCATTTGGGTAGTTTCTGTTGCCATTATGATTTAAAAAGCATAAACACAGTTGATTGATAATAAATGGCTTCAGCCAAATACTGACCATGAGTGAAAGAAAAGTTTTTGCGTTATTATTTAAATTCTCTGAAAAATGGCCAAGAAATCATACATTTTGCCAGGGTATGTTAACTTATGAGCACAACTGTGTGTGTGTGTGTGTGTGTGTGTGTGTGTGTGTGTGTGTGTATATATATATATATATATGTATATGTACTTTTGGGTACTATCCAAAACTTTAAATAAAGTTTTTTGGCTCAACATGCACTTTAAGTGACAAATAAGCCACTGGAGACAGAAACAGTCAATTTACAATTACTCAGCCTCCCTTCATAATAACTTCTGAGATAACAGATCAGCCACACAGGGAATGCATTGTATCCGTTAGCTGAAATAAAGAAGACCTGTGTTTTGTTAAAATCAGCAGCAATGCACAAGTGCTATGTAGCAAGCAAATCAGAGAGCAAATATGCCTGCACTCATAAACACATAGTATAACAAAATATGCATAGAAACAACGTTAATAAAAACAATAAAACTTACACGGTTATTTTTATAAAGCTAAACACTGTTATTGCTAAAGCTAAAACAAAATAATGTAAAAAGGGTTTTAGAGATGGCTAGCAGCAGGCTAATGTTCCTATTGCAAACCTTACTGTGCACCTAGATACTGAAATATTAGGCTGATTTACTAAAGGAGTTGAGAGTCTTCACATAATAAATTGAGTGAATATTAACTTCAATTATAAAATCGCGTGAAAAGAAAATTCCTGTTTACTTATTCCATCTGCATATGGTTGGATGACTGAAGTGAATATTCTCAAAAGTATTTTCTGTTACAAATCTTTACTTAATATGGCTTTTCCTTTAAAGTAAAAAAAAAAAAAAAAAATACACCTAAAGCATCAGCTGCTACAATGCTACAATGGAAACAAACACCTTAAGGCTGGGTTCACTCTAGAGCACGGAGCAGCTCACAGCAGGGGTCCGGTGCATCTCCATTCACTGGTTCAAACCCGATTTCAGCCTGATTTTTGGGCTGAATTCGGACCTGAAATGCACCAAAGACTCACAGGACTCCTGTGCAATTGGCACCGGAGCCGCCCCAGAGATGTATGAACCAGCTCCATAGAGAGGAAGTCACAATCTCCTGCTATGCAAATTAGATGCAGGGAAACCCGCATCCAATTTGCAATAGTGTGAACTCAGCCTAAGTGTTTTCACCTGCACGAACATTTGAGGGTTCTTTCACGATCTTTAAACTTTGTAAGTATGATGTTACAGGTAGACATAAGCTCAGTTGTCATCCAAACTCAACTCTAACCCAAACTCAGAACTCTTTCTTTTTTGAACTACAATGAGATGCAGATGGGTCAGTTCAGATCTCTCATGTACTTCTTACAGCCCCTATCACATTTCTTTTGTAATTTCACACTTGCATATGTTCACAATTCAATCATCATCTGTGCTTAAATTGGTTCTAAAGGCTGAAGGTTGTATGCATGAAGTTAAAAATCTTTCTGTGTGCAGCAGCCACCCCTGCCCCCCCAATCCTTACCCGAGCCCCCTTTAAACTAGCGATGTTCACATAGCCTTGACTGTCCCAGGACTCTCCCTCCTTATTGGCTGAGACAGCAGTGGGAGCCCATTGGCTCCCACTGTTCTCAATCACAGCCAGTGAGCCAATGAGGAGAGAGCATGGGGGGGCCAAGACGCATAGAGCAGCAGTTCGGGATCGAGCATGCAGCGATGCCCCCAGGGCAAGCAGCTTCTTCTGGGGGCACTGCTCAAGGTGGAGGAGCCAGGAGCACCGGTGGGGGACCTGAAAAGAGGAGGATTGGGGCTGCTCAAAGCAGGTAAGTATAACATGTTTGTTATTTAAAAAAAAACAAAAAAAAACAAAGCTTTAATACCACTTTAATGATATAGTATTTTGAGATTGTGATCTTCCTTTGGCATCACAGGTAGAGATGTGTTTGGGCATCTTCTGAACTAATCTCTAATAGACATGTGCACACTGAAATATTTTGTTTCGGAATTTCGTTTTCATCCGAAAAATAAATGTATTTAGTTACTCACGAAATTCGTTTTTATTTACTTTGTTTTTCGTTAAAAATTGCATTCGTCCGAAAATCCAAATTAATTAAGGTCGAATCTGTCATTGAAGGCTTATGGTGTCTGTTGAATGTTCAAAGAAGATTCGACGGAGCAGCTAAACTGTAGGACGCCGTATAGTTTAGCTGCTCCGTCGAATCTTCTTAGAACTTTCAACAGACAACATAAGCCAAAGATTTGACGTTTGTATGTTTTTTCGCTGCTTTGTCGAATCTTCATCGTTCATGTTGAATGTATATAGTTCAAACAGAAAATGGACTGGTGATAGTTATCACTGATCAGACAGGTAACAAGATAGGGTATATAGAATCTCAACCTATAATATAGAATCTATAATAATAAACCCCCCCCCCACAACACGGGCAGCCTCTGAGGCTATCACAACACTAGCAGCGATCTTTTCTCCCCTATGTCAAATCTTTTCTCTCTATGTCGAATCTTTTCTCTCTATGTCGAATCTTTTCTCTCTATGTAGAATAATCTTGGACTAATAGAGCTAAGGTTAGGCACATTCAACCACAGGTTTGATGGACACAGATTGTTATTGTCAGCATCATGTCGAATCTCCTATCTATATCGAACTGTTGTAGCAACGAAAACGAAAATAAAGCATTTGTTTATGTCGGATCTCTCGTTTTTCGGATTCTGCACTTCCGTTATCGTTTGTTAAAACGATAACGAAAATACCTGAAATTCGGACGAAAATGCATTTGGAAGAAAACGAATGCACATGTCTAATCTCTAACTCAAACTCTGAACTCATGCAGCACATTGGTATACAAAAGAGCTCAGAGTTGGGTTAAAGAGGAGTTCAAGGGATACCCAAGCTCATCTCCAGTCACAGGCTGACTATGGAACTAAAGGATCACTTTGCTCTTGCCTAGCATCCCGCTATTCCCTTTACAAATGAAACTATGTATCTGTCAACTTTCCTACAGGTCTGAATCTGTGATTAGCATTGCTTGAACATAGCAGAAATGGGGGGCTACAGTACATAGACTGGCAGGATCAGTGGGTATTTTTGCAACTAGCAAATAAAAAAATTAAAAAGGCTGCAAAGAAATACTAGAAATGCATTTGTTTTGGTTTTACATGCACTAAAGTGCATGTAAAACCAAAACAAATGCATTTCTAGCATTTCTAGTATATCCCTCAAATGACAGATAACTCCTAATATTGAGAATGTCTACTGACTGTGTGCTCTATTATGTAAAACATGTTTATATTTAATGTGTAGGCCCTATTTTGTCAGTGTGTATGTAAACAGCCAGAATAAAACTACTATAGTATTTTGACCTCTTTTCTAATTTAGCAAAAGAAAGCAGCCTTGGGTTAGAGCTGACTCAGGGGGAATGATGAATTGGATTAATAAAGATAAATATCCCACTGCACTCTGCAAAAATAATTTCTGTCATGTCCTCACAGGAACACTTGAGAAGAAACAGACAGGTCAGAATTTGTTAAAATCCACAATGATGATATATTGTTTGTACAAAAAAATGTCGGTAAACAGAAAATAAACATCCAATGAGGTTTTTTTTTTTTAGAAAGTAGGAAATACAGAGACAAATGATTCATAATCACACATAAGCAGGGGAGAACATTTGCACATTATTATTTTTTTTTCTCTGTTATAGAAAACAAAATCTATTTTTATTATTATCTATCATTTATCATTATTTGGGGCCTGCAAAAATCTTATACATGGGACTGTGGGAAACCTGTAAAAACAGCTTCAGGACTAAAATGTTTGTTTGCTTTTACATTATGCATTACACTGTGCACAAAGGAACAACACAAATATGGATAAATCTGGAGTCTGGTATGAGGTAATCTAAATTTTGTACATGGTTAAATTAAACCTACCTATCTTGCAGTGTCTTATCCTCCCATGAGTTAGGAATCAGGCACACAGAAGCAGCTCCTAGTTCACCAATATGTATATATCATTGTTATTTAATTACAGAAGTTTTGCTGTGATTTGTTTTGTCATTGAAGGTAGGAGGTGTGATTTGTTTTCATTGCATTGATTTAGTTCTATGGTCCAGACTTAATGAAGCACAGAAGTCCCCCTTCACACTTGTGAGCCATTAGGGACACAGTGACTGATTCTCTCACACAGCATTTAGACACGAGGGTATACCTAAAATCTTCTGTGGTCCCTGTACAATATCTCATACTAAAACTTTCTACAGTCCTTGTTTAGCCTATACTAAAATGCGTAAGAATATGTATATCCCTACAAAATTTCAACTTTAAACATATTGATTATACTATACACATTAGAGCTGCGCGATTTTGGCTAAAATGAGAATCACAATTTTTTTGCTTAGAATAAAGATCACGATTCTCGCGGCGTAACATCTTTCACATTATACAAAAAAGTTGGGCTAACTTTACTGTTTAGTTTTTTTTAATTCATTAATTCATTCAAGTGTATTTTTTCCAAAAAAATTGTGTTTGAAAGACCGCTGCGCAAATACAGTGTGACGTAAAATATTGCAACAACCACCATTTTATTCTGTAGGGTCTTTGCTATATATATATATAATGTTTGTGTGTTCTGAGTAATTTTCTAGCAATAAATACTGATTTTAACTTGTAAGTAGCATGTGTCAGAAAAAGGTTTAGTGTTTAAGTGGTTAAACTTCCCTTATCTACAGACAGAAGTCCATTCCTTTGATCTAAGAACTAAATGTTACTTTGTTTATAGTTATCAGTGATGTTGTGATAAAACTTGGCAGGCTGCCTTAATTTTTTTTTCTCTGCACTTGTTAGATCAAATCGGGAAATGCTGTTTTAAAATCGGGAAGGGAAAAGAATTGCAATTTCGATTCTTAACGATTAATCGTGCAGCTCTAATGCACATTATTTATATTGTCTCTAAAAAGAAATGTCCGCCCACAGTAAGTATGCTAGATGTTCAAGCCATAGCTAATGGAAATTAAAAGTTATACAAGGGAATAAGGAATGTTACTATATTCTGTACAGAACGTCAGTTGACATCTAAGGAGAAATGACCCTATATTTAGACTCCCTGATCTTGAACCCAGGACTTGTTGACACCTCTGCATCACATTTGGAGGCAGACATATAACCAGGCCCTATTGCTACAAACATGATTTATGTTCAAAGAAATCTGAAGGTTCAACACTTTCTGAGCCAATAACCTGGGAAAAACATGCAGCAAATCAAGTATATTCCAAATAAAAGACAGAGAAAGTACTGAAGACATTATCAGCATAACAGCAAGGCAACTTGCATTTTCCGAAGAAGACAGCAATTGCAGATTTCAGATTTCTCTTAGCACAGGTTTCCTTTCAGTAAAAGGAACCCCTCACTGATATTTTTATCATTGGGCTGCAGGGACAAGTTCAAAAGCATTCATGCAGAACTAAACCCACCAATTTAAAGTGGAACTAAACCAATCAATTAACAGTTTCCCCAAACTTTTAGATTTAAGACATGTTGTGAATGATAACTGTCACAGTCGCTTGTATTTTTTCAGCGGAACTGTCAAGGCATTAAATGACTGGTGTCATAACTGATCACATGTGCAGCACCATAGCAACTGCAGATCAAACAGAGGCTAAAATGGCAGCTCCTTGGCTCTAAAGGATATGAGGGTTTATTTTGATTTGACTTCTTCCCAAAACAGTTAAATTCTAGGCATGCCTTCCTCTATTGTAAAGGATAAGAGGGTTTAGTTTTGCTTTAGGTTTCGTGAAAGTGCAGTAATATGCCAACAGCTAGGATTCTAAAGCAGTTGTCTCGAAACTGATGCCTGTGGGCTGAATATATCCTGTGCTTGATCCTACCTGAACCTACAAATACCTATTGGCAGTATTATTTGGGCCTCAGAGTATCATTAGAGCCCCGAGCACGTTAAAACACAACTGTCAGTGCATCCACAATTTAGTTAATAATTCTCCTAATGCCCCGTACACACGGTCGGACTTTGTTCGGACATTCCGACAACAAAATCCTAGGATTTTTTCCGACGGATGTTGGCTCAAACTTGTTTTGCTTACACACGGTCGCACAAAGTTGTCGGAATTTCCGATCGACAACCACGCGGTCACGTACACCACGTACGACGAGACTAGAAAAGGCCGGTTCAGAACCAAGCGCGGCACCCTTTGGGCTCCTTTTGCTAATCTCGTGTTAGTAAAAGTTTGGTGAGAGACGATTCGCGCTTTTTCAGACTCGTGGCTTTCAGATCGTTTTCTGCTGTTCAGTTTGTGCTTGTGGGTTTGTATCTGCTCTTCAGTGCGTGCAGTCAGTTCGTATCAGAGTTTTCTGTGTGATCTTGCCTGCTCGTTGCTGTTTTTCAGGTCGCTCTTCACAGGCCTTGCTGTTCTTCAGTGCGTTCTGTTACTTCGTTCTGAGCAGCCGACAGTTTTCTAGCCATGTTTCGTATGCGTACTCCTCGTAGAGTTCGTGCTGTGCGGGGGCTTGGTGTTGGGGTCCTGACCTTGACACAAGTCCAGTCCATGAACAGGGTGGGGAGGAGTTCATGGACCAAGAATTGGTTGCTTCAGCGTCACCAGTTCTCTCATATGCTTTTGCTCCGTGAGATCCGTGAGAATAATCCTGATGATTTCAGGAACTTTCTCAGGATGACGGACCCCGTGTTTCACCGTTTGTTGGCTTTGCTGACCCCTTATATTAGCAGGCAGGATACCTGCATGAGGCAAGCCATCACTCCGGAGCAGAGGTTGGTCGCTACCTTGCGGTATTTGGCCACAGGGAGAAGCCTGCAGGACCTCAAGTTCTCGACAGGCATCTCCCCCCAGGCTCTTCTTTGTGGACATTTACTGCTTGTGTTTGTTTTAGCTGACCCTAACAGAAATGTGTGGAGTGCAGAAAATGTCGTGATTGTGTAACCTTATACAAAGCACTGTTGGCTGTTATTTACTAAATGCAAAGACACTTTTCACTACAAGTGCACTTGCAACTGCACTGAAACTGCACTTGTAGTGCAAAGTGGATTTCCCCTTAGGAAATAACCCCCATTTTCTCCTAAAACAACAATTACATCACCCCAAAAGTGTTGTAGCGTGAGACAATAATCCACACATTCTTGATGAACAATCTTTTTAATACCTGCACAATCACATGTGCATTTACCAAAGGTTTTTCTGACAAACCGACATGTTTGTTGTATAACAATTTTTGTGGTGTCATTATCCAAAATCAAAATGTGCATTTTATAGAAAACAGGCCTGTGTAAAACCAACAAGAAAGACACAAATCTTGATCTTACAAAGTTCACATTTGGTAGAACTGGAAGGCAATATCAGACATGAGTATTTAGGAACTGTGTTTGATATAGCGTTCAGATGGGGGGAAATCACCCCTGGAAAAGCCAAATTTGGAAGATGCACACAAATTTCCCAATGTCAACATGTGCTAGCTGCCATCACGGGGGATCAAGGGATGTGTTTTGGGGGAAAAAGCCCTTCCTCACCGCTACTTTATTATTGAGGAAGGGGTTGCACCCCCAAAACGCGTCCATTGATCTCCCGTGATGGCAGATAGCACATGTTGACACACTGTGTGCATCTTCCAAATTTGGCTTTGGGAAAAATCACAAAAACATTTCGCACATTGTAGCACACAAAAGAAGAAAGTGATTTGGAGGGGCTTTAAACTCACCCCAAAACATCAATGATGTTTTTATATTTTGGAATAACATCATTGATGTTTTGCTTGATGATTTCCAATTGTAAATTACACCCCATGATCTCCCCGATCACGATCTGGGCACTTTCGGATGTGAAAGGATCTGGATCCACAACCTCACGATCACCTAAAAAAAGAGGAACCCCAAAATAAATTAGGTTTCAAAAAAATGCCGCAATCCATCTCTTATCTGAGCCTGTGGTCGCAGACACTCACCTGTTGTGGTAACTACTTCCACCACGTCTTCATCCTCCTGCTCAGCTTGTGTTGGGGGGATTTCCCCTTCTTCCAGAGGGGGGGGGGGGCTCTGGTCTCCTCGGATGAGGGGTGTCCTCCGAGTCTTTTATCCCCTATGTAAAACAAAAATGGTATAATTAGCACACAGATATTTGATGGCAGAACTATAAAGATGAAACATTGCTTGGAAGTGGGGTACAATTGTCTATTTTAGCAGAGTTCCAACATGTAGCTTTTTTAGTGTCCTTTGTCAAGCTGCAATACTTTACCTGTTTGGTAAAAGCTTCACAGATGTAGCCCCCCCTATAGTATACACTGGAACACCTGTGTGGCCCCCTAATAAAAATGGTGTTCTTGTGTCCCACACTAGTGCTCCAGTGTCCAGATGTGAAAACAGCTGCTCAGTGTCCTCTCCTTACACACAATCTAGTTTGCATTTCATTCTAGTAACAAAGCCATCTACACAACCCAATTCTTTGAAGACAAGTATAGGGCGTCAAAATGGTGGCCAAATGCATATGGCCTAAACAATGGTATTTTATCGTCCGAAATAACAATGTGTGATCCGAACGAATAATGTGCCCATGAACATGAAAGTTGCCATTTTAAACTGTACAACAGTTCCTAAAAGCACATGGAGCAGCACGAACGTAATAAACATAAAGAATAGGAACACAGCACAACTACTTACTTTTTTTGCAGCACTCTCCGGATCTTTCTGTACTGCTCATGTTCTCGTAATTTCAGGTCCGACCACCGCTTCCTGAGCTGATCTTTCGATCGTCGTACCCCGAATTTCCGGTGCAGACTCCTGACCACTTTCGCCATGATCTTGGCCTTTCGGACATTGTGGTTGGGGTAAGGCCCATACTTTCCATCATAGTCGGCCTTCTTCAGGATGTCCACCATCTCCAACATCTCCCCAAAGGACATATTTGAGTCCTTTAATCCCCTTCTGGATCGGGACGTTTCAGGCTCTGGCCTTTCCTCCTCCTCCTTCTCCTCGTTGCTACAATTAGCATGATCCTGCTGTCTATCCGCCATGTGCTCTTCCCCCACTGCGCCGAACGAAAAGGGGCGGGGAATAGACTAGAAAGAACGTCAGGGGCGGGCGGAGTTATACGCATGCGCAGTGTGTATAAATCGTAACGCGCGCGTCTTACGTACGATCTGTGAGCGGAGGAAGGAGCATCGGAGACGCCGATCGTGCTAACGAAGGTAGGATCTAAACTTGGGCCTATACTGCTTCGAAATGGAAGCCTATATTGTAACAAGATTAGGGGAGTTTGGCCGGACATTAGGCTTTGTCTTGTGTTGTGTCTTACAGAGAAAATGGATGGGTTCAACTACCACAATTTCCTGCCCCTGTTAATGGACAAGTACGGGGAGCTGCCCTGTCTGTGGCAAGTGAGACACCCCCACTATAATCACAAACAGAAGAGGCAGGCAGCGCTAGAGAAACTGCTGGAGTTGGTGAAGCCGGTGGTCCCCACAGCAACCATCCCTTATTTAAAAGCTAAAATTGGTGGCCTGAGGAGCACTTATCTTAGGGAGCGCAAGAAGGTCACAGATTCCCAGAGGTCCAGAGCTGCAGCAGATGACATTTATGTCCCCAGGCTGTGGTACTATGAGAGACTGAGATTTCTGTCAGACCACACTGAAGTCAGGGAATCCCTCTCCACTCTTCCTTCCACGCTTCCTTCCACCCCAGCTGAGGCTTCCGATGTCCAACCTGGGCCTTCCAGCCAGGAAGAAGTGGAGGAGCCCAGCTGGAGTCAGGTATAGCATTCTTCTACAGATTTCTGGTCAATAAATAAATGATGTTTATTAGATGTTATTATTGATTACTAATTGCTGATTAAAAAAAGTGCTTTACATATCAATAGACAGTAGTGGGCACCCCAAATTGGGAAAAGAATGAAAACTGCTGGGCTCAGAAGGATAGTCTGTTATATTTGTTAACATTCAATTTGCAGCAGTCAGGAGGTGAAAATTGTGTGTGATTGATGAATAAAAAACTAAAACTATGTCCCTTTTTCATACACAGGAAGACCTCAGCCAGGAGGAGGTTGTGGAATGTGGCAGTCAGGAGGAGGCGGGGATTAGTGGCAGCCAGGAGGAGGCGGGGCTAAGTGTCAGCCAAGAGAAGCCAGGGACAAGTCGCAGCCTGACTGAGTCTCAGGTCCCTCCCCTCCGCCTGCCATATAAACGAGCCAGGAAGGCCACTCCGAGTCCCGTGCAGGATTCAGCATACAGGCTGATCCAGGAGGCTTCAGCGTCCCTCCGAGCCTTCCCCAGTCCTGAAGAGGCCTTTGCCTGCATGGCTGCCACAAAATTGCAGGGCATGCAGGAGGGTCAACGCAAGATCTCTGAGGACCTGATTTATAAAGTCCTTCGTAAGGGGGAGAGTGGGGAACTGACACACAAGATGGATGTCATTGAGATCGACGATCCTCCTCCTCCTCCTCCTGCTGCCACAACTCCACCACCACAGCCAAAGGCTGGAAGGAAGCGTGGAAAGAAGACCTGAGAGTGATTGCCCTGGGTTCAGTCTGGTCTGACAGAAGCTGCAGTCTCTCGTATGACCACAGCCTAGGGACACAGATGTCATCTGCTGCTTTCCGGATCTCTGGGACTTCTGGACCAGACTGCCCTCCCTTATGATATGGACTCCTCAGGCCACCAATTTTGCTTTTAAATAGTTGATGTCTGCCCCGGGGGTCCAAGGCTTCGCCCACTTCTGCAGTTTCTCCAGCGTTGCCTCCCTCTTTGTTTAGTTGTGAGCCCTTAATAAAATTTTTTGGGGTAAATTCTACTCTCCTGTGTGTGTTTTCATCCAAAAAGGACAGTTTGTTGGTGATGATTCAGGTACATTTCTAAAGTACAATGTGAAATTAACAAGGGACAACAACACCAAACAATCTCCTACAGATTAAATAGAACAACATATTAGTGGTGTTGTGGGAACTTGTCACAAAAAACACACAAACATTTTCGGGAATACAAATCAAAATCACCAAAAAAAAAAAAAATAAAAAAGAGAAACACAAAAAAAGAATCTACATTAAAGTCCAAAAAAAAAAAAAAATTTTTGTTGTCAGATGTGAGAAATCAAAATATATTGAGGGAATCCCGATAAATAGTAACGAAATAAGTTTGTGAGAAGTGTGTGTGAATATGAGCAGCAAAACTACTTAATTCTTGTCACATTATAAAGAAGAAGAGAGTGCGCTGTATTAAACCATTTTGAACATTGCAGCGTGACGAAAGTGCTATATCCATTCCGAACGCTACGTTTACCAGAACGAGCTGTCCCGTGTCGGAATTTCTTCTGAGCATGCGTGGCACTTTGTGCGTCGGAACAGGCCACACACGGTCGGAATTGACGCGATCGGATTTTGTTGTCGGAAAATTTTATCTCCTGCTGTCCAACTTTGTGTGTCGGAAAATCCGATGGAAAATGTCCGATGGCGCCCACACACGGTCGGAATTTCCGACAACACGCTCCGATCGGACATTGTCCATCGGAAAATCCGACCGTGTGTACGGGGCATAAGGGTGTGGGACAATCAGGGCCAGTGCTACCACTAGGCAAACTAGGCAGCTGCCTAGGGCGCACTACTGCCTAGGGCACCCAGCTACTGGTTTCCCTACTTTCCATCTCCATTTCCATCTCCATGGCCGCGTTATGTAACCCCACCCCCCATCGCATCGCTATTCGTAGAGGCCGTTCTTCTTCCTGGTCTGTCCTGTACAGTTGCAGTGTGTGCTATAGCCTATAGGAGTAGTGGACGCTCCTGGGTTATGTCTAGTGACAGTCAGAGCCTGGAGGCAGGAATTGTTCTTGGCAGTGTTGTCGGATGCAGAACCATGGCCGGTGAGTGAAGAACACTGACATTGTATATATACTGTATAGTGTTCTATAGACTGATCTGTCCTCACATTTGTGGTGTCATTGTACCGAGTACCTGCCCTGGATGTAAGGGTTCCCCTCCCCCCTTGCACTCCCCTCCTGCACTATTATATGTCCATACATTGGTTCACATGGATGGGTGATGTAATGGATGGGTGATGTAATGCTGTCAGGGCATTTTCTTCTCCTATGGAGGCCTCCTCCTCCTCCACAAACAGGACGACCTTCCCAGCTGTCATCTGTGCCCAGGTGCTGAGGCCTCCACACAGAAACACACAGTGCATGCCTTACAGCAGGGGTGCCCAACCACTGGCACCCTCTGATGTGGCCCACCACCTCCTGCACTGGGATGGTGGGTCAGCAAGCCCAGATCGTGGGTTTCCTGTATAGCACTGGCTCCTGTCATATGGGCAGGGCAAAGGGGGTTGAATCATGGGGCAGAGCTGGTGGGGCGTCGAAATGAGGTTTCGCCTAGGGGGTCAAAAGGCTGCTTTAAATGTGCAGTGGCTTACTTGTTTCAAAGATGAAAACCCTCAGAAACCATGAAACACATACAGTTGTGTGAAAAAGTATTTGCCCCCTTCCTGATTTTTTTTTTTTTGCATATTTCTCACATTTAAATGATTCAGATCATCAAACTAATTTTAATATTACACAAAGATAACTCGAGTAAATCCAAAATGCAGTTTTTAAATTATTATTTCATTTATTAAGGGAAAAAAGCTGTTCAAACCTGCCGAACCCTATGTGAAAAAGTAATTGCCCCCTCCCATGCTGAATCAGGAATGAACTGTGATTAACCACAATTTTTTTGGAAAGCTGTGTTCAATTTCACTTGCCACACCCAGGCCTGATTACTGCCAGACCTGTTGAATCAAGAAATCACATAAATAGAAGCTGTCTGACAAAGTGAAGCATGCTAACAGATCACAAAAAGCCACACATCATGCCACAATCTAAAAAAATGAAAGAACAGATTAGAAACAAAGTAATGTACATGCATCGGTCTAGGAATGGTTTCAAAGCCATTTCTAAAGCTTTGGAACTCCAGTGAACCAAGGGGAGAGCCATTATCCACAAATGGAGATAACTTGGAACAGTGGTGAACCTTCCCAGGAGTGGCTGCCCTACAAAAAACACTCCAAGAGCATGACAACGACTCATCCAGGAGGTCATAAAAGAACCCACAACAACATCTAAAGAACTGCAGGCCTCACTTGCCTCAGGTAAGATCAGTGTTCATCATGATTCAACAATAAGAAAGAGACTGGGCAAAAATGGCATCCATGGCCAAAGCCACTGCTGACCGAAAAGAACACATCTCACCTCACAGCTCATCTCACATTTACCAAAAAACATTTTGATTTTTTTAGGCAAATGTTCTGTGGACTGCTGAGACAAAAATTAAACTTTTTGGAAGGTGTGCATCCCATTACATATGGCATAAAACTAATACAGCATTTCATAACAAGAACATAATACCAACAGTTAGAAATGGTGGTGGCAGCGTGATGGTCTGGGGCTGCTTTGCAGCTTCAGGACCTGGACAACTTACCATAATTGATGGAACCATGATTTCTGAGCTCTACCAAAAAATCCTAAAGAGAATGTCCGGCCATCAGTTTGTGACCTCAGCCTCAAGTGCACTTGGGTTATGCAGCAGGACATTGATCAGAAACACAACAGCAAGTCCACCTCCAAATGGTTCAAACAAAGCAAAATTTAGGTTTTGGAGTAGTCTGGTCAAAGCCCGGACTTAAATCCAATTGAGTTGCTGCATCATGACCTTACACAGGCCATTCATGCTGGAAAACCCTCCAATGTGGCTGAATTAAAACAGTTCTGCAAAGAAGAGTGGGCAAAAATTGCTCCACAGCAATGTGAATGACAACCCATAAAATATATTTACCATAGCCCTGGATCCCGTCCCTTCACCTGCTGTAGTAGTAATAAAGACACACACAGAATATCAATTAACCACTCAAAGTTTACTAAAATGGGTATTAATCACAAGGAACAATGTGATCAAATATAAACAATAAATGACAGTTGATAACAATAATACGGACATTAAACTGTGAATTTAATAATTCACGTGGAATATATACATATATACAGTGGGGACAGAAAGTATTCAGACCCCCTTAAATTTTTCACTCTTTGTTATATTGCAGCCATTTGCTAAAATCATTTAAGTTCATTTTTTTCCTCATTAGTGTACACACAGCACCCCATATTGACAGAAAAACAGAATTGTTGACATTTTTCAAGATTTATTAAAAAAGAAAAACTGAAATATCACATGATCCTAAGTATTCATACCCTTTGCTCAGTATTTAGTAGAAGCCCCCTTTTGATCTAATACAGCCATGAGTCTTTTTGGGAAAGATGCAACAAGTTTTTCACACCTGGATTTGGGGATACTCTGCCATTCCTCCTTGCAGATCCTCTCCAGTTCTGTCAGGTTGGATGGTAAACGTTGGTGGACAGCAATTTTTAGGTCTCTTCAGAGATGCTCCATTGGGTTTAAGTCAGGGCTCTGGCTGGGCCATTCAAGAACAGTCACGGAGTTGTTGTGAAACCACTCCTTCGTTATTTTAGCTGTGTGCTTAGGGTCATTGTCTTGTTGGAAGGTAAAACTTCGGCCCAGTCTGAGGTCCTGAGCACTCTGGAGAAGGTTTTCATCCAGGATATTCCTGTACTTGGCCGCATTCATCCTTTCCTCGATTGCAACCAGTCGTTCTAACCCCGCAGCTGAAAAACACCCCCACAGCATGATGCTGCCACCACCATGCTTCACTGTTGGGACTGTATTAGAAAGGTGATGAGCAGTGCGTGGTTTTCTCCACACATACCGCTTAGAATTAAGGCCAAAAAGTTCTATCTTGGTCTCATCAGACCAGAGAATCTTATTTCTCACCATCTTGGAGTCCTTCGGGTTATTTTTAGCAAACTCCATGCAGGCTTTCATGTGTCTTGCACTGAGGAGAGGCTTCCGTCAGGCCACTCTGCCATAAAGCCCTGACTGGTGGAGGGCTGCAGTGATGGTTGACTTTCTACAACTTTCTCCCATCTCCCGACTGCATCTCTGGAGCTCAGCCACAGTGATCTTTGGGTTCTTCTTTACCTCTCTCAACAAGGCTCTTCTCCCGGATAGCTCAGTGTGGCCGGACGGCCAGCTCTAGGAAGGGTTCTGGTCATCCCAAACATCTTCCGTTTAAGGATTATGGAGGCCACTGTGCTCTTAGGAACCTTAAGTGCAGCAGAAATTTTTTTGTAACCATGCAATCTATAGTATAGTATTAAGCTTAAACAAGGGATACCACCACTTCCTAATTTCACTGCTTAATCCACATAGGGTAGCAGCTAGCTGTAAGCCCCAGAATCCGTTATTTTAGATAAATTGATATCCTGTGTCCCCCAATCAGCACACCCCTCACTCATGGAGACCAGAAGGGACTTTATGTTGTCTAAATGAATTTCTCTTCAAATAACCCATCCTATCCATAAATATATACAGTATATAGAGTTATGTGAAGGTACCCTGTCTATGCAAATATATTTCTTAGTGAACACCATCCCTTAATGCAATTAAACTGGAAGAACCCTTAACTGCCCATTAGAGTAAGCTATCAGTAAAATTGGTGGCACCTTTAGAGAATCAAGGGTAAGTACAGTTTGTGGGGTTTTATAGATAACTTGATTTTGTTTCCTCTATAATGTTTTTTTTTAATTTTATTAGATCTTCTCCCAGTCTGTCAATAAAGCACAGAAGGGTTCTTCTAGTTCCATCCTTTATATACTTTATCTATTGTATAAGTACAGTTTGCTATGCAACTAAAATATATATTTTGCATAACACTCTCTCCCCATTGTTGCAAATTGTTAAACATAAAATAAACTAGCATACTTTTTTTGTAAAAAAAAAAACTTAGAGGTCCTTAACATTTAAATCACATCAATTGTCCAATTTTCAAGGTTGTACCTTTGTATCATCATATTATGTTATGCACACTGAAACTTTCTAAATGAAAAGTGAATAAAAGTAGACAAACTGCTCCTGCGATTTTGTATGATGCCAGGGACAAGAGAAATGTCCTGCAAGTACTGTTTACATTTTGATGGATATCTGTTGAAATAGCCCTTGGTACATATGGTAAGTATTGTTAGCTGACACTCCATCACCCCATGTGATGCTCAAGCTCAGTATTAAAAAGACTAGAAAGAGAGGAAAAAAACACCATCACTCAAATCTTCCCTTAGGAACATAAGTGGGAAAAAATAAACCCTAAAATAGCAACTTAGTCACTCTAGGAGATGGTCTTTCTCTTCTCTACTCTTCTCTACTTTTCACATCCAAATCCTGCAAGATAAAGGGAAGGGAAGTACAGTGCCTTGCAAAATTGCCAGTTGTGATATTATTGCAGCCACTGTTTTAATGTTTTTAATTCCTATTAATCCATTAAGCTCAAGCTTACGCTGTATCAGCTGGTGTATAAAAAATGAGGTTTTCCCCTAGCAACAACTCTTAGCCATGCAGCATAGAACATAACATATGAACATTTCAGCTTCTACAAACACTTTTTTTTATTTCCTGGAACATAGTCCTTTTTTTCATTGCACCTCTGCAGAAAAATCTGGATATAATGATCTCTTACAGAATTTATTGTTATATCCTCAGGCAGAGTGCTCTCTACAGAATCGTATTTGTGTCCTGATAATTAATATGACTGGGATTAATCTTGGCATTCCCACAGATGAAGTAGGATGGGTCAGGACACGATGAGCCCTCTCAACTTCAAACACAGGGAAAAATTTATTTCTCAAGCACAGAAAGAAACTATTTCGGGGACGGGTTGATAATTATGCCATTGATCCTGACAGAGAAGTCAGAGGAAGGGGCATATGGGGGAGGAAATATTATGAACTTGGTTTTGAATAGATTGAGTTTGAGAGAGTGGTGTGGCATCCAGACTGATATGTCTGTTAGAATAATTAGTGATGTGTGATGGAGTGAGCTGAGGGGTAGAGAGGTAGATTTGAGTGTCGTCCGCATGAAAATAGTATTGAAAGCCATAAGAGGCTACCGGCTGACCCAGGGAGAAGGTATAGCTCAAGAATAGGAGAGGCCCAAGAACAGAAACCTGGGGGACCTGACAGAAAAGGAGAGGAGGAGGTAGAATTGTAAGTGACACTAAAGGAGCAAGGTAGAATGAGAACCAATGAAGAGTACAGTAATGGAGGCCAAAGGAGTGGAGTTTTTTGGTCTCAGGCATTAGTAAAAGGTTTGTGAACTGTAGAAGAAAAGTTTCTGTGGAGTGTTGAGGCCAAAATCCAGACTGAAGGGGATCAAGGAGGTTATTCTCAGTATGGTAGTAGCTCAGTCAGTTGTAGACCAGGTGTTCAAGGAGTTTGAAGGAAAAGGGGAGCAAGGGGCTGGGGCATAGGTTGTTAAGATTGGTGGGATCCAATGAGGGCTTTTTAGGTATTGGGGTGACTAGTGCATGTTTTAGAGAGTTAGGGAAGATGCCCGAAGGGAGGGAGAGATTAAACATGTCAGTTAGAGAGTGTAGGACAGAGTCAGAGGGTGACCATAGTATTTGTGAGGGAACAGGGTCCAGGGGACAGGTGGTTAGGTAGGCACTAGAAAAAAGTCTAGCAACCTCGTCTATAGAAGCAGGGTTGAATGAAGGAAGTATTGTGCTTGTGGACATGAAGTATTAGATGGGGGAGTTGTCTATACAGTGGAGGTCT
This sequence comes from Aquarana catesbeiana, assembly GCF_042186555.1. Classification (NCBI taxonomy): domain Eukaryota; kingdom Metazoa; phylum Chordata; class Amphibia; order Anura; family Ranidae; genus Aquarana; species Aquarana catesbeiana. Next base: position 197,051,209 of record NC_133326.1, read on the forward strand.
CATCACAAACTGTATCAATCTTATCTTATTATCACCTGGGCAGTGAGTGAGTTAGTGGGTGGAGGCAGTGGAGGACAAAGTAGAGAGTTAAAGGTAGAAAAGAGTTGATAGGGACTGGATGAAAGGGCGTTAATGAGAATGATAAAATATATTTGAGAGCGTGATATCTGTATGTCCATACGACTCTTGGAGGTATTCCTAAGATGAGAGACCTTCCAATTGAGATGTATAGACTGTTATAGATTTACTATGTTACATGTTTCATGTATACACGATTTAAAATGTTGATGTTTAATAAAACAGATTTTAAGTAAAAGAGTTTTTATGTCTTCTGATGGTACTGGCAAAATCCCACTTGCCCCAACCCTTCCCTGTTTACAGTCCTAAACATTTTTGGGGATACTGGTACCTGTAGCACTATAATACATTTTCTCTGAGTTTTATTTGATCAGCATGATAAAATAGTGTAAGTCTGCTTGGAGGCAGGAATTGTATTTTTGGAAGGCAAGTTTATATTGGTCGAAGTCTGTCTGAGGCTTAGTCTTACACCACAGATGCTCAAGACTTGCTATATTTAGAGAATACATGCAATATTCTGAGAATCACCCATCCCCTCTAAACTCAATTTAAGCTTATTTTCAATTTCAGTTATTGCATTGGGGAAGATAGAGCTCACCAACAGAGTTGTAACAATATTAAACATGTGCAAATTGTCCTGCCTGACCGTACCCTATTTTCCCTTATCATTTGCCTTTTCCACTATCTTTCACAAAACAGATGCATTATGGGGAGGCAGGATGGCTATGTTGCTTCCGCTTCACCATTAAGGATGCGCCCTATACATCTGTTATGTTTATAAATCTAGGTCACCACAGTGCAATCATAGTGTAGTCACTGTCTGGATGCGCAATGATGCATTGATTTATACATGTACTGCGCAAAGCTACATGGTAACCAAAGCTTTGTTTGCATGTTTATATCCTTACTTATGCTATTTCAGTAAAACAGTGCTACTGCTAAATTATATTGATTTTTCTTCTTACTTTGATTGCTTTGATGATTCTAACACATCCATTTAGATTCATTTCTTTAATGTTTTGAAGCATAATTTATTTTATTGAATAATACATTTGCTGATATGCACTGTGAGTTATTTTTTTGGACAGAAAAAAGCAAAAGAGAAACAATTAAAGTTTAATAATATTTGAAAATTATGACAAGTATTTAAGACGCAGCATTATGTTCAGACAGTGCTGTACTACAGTATCTAAACAAATGAGCCAGTAAAACCTGGTTATTAGTTCATTTTGACTTTATTCGTTATTAGAGCATCATATTTTTTAATTAAACGCCTCTGCAATAATACGAGCCTTTTAGTTTTGTAAAAGCTGACAGGACATTAGCAAAACAGATCTTTATAAAGTGAGCCAGGAATTAATCAGCCAAGCTGTGTGCAGTTCTGCGTCCTTAATTCCACAGATAGCTAGCAGCTATTCTTGATAACAAACTGTTATTTGTGTGTAGCACATTTCTTGGATAATGATTAAATAACATATTTATATGATAGTCATAAAGTTCTGCTGGACAATTGAAATTTCAGCTATCTTTATACTTGTGTGCAATTTTCTTTTACATGAAGAAATAATAGGATTTTTTAAATACAGCTTACCTGTAAAATCCTTTTCTTGGGAATACATCACGAGGCTTGATAATTACTTAGTGGGTTAGATAGTACCTTCAGGTGATTGGACACTGGCACGCCTAATTACAAGGCGAGTTCCTCCCCTATATAACCCCTCCCATATGGAGAGTACCTCAGTTTTGTAGCAAAGCAATAAGTGTCCCAACGTATAATCCCGAAGAGGGGCGGGAGCTCTGTGTCCCATGATGTATTCCCCAGAAAAGGAATTTACAGGTAAGCTGTATTTAAAAAATCCTATTTTCTTGTTCATACATCACGGGACACAAAGACTTGATAATTACTTAGTGGGATGTCCCATAGCAATGCCAAAATTGAGGGGAGGGAGACACAGATCAGAAAAAAACATAGACCACCAACAGACTAGAGGAACTATACTGCTGCCTGCAGCACACTGCACCCTAAGGCGGCATCCTCATGCCCTCTTACATCCACCTGATAGAATCTAGTGAATGTATGGACTGAAGACCAAATTGCAGGCTTGCAGATCTGAGACATGGAGGCCTGGTGATGCACTGCCCATGAAGCACTAACTACTCTATTAGAGTGCGCTTTAACCTGAAAAGTAGGAACTTTCTTCTTTACACCATAAGCCTGAATAATAACCTGTTGAATCAAACTAGAGATAATGGATTTCGATGCTGCCTGTCCTTTTTTGGGGCCCTCTGGCAGAATAAAGAGACAATCAGTCTTTTGTATCTGAGTGGTTGCCTACAGATAGATACTGACTGCTCTCACAACATCTAAAGAGTGTAACAACTCTTCTTTCGCAGACTGCGGATCTGGAAAAAAGGACGGTAGGACCACATCTTGATTCAGATGGAATCCTGAAACCACTTTAGGCAGAAAAGTCGGATGAGGGTGCAACACCTTTGTAAATAATCAAATATGGCTCTTTATAAGAAAGAGCTGCTAATTCTGATACCCTTCTAGCCGAGGATATGGCTACCAGGAACACCAACTTCTTTGTTAAAAGATTTAAAGAAGCTTGGTGCAATGGTTCAAAAGGTTGTTCCTATAAAACAGACAAAACCATATTCAGATCCCATGGGCACACAGGAGGCTTAACTGGCGGATTCAAGTGTAGTGCTCCCTGAACAAAGGCCCGTACGAGGGAATGAGAGGCAAGCGGTCTTTGAAAAAATACTGACAAGGCCGAGATTTGGCTCTTGATAATACTCAAGGCCAGCTTCATTTCTATGCCTAATTGGAGAAAGGCAAGAATTCTACTAATGGCATACTTTCTAGGATGCCACCCTCTGGATTCACACCACAAAACATATGCCTTCCAGATTCTGTAGTAGATGAGCCTGGAAGCCAGCTTCCTAGCATTAACCAGGGTGGACAGGACTGGCCCCGAGAGGCCCCGACCCTTTAAAATGTGGGTCTCAACCACCAAACCGTCAAATTTAGACTTTGTAAGGCAGGATGGAATATTGGACCCTGTGAGAGTAGATCTGGGTGGAGCGGAAGAACCCAAGGTCTTCCCTCTGCCATCTCTATGATCTCTGCATACCAAGGTCACCTGGGCCAAGCCGGAGCCACCAGAATTACCGGCTTTCCTTCCCTTTTGACCCTCTGAAGGAATCGTGGGAGAAGCGGAACTGGAGGGAACGCATAGATCAGAGAGTATTGATCCCATGGAATCGTTAAGGCATCTGAACCTTGTGCTAGCGGATCCTTTGTTCTTGACACAAAGTTGTCCAGTTTCTTGTTGAACCTGGAGGCCAACAGGTCCACATCCGGGGTACCCCATTTTCAACATATGGCCTGAAATATGTTGGGGTGTAGAGACTATTCTCCTGGGCACAGCTGCTGGCGACTTAGGAAATCTGCCTGCCAATTATCTACCCCTGGGATGAAGACTGCAGACAGGCAAGGAACATGTCTCTCTGCCCATGAAAAAATGTGATTCACCTCTTTTTGGGCATCCAGACTCTTGGTGCCCCCTTGGTGATTAACATATGCCACAGCCGTAGCATTGTGGGACTGTATCCGGAGAGGACAACCCTGCAACCTGCAAGTCCAGACCTTGGGGGCTAGCCGAATTGCCCGAATTTCCAGAATGTTGATGGGCAAGAGCCTTTCGGCTCTGGACCATCTTCCTTGAGTGGAAGCTTCTTCCAGAACCGCTCCCCAGCCTATTGGGCTGGCATCTGTGGTTACCACTTTCCAAGTAACTGGAACAAAAGATTTTCCTTTTAGCAGATTCTTGGTCAGCAGCCACCAATTGAGGCACTGGCGTACCCAAGGAGACAGGCACATTAGGAGATCCAAGGCTTGTACCCTTTTGCTCCAGGCAGAGGGGATACTGCTCTGCAAAGGTTTGAGTGAAACTGAGCGTAAGGGACAGCCTCAAAAGAGGCCACCATCTTCCCTAAGTCTCATACATAGCTGAATGGAGGGATTCTTCCTTGCCATGACTACCTGGACCAAATCTTTTATGGATTTGGCCTTTGACCCGGATAAAACTACTCTGCTTTGGACTGTGTCTATGACCATGCCCAGATACTCCATCCTTTTTAGGGGCTTTAAGGAAGATTTTTCTAGATTGGGGACCCAGCCTAGGTATTGTAAGTACTCTACTGTGCTGAGCACACTGTGGTCTAAGCATGCTACGGACTGTTCTACAAGAAGCAAATCGTCCAGATAAGCTGTCACTGTTATGCCCCGAGCCCTTAGTTTTGCCAAGGGCGGGGCTAGAATTTTTGTGAACACTCGAGGTGCTGTAGTAAGACCAAAAGGTAGGGCCACAAATTGGAAGTGCGCTGATCCATCACAAACCTCAGGAATCTTTGGTGAGTGGGAAATATTGGCACATGTAAATATGCATCTTTGATGCCAAGAATTCTCCCCCCTGAAGAGTGGAAACTACCGAGCGGATAGATTCCATGCGGAAAGAACTAATTTTTTAAAAACTGATTCAGGTCTTTTAGATCTAGAAAAGGTCTGACATCCACATTTGGTTTTGGAACCGTAAAGAGGTTTGAGTAGACCATCGCCACTGCCTGGAGGATGAGGCTCCAGGGGCTGGGGACAGAGAATGTCTAAATGTGGGATGTTTACTCTTTCTTTTGACCGGTAACAATGTGGTTTTACCCCCGGTAATCTTCTGGGTGTATTTGTCCAGGTCATTCCCAAACAGGCGTTCCCCATATAATGGGAACGCAGTCAAATATCTTTTGCACGAAGCTTCAGCTGCCCAATGCTTAAGCCAAAGGGCCCTGCGCATGTGTATGAGCAGGAGGGAAAGGCAGGATGCTTGCTGAACAGAATCCATAATGGTATCAACCGCAAAACATAAGGCCTTAGGAGGGTCTGCATAAACCTCACCCTCCTCAGTGGGGAGGAGGTTAAGTACCTGCTTCATTTGTTCCTTGAGGAACTTGCACATGCCAATTGATGCAACCGCAGGCTGAACCACAGCGCCAGCCAAAGAAAAGGAGGCTTTAAATAAAGTTTCCAGATTCTTATGAGTTGGATCCTTGAACCCCTAAGCATTGTCCACAGGACGGGTCAGGCTTTTATTCACACAAGAAATAGTCGCATCTATTGCTGGCACCTCCCATTTTTTGGTAAATTTTATTCCTCCGGATAAAGCATAGAAAACCTATTAGGAGGAGAAAATAGTTTATCTGGGTGACCCCAGTCATCATACAACAACTTCTCCAATAAGGGATGCATTGGGAAGGCATATGCAGCCTGTGGGGATTTCCGGGATCCCAGGGAGGAAACAGAGGATTCGGCAGCCTCAGCAGAGGGCAATCTATATGTGGTACGCTCCAACTCAGTAAAGTATTGCACCTGTACTTTGAGGGCCTGGGAGGCAGGAGAGAGCTTCTCCTCTTCCCCTGAATTGTCCGACTGCTCACGACCTCCATCCCCAGATAGGGATATTTCATAATCAGAATGCTCATCCTATAGGGAACCTAAAGCAGAGGCAGGGGATCTACCCCTTTTTCTGCAACTCTTTAAGGAAGCTGTGTTAAAAATAGTAATCCTTCCTTCCAAACCATCCAATGCAGCCTTCATATTGTCTTCAGTGACATATACGAGGACTGTAACATTGGGAGAGGCTGCAAAGCCGGACAGGGGCACAGACTCATCCTGTGATGGCATGCCCAGAACCCCTAGAAGTAGGCGGTGATCTTTTAGTGCCTCTTTTACTTCCCCCTGAAGCCCTCTTATGAGGAGACATAGTCCTAAGCTGCAAAGCAGAGGTACTAGTACAAATGCAATCACTGCTGTGCACTGGTCTTACAATATAAACATTAGCTCAGTCTGCACAACCTGATGCCGAGTAGGTGTTTTAGGTATGCCTAGATCCGAATCCACTGAGATGCTTACTGCCCACAGCTCTGTGTCCCACTGCTTACAGGAGCTCTAGCGTACCGGGCTTTAAACATAGCCGCTTCACGTCTGCGCACTGGTACGCTGTGCACGCTGCACATGCACAGCGCTGCAACCATGCCCCCTTCTTCCCCGCTGAAAATCACCGTAAAAGCACACCCCCTGCGCACGCGTAGGACTGACATGGTGGCGGCCTGGGGTGAGGGGATTCCCCGAGAACAGCGTGGGATCCCCCCTTCTATATAATGTGACAGAGCCTGCGGAGGAGGTGAGCGGCTTCTTAGAGCAGCTTCACTGAGCATGTATCCTGGATGGCATGTAAGTATACACCAGGTATGTTCTGACTCCCTCTAGTGGTGGAAACCAGGTAAGATATGCAACTACTCAAAAGAAGATAATCTATAATGTGTATACTTTAGGATTGTCTTCACTTACCTTATCCCCACCGCAGGACTGCTGATAACAGACAGATCCAACCTTCCCCCATCACGGTGGGTAGTGTTGTGCCAACCTTCAGGGTTCTGGGTTCCTACTCACAGGATCCTCTTCCCTGGACCTGTAGAAGACTCTGCCAGAAAAACTTATTGCACAACTTAATTTGTGCACCAAAGCACTGGATCCCAGAGCCCAGTCCTCAAAGAGAGACATTACAGGCAAAACCTTGTTTCTTCACACACAAGTACCATCCATTTTAGGCGTATATATTGGCCCGAGGTATGGATCCGGTTGTATAGCTCCTAGTCCCGCGTAGAGACCATCAAGCAAAGCTTTCTTCTTGGCACATCTTCTAGTGTGACCAACCACCTTAGACACTGGCGAAAAAACTGAGGTACTCTCCATATGGGAGGGGTTATATAGGGAAGGAACTCGCCTTATAATTAGGCTTGCCAGTGTCCAATCACTTGATGGTGACTATCTAACCCACTAAGTAATTATCAAGTCTCTGTGTCCCGTGATGTATAAACAAGAAAAGGGAAATTCATACAAAGCAGTTATTTTTCTGCAGTGACAACAGAAAAAATAGTCCCTATGTTGTGGATATGAGGACACAGGGAGGGATTTACAATTGGGCAGGGCTGACACCAGTCTGTCCACAAAAATGCTGTGCGATGCCCACAACAAGAAATTAGGAGCCAATTTCTAGCACATAAACAATTATGTTCTGTACTTACAGGGGTAAAACATACAGTAAATAATATATATGCATGTATTGCAGAGATGTACTGCATATGTTTTTTTTTTTTTTGTCTTAACGTACACTTTAGTGCAGTGGTCATCAACCCTGTGCTCAGGGCCCACTAACAGGCCAGGTTTGCAAGATAACTGAAATACATCACAGGTGATATCATTTGCTGCTCAGTGATTGCAGTATTCTAGTCTGCATCTCCCCAAGGTAATACATAAAACCTGGCCTGTTAGTGGGCCCTGAAGACAGGGTTAATGACCACTGCTTTAGTGGCTTGTTTATATATGTTTTCACACAAGATTTACACAACTTTCACACAATTATTTTTCTAATTGGATTCATTTGGACAAATGTATGAATCTTAGGCGAATCTTTTATGAAAACATTTATAAATTGACCAAGAAAAAAAATCCTTTGTAGGTTACATTGATGTTGATAGGCGTGTTTAGGATCGGGCTGAATGTTAATGGTTCAGTTTAGAGACATTATGTATTGTAGGTTTTTTTTTAATGGTTGTAGGGTTTATTACAGGGGTTCTATTTTTAAGTAATTTTGTCATAGGAAAATCATGAGGTGCCATTGCAGGCCTTTTCCTATAAATGCTAGATACCCGATGGCATCTGACTTCAGTATATTTTAGTCACAGTCCTGGTACGACAGCCAAGGAACTACTATTCTCATAGTTCAGTAGGGTTGCAGCTTGAGTTAGCCACTACCATGGATTCGAGGATCGGCATCCTGGCTAATTATGTGCAGATGTGTCCCGAGAATTTTGTAAAACCGCAATATACTACATGGTCTTTAAACAATGACCAAGAGGTTTAGAAAATCCCTGTTAGCATTATTTGTCTCTACTACATTTTTGCCCAATATCCCTGATTAAAGGTGTTCTGGTACTTGTCATTATACACTGCTGTATACTATGCAGTACCTTAATTCTTGCAGTAAAACCCCTACTTCTCTTTGTCTCTAGTATATTTGGCCCAAGTCTTGCTCAATAAAATTGTTCTACTGCTGGCCACTTTTGCACTGTTGTGTTGCCTGTGGTCTCTTGATTCTTTTGGGAGAACACCTGTCTGTACTGTCTCTAGTATATTTTGGCCACTTCTCCCTCGTTAACAATATTCTGCTGCTAGCCAGCCATTGAGTTTCAAATAGGAATCGCCAAAACTTTAAAATATCAAACCTGGGCAGATTCTCTCATCCTTATGCCCCGTACACATGGTCGGACTTTGTTCGGACATTCCGAAAACGAAATCCTAAGATTTTTTCAGACGGATGTTGGCTCAAACTTGTCTTGCATACACACGGTCACACAAAGTTGTTGGAAAATCCGATCGTTCTAAACGCGGTGACGTAAAACACGTATGTCGGGACAATAAACGGGGCAGTGGCCAATAGCTTTCATCTCTTTATTTATTCTGAGCATGCGTGGCACTTTGTCCGTCGGATTTGTGTACACACGATCGGAATTTCCGACATTCCGGATTTTGTTGTCGGAAAATTTTATATCCTGCTCTCAAACTTTGTGTGTTGGAAAATCCGATGGAAAATGTGTGATGGAGCCTACACACGGTCAGAATTTCCGACAACAAGGTCCTATCACACATTTTCCATCGGAAAATCCGACCGTGTGTACAGGGCATTAGAGTTCAGTAATGGCATCTTCCATCAATCATGACCTTGTTCCTTAAAACGGATGCAGGGGCAAAAACAGGAATTTTTGAGAAAAAGAGCTATCTATATGTTGGTCATATACGGGGATGGGCAAAATAACAAATGTGAGTCATACAAGATTAATAGCCATCAGCTATGAAAAAGGTCATATCAGTGATTTTTATATAAGTTTTCAGAGTAACATTAGGTAAAAAAGTTCCAGAAAGGCCAAATGATGTTGCAAGGGTCAAAAACCTTAGACTTGCTTCATGTGTAAGGGAAAATGGTCTAAAAACAATTTCAATTTATGCCAAACATGGATGAACTACAAGAACAAAAAGAAACAATGGTCCTGAGTTCAAGTTCACCATCAGGGATGGATAGATTGATATCAGGAAAGTTGTTAAATGTTGCAGATGTACATACTCCAAAATTATTGCAACAATGAGTCACTACCACTTTAACCTAATCTCTCTCTAAAAACGATATGCAGATATGCATTAACTTACTAAAGCTAAAACGTATGGCAGGGCTGACGCTCAGGGCTTGCCGGTATTCCAGATGAACAACAAATGACTCATAACCTAGTATAAAGAGCACAGTATATGGATCCCTAAAAAATGCACAAAATGCAAGTCAATGAAGCCGTGGTTTCAAAATAATGCACTGATGATGGCCAACAAGCCTCAAACAGTTGAATACAGTTTGGAATAAATAGTTCTATAATATACAGTATCTGTATTGTAAACCAGCAGTTCTCTTTGCACAGCAGAGAAGGGAGGAAAGAGTTATTATTAGAGCTATTGATGGGTAATAAGAGGTTTTGGTCACACTATCAGCCCAGAGGCAAACAATAATTATTTGCATGGCTACACCCAATGTCTAAAAATTAGGACTGAATCCCTCAGTTCTTTGTATTTTTGATGGAAACGAGACATGCAGATAACTTCTGTTAAAGAATGCACATCTGTGCTTCACAATGGTTTATTGGAGGGCTTTTGGTTCCTTTTATCCTATCTCACAATAGTTATAGTTTGTAGAACATGGTGAATTCATTCACAGATAAAATAAAATAAAATAATGTTGGTATGTTATTTGAAAAAAAAGCAAAGTGTGTCAAAACCCAAAAACAAATATACTTATATACAGTATCTCACAAAAGTTAGTACACCCCTCACATTTTTGTAAATATTTTATTCTATATTTTCATTTGACAACACTAAAGAAATTACACTTTGCTACAATGTAAAGTAGTGAGTGTACAGCTTGCATAACAGTGTAAATTTGCTGTCCCCTCAAAATAACATAACACACAGCCAATTAATGTCTAAACCACTGGCAACAAAAGTGAGTACACCCCTAAGTGAAAATGTCCAAATTAGGCCCAATTAGTCATTTTCCCTCCCTGATGTCATGTGACTCGTTAGTGTTACAAGGTCTGAGGTATGAATGGGGAGCAGGTGTGCTAAACTTAGTGTTATCGCTCTCACTCTCTCACACTGGTCACTGGAAGTTCAACATGGCACCTCATGGCAAAGAACTCTGAGGATCTGGAAAAAAATTGTTGCTCTACATAAAGGTGGCCTAGGCTATAAGAAGATTGTCAAGACCCTAGAACTGAGCTGCAGTACAGTGGCGAAGACCATAGAGTGGTTTAACAGGACAGGTTCCACTCAGAACAGGCCTCGCCATGGTCGACCAAAGAAGTTGAGTGCACATGCTCAGCGTCATATCCAGAGGTTGTCTTTGAGAATTAAACGTATGAGTGCTGCCAGCATTGCTGCAGAGATTGAAGGGGTGGGGGGTCAGCCTGTCAGTGCTCAGACCATACACCACACACTGCATCAAATCTGTCTGCATGGCTGTCACTCCAGAAGTAAGCCTCTTCTAAAGATGATGCACAAGAAAGCCCGCAGTTTGCTGAAGACAAGCAGACTAAGGACATGGATTACTGGAACCATGTCCTGTGGGCTGATGAGACCAAGATAAACTTATTTGGTTCAGATGGTGTCAAGTGTGTGTGGCGGTAACCAGGTGAGGAATACAAAGACAAGTGTGTCTTGCCTACGGTCAAGCATGGTGGTGGGAGTGTCATGGTCTGGGCTGCATGAGTGCTGCCGACACTGGAGAGCTACAGTTCATTGACTGAACCATGAATGCCAACATGTACGGTGACATACTGAAGCAGAGCATGATCCCCTCCCTTCCCTTGGCCTCAGGGCAGTATTCCAAGATGATAACGACCCCAAACCCACCTCCAAGATGACCACTGCCTTGCTAAAGAAGCTGAGGTTAAAGGTGATGGACTGGCCAAACATGTCTCCAAACCTGAACCCTATTGAGCATCCTCAAATGGAAGGGGGAGCAGCGCAAGGTCTCTAACATCCACCAGCTTTGTGATGTTGTCATGGAGGCGTTGAAGAGGACTCCAGTGGCAACCTGTGAAGCTCTGGTGAACTCCATGCCCATGAACACACAAAATATTGACACTTTGGGCCCAAATTGGATATTTTCACTTACTTTTCACTGTACTTTTTTTGCCAGCAGTTTAGACAGTAATGGCTGTGTTGAGTTATTTTGAGGGGACAGCAAATTTACACTGTTATACAAGCTGTACACTCACTACTTTACATTGTAGCAAAGTGTAATTTCTTCAATGTTGTCACATAAAAGATATAATAAAATATTTACAAGGGGTGTACTTACTTTTTTTTTTACAGATACTGTATATATAAATTTGCAGCTTACCAGTCCTTGGATATGGTGGTTGCATTTTTTCCAGGCTTATTTTTCTTTGTTTTCACCTGCCAGTAACATACTTCCTGTCCAAGACTTTCACATTTCAAGTTTCCTGCAGCTGAAGATATACATCAAAGCTTGTATTTTGCATGTAAAAACTGCAATTAATCAATTTGAAAAAACAATTATACTGCTATAGTGCTCATTAAGAAAAGAGTATTCAGAGATATTTATTTTTAAACTGTTAGCTAGACCCACAGGGCAGCTTTTTGTCAGTTGGTCTTTAGGGGTGCCACAGCATCCTGGTTGAGAAAGGGCGTGGATCAAGCTCTCACAGTACAATGTGCCAGTTCTGAAGGTCATACAGATAGACCAACACACTGGGAGGTTGATTAGGAGAACGAACAGAGCAGTGGTAGGGGGAGGCATCTTTCTGATTCCTGATCTCTCCCCCCTCCCCCTACAGACAACAGTCACTTCCTGATGACGTCTTGATAACTAACCGCGTAGGGGTAGGCTCTTCGGTCATGCAGCATGTCACTTCGACCCACTGGAATGCATGCTGGCTCTAGGGATTACGGAGCAGCCACGTCTCCTATATTACATATTAGCAGATCATTCCCAGTTCCTGGGCAAGGCACCTGGCTTGTGAACCTATACTACCTCTTGATTTTTTTAAATGTATTTTATTAAACATTATTGTGCTATGATATTCCCGGTGATTTCATTCCTCTCATGAGCTGGATCCATTGAAGCAGTCTCCATTTCATTGGGCTTTGACATGCCACACAGCAGAAGTCTGTTATACCTGTCTAGGTATATGCCTAGGGGGTCCATACGTGCTGGTGAGTGTGCACCATGGTGGGGGCAGGCACGGAGGATCACAGTGAATACCTGCACATTTGTGTAGCGGCTGTGTATGGAATTTTCTGTCAGGGAAGTGTTTTGCACATCTTTCACTGGGAGCATACTTAGATTCACACATTGGACTTGGACACATTGGACAGTTTATGCATAAGCACCTTTCTCTTGTACTGCACAGCACTTTATGTATGTTTACAGCCAGTGGCGCCCGCTCCATAAGGGGCGCAGGGGTGCCGCCCCCCCTAATCCATGTGCCCGGCCCCTAATCTACATGCAGAGTGTCAGACGCATAGATTTCAGTGTAGTTTCTTTTTTTTTTAGGCACATTAATAGAGCATAAGGCTCTAATTGGCTTCAAAAGGGCCCTGCGCCCTGAGCCCACCCAGTTGTGTGATTTTAGCAAATTAATATTCGCTAATATCTTCCTCTTTCTCCTTCCAGCCAATCAAGAAGTGGGTCCTAAAACCCGATTGGCCGGGAGTCCTGAAAACCCCATTGGCCAGCAGTCTGAAAACCCAATTGGTCGGCAAGCGAGCAAGCCGGCGACTGTTTTTCCGCCCCCCCCCACCCAACTGATGGTTCACCAGCCGCCACTGTTTACAGCATTGGTTTATTTAGATTTGCACTTTATGTATTGTTTCATATATGAACTAGCACATGGAGCAAAGTTCTCATTTTTCAACAGTGCAAGCTAGCCATTCAATGTAAGTGCTGGTAAAGTACTCATTTGGCAAAAAGGCTCTGTGTATGCAGTGTGTGTGTGTGTGTGGGAGCTTATGTATGTGTTTGTATGTGTGTATTTATGTGTGTGTGTGTGTGTGTATGCTGGTACAATATTTTTAATCCTGACCCTTAATCCTATAGATCAGAACTGCTTTTCCAAGATAGTGGAACTGCTTTTTTTAGGGCTTGTTCACAACAGCGGCAAGGAGTGCTACTCCCATGAAAAGCACTCCATGCTCAGACTGCATTTCAGCTGCATTTGACAGGCGGTATAGAGATGATATTTTGCCTCTTTACCATCTGTTTTAACCCACTGTGCAGCACCAGAGTGCTGCAATCCCATGCGGGGCAGTTGCACCACAGTCCTATTCACCTGACTGGGTAGCATTCAGTGAGCAGTAGTGCCTGCCAAATGTGTTAGGGGGTATAATTCCTGTCAAGGGGCACAGCATGTGTAAAACGCTGCATAAACTGTTGCCGCTATATAAATCCTATATAGTAATACAAATATATATATATATATATATATATATATATTTATATATATATGTAAGGGGACTAATTATTTTAATAACTAAGGTGGACAATCTTTCTCTGAGAATGTCTGTGTACTGAGCAGTGATAATTTATCACTGCTTAATGAACGGACACCTTGAGTGTTTCGGTGAATTTCTGGAACTGTATTCTCGCTATGTCTCATGAGATTACAGTATCAGGGGGTGTTCTCCACTGTTCAAAGCATTTGTAGATCTTCACTTCACAAAAGGAGAAGCGATCTACAACGCTTCATAAACAGGCACTCGGAGGAGAACAAACCTCTCTGTGAATGCCAGAGAACTGAGCAGTGGATATTTTCCACTGCTTCATAAACGTACACCTAATTTTCTAAATAGTGTAAAGTTGTCAGTGGTGTGCCCCAGGGTTCTGTCTCAGGGCCAATAATGTCCACTTTGTTTATCAGTGATATAGATGTTGGAATTAGGAGCTCTATTTCAGTGTTTGCTGATGCTATCCGAATTATGCAGGAAAATAACTTCAGCACTGGATATAGCTTCATTACAGTTAGACCTTGACAAAACAGAGGGTTGAGCAGCTACATGGTAGATGAGGCTCAATATTGAAAAGTTACTTTTCAAAAAATTGTTGTCCAGTGCCATTATAAAGCAAAAAATACCTTCCTAATGTCAAAGTGAAATTTGAATAAACCCTTAGGGCCTGTTCATTTAAAAGGGCTGTCTAAAGCAACCTTTTTCAACCAGGGTGCCCAGGCTAAAATGCCTAAAAATTCCCCCAAAAATTGTATACAAGCCAGTGGTTGGATCAAGCCTGCCTTTTAGTTACACAAAGCCACATGTTTTCCTTGTGCACCATTACAACCTTCTAGATGGCCTGACAACCAATGATGTCATCGGTTATTAAGGAGGACGTCCCTCCCCTGTCCCTTTCTATCATCACTGGGGTCACATTAGCTGAGTGAGGGAAATGAGGTAGAAGAGAAACACTAGGATACTAGTCAGCACCAGTGTGCAAACCTGTGTTTGCTTTGGGAGAATAAATCATCCCTAACGTTGGGTGTTCTAAGTATGTAGATGTTGGTGCGTTATGTAAAACTATTTGTTTAGTTTTTAACATTTAAGAATGGAGTGTCTCGAGGTTGTGCATAATTTTAAAGGGTGCCTTGACTGAAAAAAGGTTGAGAAACATTGGTCTAAAGCACCAAAACTCACCATAAAAGATGCATCTAGCAGTGCGAGTTATGAATCAAGTACAGAATAAATGTCCTCAACGCATGTAATGTCTGGGCTGAGCACTTAGATAAGCATATTTTTATGTTTTTTAAGACTTTGTATAACCATGACTTATTTGATAAAACATCTAATCATTTTATACTATGTTCTATCCTCCCCTTTCCCCACCAATGCAAATGAACATCCTCCCAGGCCAGTTCCTCTTGCCAGGACTGAGTTAAAGTCCTGTCTTTGCAAATCCAGCACCCTTAATAGTTAAGCATAACTTCTTTTGCAATATTGATGGTTAAAACTCAGCAAATACATTTAGTAAATGGTTCAAAGGAAGGAGAGATTAACTAATCTAAGGCATAGATTGTTCAATGAAATGCCCCAGAGCCCAAACTTCAATCTTATTGGATCACCTTTTGATCTTCCAGGTCTCACCTATAATTAATGACCACCCAAGACTCTGGAGCTAGGGTAGAGCAAACTACATTGTAAGCTCATTGCTTACAAATATCTGACTATAAAAAAGGATGGTATAAGCAGATTCTATGGTTATCTTTCTATTTATCTATTTATCTATTAAGCTATCTATCTCATAAAATGTTTAATATTCTCCGGAAAAGTCTACAATGGAAGGTATGTGGATCCACAGTTTCCTGAATATTCATTTAAGGTGAAGCCTTTAAGTCATTATGGTACAGAAACCTGACCACTGACACCAGAGGTTGCTCAAAAATATTTTCAGAAAGGTTGGGGTATGTGGCAGGCAAAATTGTCTACTAGCTGCCCTTTAGATGCAGCTCCTACTTGTTTTTGTACAGTGGCTTTTATGTGTTTAGGTCCAATGTACTCATGATGCAATCTCTCATTTCATTTGTCCTCAGCAATTTGATAACTTCCCTATACTCTATGTCATAGGTGCTCAATCTGTAGCCCTCCAGCTGTTGCAGAACTACAAGTCGTATCATGCCTCTGCCTATGGGAGTCATGTTTGTAACTGCCAGCCTCACAGCAGCTGGAGGGTCACAGGTTAAGCACCCATGCTTTATGTAATACATTTCTTCTATGTATGCTATATTGCAGAGACCTTGTCCTATCTATTCCTTTGACCTAATTTGTACAATATAGGTGCATGTCTTTGCCAGCATTAATGTTATTACTTTATGCCCATTTAAATACTAATAAAAACTATTTTGGAGTAAAAAAGAGGAACACTATCTGCAACAAGGAACTTATTCAGGACTAGGGATGAGCCAACAGTTTATACTGAACTTTGAGTGTTCAGATGAATGCCCATTCTTTAGCATGTTCAGCCCCTGTTTGGCTGGAGCAATGCATCATGTATAGAAGCTGTATTTCTGTCGCTTCTATATATGGCAGCTTCCCGCTGTCACCTATTCTCAGGAACCACTGACGCCACGGGAAATCCCCAATGCTTTTAACCTCCCTGGCGGTATGATTATTTCGGATTTTAGGTGCTGAAAGCGGTACAATTATTTTGCATGGAAATTTGGCGTTTTATATTGTAGGTCTGTAAATCTTAACAATAACACACTTAAATCTGTCCAAACCAGAGTCTAGTAGATATCCCGGGTATGATAAAGTTTGAAACACAAAAACATAAATTATAATATAATAAATAAAAATAAATAATAAAAAAAAATTTAAAAAAATAGTAATAAAATAAATTTCCCCACAATTCACTATCACTCAATTCTGCAAGTGTTCTAATTTACTATCGCTGTTTTCTAGCTGGTCTAAAGCCACTTTTGACGTAAAGGGACACTTTTTGGTTGCTATGGACAATCTCCAGTTACCAGGCAGAAAGAACAGTGTATATCACATAAAACTGCATGCAGGGCATGGGCCAAAGCACTGGGGACAAAAGGGATGTGAAATCATTTCATACAGTACTGTAATCTGTAAGATTACAGTACTGTATATGTTATGATTTTTACTTTTTTTTTAATTTGCCGCCAGGCTCCGCCCCTGTGCGTCGCGCCGCTCGCAGGGAACGGAGCCTGGCACGGAGAGGCTTCGGAGGAGGACGGAGCCCTCGGACACTGCGGATGACATCGCAGGATCCCGGGGACAAGGTAAGTAACGCCGCCCCAGGATCCTGCAATGCGATCCCGAGTGTGGCTCGGGGTTACCGCTAATGGTCCTGAATTTTAACCCCCGAGCCACACTCGGGAAAACCGCCAGGGAGGCTACGCAAAGTGGCGGGTTTAGCAGTAGCATCACTGCCTAAGTATGGCTACTGGCCATGTTTGGTCAACGATCTTACCACTATTCCTGCTATTCCAGCTATTCCACTATGCCCCACTATTTCCTTATATACTTGATGGGCGCTCTCATTCAGCTAGTGTTACTGTCAGCATCAGTCACGTGAACCGGGTCATCAGGTATTTTTTGTTGAGTCAGTGGGATGGTGGGCATCATGATTGATGATAGATTTACAAGGGACATTTTGGGGGGGGGGATTTTATTTTTTTAATAAAGGGGTTTGGGTTTCTTTATTTCTAAATTACAATTTTTTTGTGTGTGAGTAGGGGCACTATGTACCACATATGTTTTCACATAGGAGACGCAGTATTTGGGGGCCCCTTATTATTAAAGGGGCTTTCAGGTTCCAATAAGTCCCTACTCCTGCAGACCCCTACAACTATCCAATAAAGGTTGTGTGGATGAAGGCATGTGGCCTGATATGGTTCAGGAGATGGGACCATACCCTTCCTTTCTTAGCCAGCCAGGAGGCATGCTTGTGTAGCAATACCCCCATAGGGGATGCTGGTATTAACTGGTTCTTCCCTAAATGTACAAAGGCTGCCCATCCCCACAAGCACCAGTCCATTCACACTAGCTCCAATAAACAGTTTAGGGGATGTCATTTTGGTATTTTATTGCTTGAAAAACGGGAGAGGTGGGTTTGGGTATGGCATGCTCCAAATGATTAGTACTTATTAGTTAGAAGACACTCTTCCCCTTTAGTAGACATGAAGATTGTACAGTCTAAGGCCTTACAGCTGAAAACCATGAGGCACGTAATTTTGGCATCTGGTTACCTTGCACCAATGCACAACTGCCGGTACCCAGTGCAGTTTCCAGTACACTACCCAGTCACAGGGATCAGTTTAAGGTCAGTACTCACACCAGAATAGGGGGTCACTAAAATATGGGATTCATGTTTAGGAATGCCTGGTGTGACACCCTTCATTATGTCAGGCCACCCGAGGCCAGGTGACAGATGCACAGCGTTGGGATAAGGAGTGCACCGCAAGCTAGTGGGCCCTATGGCTGACTGCTGCGGATGGGAGTCAGGGTGCTAAAGGATGGCAGGGCTGCTGGAACACCAACACGGATCCCACTGGGGTTAGAGTGTAAGATTCCCTAGGGTGCGGAGTCAAAGAGCCAGCAAGTGTTCACCAGAGCCTCTAGTGGTGAGGATGGACTGGGCTGCAACTGGCTCCAGGTCGCGGCCCCCAGGGTCCCCTAGCTTATGCCCACAGTAGGCAACAGGAGGATAGGGATAGTAAGGGAATAAGCCAGGTCGGGGCAACTAGCAGACAAGGACAACAGAGTACACCCCAAAGGTTCAGGGTCACAGGCAAACAGGGATAGTCGGGGACACGCCAAAAGGTCAGGGTCACGAGCAGACAGGAATAGTCGAGAACACACCAAGGTCGGTAACAGAGACAAACATAGAGCACACCTCAAGCAGGAAACAGGAAGCCGAACACACAATGTTGATCAGCAGGGCTGGCCTGCAGTGCACAGGTTAATATAGAGTTCTCTGATAGGAGCTGGGGTGGAGCCATGTTTAGAGGAGAGATTATAAAAGCAGTCAGGTGAGAGTGGCTGGTCTCTAGAAATGAACACATGGTGAGAGGTAAGCTGACAGACAAACTCTATTGTAAAGATGTGAAAACTCAAACAACTGCGCCCTCCTTGAGTCCCTACCACTGCGCTCAAAGCCAAAAAAGGGTGTTAACCTCCTGTGAAAAAAGTTACTATGATAACAAGTGTGACCTAGTACGATTAATGCAAAGCTGCCACTTTAAATAAAAAACTGTAAAAACCTCTATTGATACCTAGAGTCCAAAGGGATCTCTATAAATCAATAAATGGCGCTACTAACAGTGATGACACCACCTGGTGTGCAAAAAATGTGTTAAACCCTTTGTGCTAGAGTGTTCTAGTACAATTGCGTGATAATAGAATATACCATACACAAAACAATCTGTATCAAAGATAGTAACAAACGTGAAACCACATAACGTAATAATGCATGATAATCTGATATACCATACACAGCACAAGTGCACAGGTTAATATAGAGTTCTCTGATAGGAGCTGGGGTGGAGCCATGCTTAGAGGAGAGATTATAAAAGCAGTCAGGTGAGAGTGGCTGGTCTCTAGAGATGAACACATGGTGAGAGGTAAGCTGACAGACAAACTCTATTGCATAACCATGACACACTATAACAATAGATGGAACCCAAGGGTTGGATAGATCTTTTTCAATATATACGAAAAATGGAGAAGGATAAGAATGAGTGTCTGTATCACTGTCGGGATGGCTATCTCTGTAGATATGGGATGCAATATGAAATATACTTTATAACTGGCAAGGAGCTAAGGTTTATACCAAAGACTGATTATCTCCCATATCTTTTAGTGATAGATATCCATCTGAGTTTTATACTTTGACGAATAATAGTGTAATTATAACCAAGAAGATACCCAATAAGTGAGTGTTGGATGGTTTAATTGTGCTGGCCCCCTTTATTTTCTATTTTTTTTGCCTATTCTTGTTTTTGTATTGTATTATAATATTGGAATATGTATTGATTTGTTTTTGTTTTAAATGTTGTACAATGAAAACCAGTGTTGATAAAAATTATAAATTAAAAAAAAAAGCCAGTACTCACAAGTCCATCTCCAGGACAGCTGCCACTTTCCAGATTTTTCTGGACACGGTCCAGGGAGACGGCTCTTCTCAGGACTAGATCCCTTATGGTGTTATTCTGCAATCAGCTCCAAACAAAGTTCAGCTCTGGCACTGCTGCATCATCAAGAGCAGCTGTTCAGTCCATATGCAGCCTGAGGGCAATAGCCCTTCTAGCTCTGGAACCCCCCTGGGGAATCCTGCTATCCAGAGTCTCAAACTATTTATCTCCATTCCAGCCCCCTAGTGAACACTTCTCTCCAAGGATTGGCTGGAATCTGATAAATATTTAGACTGCTTGTTTTGAATCTCCCACCCTAAGCTCTGGAAGCTTCTTTCAGAAGCAGGGGGAAGCAATAAAACTCCCATCCTGTGAAACCCTGAACAGGCGAGAACAAACAATAACTGCTCCATTGATTACAGAAGGAGCCAAGAACCAAATGTACCTAGCATCCTATGCCAGATGGTGGTGCACTTGGATTAAAGCTCTAGTATGGGTGTGTGTGTGTGTGTGTGTGTGTGTGTGTAGTCCTACTTAAAATTCATACCAGATCAGAAAGGACTGGTATGGATTTCTCGGGGGACCTCATACATTTTTTTTGTGAGGCACCATCTTAAAATCCATACTAGACTCAAAAGCACCTCTACACATTTTTTTTAATTCTTGTTGTAGGATGTACTAGAACAAAAATGATATTTACAAAGAAAAAAAAGATACAGTTTAAATTGGCAGTAAAAGACTTGTCATTGGCAACTTCTTAATAAAAACTCACTCACATTGGATTCTGTCCACCTAGAAAGGGCCCGTTAGTTGCGTTACAATGTGATCCCCAAGCACCCAACTATATAGTATATTTCAATTAGTAGAACTGTTTTTTTTTTATGGTTCTATCCAAATATTGCACCATCCATCTTGTGAAGTAAGACTATAATTAGACAAATAGAATTAGAATATCAATATCTCCACAAATTTTTCATGAGAAGATCCTAAGTTAAACGGTTAAAGTGAAGCTAGACACGGGCGAACAAACTCAGTTATGAATGATATAGTACTTTCAGTAAACATTCTGCATCTGCCCAGTTACACTTGTACCATGTTAGTAAACCTGCAAGCTTCTACCCAAGAGAATCTTCCTGTTTCTAGACCAAACCTATTATAAGCTATGTAATCCAGTTATCAGAAATAGGAATGTGTGGGATATTCTTAAGATTAAGTCAAAATCCTAAAAAGCTCATGTGAGCTAGAACATGTCTTCTTGGGTATTGTCACATTTGTAGAATTACTTTCCACTTGTAATTGGGAATTATATACTAAGATAAGGTCCTTATCTTTTTCATTTTTTTACAAATTGCTTTGTCACAATAAAATCTACTGTTAGGCAGCAAAACTTCAGATTTTAGGCTTTGATTGCCAATAAACTTGATCAAATGTTGCTAAATTCAAAGATTCTTAGATCGATGTAGCATTTATACACAGGCATTCAGTGAAAACAGACTCTCCTTCTTGAAATGCAATGCAATTTTTACTGTCATTGTTTTATTGTTTGAGCTTGAAAGGTGTGGTAATATATTTCAGAATAAATACATGGATTGATTAAAGTACCACTGATGAATAACATGAATCACTGATGATTTTCGGTTAAATAGAAAATCAATTTAACTGCTAACATAAATACAAACATTTTTTTAAGAAGCAGGGGGAAGCAATAAAACTCCCATCCTGTGAAACCCTGAACAGGCGAGAACAAACAATAACTGCTCCACTGATTACAGAAGGAGCCAAGAACCAAATGTACCTAGCATCCTATGCCAGATGGTGGTGCACTTGGATTAAAGCTCTAGTATGGGTGTGTGTGTGTGTGTGTGTGTAGTCCTACTTAAAATTCATACCAGATCAGAAAGGACTGGTATGGATTTCTCGGGGGACCTCATACATTTTTTTTGTGAGGCACCATCTTAAAATCCATACTAGACTCAAAAGCACCTCTACACATTTTTTTTTAATTCTTGTTGTAGGATGTACTAGAACAAAAATGATATTTACAAAGAAAAAAAAGATACAGTTTAAA
The DNA here is from genome assembly GCF_042186555.1 of Aquarana catesbeiana. NCBI lineage: Eukaryota > Metazoa > Chordata > Amphibia > Anura > Ranidae > Aquarana > Aquarana catesbeiana. The sequence continues at coordinate 197,073,179 of NC_133326.1, forward strand.
TTGGCAGTAGACAGAGTCAGCTGACTCAGTACTGCGGTATTCCATACAGTCCGGTAAGCGCAATACCTGTTTTTGGTGGTGGATATTCACGCATGGGTGTTATATATGGACTATCAACATTGTCATTCATGACCATTCTGATCACATTAGAACTTTTCACCTTGGAATTTTTATATACGGTATGAACTGATTTTTTTCTACCTCTTTCCTCTTCTTTTTTTTGATATTTGTCACTTTGAACTTTATTACCATAGGATATATGGATTGCGAAAATATTATTGTGTATTCACATATACAGTATGTAAGCGCTGCACTTTCTATCATAAATTTGTTCACAATGTTTTATCAACTGCAGTGCTGGCAGCTACAGAGTTCTTTTTTTTATTACATTTAATGTGGTATTCCTTGCCTTTTAGTAGCACACAACTGCAGGTAATGGACATGACTTTGTTCAGTGAAATCACCCATTCATCCTCAATCACTATACAAAAGAGAATGGGGTGAGCTAGTGCAGTACAGCTATGCCTGAATAAAAACTGAGGTATTGGGCAAGTAGGCTCTGCTCCCTGCATGCATCTCAATGCTTTTAATATTTTTGTTTTAATTGGGGTTTAAAACCTAGTGAAGTAGTGTTACCACGTAACAGGTTTAGTCTGGTGATCTTTGTTATAAAAAAAAAACATTTTATGTATGGTAACCTTCTGTTGGTGTCTGTATGTTTGTGTTATTTTTTTCCCTTATAAAAGAACCATCAGAATCAAAAAAGAATCATAATATGAACTTAAAATTTGATCCAACAGGTGAAAAGTTCTAATGTGATCAGAATGGTCATGAATGACAATGTTGATAGTCCATATATAACACCCATGCGTGAATATCCACCACCAAAAACAGGTATTGCGCTTACCGGACTGTATGGAATACCGCAGTACTGAGTCAGCAAAGCGTGTGTAATCCAAACATTGATTACGAAGATGATTCCAAGGGTCTCACATTACCACATCACCACCTCGCGAGTTTTTTTAGAGTTGAATCTTTGCACGTCCGGATAGGTTTCTCTCACTAACCTAGCAGCCGATACGCAGCACGAACAAAAGTCTCTTCCACAGACTTGAATGTAATAGAAACCCATACGATCCTCTGCCACAGGATGTAATGGTTTACGATGAACAGCAAACACAGCACTAGAACCTTTAAGCCGACCCGGCAGTACTATGCGGTAGGTTAACTTTAGGATGTGTCCTCCAACTGAGTCACCAGGCCCCTCTCCAGACCAGCACTCTGCATGATCCTTCCATGATGGGTCCTCCCCTGGGATCTTCTCAGTTGTCCAGCTTCCTCCCGTAGGACAGGCAGACAGCACAGGACCATTCCTTCGCCGCTGTGGTAGGCCCCAGACAGGCTTCTGGGCCCACCCACATGCTGCAGCAACGTGGTCCTCCCGGTCGGAGGACCATGAGGTAGTACTCCTAACATATACCTGTCGGCCAGGAGGGCCAGCAGGTGGAACGAAAGACGAACCCTAAAACATGGTGTCTGTCCCATAAATACCCTCTCCTAGAATGCAACTCGGAGGACCACCTCCACCTAGTTATCTCCGGGACAGATGAGCACTTATACACTTTAACGTGTTGCCTCTCCAACACCGACCCATGGTGACAACGACACCCACAGGCACAGTGCGAAACTACATGCAACACAGCCAAACTGGAACAGAGGCTAAATCTGAACAGGTAACCCACTAAATTTACCTATAAACGGTAGACTGAAAAATCTACCAGCGATACATACACATGAACCAGAAGTGACTGATGACGTCTTTATGAGAGCCATCTGTTGCAGTACGATATCAGAAACACTTTAAAACCTCATGGAAAGCCTTCCCAGAAGAGCAGAAGATGTTATAGCCACAAATCGAGGGGGGGGGTGTTAGTGGCAACATGCCTAAAAATCTCATCTAGGTATTATGGTCAGGTGTCCGCAAACCTTTAACTATATAGTATATGAGCTATAAATATATGCTTCTGAAAGCATAACCTGTTATCCAGTGAAAAGGGAGACAGAATACACAGACAGAATAGCCTTTTATATAATTATATATAAATATTGCATTTGTTTCCAATATATTATTTTCCCCGGTAGTACACATATTTTGAAATTAAAAGTCCATCAGTGGCTCTATTAGCTTTAAATCTGGATGGAAAAGTTTCCTTTTTGGTTTCCCAGTGCTTCCTGGGATATCTCATACCTGCAACACCTCAAAAACAAAACAGAGCCAAAGCTGAATAAAAACCTCTCAAAAGCTGCAGGCGCCTCAAGCGAGCTTTGTCATTGACTTCTATGGAGGCTTCGGAGACACTGTGAAGCACCAAGAAAGCGGCATGGGGTATAATTTTTGAAGTGAAGTGAAGCAAAAGCAACATGTAAACAGGACTGTAAGCTAACCATTTTATTTAGTGACAGGGACTTTTACTGCACTCAGAGCGCTAAAAAAAGCATGCCTGAAGCCACATGTTGAAGCACATGTAAACACACCCTTAAAATGACACTAAATGGTATCCTTATTCTCAAAAAAAAAAATCATATACGCCCTCTTGTAATGTACTCTATGAACCCCCCCACCTCCTTCCAAAAAACGTTTCTTTACCTCTTAACTTCTGTTTATTTGGATGAGTAGTACAGGTCAGTTTTGGTCATGCTGTGCTCTATGCACACGACAAATCCTATAGTCCGTTGTACCTAGTCCATTTCAGAAGCAAGAGAGGGTGGCTACATTCCTACATATGGGACTATGGAGAATAAACATAGCCACCATAGAATGATGCACACCTGCTGGCTTGATACCGAGCTATGCTGCCTGTTTCCATAGACACAAACAGAGCAGTTTGGCCCCCCTGTTCCCTCATTACAGGATTTGATTGACAGCAGCTGGAGCCAATGGCACTATCTGCTATCAATATGCCCCATGTGCGGAGGGAGAGAGAGGAGAGAGAGACACTACTGTCGGGCACTGGATCGAGATCAGACTTCTGCCTTTAAAACCATTTTAACCTTCTCTATTGACTACAATCTATTTTACAAAATGGTGAAACATTTCCCACGTTTTGATGAAAATTTAGTGAAGCAAAAACTCACAATTTTTCTTGCCCCTAATAGTGATCCTAGAGCATGCCTGCTTGTTATCCTAAAAGCCAACTGCAGGTTGCCTCTCACATTTATAAAACCAAATGTAAGGCATGTGTCAAAACACCCATCAGATCCAAAGGAAGTTTGAATATGACTGGCGATGCAAGAAGAAAAGAGACATGAATAATCCTACTGCCCTCATGAAATACTATCCAGATTCTGTCTTCAGGAGATTACAGAGAATTTAGATGAAGTTAATTTGTTCAAAGTTTCTAACTTCAGTGTAGTTACAGTGTAAACGTGATAGCATTAGTAACTCACTCATTGCTTTTTTAACTTTTTGTCTGGCATTAGTTTTTAAAACCTCTAATGATGGGCAGCAAATTATGTACTTATAGTGAAATATTTCAATCTATGTGACTTGAAAAGGCGTACTGCATTTGTTTTACTATACATTCCAATATTATCCTGTTGAGTCAACTGTCTATTTGAGTACAAAGTGCACTTCACGTTAGAATCATAATTAACAAAATAAAATCATTTCATTAATGTACTGTACACAGAACAAGGCATAGCTAGGTGTTTACATTTCTCTTTCATCTGACATTCAGTTTCATAAATATGCAATCAGGGAAGTGCGTTTTGCTCATGCATACATACTGTATCATAAATAATAGAGCTGGGAATGTGACTTCATGTTTTATGCCAGCACGACCCATAATCATCAATAATAATGAAATGTGTTTTTAGCTTCATCTGAAACACTTAGAGCATCTTAAATTATAAATGAAACCTTTGGAATTTCTTTCACTTATGTAACATTCACTTGCTTTTCAGTGAATGGGGTATATCAGATGGCAGTCAAAGTGTTCCTTTATTACCACATCTGTAATGGTTAATTTCATGTGATTGCTTTCCTTTATCAAAATAAAAATATTAGAAAGTTATTGTTGCAGGTCATTGCTAGTTTAACCTCTATAGAATCAAATGTAGAGTAGAACTTCAAGAATGAGTCATTTTACAACCTTTTTTTAAGGCCAATCCTAAATAATGCTGATATTTCAGTCTTCATTGGTTGCTGCGGATCTGATTCATAGTCTGCAGGCTTACTATGTCTACATTGTAGATGTTATTGGTGACATATTCCCCAATGTAATGACCAGTTACACTAATTTATACATGTGATTTATATGAAAAGTAATAAAAAAAGTGATAACTTTTTAAAGCTAAAACTACTTTTTTTTAACTAAGTAATAACTTTTTACTAGCAATTTCTTGTGTAGACTTTACCATGTGTCTTCTTGCCCTCCGTATATTAGTATATGTAAGTAGAACACTGGCTGGCTTATTCATTTATTTATTCAGAGGCTGGATTCTGTGTCTTACTTATGGTGCTTGTCCAGGGGGTATCTTGCATATTTGCTGTGCACAGGAATGAAAGGTGTGTTGGAGGTGGGGCAAAAATGTGTCGCCCCCCACACACCTATGGGGCTGTGGCAGAGTAAGGAACCTATTTAAAGAAAGAGATGCGTCACAAGCAGATGCAGTCACAAGCAGTCGCGGAGGACAGAATAAGAAAACACAGGATGCGGTTAGAGATGCATCACAACAGATGCAGTCAGCCGAGGACAGAAGAAGAAAGCACATCTGTGGCTGCATTTTCTACAAAATTTTGAAAAAAACCTTACTGCGACAAATAATGGAGCGACCCAGAGTGATCAATGGCTATGAGTGGATCGCGGTCTATCCTTGCCGCTGGCTTCATCATCCTTGGGTCCCCCTCTCCCTATTCCAGTGGTTCTGCCCGGGCTATCAAAGGGCTTAGATGGGGCTGGCTCCTCTGGCCCTCTACATTGTCTGCCAGAAGTTCCTCTCATAGCTGCTTCCTCTTCCAAGTCAGAGTCTCCTCTTCCACTGGGGCGGGATCCTTCCTCTGCCCTTCACATGATGGGGCACGGCTCATCTCCAGTCTTTAGGGTGGGTGCAAATGCATTTACGACAGTGTCATGTGTAAACGCTGCATAAATTAGGCAGTGACAAAATATAGAAATCAATTAATGCACAAGATAAATGTGAAAAATAAATCCTCGTGAAAACTACGTGTAGTCCAAAAGATAAATCTTAAACAAAAATAAAAAGTGGCTCTAAATCACCAAAAAACAATATATGAAAAAGTCCAAGTGGTTGATAAATGTTCATCTGTGAAAAAACAGGAAAGGATCCACCACCAGAAATAGAAGGGGTCACTCCTTACCGGATCCCCCACTACAGAGGATCATAGCTCGCAGGTACACCTTAACACTGGCAATGGGAACCCATATCAGCATCCGCTAGGGGTCATCATACCATCAACATCAACAGTGAGCTCGTGGAAGGGACGTACCATAAAACAAAAGATGGAACTCACATAGCGTAAAACCATAAAAGATCATTTATTTGAAACTCATAAAATGAACACTTACAATATTCCAGAAAGTAAAAAGCCTTAAGTCCGGTCCGTGGCCATATGAACTCGGACAAACCCGTCCTACTGGAATGGAGCACAGATTGGAGGTGACGTCAGCGCGTCATCTAGCTCCGCCCTACGCGTTTTGTGACATCATCACGTCTTCCAGGGGCGTGCTTTCAGTCTTGTTTTTTTTTTTTTTTTTTTTTGGAGCTTTTAGAATTTTGGAATTGGTACCACATTCAATCAGGGAAATCAGGTTTAATGCTTTCAGACTTAGATTTGCTTCAAATTTTATTTTGAAAGAGCAAGACAGATCAGTTTGGTCAAGGACGTTGGATCACACTGTGTCCAATTTTCAAATCTCCAATTTGTGTTTTTGCTCTTGTTCATCAGTTCCTGTCCTATTGACCATGCTTTGACAAACACCTGCTCATCCATCAGAATGGATCTCCATTAACAATATATCAATTTAATGCGGTTTTTAAAAAAATGTTTGTCTTCTCTACAACTTGACTACCTTCACATATCTCATTGTGGATGAGTGTGGCTTGAGGGACTCTATGTTGTTGTATTTATTAGCTCAAATTTAAAATAGCTGAGCTAAGTTGGTATACTGTATGTATAAATTTACTTATCTATGTTTGTTGTGTATGTTATTAAATTATACATTTTTAGTATAATAGAATTAATTATTGCATACCTATAATAAAAGGAAGGTCATTGCCTATTAATCCACAGTTTGAGTCCAGTTATTATTTTTTTCCATTTAGTCCAGTTATTTTAATTATTACATTTATAATTTTTGTGGTTCTGCCTACGGTCTTATGAAAGTTGTGATGTGGGGCAAAAATGTGTCCCCCCCCCCCCACACCTATGGTGCCGTGGCTGACTAGAGAAGGTTCTAGAGTTTAAAGCTAATTTACATATTTACCTGTGATTGGTAGATTGATTGTCACATGATGTTTCAAATGGCCTGAGCGCAAGCTGTCACTTATTTAAAGAAAGAGATCCGTCACAGTCACCAAGCACAGAAGAAGAAAGGACATCCCACCCCTCTTCCTATGTCGTGACTATTTTATGAGGTTTTGTCCCTTTCTTAGGAAAGGGGACTGTATGTTGTTGTATTTATTAGCTCAAGTTTAAAATAGCTGAGCTAAGTTGGTATGTGTATAAAATTATTTATCTATGTTTGCTTGTATATGTTATAAAATTATACATTTTTGGTAAAATGGAAGGGTTGTCTCGATACCACTTTTTTAGGACCGAGTACAAGTACCGATACTTTTTTTCAAGTACTCGCCGATACCGATTACCGATACTTTTTTTTAATGTCACGTGACAGTGTTTTTTTTTTGTTTTTTTTTAGGGGGGGGGAGTGAACGGTGTGTGTGTTTTTTTTTTTTCTTTTGTTTTTCATTTACATTTATTATTTTTTACAATTTAATTTTTTTTTATTCTTTATTGCACTATGTGTGTGTTTTTTTTTTTTTAATCAGCCCTGTTGGGGGGCTTTGGTGAGATTTTAGGGGTCTTAACAGACCTCTGATATCTCCCCCTTGAGACAGAGAAAGAGACAGAGGATAGAGATTCCCCAGTCCCTTTCTCTGCAGCCTCAGCTGCACTGACAATGAATGGAGAGAAGACAGCAGCTCCTCTCCATTCATAAACTGACACATTGTAATCACAGGTGATTACAATGTTTCAGTTATGTGAATAGACAGAGTCAGCTGACTCTGTCCATTCACACAGCGGAGAGACAGCAGAACGGAGGGGACAGAGGAAGAGAGAGGGGGACAGCGGAAAGCCGGAACGGATGGGGACAGCGGAGGGGGACAGAGCAAAGAAGGAGGACAGCAGAGGGGGTCAGAGGAACGGAGGGGGACAAAGCAACGGAGCAGGACAGCGGAGGGGGACAGAGGAACGGAGGGGGACAGAGCAAAGAAGGAGGACAGCGGAGGGGGTCAGAGGAACGGAGCAGGACAGAGGAGGGGGACAGAGGAACGGAGCAGGACAGCGGAGGGGGACAGAGAAACGGAGCAGGACAGCGGAGGGGGACAGAGGAACGGAGCAGGACAGCGGAGGGGGACAGAGGAATGGAGCAGGACAGCGGAGGGGGACAGAGGAATGGAGCAGGACAGCGGAGGGGGACAGAGGAACGGAGCAGGACAGCGGAGGGGGACAGAGGAACGGAGCAGGACAGCGGAGGGGGACAGAGGAACGGAGCAGGACAGCGGAGGGGGACAGAGGAACGGAGGGGACAGAGCAAAGAAGGAGGACAGCGGAGGGGGTCAGAGGAACGGAGCAGGACAGCGGAGGGGGACAGAGGAACGGAGCAGGACAGCGGAGGGGGACAGAGGAATGGAGCAGGACAGCAGAGGGGGACAGAGGAACGGAGCAGGACAGCGGAGGGGGACAGAGGAACGGAGCAGGACAGCGGAGGGGGACAGAGGAACGGAGCAGGACAGCGGAGGGGGACAGAGGAACGGAGGGGGACAGAGCAAAGAAGAAGGACAGCGGAGGGGGTCAGAGGAACGGAGGGGGACAAAGCAACGGAGCAGGACAGCGGAGGGGGACTAAGGGGGATGAGGTGACAGTCAGCGGTGATCGCGTGTGGGGGAGTTACAAGCACCGATCACCGCTGTATGTCACTAAAGCAGCTGAAAGCCGCGGGGGGAGAAGCTTGTAACTCCCCCACGCGCCGATCACTGCTGACTATCAAGGTATCGGTGGAAGCATCGGGAGCATTTGCCCGAGTACAAGTACTTGGGCAAATGCTTGGTATCGGTGCCGATACCGATACTAGTATCGGTATCGGGACAACCCTAGAATTCATTATTTAATACCTATAATAAAAGGCTGTGGCGTATTAATCCACAGTTTGAATCCAGTTGTTTTAATTATTAAATTTAGTTTTTTGGTGATTCTGCCTATGGTCCCATGTAATGTGTGAACCACATGAATTTAATGTAGTCAGATGATGTAATTGAATTTGTAATTAGGGTGTATGTACATTACATTTACTATGTTATTTTTCCACTTGCTTAGTTGCCACTGCTATTCTTTTCGTGTGTCTTGAAGAAGCATAAACTGGAAACGCATGTACCCATAAGGACTTGTTTCCCCTTAACAGGCAACCAGCCATTTTGTGAATATATTGTATGATATGTAATGTGGCAAATATGTTGCAGTGGGTTCACATAGCAGTGCAATCAAGTACAAAAAAAAAGTATTCATACCCTTGCAAAGTTCCACATTTTGTCATGTTACAACCAAAAATGTAAATGTATATTTTTGGGATTTTATGTGATAGACCAACACAAAGTGGCACGTAATTGAGAAGTGGAAGGAAATTGATAAATGATTTTCAACATATTTCACAAATAAATATGTGAAAAGTGTGGTGTGCATTTGTATTCAGCCTCCTTTACTCTGACACCCCTAACTAAAATCTAGTGGAACCAATTGCCTTCAGAAGTCACCTAATTAGTAAATAGAGTTCACCTGTGTGTAATCTAATCTGATTATAAATACAGCTGTTCTGTGAAGCCCTCAGAGGTTTGTTAGAGAACCTTAGTGAACAAACAGCATCATGAAGGCCAAGGAACACATCAGATAGGGCAGGGATAAAGTTGTGGAGAAGTTTAAAGCAGGGTTATGCCGTGTACACTCGAGCAGACTTTCGACGGACTGAACTCTGAAGGACTTTTTGACGGACTTTCGACGGAGTTCTGACGCAACGGACTTGCCTACACATGATCACACCCAAGTCCGACTGATTCGAACATGATGACGTACAACTAGAATAAGGAAGTTCATAGCCAGTAGCCAATAGCTGCCCTTGCGTCGTTGTTCATCCGTTGGACTAGCATACAGACGAATTGATTTTTCGACCCGACTTGAGTCCGTCAGAAAGATTTGAAACATGTTCTATTTCTAAAGTCCGTCTGATTTTTCAACAGCAATCGTCCTGGATTCGTCCTGTCAGACCTTTGCTGTCGAAAAGTCCGGTTGTGTGTACACGGCATTAGGTTTTAAAAAAAATCCCAAGTTCTGAACATCTCACAGAACACTGTTCAATCCATCATCCAAAAATGGAATGAGTATGTACCACTGCAAACCTACCAAGACATGGCCATCCACCTAAACCGACCGGCCGGGCAAGGAGAGCATTAATCAGAGAAACAGCCAAGAGGCCCATGGTAACTCTGGAGGAGCTGCAGAGATCCACAGCTTAGGTGGAAGAATCTGTCCACAAGACAACTATTAGTTGTGCACTCCACAAATCTGGCCTTTATGAAAGAAAGAGTGGCAAGAAGAAAGCCATTGTTGAAAGAAAGCCATAAGAAGTCCCATTTGCAGTTTGTGAGAAGCCATGTGGGGGACACAAACATGTGGAAGAAGGTGCTCTGATCAGATGAGACCAAAATTGAACCTTTTGGCCTAAAAGCAAAACGCTATGTGTGGCGGAAAACTAACACTGCACATCACGCTGAACACACCATCCCCACTGTGAAACATGGTGGTGGGAGCATCATGTTGTGGGGATGATTTTCTTCAGCAGGGACGGTGAAGCTGGTCAGAGTTGATGGAAAGATGGATGGAGCCAAATACAGGGCAATCTTAGAAGAAAACCTGTTAGAATCTGCAAAAGACTTGAGACTGGGGCAGAGGTTCGCTTTCCAGCAGGACAATGACCCTAAATATACAGCCAGAACTACAATGGAATGGTTTCGATCAAAGAATATTCATGTGTTAGAATGGCCCATTCAAAGTCCAGACCTAGATCCAAATGAGAATCTGTTGCAATACTTGAAAATTGCTGTTCACAGATGCTCTCCATCCAATCTTACAGAGCTATTTTGCAAAGGAGAACGGGGAAAAATGTCACTCTCTAAGTGTGCAAAGTTGGTAGAGACATCCCCAAGAAGACTTGCATCTGTAATTGCAGTAAAAGGTGGTTCTACAAAGTATTGACTCGGGGGGGGGGGGGGCTGAGTACAAATGCACGTCACACTTTTCACATATTTATTTGTAAAAAATATTGAAAACCATTTTCCTTCCACTTCACAATTATGTGCCACTTTGTGTTGATCTATCACATAAAATCCCAATAAAATACATTTACTGTACGTTTTTAGTTAAAACATGACAAAATGTTGAAAATGTCAAGGTGTATGAAAATCTTTTCAAGGCACTGTATACCTTTTTTAAAATCCCTTGTCTTGGGTTTGGAATGTACTTTAATATTTGTAACAAAATATGGGATGTTTTTATGAACAAACAAAATATGGGATTTTTTTAATGAACTAATGGGTCTTTTCCCTTTCATGCTAGTTAAGTTCGATATTGACAATTAAAGTTTTTGAGATACTTGGATGTGGCATCAACTAGTTATTTATGTTTTTTGATTACCCCATATTTCTTCTTTAAGCATTCCTTTACAGTATGGTAATGCATGTTATGAATGAGCTGCCAATGCACCACAATGGATGAAAAAACACACACTATTCTTTTCTAGCAGCACAGTGCACCACAACAGATGATGAGTACACTGTGGTAAACTGGGATGCGTCATGCGGTACACTGGTGCCATTCACAATGAATGTCATTTCGAAGCAGTGCGTACATTGGAGGTGCTTTGCCATGCATTGTGTCAATGAGACGTAACATGTACATTTTACTGAGTTTTTTTGCAAGCACAAATGTGAATGGGGCTGCAATCATTTTTTAAGCTCTTTTCCTTTATTTTCAGTTATCTAGTTCTCTATCCAGTAACACACTTCCTGACTAAGCCCTGGTTCAAACCTGTTTGATTTGTCATGCAATTTGACAGTTCAAAATCACATGACAAGTCTCACCCCATTGCCAGCAATGGAACAGCTCAAATTGTTACAAATCAAGTTGCAGCAACTTTAAAAAAAAGGTTCCTGCACTACTTTTTGTGATTTCATTGCGACTTGCATTGACTTCTGTTTAATGAAGTTGCAAGCCACAATGAAAGGGCACATCAAAATTGCACTGATTGGGCGGCTTTGAAATTAATCTGAAGTAGCATGATTTCAAAGCCGCACTGGTGTGAACCGGGGCTTGGGGTAGCTACAATCCCCCTACCTCTATATCTATGAAGGAGCAATGTAACCCTTCTTGAACAGCAGCACCATCTATCTGTGGAGGGGGCACAGTTAGATGGATTAGTAGATTTAGATGGACTTTACATCAGTGACTAACAAATTTAAGTCTAATGCCAGCTAACACTTTTTAGTAAAGTTACATAAATAGGTTTCTTTTTGGATAAATGAATAACTGATGACCATTGTAAGCACCCCTGTCAGTGTTAAATGGTTTGTCTCAACCTTTAACCACCAGCTTGGTCAAATAAAAGAAGTCAACAAATAACAGACTTATACTGGCCGGATCACTGGGTAATAAGACTTTGTCACAGGGAATACTCAGGGAAAAACAGACTACTTTGTTATTCGTAGTGAAAGACTGCATCATTTATGTAATTTTGTTATTTTGCCCATAGTTGCATTTTAATGTAATATTCAACTAATATATGTAATTTTGTATCCCTATGTTTAAAATCTTTAAGACATATGCAGGAAGTTGCTATGTACTGTGATGGGATAGTAATAGCAAGATAAGTGGTGCAGCATCCATTAAAATGTATTGCTTCTAGAAATTACTTTCAGAACTGCTGATTCTGGCAGCATTTTATCCCAGGTCAATGTGCTATAAACGGCTACTTTTCTAAATATAAGCTCTAGGGAGCACATAATGTCCAAAGGGTTTATACGAGTACTGTTTTCCTAAGTTACCTATTTTCTGTGCTGTCAGCATTAGCACAAGATAAAAACAAGCTTATATGTATGTCCAGACCCTGGAATAAATAGAGTGTACAGTGGTTGTCCATATATTTTCTTTATTAATCACAACATAGGCTAAAAAAATGAATAAAAAAAAAAAAACTATTTTAATAAGTTACTGTGAACCTTAACCCCTTCGTGCCTAAGGGTAAAACAAATGTTAATGCATAAGCACAATTTTGCAACTTTTACATGTGTTAATAAAACCGTACATATCATCACAACTGCTTTGTGCATCCAGGTGGATTATACCACATTTTTTCAGGACAAATTGGGCTTTTATTTGATGGTAAATGGTGAAGGGTATCTCCTGATTTTTTTTTTATTATGAAAGGGAAACTGTCCCAAAATAGTAAAAATAGTTTTCGTTAAATTTAGCTGTATATTTTTTTGCTACTACCATAACCTTCCACCAAAGAAAAACCCAAATGTAACTCCCCTGCTCCTGACAATTGCAGTGATACCACGTATGTGTATGTTAGTTGTTGTTTGTACCCATAGTACAGCCCAAAAACAATAGTGCACATTTTGCTTTTGTTTTATCCTACCTAAAACTCACTGACACTAACTGGCACTGATACTAATTAAAAAAAAAATCCTGTCCAAAAAAAAAAAAGACCCTGACCTTTGACCCTGATCTTGACCAAAACACTAACCCTGGCACTGTCCTTGAGCTCAAACCTTTATCTAGGTTTTTTTTGTTCTATTTTTTTTTTCTATTTTTTTTTTTTTTTTTTTTTTTTACAGACGCTTTTTTTTCTCTCTGCAAGGACAGAGAGATACAATGTATCTCTTTCCTACATTCACAGAAAGAAAAAACACAGGGGCAGGCCTCACAGGGGAGGAAGATACGCAAATATGTGACCCTGCGGAAAAAAAGCCCAGTCCAGTGCGGCCAAATATTTGCATTTGTTTGGTGTGAAGGGCTTAACTTAAGCTATGAAGATTTGCTCTGTTATAGGAAATGCCTAGAAATGTTAATTTTGCCTAAAGCTTACCTTGAGGAATGTACATTTTGTGTTCTAAATTCTTCTGAAAAATAGCAGTATACTTCTTATGTCTACGGGATCATATCTGTGTATGTGCAGTATTAAATCCAAAGCACTATGCTTCTGATTTCTAGTCTTAAAAGATTTGGACTGAGATTTGGTGAGGCTATTACTGTGCTGCTCAGTGTTCGTGCTAGAGAATGAAGCTGTACCTGAGGACTTACAGGTCCTTCTGTGGATCTGTGCTTTCTGCACCTTTCCTTTCATTTGTAAAATATTCCCCCACTAGTTATCGGATTATGGGCATGGATAAAGAAACTCTATCGTGAGTCAAATTACTAATTCTCTCTTTGGGATGATCTAAGGATTCAGTCTGAACACAGGTTTGGACTGAGCTTTGGCTGTTCAGTTGTTCATCTGAATGCCAGCCTTTTTGTTAATTTTGCATGAGCCAAGCATTTCTATAATGCCTCTAAAACATAATTGGTAAATTTATACCAGCATGTATGGTCCATTCTTTCACATGTTGGGCTTTATTTATAAAAAAAAAAATATTTGACAGGGTCACTTTAACTTTCTGAGATCATGCATGCAGGGCTTTACAGGCATTTTGTATGCCCAACATAATTTATTGGTGCTTCCTGCTTTCAGGGGGCCGCATGTGCCACGTGTAGCCTGCCATACTCCAGGAGACCGGAGAGTGCACATCATTATCCAGTGTGCACGACCACTGCTGCATATCGGCGGCCTGAGCAGGATCTGAAGTGCTGAGTTTGGTGGTGCTGACAGCCAGAGCCACCTTGGTGCACAGCAGAGAGTGGACTAATTGCTGTGTGTGACCAGATGGTGAGCTGCAATATCACTGGGAATGGTGAGCTGCTGCTCTGGGGATTTACTATCTGTTGCTAGAGACTGAACCGTTAAGGAACTGACCATACAGTCATCAAGTAGCCTTATTGCTGCCTGCATGCTTGACTAAGACTATTCTCAAGTGCACCAACAGTACAACTGTGCCCCAAAGCTAGCTGGCTGAAGAGTTATTACTAAGGACTGTCCCTTTAAAGCTGCTACACAGAAACCTTCATCTACTGCTTATGCTAAGAGGTACATCTCAGGGGACATTACTCCATATCCTAGCCATTCTCCTAGAGCAGGGGTATTGAATTGAATTCTTGGAGGTCCAGTCACTGAAATTTTCTTTCAGCAGAGGTCCGAATCACATGTTTGATTCTTAATGGCACCTTGAAGCACTGGCAAGCTTTGCACATTTTTGTGAGCGCCAAACCAGCTTGGTGCAGCGCAATTTAAAGAAAGAGTCAGGGACTCATTTTTTTTGCGTTTCTGCATGTAAGACAGCCCATTAAAATGAAATGGGCTGCTTACACGCAGAACACGAGTGGCAATAATATAAACCTAGCCTCAGGTCCTTCACATCACAATCCCATCATTACAACAGTGTTCTCAGCCCCCTCTGTACACCACAACCCCCTTCCACATCTCAGCCACCCTTCACATCACTGTTCTGTCCTCTTTACATCAAGTTCACCCCTTTACATACCAAAAGAAAAGTACTGAGAGCCTGCTTAATTACAGTCTCCCCCTTTACAGCAGTGTTTTCAACCCCCCTTCACATCACCCCCCCCCCCATTAATATCACCTCCCCTTCACAATTTTTGTTCTGTGCCCCCTTCATATCACCCCCCTCTCATCCCTGTCATCCTACCTCATCCCACCTTTATATCATCCCTCTCCTCCTTCACATTCATGTCCTCACCCCCTCCTTCACATTCCTGTCCCCCCCTTTCCCTTCCTGTCCTCAGCTCCCCTTTACATTCTTGTCCTCACCCCCCTTTACATTCCTGTCTCCAGCTTCCCTCTCACCCATTTCCATTTCTATCCTCATCCCCCCACCCCCAGTCCTTTCCATTCCTGTCCTTACTCCCCCTTTACGTTTCTAAACCCTCCTTTCCATTCCTGTCCTCAGCCTCCCTTCAGATTCCTGTCCTCACTCCCCCACCCCTTTACACTCCTGTATCACCCCCCACATCTTTACATTCCTGTCCTCAGCCCCCCTTCACATTCCTGTCCTCACCCCCCCCTTACATTCCTGTCCTCACCCCCCTACCCCTTTACATGCCTGTCCTTAGTTCCCCCTCCCCCCCTTTATATCACCTCCCTCCTCCAGATTCCTGTCCTCGGCCCCCCTTCACATCATCTTTGGCTTCCCCTACATTCTTCAGTTCAGCAGTGACATAGCTCTCTCTAATGTCCTACCTGCACAGGGTGAAAGGCAGGAGGCACATCAGTCTAGAGGTGACATCAGCAGCAGGGCAGCTCTGCATGGACAGCGGGCGGTAGGACAGCTCAGTATGGAGTCAGGCAGCAGGACAGCTCTGCATTGATGGTGGAAGGCAAGAGGCTGACATTGGCAGCAGCACAGCTCCACGTGGATGACGGGAGGCGGGAGGATGACATTGGAGGCAGGACAGCTTCAGAAGGAGGGTGGAAGCTACACAACTTTTCCTGGTAATCAGCTTGTGATTGGTTGCTAACAACCAATCACCTGCTAGTTAACTTGAATAGTTTACTTGGCAGCTCCATCCAGAGCTGTACTGCCTCCGATGTCAGCTCTAGATTGATTTGCCTCCCGTCGTCCATATGGAGCTGTCTTTCCCTTGGCTTGATGAGGATGACTGCAGTAAGGCTGGCTGACCATTCTAGACTAGTTACACTATTATTATTCACATTGCAGTTAATGCTAATATGCACTATTTATTGCTGACTTTGCTGATTAACCACCTCAATACTGGGCACTTTCACCTCCTTCCTGCCCAAGCCATTTTTCAGCTTTCAGCGCTGTCGCACTTTGAATGACAATTGCGCGGTCATGCTGTACCCAAACGAAATTTTTCTTTTTTTTTCCCCACAAATAGAGCTTTCTTTTGGTGGTATTTGATCACATCTGCGGTTTTTATTTCTTTTATTTTCTAAACAAAAGAAGAGGGACAAGTTTCAAAAAACACAATATTTTTTACTTTTTGCTATAATAAATATCCAATTTTTTTTTGTTGAAAAAAACGAATTTTTTCCTCAGTTTAGGCTGATACGTATTCTTCTGCATATTTTTGGTAAAAATAAATATGCATGTGCATAGGGTCCCCAGTGACGCGGCGGGCGCACGCCCCCTAGTGGCCCGGGAAGGCAATCATGTCATATGACGGCGGCCCAGAACAATAGCTGCCTAGTCCTGTCGTAATATGACAGTGGGCGGGCGGCTGGTGGTTAACCCCAGTCTAGTGTTATAGTTCTCTATTCTAAGCTACCATGGCATAGTGATTATACTGGCTAGCAGACTGCGTCAGAATCTACCTTTTGTGTGTTAATTTATGCTCAAACCACCATTTATTCTAATCCATACCAACACATTGAGTTAATTTACCACTAAACGGACTTATGTGTTTTTCCTGGTACTAACTCGCTCTCACAGCTGAATGCAAGGTATCTATACTCTTGTTCTTAAAGGTGCTTGCAGTAACTTTCATTAAAACAGGTGTGTCAGAGAGGCTGAGGTTGTTCTTGGAGTCACGGTGCAAAAGAGGAGAATTAACAAACGGCTCCTGCAGGGGTAGTGTTACACACCTTTTCACAAACAAGCTAAATACATATGCAATACCATGCAAAAATTTGGGATCACTATGAAAGGCCCTTATTTTCTTGAGAGGAGGAACCTATTCCCTTCCCATTCCTCACATTATGTAAGTCAACAGCTGCATTATCCCCGGTTCATCTGAAAACTTCTTGTTCCATAAATATATCGGTTAAACTGCTGCAGCTTACTGCCATATATAAGGGGATACTAAAATGCATTCATCTCACTGCTATTCTCTAGTTTACTGACAGCTTTATTTTGCAGGCAGACTGTGGGGGCTGCTTGTTAGGCAAAAGTGTTACCTTGCCTATTACATACTTGAAAGGTTTTTGGCAGTCTGCCCAGTCGCAGTAAGAAAAAAAAAAAACTGCTCATGGCACATTCCAGTCATCCACTCACTTCTCTGTTCTATTTACATACTGAAGCCGTACCCAGTCATGTCAGTGACCAGAATAATCTGTAATTATTTTATGTCAATTCTTCTGTGCAACACAAATGGCTACAAAAATGTGCATTAACATAAAAGCTCAATAATATAATGAAATCTGTGTCTTGAGATAAGGCAGAGCTAGAGGTGTTACTTTAGAAACTGAAGAATGGAATGCAGGTATTGCTGCTCAAAATATTTACTATGAAAAATGCCTTTGTGTAACATTTGTAGTCATTTTTTTTGTTTTGTGTGTGATAGACACAGGTACCTGGATTTACGTAAAGCCTAAGCTTTTTTTAACTGTGCTACTGTGGGGAGATTCACCCTCTCTATTTGTCCTCATGACCACTGCAAATGGGGCAGAATGTGATGGGACTTCTGAAATTTTACAATTGCCACCAGAACTGGAGATGAGGGTACATCTTCTAATTGGGACACTTGTTCCAGTGACAGCAGTCTAAAAGGGATTTTTCCTGACACTTCACTGCAATAGGAACACAGGCAGCAAAACTAATTTGCCAGGGGGTTTAACCCTTCCCTATTCTAATTCTATCCAATCTAAATAAAAAGTCTGGCCTTAAATGTTTTAGATATAATTTATCGTGAATTTTTAAAGTTGTTTGCATATGAAAAAGTTGCAATTGAGCAGTATTTATAGCAAAAAAAAAAAAAATACCAAGGGGCCTGTTTATAAATGTTTTAACACCAATTTTACACATCTTTCACCCAGGGTTCACATGCTTTTTCAACGAAACCCACCTAGAAAAAATGTATAAATTGGCAAAAGTACAAACAGTTAATAAAGATAGATTTAAAGTGTCACTAAACCCACATCATAAAAAAAACTCTCAATAAATACTTTATTACATGCATTTATACTCACTCAGTCACTATAGGATTAGTTTTCTGTATTCTGCAATAAACCTGGTTGATCCTGCTGTTCTCTATCTCCTCCTTCTGTCCATGTCCCCTATGCAGCTAGGGATTTTGCAGAGCAGTGTTGGCAGCTCTGTACATGCTCAGTTTTTAGTGAGTTTCTATGTTGAAACCTCCGTATCACATCTGAGCAACCCATGTGAAACCCATGTGACTATAGACACATGTGGGCCTATACACAGTGGAAAAATGGCAGCCCAGTCCCTCCCTCCTCTTCCATGCCCACTAACCAGCTAAACACAGTGGGTGCGGGATTTTACATGGAGGGGCGTGACAGAAATCTTTGTCTGGCAGAAATCCACCCACACCATGTTATTGCCAAAATATAATAAATAAATTTTGATTTCAAATCTTTATTTGTATGACAATTTAAAACAGTTTATTGATATTATTTATTTATTTTTACTCTGTATTCCAAAGGCTGTTTTTTTTTTTTTTTTGAACCAGAAGCTCCTCCTGCCACTGTTTAACTGCAGACAGGCTGGGAAAGAGCTGGATCATGTGACAGCTGTATATCGATTAGGAAAAAGGTACTTACAGTGGGGACGGAAAGTATTCAGACCCCCTTAAATTTTTCACTCTTGTTATATTGCAGCCATTTGCTAAAATCATTTAAGTTCATTTTTTTCCTCATTAATGTACACACAGCACCCCATATTGACAGAAAAACACAGAATTGTTGACATTTTGGCAGATTTATTAAAAAAGAAAAACTGAAATATCACATGGTCCTAAGTATTCAGACCCTTTGCTGTGACACTCACATATTTAACTCAGGTGCTGTCCATTTCTTTTGATCATCCTTGAGATGGTTCTACACCTTCATTTGAGTCCAGCTGTGTTTAATTATACTGATTGGACTTGATTAGGAAAGCCACATACCTGTCTATATAAGACCTTACAGCTCACAGTGCATGTCAAAGCAAATGAGAATCATGAGGTCAAAGGAACTGCCTGAAGAGCTCAAAGACAGAATTGTGGCAAGGCACAGATCTGGCCAAGGTTACAAAAATATCTCTGCTGCACTTAAGGTTCCTAAGAGCACAGTGGCCTCCATAATCCTTAAATGGAAGATGTTTGGGACCACCAGAACCCTTCCTAGAGCTGGCCGTCCGGCCAAACTGAGCTATCGGGGGAGAAGAGCCTTGGTGAGAGAGGTAAAGAAGAACCCAAAGATCACTGTGGCTGAGCTCCAGAGATGCAGTCGGGAGATGGGAGAAATTTGTAGAAAGTCAACCATCACTGCAGCCCTCCACCATCAGGGCTTTATGGCAGAGTGGCCCAACGGAAGCCTCTCCTCAGTGCAAGACACATGAAAGCCCGCATGGAGTTTGCTAAAAAAACACCTGAAGGACTCCAAGATGGTGAGAAATAAGATTCTCTGGTCAGATGAGACCAAGATAGAACTTTTTGGCCTTAATTCTAAGCGGTATGTTTGGGAAAAAAACAGGCACTGCTCATCCCCTGTCCAATACAGTCCCAACAGTGAAGCATGGTGGTGGCAGCAGTGTTACAGTGAGCACAGTGCTTCACCATACAGGATTGGACCATCCACTGATGATCTCCCCCCTATTTCTGGGACTTTACTATGTGCCTGTTTCATACTTCATAAATGTGAGTTGCCAATTTTAAGTGTTTATTAAATTTGTCCCAAATCTACACCCAGAGGCGCCCCTCTCCTTGTGTTTTTTCAGTGCTATTGAAACATGGTTTCTGTTCCCCTATGATGGGAGCCCTGAGTGCTAGACTCCCTTTATCCTCCTTGGACTTTCTATGGACTTTTAATCAACATAATTTCCATTTAGACTTTATGTATAAACCATTATACATATGCCATTTTAACCCTGTGGGATAATCTGTTCTGGTCACTTGCGCCTTTACTTGTTTTCCTATATCACCATAGGATGCAGTAATGATATAGAGTTTAGCAGAAGAAACCACAGTACATGACATGGGACACAGGTGTAAAACACTATCAGAATTCTTGAAAGTTGAATTTAATTTTTTTTTATAACAAACATGTCAAATTGTCTGCTGTATGTGATGGTTTTGCACTGAGCAGACCCAAACCTCCTCCCCTGCCAGCGCTCCTGGCTCCTCCTCTTCTTGGTGATACCCCATAGGAAGTCGCTTCTTATGGGGTACCACATGTGGGCTCACTCCTAAGCTGCTATGCCTGCATCCATAGACACAGACAGCAAAGCGCGGACCCGCCCCCTGCTCCCTTGTCACAGGATTAAACTAACAGTAGCTCCCATTGAGCTACTACAGACAGTACAGCGCTGGATTGTATGAGGACTCAGGTAAGGATGGGGGGGGGGGCAATACTGTTATCTAAATATTTTTTATCCTAATGCAAGAATGCATTAAGGTAAAAAATGTTTAGGCTTTAGAACCACTTGAAGATTCTTCAAATGGTCAGAGCTGACTGAAAGAATGGGTTGTGTGACAGGTAAGAATAAAGCATACAAAAGGGAACCCAGTGAAGACTTTCAGGGTAAGAAAAGCAGCTACTAAGGCAACAGAGGGTCATGGTCAGGGGTAATCATAAAAGTACAACATTTATTAGATTCAAAAATTACATAAATTACCTGCTAAGAAAGTGCACAGTATGGAAAGCAGTATGGTACATGGTTGGAAATGATCTAATATTAGTATTGTCCTAAAATGGGAAATTGTTGGAGCAATATATCCGGATGTTAGTCAGGTGAATGAAAGGTCTAAGGGTGAAAGTAGTGCCTTTTAGCTTGGTAGCTCCTTAGGGAACTCAGTTCATGGTTAGATCACTGCAAGTATTCTGAATCAATGGGAGGACTAACCATTGTATAAGCGTGTTTGGCCAGGTTGTAAAAAAGGCACAGGGATTGAAGAGCATTGAAGGTCATATACCAAAGAGTTCAACAAAGTTCCCACACACTTGAGATCCAATCCACTATCAGGGTACTCCTCAATGTGTAAGCTGTATGGTTTAGAGCTGTATAATTGCAGCCCAGATGCAAAGTGTTCAGTACATTCAGACAATCACTAGTAGAGTAAGCACAGCATTCCTTGTCCATGCATGTAGAGACCAGGCTGACTGCCCAGCAAGTGAATGTACAGGGGAGGATCACTGTGTGGATCTTATTGAGGATCAGAAGATTAATATAACACACCTCTAATCAACCCTTTAAGAAGAGGCAATTCGAATCAGCTGTTCCAGCAGATGGTGTGTGAGAATATGCGTCCATACGTTACCGCATCCTGATGGATTCAGATGTTCACCAGTTTCCACTGTATCGATACTGAGCCTGTGCTGTGTGTCAGCCGCACTTGAGATCAGCCATCTCCTTGGTGAAGGAGAGTAATCCATGGGGTAATCTGTGGCAAAATCCACTTAAAGCAGGCAGCAGGAAAAGATGCCTTCCACTCTTATGCCCCATACACACAATAGGATTTTCCAACGGAAAATGTTCAATGGGAGCTTGTTGTAAAAAAATTCCGACCGTGTGTAGGCTTCATCGGACATTTTCCATCGGAATTTCTGTCACACAAAATTTGAGATCTGGATCTCAAATTTTCTGACAACAAAATCTGTTGTCGTAAATTCCGATCGCGTGTACACAATTCAATCTACGTACAAAGTTCCACGCATGCTCAGAATCAAGCAGAAGAGCCGCACTGGCTATTGAACTTAATTTTTCTTGGCTAGTCGTACGTGTTGTACGTCACCGTGTTCTTGACGCTCGGAATTTCCGACAAGATTTGTGTGACCGTGTGTATGCAAGACAAGTTTGAACCAACATCCGTCGGAAAAAAAACATGGATTTTGCTGTCGAAAAATCCTATCGTGTACAGGGCATTTGTCCCTGTTGGAATGGGGCATATTGTGATTGGCGTCAAGTGACTGTGATGACGTCAACGCGTTTTGCTAGAGAAGTAGCATAGCTTCATCTGGACGGGGAGGAGGCAGTTGTTACCTGTCCCTTAAAAGAGCAAATCCATTTTGGTAGCACCGCCCCTCCAAGGAAATTTTTTTAAGGGACAATCGAGCGATCTTCTGTCTATTGTCATTAATGCTCTTCTAAAGAGCTACACAGAGTAGCTAATTTTCTGGATGATGTTATATATTTATAGTGAGGGATAAGATCTATCTCCGGATCTTTCCCTAACCTCCATAATTGAATGTCATGTTCATCTTTTTCGGTTTTCGGACGCCACCTTGTTTTTTTAGATCCCTGTACGAAAGAAGAGATGCATCAGATTCTGATGAACCTCTTCTAGACGCAGATGACCAAAAGGCCTTAGACATCCTGAATTCCTTACTGGATGAGAATGAGGCTCCTGAACAATGCTGAACTATATGACACTTGGAGATGTGTAAACTCATCTGAAAGAGACTTTACCTACTATTCAGCTCTCCATCAGGCCTATTCAAGGACTGATCTTATCCTATCAGATTTCAGCTTATTACAGAAAACTTTATCAGTCACAATATACTCGATAACATGGTCGGACCATGCTCCAGTATCTATAAATTTGAAAGAACAAAATTCTGTCACCCCAGCATACCTGTGGAGGAACAGTACTTCTTTCTAATCCTAAACATACCACTAGACTAAACCAGCAACTCATAGAATTTTTTACAATTAACAACACTGTGGACACTATTATTGCTTCTTATGGTGTGCCCACAAGGCATTTAGTAGAGGTCTACTTTTTCAGGCTGCAGCAAGGGGAAAAAGGTGAAAGACAAAGCTGTTGAGTACGTTATTAATGGATCTTTAAGCCCGGGTTCACACCTATGCGAATTAGATGCGGCTTATACCGCATCTAATTCGCAGGACATTTTAAAATACATTCATATGAATGCATCTGGTTCACATATGTGCGTTGCATTCGCACTGCGCATTGCACAAAAAACGTGTGCGTTTTTTGGGCATTGCGGTGCGAACTACAAGCCTATTATCTCCTATGGGAACGCATCTGATTCGCAGATGCATTGCGTTCTGAACAAGGAATTTCTACTTCTCCTCACTACATCTCCCCCTCTCCCACCCCCCTCCCTCCCCCTCTCCCTGCTCTCTGATACTGAGCAAAAAACGCAATGAATTCTTTGAACAGGAGATTTTTATCTCCCCAGTGAAACCTGAGCTTCAATTCGCACCGCACAAGTGTGAAACAGGGCTAAGGCTTTAGAATCACAACAAAAACAACCTTCCCCTCAAATTAATTATGACCTGTTTAATTGCAGACAAAAAGTTTGTCTTTCACTTATCTCGGCTCATCAGAGATACTTGAAACAAACAAAAGCAATGTATTACGCACACAGTAATAAGGCAGGGAAATTACTGGCTAATTAAATTTTTTTTAAAAGACAACAGTGTACTAAACTTGTATTAGAGATAGTCATAATGGAAATATAGAACACCACCCATCGACAATAGCTAACGCTTTCATGAAATATTACAAAGACTTATACAATCTTAACTTAGACAGTACCACTCCCCAACCATCGGTACAAAATATTAATACGTTTCTCAGTTCAGTGACTCTACCTACACTGATTGAAGAAGCACTTACTTTACTTAAGGCCCCAATCTCAAACAAGAAAATTTTAGACACCATCTATGCACTACCGGCAAATAAGTGACCAGACATGGATGGTTTCTCGTCAGAATACTATAAAGCCTTTTACTAAACCTTAGCCCCACACTTGGGTGTATTGTTCAACAGCGTTGACTCATCTGCCACTTTCCCTGAAGAAATGTTACAAGCAACTATTATTACTTTGCCAAAGCCCGGAAAGAAGCCGGACACCCCACAACATTTTAGACCTATCTCCCTGTTGAACACAGACCTAAAAATAGACGCAAAAATGTTAGCGAAAAGACTGACCAAAACAACCCCCTCATTAGTTAAAGTGGACCAAGTGGGATTTGTTAAGGACAGACAGGCCCCAGATGGCACAAGGAGACCACTGGGGTTATCTTAATGCAACCCTTCAAAAATGTGGTCTCATGGGGCTCATACTTTTAGCATTATACATATACACTAAACCCTCTGCCACAGTATTTTCATCAAATGCCATCTCTGAGAAATTCTACATTACAAATGGCACCCACCAGGGATGTCCATTATCTCCTTTCATATTTACTCTGTTGATGGAACCCCTGGCGGAGGCCATTAGAAGCGATAGAGCTATATCAGGGATAGATGTCACAGGCCACACCCATAGGATAGGACTTTTCGCAGATGATGTTTTTCTTGCGCTTGCCAGCCCAGCTTCCTCCCTGACTAGAGTGCACTCACTATTACAAAATTACGGCTTGGTATCATACTACAAACTTAATATCACTAAATCGTGTATATTACCTGTAAATGTTCCCAAAAAACAAATTGTCCAACTAAGACAACAGTTCCCTTTTCAATGGATGTCTACAGTAAATCCATCCCATACCTGGGAATTAAATTAGCATCCCACATCCGCTACATATGAAGCTAATTTTCCAGTCTTACTAGAAACTATTAAGAATGATCTAAAATATCTCTCTTCCCACCTTTCCTGGTTGGGAAGAGTGGAAGTCCTAAAGATGCTAATCCAAACTAAACTTATATATTACTTTAGAACAATACCCATTTGTTTGCTGGAATCCTTTTTTAACCTAACAAATAAATTCTTGAGACAGTTCATATGGAAAGGAGGTATGGCTAAAATATCATACTCAATAATCCAGAGACATAGAAATAAAGGGGGTGCTAGTTTCTCAGTTATTTGAAACTACTATCTTGCAGCTATATTAGACCAAATGAAAGCAAGGTTTGAACCAGAATCTGAGAAACTCTGGGTGCTTACTGAAGGAGCTGCATTGCATAACAGGGACTTACCCTTCCTACTGCTAGCTAAACTAACAAACATACAAATTAATTGTCCAAATTTTCCTGCCATAACAGCCACCTCATCAGCTTGGGAAAAATTAAATATTTAGATAGACCCTAAGTCTAAAACACACCAGGAGGACCTACCTCTTCAGACATACGAATACTTGATACCAAATCTCAGAACTTATCCATGGTTGAAGGACAACATATTGACATACAAAGAATTACTTTCTAAACAACCAATAACTCCCTCTTATGCCCTGATCCAAATGCAGCACTTTCATGCCACCCACTCAGATATACATTATGAAAGAGACAAAGACTTATGGCAGTATCTGGTAAATAATTATGATAGACCTAAAGGGTTGTTTTGGTTCTATTCCCTCATTCAAAACAAAAATAATTTTGTTAAAACATCCAATATGATCAAATGGGAAAAGAAACTTGGTTCAACATACATGCCCAAAGAATGGCAAAGTGCTATTCAATCATGCTATCAATATTCCCACTGCACTAATCACTATGGGATTTAATGCTAAAAATGCTTCATAGATCCTACCTGACCCCAGTTAGATTGTCTTTAATCTTTCCTATGGAATCTAACTCCTGTTGGAGACAATGTGGTGCAAAAGGCAACATTATACATATACTATGGGACTGCAAAAATATACGCAGCTTTTGGTACACAGTTTTTAAACTAATCTCCTCAGTATCAGGATTTATTATTAAACCTAACCCCCATTTAGCTTTACTCAAACTCTCTATTAACAATGTACCAGCCCAACCTAGAAGCATGATAACCCATATACTCATCGCTGCTTGATTAACCATAACTGCAAAATGGAAATCCACACTAACCCCCAATACAGATGAAGTAATACAAAGGGTTAAAACACAACCCTCCTATGAAAAGTACTTTGCAATCCATTCCAATAACTTAAACTCCTTTAACACACAATGGTCACCATGGACTTCAAGTTTCCCAGGTAGTGAATGAACCTATTAGTATAACTTTTTATAAACAAGACTTAAGTAAACAATCCATATGTTATGGTACAGTCGTATTCTTTTTCACTTTATGTTTTCTTATGGTTACTCCTATAGTAGCATGCATAACACAGGCGAATAGCATGTTATTGATCATTTTCTAAAGCTAACCTGTATCTAAAACGTACAGGGGTACGTGACATCCACATTGTGAAGTAGGATGCGTGTGCCCTCCTAACAAAAAAAGAAATCCACAGGTATAACGTCTGTTAAAAGTCTGTTATTATTGCCTAATATTCCATGCAATGCTACTGATGTAATTTTCAATGCTAAAGTTTAATAAAAAAACATTTGGATAGAGAATAAGGATCCATCAGCGGCAAGCTGCCCAATGAGGAGAATAGCGAACCTTAAGATACGATCTAAAAAAGATGCCCCCCCTCGGAAAAAATCCTATGAGATTAGAGATTGAATCAAATGCTCTATGGCCAGGGTAATCTACATGCTTACCTGTCTGTGCCCCAAAATCTACATAGGCAAAACAAAAAGACCCTTGAAAGTCAGGATAGCTGAACATTTACGGGTAATTAAAAAGGAAAATGAAAGGGATCCAGAAAAAGACCCAGAGAAACCTTTGGCAAAACATTTAGCCTTATGTCATGAAGGGAAAACTGAGGGTCTAAAAGTAAAGGGAATCTATGTGCTCCAATTGCCATTAAGGAGGGGGGACTTCAACCGTATCCTACTCCAGAAGGAGAAGTAGTGGATATATCGGTTGAAGTCCCCCGTCCCCCTCGGGCTTAATGCAGAGCTGAATCTTCAGGTTTTTCTTGAAACCTGAGGAGAGCATCCCCTGTCATTTCACCTTCATCCTTAATCCACAATCCCTAAGCCTTTATCTACCTCTCCTCTAGAATGTCACTATTCCCCCCCTTTTTTTCATTCTTTTAGTTATGCATCATCACACTAGTCTGTTCTCCACTCTATGTGTATCTGTTTGATGTTGCTGCATACTATCTCTCTATCTGGGTAGTTTGTGCTATATCCTTATCTATTGTTCTATATACACGTTTAGATAAGTGCAGTGCTGTATCTTCAGGTACTGTTACACATTATTATTCTTACTGATAGGCTCTTTATCTCTATGTTACTTTTTGAAACCCCAAAACCGAAAAAGATGAACATGACATTCCATTATGGAGGTTGGGGAAAGATCCAGGGATAGATCTTATCCCTCACTATAATTATATATAACACCATCCAGAAAATTAGCTACTCTGTGTAGCTCTTTAGAAGAGCATAAATGACAATAGACAGAATATCACTTGATTGTCCCTTTAAAAAATTTCCTTGGACCGGGGGTGCTACCAAAATCAATTTTCTGTTATAAGGGACTGGTAACAGCTGCCTCCTCCCCATCCAGAAGAAGCTATGCTACTTTTCTAGCGAAATGCAATGATGTCATCACAGTCATATGACGCCAATCACAGTATGCCCCGTTCCAACAGGGACTAAGAGAGGAAGGCGTCTTTCCCTGCTGCCTGCTTTAAACTGCTTTTGCTGCAGATTATCCCGTGGATTACTCTGCTTCCCAAGGAGCCGGATGACCTTAAGTGCGGCTGACACACAGCACAGGCTCAGTATCAATACAGTAGAAACTGGTGAACATTTGAATCCATCAGAATGCGGTAATGTATGGGCACACTTTCTCACACACCATCTGCTGGAACAGTTGGTTCGAATTGCCTCTTCTTAACCACTTAAGGACCAGCTGCTGCAGTTATACTGTGGCAGCTTAGCTCTCCTGGGTGAATCGCCTTCATTGTACGTTGGCCACTTCAAGACAACTAGGGGGTGCGTATGTGCGCACATGGCGCAACGCCGCGATGTCTGCCGGCCACCCACGATCGCTTCTGACAGAGACAGAATGGGGATCTGTCAATGTAAACAGACAGATCCCCGTTCTGTCAGGGGAGGATAGACAGATCTGCTGTTCCTAATGATTAGGAACACCGATCTGTCACCTCCTCCAGTCACTACACTGCCACCCACAGTTAGAAACACCTCCCTAGAGAACACTTAACCCCTTGCCCTTCCCTGCCAGTGACATTTATACAGTAATCAGTGGCTATTTTTAGCACTGATCATTGTATAAATGTCACTGGTCCCAAAAAAGTGTCAAAAGTGTCCGATCTGTCCGTCGCAATTGCTAAAAATCACTGATCACCGCCATTACATTAAAAAAAATGCCATAAATCTATCCCCTATTTTGTAGACGCTATAACTTTTGCGCAAACCAATCAATATACACTTATTGCAATTTTTTACCAAAAATATGTAGAAGAATACATATTGGCCTAAAATGATGAAGAAATTTGTTTTTTTACTTTTTTGGGGGGGAAATTTTTTATAGCAAAAAGTAAAAAATATTGGCTTTTTTCAAAATTATCTCTCTTTTTTTAGTTTATACCGCAAAAAATAAAAACCGCAGAGGTGATCATATACCACCAAAAGAAGGCTCTATTTGTGGGAAAAAAAGGACATAAATTTTGTTTGGGTACAGCGTCGCATGTCAGTAAAAGCCACGCAGTGCCACATAGCAAAAAATGGCCTGGTCATTAAGGGGGCAAATCCTTCCGTTCCTTAAGTGAGGTTGATTAGAAGTGTTAACAAAAAACTTGCCACCACACTCATCTATAGCTGGCTATCGCAGTAAGCGGCATTGGAGGGCTAAAACAGGTAACAACAAAAGCCCGGGAAATGCCCAGGAAAAAACCAAAGCCTACTTACCACCAGCTCGCAGACAACTGAATAAACCTGTCTAACAGCATGCGTTAAAAACAGGGGTTTGGTCCACACGCATTTGCAAATGCATGCATGAGCCACAGAGCCACGTCACGGCACCCTGGTATCTGTGGTCCTTCGGTTGTCTGTGAGCTGGTGGTAAGTAGGCTTTGGTTTTTTCCTAGGCATTCCCCAGGCTTTTGTTGTTACCTGATTAGAAGTGTGTCATATTAATCTTCTAATCCTCAACAAGATACATACAGTGATCCTCCCCTGTACATTCACTCTCTGGGCAGTCAGCCTGGTCTCTACATGAATGGACAAGGAATGTTGTGCTTACTCTGCTAGTGATTGTCTGAATGTACTCAACACTTTGCGTCTGGGCTGCAATTATACAGCTCTAAACCATACATCTTACACGTTGAGGAGTACCCTGATAGTGGATTGGATCTCAAGTGTGTGTGAACTTTGTTAAACTTTTGGGATATGACCTTCAATGCTTTTCAGTCCCTGTGCCTTTTTTACCACCTGGCCAAACATGCTTATAAAACAGTTAGTCATTCCCGTTGATTCAGAATACTTACAGTGATCTAACCATGGACTGAGTTCCCTATGGAGCTACCAAGCTAAAGGGCTCTACTCTTACCCTTAGACCTTTCATTCACCGGACTAGCATCCAGATATATTGATCCAACAAGTTCCCATTTTAGAACTACTATTAGATCATTTCCAACCACGTACCATCTATCAGAAATTTATTTTGGAAATAGCCAATCAGCATTATTCCAGAATTAGCAAGGTCAGTGAGTGACCTCGATTCCCTGGGGACCATTCACATAACGAGTGTCAGGAAATATTGATTAGTTTTCTTCATGCAACTAAGCGATAATTATCACATGACAGCCTTATGTGAATGGTATTTGGCGTCCGGACTTTTGTTTTTGATTTTGTTTTTGTGTCATGTCATGTGTGCTTTATGTCTCCTGTCTATTTCTATTTTTCACCCTTTTAGTGTTTTAAACTCCTGAAGCATGTTGTTTGCAAAGATACTGCTTTCCATACTGTGCACTTTTTTAGCTGGTATTTTTATGTAATTTTTTTATTTAATACATTTTGTACTTTTATGATTAGCCCTGGCCAAGACCCTCTGTTGCCTTAGTAGCCACTTTTCTTACCCGGGTAGTCTTACCTGGGTTCCCTTTTGTATGCTCTGTTTGGATTGGCTATGGTAATAGCACCTGACTGTGGTGAGTGGTATAAGGGTAATAATAATCAATACTTCTCTGTGGATGCACTTTAAACAGAACCCGTTATTTTCTTTTATGTTTATGCTCGGGTAAGAATAAACCCTCTTATTTTTCAGGTTATGCTTTATGACATTTTGTAAACTCAGCAACAAACAATACCTCAAACTCTGTATACGCATGCACTGTGCATTCATTCATCCTAAATGTTTACAGGTGAAGCATTAAAGACATTCAAGCCATTATGTCAGGAGGACAAATTACTGAGCTCTCTCCTCCCAAATCCCCCGCTCTGTGTTTACATTAGAGATTAGAATCCTGAACGAATGCCAAGTTAGGCTCGGTTCACACCGCCATGACTTGGGATCCAACTTGTGAGACCCCTAGTTGCATGACATGTGAAATCCCATGTTAGTCAATGATGGTGTCTTAATTAGCATTACTGAAGTGGCTCCGACTTTAGAAAATGTTCCAGTACTACTTTATGGTGACTTCTATCCAACTTGTACCCATAGACTTTAATGGAAGTTGCTTCCAAGTCACCTGATCTATGTTTATACTTGTGAGTTAGGGGAGAGTGGCACTGTCTATAAATTAAAAAGTGATCTTAGTGGATCACCCTTCTCAGGTGAGAGTGCACTAAGGTGAATTACCACCAAGTGTATTAGAAATTTGGTGTGCTCAAATGCTCCACCTTCTAAAGATAATGAAACTTTTTATAACCTTTGTGCAAAACAGTGTACATTCATCAAAGTCCCATTACTTACATTAACAACAAAATACCACCACTCTCCTCTTGGACTTATAGGTGTGAACAAATACAAATCAACACATGTAGGTGTTTGTAGCCACACTCAAAGTGGTAGGTGTGTCCTTTAAAAAACTTCACTGAACACAGTAAAAAACAAAAGAAGAAAAAAAAAACAATGATTGATTAAAATCATATATGTATATTAAAAGGCAGTCCAATCTTATATGAACGTTGATAACACAATTTTCAGGTGGCTTGTGCAATATTCAAAGTGACTTGTGCTTGAATTCCTGTCCAATCCTTGTGCAAAGTGATGGGCGACTGTTGTGCTCCCCTCTTGATTCC
Source organism: Aquarana catesbeiana (assembly GCF_042186555.1). Taxonomy (NCBI): domain Eukaryota; kingdom Metazoa; phylum Chordata; class Amphibia; order Anura; family Ranidae; genus Aquarana; species Aquarana catesbeiana. The sequence continues at coordinate 197,104,593 of NC_133326.1, forward strand.
CTACTTACGAGATCCTAGCACCTCTACAGGGGCAAACCGCATGTAGTGAGTATGTGGTGGCTGCTGGGCCGATCACTCCCTCCTTCAGCACATCCTGGGAAATCCAAAGCCTCCAGACTCTCAAAGGACCGTTGGAACATGCTGTTAACCTTAGGTCAGAATGTAGCAATCTCCTTCTCTGTGACCCCGATATTATATCCTCATACAGAAAAGAGATGGGCTCTCATAGTGTAAATCCGAAAAGTGGTTTTTAATTAAAAAATGAGTTTTAAAACAAAATTTCCTTAAAACAGATGGGTGGTGGTCTCCAACCCAATACAGCTTAAAAAACAACAACAAGCTCTCTAGGTCAGCATGTGTTCCACAGAGCGGAACTTCGCTAGACCTTTTGTGTTTTGTCATTGGACCTACATGTTAGCTGGTAATTCCCAAATCAACCACTGGGATGTATGAGAGTGATCGGATTGGGAAGATGGGCAGGAAGCTGTGATGGATCCACTATTGGGATCTGCGTAAAGGGATTTTAGCTCCCTTCCATCGAAAAAGTAAACATTGAGCATATTAATATCTATTTGTACCCAGAGCATAATGGGGGGCTATTCAGAGCAAAGATGACTTCACAGGCCATAATATATTGCGTGCGTGCATGTCACGGCTGTAGTGCTCCCTCATGAGCCATTTTTTATGGAGCTGGCGGTGATATGTGCAGTGGTGATGTGTACAGTAGTGCCACTACTGAAAGGGTGTAGTGTAGGGTGAATTAATTCACAGTGTCTAACCATAGAATACCATATGGGGGTGATGTGGTCGGCCTGAAGGAGGGCCCATCTTTTTATTCTGAATCATCTGGATCACGCTGAATACTTTTGCATAGACATCACAGCCCAGTTAGGAATCATGCGCACAGACACTATCATGCATCTAGTGTAAATTGTGGGTGTATTTCTTTGAAAGCCAAAGAAGCCATCCAATAGTAATGAATAACTATATGCTAGCTGTACATGAGTAAATACCGTAATTGTGGAAACTTACACAAGAGCCTAAATCACTGAACATGACTTTTGTTCATCAAGAGATCTACCCAGACAGCTAGTAAACAGCTATTTACTACTATGGGCGGGTTATGCAGCAGTTGTCTTTCTTGGGTGCGTAAATACATCTGAACTTTACAACAGATCTCAGAAAGTGCATGAGACCTTAGAATGCCTAATCTGAGATTTGTCTCTTTGGATCTTCAGGTTACGGTCATTTCCAATAATATTACCAATGACAATGCAATTAGAGCAGCTAGATCAGTGAAGGGTGAGCACAGAACAGAAGAAAAATGTTAAGCTGTGTTTGTAGATCGTAAATACTGCAGGTACCCCATGATTTCCTTATGGAGACAGACTGGTTACTTGGTGCCAATGCAAATGGGCATGGAAATAGATCAGGGAATAGGGATAACCATTAAAGGAGATCTGTTTATTTGCCCAGAAATCCCTGTACTCTATGTCTACCATTGTGTTAAGATGTCTGTGTTAAATTCCAAAGCTGGCATCATCTAAGTAGCTATATTTGAAAAATATTCATAAGGATGTAAACAGCACCCTTACAGTCAGAGAGCATTTTGTCCTTGTTGCTGAAGTTTTATCGTTTTCATCATGCAGTGTTCAGTGTCAATTCCCAGCCAGCTCTAAATTCACTCATGCAGCTAGGAAGATAACATTTTAGAAATTACATGTTCAAAAAAGCTATTTTTAAAAGTAACTATACATAGAAATTCAGCATTTGTTTTGGCTGTAATAACATATAAAAGTTGAAGCCTTGAAATGTATGCTGCACTACAACAGTCAGTTGAATTACATACAGTATAGTAATAAATGTATACAACGAATCCTACTGGCTAAAGAATACTACAAAAAGATCAAAGCACTTTCTTTGTTGTTCAAGCACAGTGGTGGGGTGCTTTATATATAAAACGTCTGAAAAACAAATATACAATGAAGGCGATCTGCTTATTTCGTTCTCTAATAATTCCATCTCTGTAGATCTGCACAAGTGACCTTAGTTCTAAAACAAAATAAGGCCAGGAGAAAAAACTATTCATTATTCATGTATCCCAGGAGCAGTATGTGTGTGTAAAAATTTCTACAAACACAAACTTTTATCAGCTTTACAACCATTTGAGCTTATATCTTCTATCATTTCGTATCTGCAGCTGTGGGGGGTGAATTTGTTTTCCGAGTCAAAGGCACACCTGACTCAAGCTCACAATTGGCAATCAGATTGAATTCCCTTGCATCGTTTTTATTGCGCATTACTAAACATTGTGTTATAATGGCGACAAAGGAACAAGTCGTAGTTTATTGTAATTAGTTCTCATTATTTTAAAAAAAGAATTTCAAAGAGATGCTTCCCATATCTAAATAGTATTATGCGCATAGACAAATCCATATTAAATACCTTGATTAGTCTTCTGTGCTTTAAAAATGACTTATTTCTTATCTACAACACAGTATCACAGTGCAAGATTAGTTCTGTGATAGGATGTCACGCACCTTCTGTTCTGCATTTTATTTCACTGCATTTCTGGTCATGCCCAGTGATAGTATAAGTGGGTATTTAAAGGGAATAGCTGCAACTGGAAGGACAGAATGGAGTGACTGGTTCTTTGGCAGCGATGTTCCAGGAACTCATTTGACCTCAATCAGTCCAATTTGCAACTGACTTAGCAATGAGGTGGCATTTTGGTGAGCAGCATAAAGGTGAGAAAATGGTCACTGTTTGACAACAAACACTTATCAAATTTCAAAATGTTCTAGCAGGGAGAATATATTTAACCACTTCAGCTCTGGAAGGTTTTACCCCCTTCATGACCAGAGCATTTTTTGTTATTCAGCACTGTGCTACTTTAACTGGTATTGTGCAGTCATGCAATACTGTACCCAAATGAAATTTGTATTATTTTTTTTTCACACAAATAGAGCACCACTCTTTAGGTGGTATTTGACCACTATTTTTTGTGATATAAACAAAGACTGAAAATATTGAAAAAAATAACAATTTTTTTCTACTTTCTGTTATAAAACATATCCAACAAAATCAAATTTCATCAAAAAATGTCAAATGCCAAAATGTATTCTGATACATGTCTTTGGTAAACCAAATCTCAATAAGTGTATATTCATTGGTTTGCATTAAAGTTATAGGGGTCAGTTCACTAAGGCTGCTTTCACACTGGGGCGGTAGGGGGCGTTGGCGGTAAAACAGCGCTATTTTTAGCGCTGCTTTACCAGCGGTATTCGGCCGCCAGCGGTGCGGTTTTAACCCCCGCTGGCGGCTGAAAAAGGGTTAAAACCGCTCGAATAGCGCGGCCACAGCCGCGGTATTGCCGCGGTATAGCCGCGCTGCCCCATTGATTTCAATGGGGAGGAGTGGTTTAGGAGCGGTGAATACACCGCTCCCTCACCGCTCCAAAGATGCAGCTTGCAGGAGTTTTTTTCTTCTCCTGTCAGCGCACCGCTTCAGTGTGAAAGCCCGAGGGCTTTCACACTGAATAAACAGCAGCGGCTGTTTTGGGTCGGTTTGCAGGCGGTATTTTGAACGCAATAACGCCTGCAAACCGCCCCAGTGTGAAAGGGCTCTTAGAGTTAAATAACGGCTAATCTGCGGTACCGACAATTGTGCAATTGTGTTCAATTTACTAAGAATTTGTAGTTAAATACCGAATGCGGTATTTGTTCGATTTAGCGGTAATTACCGCATTTGTTTAATGTGGTAATTTACCGCATTGAGCTGGTTGCTAAGCAGCAGGCCGCGCCCTTAACAATGGATGACTTATCAGCTGTCAGTGAGCTGCTCTGTTCACAGCTGATTGTAAAAAAAAAAAAAAGCTGACAATTAAAAAGTATAAAACATTTTAAGAGGAACACCACGCCATTTTTTTTTAAAATGGTGTGGGGTCCTCCCAAAATCCATACCAGACTCTTATCCGGTTATGCAGCCTGGCAGGTCAGGAAAGGGGGGGACGAGTGAGCGCCCCCCCTCCTGAAACATACCAGGCCATATGCCCTCAACATGGGGGGTGGGGGCTTTGCCCCCCACCCCAAAGCACCTTGTTCCTATGTTGATGGGGAGAAGGGCCTCATCCCCACAACTGTGGCCAGTGGTTGTAGGGGTCTGTGGGCGGGGAGCTAATCGGAGTCTGGAAGCCCCACTTAACCACTTCAGCCCCAGAAGGATTTGCCCCGTAATGACCAGGCCATTTTTTGCAATTCGGCACTGCGTTTAACTGACAATTGAATGGTCGTGCAACGCTGTACCCAAACAAAGTTGACATCATTTTTCCCACAAATAGAGCTTTCTTTGGGTGGTATTTGATCACCTCTGCGGTTTTTATTTCTTGCACTATAAACAAAAATAGAGCAACAATTTTGAAAAAAAAATAACAATATTATTTTACTTTTGGCTATAATAAATATCCCCAAAAAAATAAAAATAAGATTTCTTCATCAGTTTTGGCCAGAATGTATTCTTCTACATATTTTTGGTAAAAAAAAATCATAATAAGCTTATATTGATTGGTTTGCGCAAAAGTTATAGTGTCTACAAAATAGGGGATAGATTTATGGCATTTTTATTATTATTTCATTTTTCTAGTAATGCGGCGATCTGCAATTTTTAGCAGGACTGTGACATTGCGGCGCACAGATCGGACACTTTTGGCACTATTTTGGGACCACTGACATCTATACAGCGATCAGTGCTATAAAAATGCACTGATTAAGGTATAAATGTCACTGGCAGGGAAGGGGTTAACACTAGGGGGCGATCAAAGGGTTAAATGTGCCCTGCAGGTGCACACCTGATAGATAATTATGAACCCACTCCCATTAGACCCACTCACCACAGAAGCACAGAGGAACATACAGGGATTACTTCAGAATAACAAAAGGTAAGATTCTGCAACAAAGTTTGTTAAAATCCTTGCAGTGCACATAGATCACCAAGAGGTGAATGTTTTTTTCTCAACAAAAGTGGAGTTACGCTTTAAAGACCATGCCTATATTTTACACTTGGTGTTTACAAGTTAAAATCATTTTTTTTTTTGCTAGAAAATTACTTAGAACCCCCAAACATTATACATATTTTTTTCAGACACCCTAGAGAATAAAATGGCAGTTGCTGCAATACTTTATGTCACACCGTATTTGCGCAGCTATCTTACAAACGCAATTTTTTGGGAAAAAAATACACTTTTTTTAATAAAAAAACAAGACAACAATAAAGTTAGCCCAATTATTTTCTATATTGTGAAAAATAATGTTACGCCGAGTAAATTGATACCCAACGTGTCATGCTTCAAAATTGCGCCCGCTCATGGAATGGCTACAAACTTTGACCCTTAAAAATCTCCATAGGTGACATTTAAGAACGTATACAGGTTAGCAGTTTTGAGTTACAGAGAAGGTCTTTTGCTAGAATTATTGCTCTCACTCTAATGATCATAGCAATACCTCATATGTGTAGTTTGAACACTGTTTACATATGCGGGTGCAATGTACATATGCGTTCGTTTCTGCGCGTTAGCACGGAGGGACGGGGCACTTTAAAAAAAAAATTTTTCTTATTCATTTTTCTTTTCATTTTTTATGTTTACACTGTCCCTTTAAAAAAAATGGATCACTTTTATTCCTATTGCAGGGAATGTAAACATCCCTTATAATAGAAAAAAAGCATGACAGGACCTCTTTAATGTGAGATCTGGGGTCAAAAAGACTTTAGATCTCACATTTACAAGTATAAGCAATAACATTTTAAAAAATGGGTCCTTTAAGGCTGTTGAACGGAAGTGGCATTTGACGTTGCTCTGGTCCTCCAAGGGCATAGAGTCGAGTGGGGGCTATCTTTCGCTCACTCGACTTCCTGCCCACCAGGGGGCACCTCTTCCGTCACTGATAAAAGTGATCTTGCTGCGAATCTGGACTTGCGCCCACTGTTGAAAAAAAGACCAGGGTTATGGGAGCTATCTGCTGCCATAACAACGGTATTTAATGTCAAAGTAGCGATGTAAATCCACGGTAGGCGTAAGTGGTTAAGAAGGGGGCCCCCAGATCCTACCGTCCCCATATGAAAAAAAATCTAAAAATAGTGTCCCACGATGTAAATCCACCATCAGTCACGCCACCCACCAGACCCAAAAAATAACAAAGACGTCGGTTCAAATGATCACCGGCCCTGAGTAGTGGGATCTGCAATCCGCTGGGTCCGGTGGAACAGCATGCTTCTAAACCCAGAGATACAGTATCTCACAAAAGTGAGTACACCCCTCACATTTTTGTAAATATTTTATTATATCTTTTCATGTGACAACACTGAAGAAATTACACTTTGCTACAATGTAAAGTAGTGAGTGTACAGCTTATAACAATGTAAATTTGCTGTAGATTATAGAGTATAATCTGAGTGGCTCTATACTATCATGCACCTCATCCCGCTTAGCAAAATTGTAATTATAGAGGAATGGGATTATAGCAGTGCTGCTAACAATTGGCAAAACATGTTTTGCTAATGATGGCTTCCTCAGGGTATAGTGTGGGACCACCGCAATATTGGTGGTCCAACACTATTCCCTGAGGGAGTCATCATTGGCAAAACATGTTGGGATTCGAATTCCATCTGTGACCATCCTCTTTTTTCTCCTGTGGATCACCAGCAACCCACTATATGTATTTTGTATATGCTCTACCATTGATTTTAACTATTTCAATATCCCCTGTTTATTTTTTTCTTTATTCCTTTGTATTAATAAAGAAATTATATTTTTATTCAACTTGTTATGAACTAACTGTTGGCAACACCACTATAATCCCATTCCTCTATATTTACAATGTAAATTTGCTGTCCCCTCAAAATAATTCGACACACAGCCATTGATGTCTAAACTGCTGGCAACAAAAGTGAGTACACCGCTAAGTGAAAATGTCCAAATTGAGCCCAATTAGCCATTTTTCCTCCCCTATGTTATGTGAATCATTAGTGTTACAAGGTCACTGGTGTGAATGGGGAACAGGTGTGTTAAATTTGGTGTTATCCCTCTCACTCTCTCATACTGGTCACTGGAAGTTCAACATGGCACCTCATGGCAAAGAACTCTCTGAGGATCTGAAAAAAAGAATTGTTGCTCTATTTAAAGATGGCCTAGGCCAGTGATGGCAAACCTTGGCACCCCAGATGTTTTGGAACTACATTTACTATGATGCCCATGCACTCTACAGTGTAGTTGCGCATCATGGGAAATGTAGTTCCAAAACATCTGGGGTGCCAAGGTTCGCCATCATTAGCCTAGGCTATAAGAAAATAGCCAAGACTCTGAAACTGAGCTGCAGCATGGTGGCCAAGACCATACAACGGTTTAACAGGACAGCTTCCGCTCAGAACAGGCCTCGCCATGGTCGACCAAAGAAGCTGAGTGCACGTGCTCAGTGTCATATCCAGAGGTTGTCTTTGGGGAATAGATGTATGAGTGCTGCCAGCATTGCTGCAGAGGTTAAAGGGATGTGGGGTCAGCCTGTCAGTGCTCAGACCATATGGAGCACACTGCATCAAATTGGTCTGCATGGATGTCGTCCCAGAGAAAGCCTCTTTTAAAGATGATGCACAAGAGAGCCCGCAAACAGTTTGCTGAAGACAAGCAGACTAAGGACATGGATTACTGGAACCATGTCCTGTGGTCTGATGAGACCAAGATAAACTTATTTGGTTCAGATGATGTCAAGCGTGTGTGGTGGCAACCAGGTGGGGGGTACAAAGACAAGTCTTGCCTACAGTCAAGCATGGTGGTGGGAGTGTCATGGTCTGGGGCTGCATGAGTGCTGCCAGCACTGGGGAGCTACAGTTCATTGAGGGAGCTATGAATGCCAACATGTACTGTGACATACTGAAGCAGAGCATGAGCCCCCCCTTTGGAGACTGGGCCACAGGGCAGCATTCCAACATGATAATGACCCCAAACACCCCTCCAAGATGACCATTGCCTTGCTAAAGAAGCTGAGGGTAAAGGTAATGGACTGGCCAAGCATGTCTCCAGACCTAAACCCTATTGAGCATCTGCAGGGCATCCTCAAATGGAAGGTGGAGGAACGCAAGGTCTCTAATATCCACCAGCTCTGCGATGTCGTCATGGAGGCGTGGAAGAGGACTCCAGTGGCAACCTGTGAAGCTCTTGTGAATGCCATGTCCAAGTGGGTTAAGGCAATGCTGGAAAATAATGGTGGTCACACAAAATGTTGACACTTTGGGCCCAATTTGGACATTTTCACTTAGGGGTGTACTCGCTTTTGTTGTTTGGTTGGTGGTCAGATTGGTGTCATAATGTTTATAATCATAACTTAAACTTTAAGCTGTCTGTTTATGTCTAGGGCACATGGAAAGCATATTTACTTACCTTATCCTCTGCTACTGCAGGCTCTTTAGCCCTGCAGGATTGGTCCCCACAGCCTCTACTCCCGTCCGATCCAGCGGTCAGATGCCCTCTGATGTCATCAGGACTGACTGGGCATGAGAACAGCAAGGGACAGTTGATTGCCAGAGCATAGGGAATGTCATATACTGGGAAAGCAGATGATTGGGTAAGTAAAACTGCTTTCATGCCTCCTATACCTAAACAAGCAGTTCAAGGAGAAGTATGACCAAAGCTCCTTTGGCCGTACGTCTCGTGTGGGCCACAGAAGTGCACTTAGTTCTGCACTCCTGTGATCTAGATTCCACCAAAGCTAAAGCCTGCTGTTGGCTGCTGTCACAGAGCCAGTCCAGGCTCTGCAGTGATCCTAACAATAATGTTGGGATCCAGCCAGGTGCCTAACTCTCAGTGAGTCTGAGTCAGCCCTGCTTTCTGAAGGGGAAGAGCAGAAAGCTGGTGACTGTTAATCACCAGCTCTCTCTTCCCTGAGGACCAAGAACTGAGCGATCATCAGTCATTGATCTCTCAGTTCTCCGGGTAGAGGCAGGAGGGGACAAATGCAGCATTGGATTAATGCATCTACATAGGTAAGTATGATTGTTTATTTTAATCTCTTTTAACTCCTGCAGTGCATGGGCAGCCCCACTGCAACAGAGGATTTTTACTTCACCTGGAGTTGGAATTTAACTATAGTTGCAGAAAATACTGTCCTACCTGTACCATCAATGAGGATTTAGAAAAGGGAGCCTTGATTTGTTAAAATGCTAGTGGACACTACCTGGTAACACTGAATGCATTTTAGGTTGGCCATTAACCACTTAAGGACCAAGCCTCTTTTTGAGATGTGTTGTTTACAAGTTAAAAACAGGTTTTTTTTTGCTAGAAAATTACTTAGAAACCTCAAACAGTATACATTTTTTTCTAAAACCCTAGAGAATAAAATGGCGGTCATTGCAATATTTTCTGTCACACTTTATTTGCGCAGCGGTCTTACAAGCGCACTTTTTTTGTAAAAAATGCACTTTTTTGAATTAAAAAATAAGACAACAGTAAAGTTAGCCCAATTTTTTTTTATACTGTGAAAGATAATGTTACGCCGAGTAAATTGATACCCAACATGTCACACTTCAAAATTGCACCCGTTCGCGGAATGGCAACAAACTTTTACCCTTAAAAATCTCCATAGGCGACATTTAAAAAATTCTACAAGTTGCATGTTTTGAGTTACAGAGGAGGTCTAGGGCTAGAATTATTGCTCTCGCTCTACCGATTGCGGTGATAGCTCACATATGGTTTGAACACCGTTTTCATATGCGAGCGCTACTCACATATGCGTTTGCTTCTGTTCGCGAGCTCGGTGGGACGGGGTGCGTTTAAAAAATTTTTTTTGTTTCTTATTTATTTTACCTTTTATTTTTTATTTTTACACTGTTTTTTAAAAAAATTGTGTCACTTTTATTTCTATTAAAAGGAATATAAACATCCCTTGAAATAGAACAAAAGCATGACAGGACCTTTTAAATATGACATGTGGGGTCAAAAAGACCTCAGATCTCATATTTACACTTAAATGCAATAAAAAAAACACTTGCCACCCGCCATATAGCAGAATGACGGCGGCAAAGTGGTTTCAATACCCTGACTGGGCGTCATATGACGTCCTCAGGATAATAAGCCGCTGCGCTCCCCCAGGGGTGCGCATCGCGGCGATTGTTGATGCGGGGTGTCAGTTTGACACCCTGCAATACCGATCTAGGTAAAGAGTCTCTGATGGAGACTATTTACCACGTGATCAGCCGTGTCCAATCGCGGTTGATCACGATGTAAATAGGAAGAGCCGGTGATCGGCTTTTCCTCACTCGCGTCTGACAGACGTGAGTAGAGGAGAGCCGATCGGCTGCTCTCCTGACAGGGGGGGGTCTGTGCTGATTGTTTATCAGCACAGCCCCCCCTCAGATCCCACCCAGGACCACCAGTGAAGCCACCCAGGACCACCAGGGAAGACATCCACACTGGACCACCAGGTATGCCCCCTAGACCCCCAGGGAAATACTAATCTGTGCCCAGGCAGCTGCCAATCAATGCCCAGGCAGCTGCCAATCAGTGCCCACTCACAATACCTACCACTGCCAGTGCTACCAGGGATGCCTATCAGTGCCTCATATCAGTGCCGCGTATCAGTGCCCATCAGTGCCACGTATCAGTGCCCATCATTGCCCAGCAGTGCTGCCTATCAGTGTCCATCAGTGCCCAGCAGTGCCGCCTATCAGTGCCCATCAGTGCCACCCATAAGAACCCATCTTTGCAGCCTTTCAGTGCCCATCAGTGTTGCCTATCAGTGCCCATCAGTACCCACCAGTGCCACCCATGAGTGCCCATCAGTGCCGCCTATCAATGCCCATCAGTGCTGCATATCAGTGCCACCCATCAGTGCCGCCTACTAGTGCCCATCAATGCCGCATATCAGTGCCCATCGTCAGTGCCCGCCAGTGCCCGCTCATTGGTGCCACCTCATCGATGCCACCTTATCAGTGCCTGTCTGTGCCGCCTTATCAGTGCCCATCAGTGAAAGAGAAAACTTACTTATTTACAAAATTTTTTAACAGAAACAAAAGCAAAACTTTCATTTTTTTCAAAATTTTCGGTCTTTTTTCATTTGTTTCGCAAAAAATAAAACCGCAGAGGTGATCAAATACCACCAAAAGAAAGCTCTATTTGTGGGAACAAAATGATAAAAATTTTGTTTGGGTACAGTGTTGTATGACCGCGCAATTGTCATTTAAACTGCGTCAGCACTGAAAGCTGAAAATTGGTCTGGGCAGGAAGGTGTATAAGTGCCCTGTATTGAAGTGGTTAAAATTCTTTTTTTTAAAAATGGCCCGTTTTGACGTCGCTCCCGCCCTGCATCCTTATGGAGATGAGTGGGGGCCATCTTCCCCTCACTCGTTTCCATTCCCAGCAAGGGTGAATATCCGATTGCCGTTTAGCGGATCAGTCGGCAGCAGTGGAGAGCACCAGGGCGCGGCGGGAGGGGTGCTCTCTCCCGCCGCTGATAAAAGTGATCTTATTGCGAATCTGCTGCAGAGATCACTCTTATCAGAAACTGGACCGCAGGCCGAACACGAGGATACCAGGGTTATGGCAGCTAGCTTCTGCCATAACAACGATATCCCCCGTCAAAGTAAGGACGTATATCGGCATGCGGAGGTCCAGAAGTGGTTAATAGGCAAACATCTCATGAGACATCTTGTAAGGACTCATGCAAAGGCAATAGAAAATCTCATCTTGTGATAACATTTGCTCCTAATGATCAGAATTGCTTGTTACCAAATTTCCATATAATATGATGGCCACAAGAAAATCTAGGATTAAACATAACACTTTATATTATCGGGCTATGTAAAGTCAGGAGAAAGCTATTTATATTCACAATGGGAGAAGTACCGTACTTTCTAGTTGTGTCAGAGGTAGTTGGAATAATTTCCTGTATCAATCATTCCAATGATGCTTTCTGTTGATCATAGCAGGAGATAGCACATTTTACATGTAAAACACCCAATCCCCCACCTTTTTTAATGATTGTTAATCAGGGGTAATTTGGTATAAACAAAAAGTACTAATTAACAGACATGCTTAATACACCCACTAACTCAGGTTTGAAATCTATTAAGCTGTGGTAAATTGAAGTAATCTCAATGTAGACCATCAGTTTCCTACCTTGCTCTGTAAAGCTAATTAAATATAAAAAGCATCTGCATATAGCTGTTGCTATAAAAAGATTCATAAATACACACAAAAATGGTGTGTTTCTTTGTAGGTGTAAAGTGTAGTAATGTAAAAAAAAATAATAATAATAAGGGTTCGGGTTGTGATACATTTCTAATGCTTTTACTGAACACCTACTAGGTTTTATTTGCCCATTGACTGGGTAGATGTCTGAAAGATCAACACCTACATGCAATGCTCTAGCATTATTCTCCACTTAGGCCTATCTGGTACAGACTTGTATGCAACTTGTATGACAATTTATGGGACTTGCATCACTCATTCTGATCTGTCATCATTTTTAATTTGTTTAAACTCTATTGCCTTGAGCCAGGCGAGTGATTGAACGGGTTTCGGCAAGCAGGGGGGAATTTTGTCCTCAAGGTCACCTATGCGGCTCTCAGCTGCCGTGATTCTCTCTCTGATTTTTTTTTGAAAGTCTTGCCACAGAAGAAAGACCTCCTCAGTTAGGCCACCCAGTCTATCCTTCACCGTGTTCAAAGACGCAGTGCATTTAATTACTGCCTGAAATATTTGGCTATGTGTGGGCTGTTCTTCTCTCTCTACCAGCTCCTCTGAATCTGCCTTGTGAGCACTGCCTGGGGAAGAGATATCTTCAGCCTCAGGCTCGGGCTCCTGCACTGGGACAGGCTGGATATGAGCAGCAGGCTGGATATGAGATTTCACCCATGAAGCCCTGTCTCTGCACCTCTGACAGCTTCTTTGTGTATTACAGGATTGCCCCTGGGTTGTTTATCCTGGAAGGGCGTGATGATGACCTTCCCGCTCTTGTGCCTGCATCTCTGGACTTCTCAGTGCGGGTAATTTTGAGCCAAACCCAGGAGTGTGTGTAACCACTGGATTCCTGAGGATCTGCTGAATCGAATGATACCAGGCTTCTGCCACTAGACTGCTGGGGAAAGTATTGGTTATAGGAGAAAGAGCGGTAGCTCCGTGATGCAGCTCTGCTCACATGCCAGGTCCAGCCTTGCCATACCATTTTAAATATGCAAATTATAACTGGGGAGGGAACATGAGCTGTAATGCCGCGTACACACGATCGGATTTTCCGACAGGAAATGTTGGATGTCAGGCTGTTGGCAGAAAATTCAACCGTGTGTCCAAAAGTCCAAAGTACAAACACGCATGCTCAGAATCAAGGATGAGCCAGAAGCGCTCGGTCTTGTAAAACTAGCGTTCGTAATGGAGACATCACATTTGTGACGCAGCAAATTACGTAATCTCTCAATGCAGCGCATTCTCTTCTTCTTTATAATGGTATAATAATGAAGCTGCTTTGCTGCTGATATTCACAGAGTTATGACAAACATATTTTTTTCTTTTTTTTTCTAGTGATCTCGAGAATAATATTTTTTTTTTCTAGTGATCTCCAGAATAATTTTTTTTTCTAGTGATCTCCAGAATAATTTTTTTTTAGTTTTGTGTGTCAACTTACCAAAACACTATTATTATCTTGTATTTGTTAACCTCAAACATACAACTATGTTGGTGTCCCTTGTTAATTTGACATTGTATTTTTGATATGTACCTGCCTACTCAAAAACAAACTGTCCTTTTTGAAGTAAAACACATAGCCAAGTATTTGGCAAAACAAAAATGTTTAATTTAATAGGGAGAACAAGGTCATATCAAAATAAAGAGGAAGGCAACGATGGAGAAACAGTTGGAATTGGTGAAGCCTTTGTACCCCAGGGCAGTCATCAATTATTTGACTGTCCAAATTGGTAACCTGAGATGTCCATTTAATAGAAAGTAGGGATGAGCTTCGAGTCGAACTCAAGTTCGACTCGAACATCGGCCGTTCGCAAGTTCGCCGAACAGCGAACAGTTTGGGGTGTTTGCGGCAAATTCGAATGCCGCGGAACACCCTTTAAAAGTCTATGGGAGAAATCAAAAGTGCTAATTTTAAAGGCTTATATTCATGGTATTGTCATAAAAAGTGTTTGGGGACCTGGGTCCTGCCCCAGGGGACATGGATCAATGCAAAAAAAAGTTTTAACAACGGCCGTTTTTTTCAGGAGCAGTGATTTTAATAATGCTTAAAGTGAAACAATAAAAGTGTAATATCCTTTTAAATTTCGTACCTGGGGGGCGTCTATAGTATGCCTGTAAAGGGGCGCATGTTTCCCGTGTTTAGAACAGTCTGACAGCAAAATGACATTTCAAAGGAAAAAAAGTCATTTATATTACTCGCGGCTATTAATGAATTTCCGGTCAGACAATACACATAAAAGTTCATTGATAAAAATGGCATGGGAATTCCCCACAGGGGAATCCCGAACCAAAATTTAAAAAAAAAATGACGTGGGGGGGGTCCCCCTAAATTCCATACCAGGCCCTTCAGGTCTGGTATGGTATTAAGGGGAACACCGGCCAAATTTTTTTAAAAAAATGGCGTTTAAAATCTATACCAGACCCTTCAGGTGTGGTATGGATTTTAAGGGGAACCCCGTGCCAAAATTTAAAAAAAAAACGGCGTGGGGCCCCCCAAAAATCCATACCAGACCCTTATCCGAGCAGGCATTCTGGCAGGCCACAGGAAAAGAGGGGGGGACGAGAGAGCGGCCCCCCCTCCTGAACCGTACCAGGCCACATGCCCTCAACATTGGGAGGGTGCTTTGGGGTAGCCCCCCAAAACACCTTGTCCCCATGTTGATGAGGACAAGGGCCTCAGCCCCACAACCCTGGCCGGTGGTTGTGGGGGTCTGCGGGCGGGGGGCTTATCGGAATCTGGAAGCCCCCTTTAACAAGGGGACCCCCAGATCCCGGCCCTCCCCCCCTGTGTGAAATGGCAGTTTTTTTCACTAAAAAACTGTCAAAAATGTTAAAAATGACAAGAGACGGTTTTTGACAATTTCTTTATTTAAATGCTTCTTCTTTCTTCTATCTTCCTTCGGTTTCTTCCTCCATCTTCTTCTTCTTCTTCTGGTTCTTCTGGTTCTTCCTCCGGTGTTCTCGTCCGGCATCTTCCTCCACGGCGGCGTCGACGTCTTCTTCCCTTCTTCTCCTCGGGCCGCTCCACATCCATGATGGAATGGAGGGAGGCTCCCGCTCTTCTCTTCATCTTCTTCTCTTCATCTTCTTCTCTTCATCTTCTTCTCTTCATCTTCTTTTCGGGCCGCTCCGCATCCATAATGGCATGGAGGGAGGCTCCCGCTGTGTGACGCTTCTCCTCTTCTGACGGTTCTTAAATAACAGGTGGTGACCCCGCCCCCTCTGACACACGGGGACTCGACGGGACTTCCCTGTGGCATTCCCTGTGACGCCACAGGGAAGTCCCGTCAAGTCACCGTGCGTCAGAGGGGGGGCAGGGTCACCGGGTGGTCCCCCCGTTATTTAAGAACCATCAGAAGAGGAGAAGCGTCACACAGTGGGAGCCTCCCTCCATGCCATCATGGATGTGGAGGGGCCCGAAAAGAAGATGAAGAGAAGAAGATGAAGAGAAGAAGATGAAGAGAAGAGCGGGAGCCTCCCTCTATGCCATCATGGATGCCGAGCGGACCGAGGAGAAGAAGGGAAGAAGACGCCGACACCGCAGAGGAAGATGCCGGATGAGAACACCGGAGGAAGAACCAGAAGAACCAGAAGAAGAAGATGGAGGAAGAAACCGAAGGAAGATAGAAGATAGAAAAAAGAAGAAAGAAGAAGCACTTAAATAAAGGAATTGTCAAAAACTGTCATTTTTAACAATATTGACAGTTTTTTAGCGAAATGGTAGGGGTACTTTTGTCCTCCTTACCATTTCACACAGGGGGGAGGGCCGGGATCTGGAGGTCCCCTTGTTAAAGGGGGCTTCCATATTCCGATAAGCCCCCCGCCCACAGACCCCCACAACCACCAGCCAGGGCTGTGGGGATGAGGCCCTTGTCCTCATCAACATGGGGACAAGGTGTTTTGGGGGGCTACCCCAAAGACCACTCCCAATGTTGAGGGCATGTGGCCTGGTATGGTTCAGGAGGGGGGGCGCTCTCTTGTCCCCCCCTCTTTTCCTGCGGCCTGCCAGGTTGCGTGCTCAGATAAGGGTCTGGTATGGATTCTTAGGGGGACCCCACGCCGTATTTTTTTTTTTTATTTTGTCCAGGGTTCCCCTTAATATCCATACCAGACCTGAAGGGCCTGGTATGGAATTTAGGGGGACCCCCACCTCATTTTTTTTTTTTTAAATTTTGGTTCGGGGTTCCCCTGTGGGGAATTCCCATGCTGTTTTTATCAATTAACTTCTATGTGTATTGTCGGACTGGCATTAATAGCCGCGAGTAGTTTTAAATGTCATTTTGCTGTCAGACTGTTCTAAAAACGGGAAACATGCACCCCTTTACAAGCATACTATAGACACCCCCCGGGTACAAAATTTCAAGGGATATTACACTTTTATTGTTTCACTTTAAGCATTATTAAGATCACTGCTCCCGAAAAAATGGCCATTTTTAAAACTTTTTTTGCATTGATCCATGTCCCCTGGGGCAGAACCCAGGTCCCCAAACACTTTTTATGACAATAACTTGCATATAAGCCTTTAAAATTAGCACTTTTGATTATTTGACATGTTCGTGTCCCATAGACTTTAACGGTGTTCGCGTGTTCGAACAAATTTTTTGCCTGTTCACAAGGTCTGGTGCAAACCGAATAGGGGGGTGTTCGGCTCATCCCTAATAGGGAGTACAATACGGTCCAGGACTCTAAGAGATCGGGAGCAGCAGCAGATGACATATATGTCCCGAGGCTGTGGTCTTCCAACAGCCTGCGTTTTTTTTTGCCAGACCACACCAAACCCAGGCCATCACTCTCAACACTTCCTTCCAGACTTCCTTCCATGCTGCTGTGGTGGGTGGGGTAGCTGTGTTGTTGGTGGAGGTGGTTGAGGAGCATGGTCCAACTCACAGAAGTGTGTTTGACGGGTGAGTTCGCCCCTCATCCCCTTGTTTAGGGCCTGAAGAATTATTTCCTCGCATATAGTGCGCTGGGCCTCCTCCATCTGTTTTAATTTATTTGCTGTGACACATCCAAACGCCTCCTGGACATCAGGGGCCATGCTAATTGCCGCTGTAGCATGTCGAAGAAAAGTAGCTGTGGCCTCCTCCAGGTTCCTTGACTTCTTGGTCCTTTTGGTTGGAGGGCGGAGGGGAGGAACCTGTGATTCTGTCAGTCTGCTTGCCATGGCCTGCTCTTGGCTGAGGCTGAGACTTTCCTGTGTATGAAAATGGTTCATGGTTTTAGGTTTTTGGTCATCAATCACACACAATTTTGAGCTCATGACTGTTGCAAATTGAATGTTAACAAATTGAAAAGACTATCATTCTGACCCCAGCATTTTTCATTCTTGTCCCAATCATTTTTGGCTACTACTTTGTTTAACCACTTTGTTAAATCCGAAATTTGTGATCAATAATATCTAGTGAACATCATTCAATTTTTGACAAGAAATATGTTCAACAATGCTATACCTGGGTCAAGCTGGGCTCCTCCATCTTCTTCCTGGGTGGAAGGCCCAGGTTGGACCTCAGGAGTCTCAGCTGATGTTGAAGGAAGTGTTCCGGATCTCTGGGAAACCTGGACTTTCTTGCGCTCTCTATTATATGTGCTCCTCAGGCTACCAATTTTGAGCTTCAAATAGTTGATGTCTGCTGTGGGATACACAGGCTTCACTAAGGCCCCTTTCACACGATCGGACCGTTCAGGTCCGCCTGTCAGTTTTGACGGCGGACCTGAACGGGCGATCCATGTTAGCCTATGGAGCGTCGGATGTCAGCGGAGACATGTCCGCTAACATCCGACCCCGTCCGATCCGCTAAAAGCAGACGTATGGCTCTACGTCCAGATCCGTCGCTGGCGGATCGGATCGGGTGAGATCTGACGAAAACGGACACGCTGTCCGTTTTCGTCCGATCCCTCCATAGGCAGCAGCGGCGTCCGACAAGCCCCTCCCCGCTCAGTGAGCAGAGAGGGACCTGTCATCCGCCGGCTCAGCGGAGATCAACAGACAGATCTCCCGCTGAGCCGGCGGACCGAGGCGGGCTCCGTAGAAACGGAGCCCGCCTCGTGTGAAAGGGGCCTAATTCCAACAGTTTCTCCATCGCTGCCTTCCTCTTTATCTTGTTTGAATAGTCCTTGCATTTTACTTGCCAGAGACATGGCAGCTCCTGGTATTTTTCAATAAAGTTAGGCAGGAAGTCTGAGGCTGTAAATATATCACCCATTTTATCTGCAAGACACAACACAAGACAAACCCTAATGTCAGGCTAAACTCTCATAATCTTGTCCCAATATAGGCCTCAATCTATAAGCAGTATAGGCCACTAACCACTGATGCCCCAATTTACAATTGTACCTTCTCAGTCGATAATCCTATAGAAGGGGGGGACTGCACCTAAATGAGGAGGGTGCAGATCAGCTGGGAATAAAGATGGCCAAAATGTTAGAGGGGTTTTTAAACTAGGCGATGGGGGGGGTCCAGATGTAGAGATAGTCAGCGTGGAACATATTTCAGAGGGTAGTATTGGGGCATTAGTGGTAGGTTGACCAAAGCACGTAAACCCAAGGTAAGTATAGTAGCAAGTCCTAGTTTCAATCTCAGGAACACCCAATAAGAGTATAATATGCGACCGGTCTAAACTACGTGGCATGTTCACCAACGCCAGGAGCCTGGCGGACAAGATGGGGGAACTAGAGATACTGTTGTACAAGGAGGATTTGGATTTTGTGGGAATTTCAGAGACTTAGTTCAACAGCTCTCATGTTTGGCTGGCAAACATTTAAGGGTATGCCCTTTATCGCAAGGATAGAGACGGTAAAAAAGGGAGAGGTTATGCCTATATCAAGAATAATGTACAAGTGAATTCCAGATGGCATCACTAAGGGAGCTAGGGAGGAGGTAGAATCCTTATGGGTGGAGCTCCAAAGGGATGAAGCTAAGGGGAAAATAATAATGGGAGTATGCTATAGGCCCCCTAACCTGAGGGAGGAAGGGGAGACATATCTCCTATCACAATTTGGATTAGTAGCAAGGATGGGAAGTGTTATCATAATGGGGGATTTTAACTATCCAGACATAGACTGGGTGGAGGGAACCGCGCATTCATCTAAGGCTCGCCAGTTCCTAAAGGTCTTGCAGGACAATTTTATGTGTCAGATGGTTGATGCGCCAATTATAAATAAAGCGTTACTGGATCTACTGATTACCAACAATACAGACCTGATCACGGATGTGGAAATACGGGGCAATTTAGGTAACAGCGATCACAGGTCAATTGGCTTAAGTATAAATCACACAAATAGGAAACATAAGGGGAATACAAAGACACTGAATTTTAAAAGAGCCAACTTCCCTAAACTACGAGCCTTGCTAGAAGGCATAAATTGGGATAAAATCTTAAGAACAAAGAACACGGAGGATAGATGGATTTGTTTTAAGAGCATATTAACCACTTGCCGTCCGCCTCACGCAGATATACTGTGGCAGAATGGCACGGGCAGGCAAAGTAATGTATGGGTACGTTACTTGCCTCCCGCAGGCGGGGGGTCCGATTGGACCCCCCCAGTGCCCGAGGCGGTCGGCTTCTGTCCCCGAGCGATCCGTGCTGAGGGGGAGGCCATCCGTTCGTGGCCACCCCCTCGTGATCGCTCCCAGCCAATGACAAGCTTCCTCTGCTGCTGTATAGTAAGCAGCAGCAGAGGAAGTGATGTCATCGATCCTCGGCTCTGTATTTTCCATTACGGCGCCGAGGAGAGAAGACATCGATGCACAGACAGTAAAACACACCAGGCACACTTTACACCCCCTGATCGCCCCCTAATCACCCCCCCCCCCCGTCACAGTGACACCAAGCATTTTTTTTTCTGATTACTGCATTGGTGTCAGTTTGTGACAGTTAGTGTGGTAGGGCAGTTAGTGTTAGCCCCCTTTAGGTCTAGGATACCCCCCTTACCCCCCCTAATAAAGTTTTAACCCCTTGATCACCCCCCATCGCCAGTGTCACTAAGCGATCGTTTTTCTGACCGCTGTATTAGTGTCACTGGTGACGCTAGTTTTGGAGGTAAATATATAGGTTCGCCGTCAGCGTTTTATAGCGTCAGGGACCCTCATATACTACCTTATAAAGGTTTTAACCCCTTGATTGCCCCCTAGTTAACCCTTTCATCAGTGATCACCGTATAACTGTTACGGGTGACACTGGTTAGTTTATTTTTTATAGTGTCAGGGCACCCGCCGTTTATTACCTAATAAAGGTTTAGCCCCCTGATCGCCCGGCGGTGATATAAGTTAGGTTTTAGGGTCAGATAGGGTCTGTGGTGGAGTAGTGTCCCACTGCCACCAAGAAGAAGACAAACACAGGCCCGTCGTGCTCATAATGCCCTTCCTGCTGCATTCGCCAATCCTAATTGGGAACCCACCACTACTGCAGCACCCGTACTTCCTCCATTCACATCCCCAACCAAATGCAGTCGGCTGCATGAGAGGCATTTTCTTTATGTCCTTCCGAGTACCCCTACCCAACTAACCCCACCAAAAAGATGTCGTGTCTGCAGCAAGCGCGGATATAGGCGTGACACCCGCTATTATTGTCCCTCCTGTCCTGACAATCCTGGTCTTTGCATTTGGTGAATGTTTTGAACGCTACCATACACTAGTTGAGTATTAGCGTAGGGTAAAGCATTGCACAGACTAGGCACACTTTCACAGGGTCTCCCAAGATGCCATCGCATTTTGAGAGACCCGAACCTGGAACCGGTTACAGTTATAAAAGTTACAGTTACAAAAAAAGTGTAAAAAAAAACAAAAAAAAACACACAAAAAAAAAATAGTTGTCGTTTTATTGTTCTCTCTCTCTCTATTCTCTCTCTATTGTTCTGCTCTTTTTTACTGTAGTCTATTCTGCAATGTTTTATTGTTATTATGTTTTATCATGTTTGCTTTTCAGGTATGCAATTTTTTATACTTTCCTGTTTACTGTGTTTTATTGTTAACCATTTTTTGTCTTCAGGTACGTCATTCAGCTGCAGCGCGGATTTATTTATCTTGACAGCAACAGCATTTGCTCCCACAATATATAAAGCCGTGACTCCAGCAGAGGTGATATATGCCGAAGCATGGGGACAGCGGGGGCGGAGGAGCGATTTGCTCCTAACTTTTGGGGTGGATGCCCCCATGCTTCGGCATATATAAATGGTGCATGTATGCCCATTAGAAGTGGGTGGATGAAGGGAGGTATTCTAATGGTATTCTAAATACCCACCGATCAATCTCTTTTTTTCGTTCAGCCCACAGGCTGCATAAAAAAAAAAGATTACAATATATGCCCAACAAGGACCAGCAACGTACTGGTATGTTGCTGGACTTTGAGTGGTTATACCAGAATGATGCCTACAGGTTTAGGTATCATCTTGGTATCATTCTTTTCAGCCAGCGGTCGGCTTTCATGTAAAAGCAATCCTAGCGGCTAATTAGCCTCTAGACTGGTTTTACAAGCAGTGGGAGGGAATGGCTCCTATCTCAACAGGGAACCTGAGAATGCAGCCGGTGATTCAGCCAGCTGATCATAGAGCTGATCAGAGACCACAGTGGCTCCAAACATCTCTATGGCCTAAGAAATCGGAAGCTACGAGCATTTCATGACTTAGATTTTGCCGGATGTAAACAGCGCCATTGGGAAATTGGGAAAGCATTTTATCACACCGATCTTGGTGTGGTTATATGCTTTGAGGGCAGAGGAGAGATCTAGGGTCTAATAGACCCCAATTTTTTCAAAAAAGAGTATCTGTCACTACCTATTGCTATCATAGGGGATATTTACATTCCCTGAGATAACAATAAAAATTATTTAAAAAAAAAATGTAAGGAACAGTTTAAAAATAAGATAAAAAAGCAAAAAAATAATAAAGAAAAAAAAAAGCACCCCTGTCTCCCCCCTGCTCTCGCGCAAAGGTGAACGCAAGCGTCGGTCTGGCGTCAAATGTAAACAGCAATTGCACCATGCATGTGAGGTATCACCGCGAAGGTCAGATCGAGGGCAGTAATTTTAGCAGTAGACCTCCTCTGTAAATCTAAAGTGGTAACCTGTAAAGGCTTTTCAAGGCTTTTAAAAATGTATTTGGTTTGTCGCCACTGCACGTTTGTGTGCAATTTTAAAGCATGTCATGTTTGGTATCCATGTACTCGGCCTAAGATCATCTTTTGTATTTCATCAAACATTTGGGCAATATAGTGTGTTTTAGTGCATTCAAATTTAAAAAAGTGTGTTTTTTCCCAAAAAAATGCGTTTAAAAAATCGCTGCGCAAATACTGTGTGAAAAAAAAATGAAACACCCACCATTTTAATCTGTAGGGCATTTGCGTTAAAAAAAATATATAATGTTTGGGGGTTCAAAGTAATTTTTTTGCAAAAAAATAATTTTTTCATGTAAACAAAAAGTGTCAGAAAGGGCTTTGTCTTCAAGTGGTTAGAAGAGTGGGTGATGTGTGACATAAGCTTTTAAATGTTGTGCATAAAGTGCCAGGACAGTTCAAACCCCCCCAAATGACCCAATTTTGGAAATTAGACACCCCAAGCTATTTGCTTAGAGGCATGTCGAGTCCATGGAATATTTTATATTGTGACACAAGTTGCGGGAAATAGACAATTTTTTTTTTTTTTTTTTGCACAAAGTTGTCACTAAATGATATATTGCTCAAACATGCCATGAGAATATGTGAAATTACACCCCAAAATACATTCTGTTGCTTCTCCTGAGTACGGGGATACCACATGTGTGAGACTTTTTGGTAGCTTAGCCGCGTATGGGACCCCGAAAACCAAGCACCGCCTTCAGGCTTTCTAAGGGCGTAAATTTTTGATTTCACTCTTCACTGCCTATCACAGTTTCTGAGGCCATGGAATGCCCAGGTGGCACAAATCCCCCCCCCAAATTACCCTATTTTGGAAAGTAGACACCACAAGCTATTTGCTGAGAGGCATGTTGAGTCCATGGAATATTTTATATTTTGACACAAGTTGCGGGAAAGTGACAATTTTTTTTTTTTTTGCACAAAGTATATATTGCTCACACAGGCCATGGGCATATGTGGAATTGCACCCCAAAATACATTTAGCTGCTTCTCCTGAGTATGGGGATACCACATGTGTGGGACTTTTTGGGAGCCTAGCCGCGTACGGGGCATAGGCAGTCATAAACTAAAAGCTGTGTAAATTCCAGAAAATGTACCCTAGTTTGTAGACGCTATAACTTTTGCGCAAACCAATAAATATACGCTTATTGACATTTTTTTTACCAAAGACATGTGGCTGAATAAATTTTGGCCTAAATGTATGACTAAAATTGTGTTTATTGGATTTTTTTTATAAAAAAAGTAGAAAATATCATTTTTTTTTCAAAATTTTCGGTCTTTTTCTGTTTATAGCACAAAAAGTAAAAACCGCAGAGGTGATCAAATACCATCAAAGAAAAGCTCTATTTGTGGGAAGAAAAGGACACAAATTTTGTTTGGGTACAGCATTGCATGACCGCGCAATTAGCAGTTAAAGCGACACAGTGCCAAAGTGTAAAAAGTGCTCTGGTCAGGAAGGAGGTAAATCCTTCCGGGGCTGAAGTGGTTAAATAAGGGCATTAGCCAATGCATGCCATTGGGTAATACATTTAAAACAGCGAACAAAAGTCCTGGATGGCTTAACTCTAATGTAAAAATGGATATAAAAGCAAAGGAGAAGGCCTTCAAAAAATACAAGGTTCAGGGATCATCATCAGCATTCAGACTTTATAAAGAATGCAACAAGAAATGTAAGGGTGCAATAAGGATGGCTAAGATAGAACATGAAAGACACATAGCAGAGGAGAGCAAAAAAAATCCCAAGAAACTCTTTAAGTATGTAAACAGTAAAAAAGGGAGGACAGACCATATTGGCCCCATAAAGAATGAGGAAGGACATCTGGTTACAAAGGATGGGGAGATGGGGAAGGTATTGAATTTATTCTTCTCCTCAGTCTTCACAAGGAAAT
This sequence comes from Aquarana catesbeiana, assembly GCF_042186555.1. Classification (NCBI taxonomy): domain Eukaryota; kingdom Metazoa; phylum Chordata; class Amphibia; order Anura; family Ranidae; genus Aquarana; species Aquarana catesbeiana. The sequence goes on from NC_133326.1 coordinate 197,128,813, forward strand.
CGGGGGGCTTCAGTAACCAAAACTGCAGTGTTTATCCTCATGACACATCACAGGAAGCACCTCCATGGTTAACAGAGGACAGAATTGTAAAAAAGAGAAGGAAGGTTTGGGACTTTGAATGAGGCACGGGTAAGCACCTCCATCCCTAAATTGAATCAAATCGAGAGGGAAATGGGACTTTAAATGAAGCGGCTGAACTGCGGAGGTGATGATATAAATATACAATTTTATTTATAACAAGGTAAATATAGTAATTTCATATATACATAAAAGCACAAGGTATAGACACAGTAATACACAGTATATAAATAAAGATAAATTCATAAGGTTAATGAATAGTATATGACAGCAATCTGGCCTTAAAGTGCTAAACACAGCATGCCCGGCACCTGTGTTGATAATCACATAAGGGGAATCTACAAATGTTGGATTCATGGTATAACATCGTCAAAGCGTAGTATGTGTCTCTGCAGCATCCAATAGCTCTACGCGTTTCGTGGAATTGTCTCCACTCGTCAGGAGCAGATGCAACAGGTTCCTGTAGATTAAATGGTTATGGTGAAACCACATTATGTATAGAAGTAAAGAATGTTATTTATAAAAAATTAACCAAATACACTCACCAGCCCCGGCAGTGGGAGCGATAAGGGGCGAGCGAGACAGGTGAACCGGAGGCACAGACCACCCCACTGGAGCTGAGGCGGCGTACCTGTATATGGGCAGCTTGGGGTGGTGGTATGGTGCCTAAGGTGGTCCCCATGAATGTAGGTGCTGACTTGGAAGTATGGGCAAATCAAAACATCTGAAAGTGAGAATAAAAATATGTGTGAAGTGAGATGATGAAGATGTGAAAAAACAAGCAAGGTGTGTGTGAAGGGGAATGATGAAAAAATGATGAAAAAATAGTAGTGTTAAAATGTGAGCCCAATGTGTTGGCATGTGTGAGAGATGGAGGAAAAAGATGAGATGTGAAGTGTAATTGGTGTGATGTGTATGAGGTGGGCTGACCTATAGGTGAGAATGGTCTGAGCAAAAACAAACCTAAAAGTGAGGTAAGTGTAAAAAAAAAAAAATGTGTATAAACAAAACAGTGCAAAAACCAAACGTGTTGTGTGTGGGTCTAAACCAAAGGACACTTACCCAAGCTGCATGCCATGCAACACCAGGCGGTGGAATAGCTGGTGTGCAGGAGCCCCAGGCAAAGACCGGCCATATGAACAGCCGGCTCTGACTGAGGGTATATATACAGGTACGCCACCAACGCCACGTGCGTGAACACAGGGGGGGGCGGGGGAAGGCGTCCGCACCTGGGTCAAACCACCAGGCGATTGGCTCCAAACCGCTCCCACACAGGTCACGCAGGAGGTGCTCTCAATGGCAGTGTAATGACGTCATAATCGACGTCAAACGCTGGACGTGAGGACCGTGGCGCCAATGCGCGAAGGGGCGTCCCCCCGATCTCCCAAACACCCTGTGCCATGAGAGAAGGGAGGACCCACGAGGCGCATCGCAGCTCCCGCGATAGGAAAAGACCCCCATACACCGTACACAAGCTCAAAACCCCAAACCTGCACACATCGCCGGAGCGGCAAGAGCGCATGGATATAAGAATTGTAAATTGTGTAATCATATAGGAAATGTAACTTGTGAGGTTTAAACACAAAACCTATGCCGAGAATGCCATGAATTGCTGTCGCTAATATAATGAAATAGTTACATGTATCAATATACCCTGAATTGCTTAGCCAGTCCCGATGTGTGAATCCCTAAATAGGGAATGCACACATCTGAAACTGCACCTCACGCATGGATGGCAGGGGAACACTGCTGATCCAATATTCCAGCCGCTTCCATGCCTATACAAACTGTAAAAAAGAGAAGGAAGGTTTGGGACTTTGAATGAGGCGCGGGTAAGCACCTCCATCCCTAAATTGAATCAAATCGAGAGGGAAATGGGACTTTAAATGAAGCGGCTGAACTGCGGAGGTGATGATATAAATATACAATTTTATTTATAACAAGGTAAATATAGTAATTTCATATATACATAAAAGCACAAGGTATAGACACAGTAATACACAGTATATAAATAAAGATAAATTCATAAGGTTAATGAATAGTATATGACAGCAATCTGGCCTTAAAGTGCTAAACACAGCATGCCCGGCACCTGTGTTGATAATCACATAAGGGGAATCTACAAATGTTGGATTCATGGTATAACATCGTCAAAGCGTAGTATGTGTCTCTGCAGCATCCAATAGCTCTACGCGTTTCGTGGAATTGTCTCCACTCGTCAGGAGCAGATGCAACAGGTTCCTGTAGATTAAATGGTTATGGTGAAACCACATTATGTATAGAAGTAAAGAATGTTATTTATAAAAAATTAACCAAATACACTCACCAGCCCCGGCAGTGGGAGCGATAAGGGGCGAGCGAGACAGGTGAACCGGAGGCACAGACCACACCACGGGAGCTGAGGCGGCGTACCTGTATATGGGCAGCTTGGGGTGGTGGTATGGTGCCTAAGGTGGTCCCCATGAATGTAGGTGCTGACTTGGAAGTATGGGCAAATCAAAACACCCTTCGCGCATCGGCGCCACGGTCCTCACGTCCAGCGTTTGACGTCGATTATGACGTCATTACGCTGCCATTGAGAGCACCTCCTGCGTGACCTGTGTGGGAGCGGTTTGGAGCCAATCGCCTGGTGGTTTGACCCAGGTGCGGACGCCTTCCCCCGCCCCCCCCCCTGTGTTCACGCACGTGGCGTTGGTGGCGTACCTGTATATATACCCTCAGTCAGAGCCGGCTGTTCATATGGCCGGTCTTTGCCTGGGGCTCCTGCACACCAGCTATTCCACCGCCTGGTGTTGCATGGCATGCAGCTTGGGTAAGTGTCCTTTGGTTTAGACCCACACACAACACGTTTGGTTTTTGCACTGTTTTGTTTATACACATTTTTTTTTTTTTTTTACACTTACCTCACTTTTAGGTTTGTTTTTGCTCAGACCATTCTCACCTATAGGTCAGCCCACCTCATACACATCACACCAATTACACTTCACATCTCATCTTTTTCCTCCATCTCTCACACATGCCAACGCATTGGGCTCACATTTTTACACTACTATTTTTTCATCATTTTTTCATCATTCCCCTTCACACACACCTTGCTTGTTTTTTCACATCTTCATCATCTCACTTCACACATATTTTTATTCTCACTTTCAGATGTTTTGATTTGCCCATACTTCCAAGTCAGCACCTACATTCATGGGGACCACCTTAGGCACCATACCACCACCCCAAGCTGCCCATATACAGGTACGCCGCCTCAGCTCCCGTGGTGTGGTCTGTGCCTCCGGTTCACCTGTCTCGCTCGCCCCTTATCGCTCCCACTGCCGGGGCTGGTGAGTGTATTTGGTGAATTTTTTATAAATAACATTCTTTACTTCTATACATAATGTGGTTTCACCATAACCATTTAATCTACAGGAACCTGTTGCATCTGCTCCTGACGAGTGGAGACAATTCCACGAAACGCGTAGAGCTATTGGATGCTGCAGAGACACATACTACGCTTTGACGATGTTATACCATGAATCCAACATTTGTAGATTCCCCTTATGTGATTATCAACACAGGTGCCGGGCATGCTGTGTTTAGCACTTTAAGGCCAGATTGCTGTCATATACTATTCATTAACCTTATGAATTTATCTTTATTTATATACTGTGTATTACTGTGTCTATACCTTGTGTTTTTATGTATATATGAAATTACTATATTTACCTTGTTATAAATAAAATTGTATATTTATATCATCACCTCCGCAGTTCAGCCGCTTCATTTAAAGTCCCATTTCCCTCTCGATTTGATTCAATTTAGGGATGGAGGTGCTTACCCGCGCCTCATTCAAAGTCCCAAACCTTCCTTCTCTTTTTTACAGTTTGTATAGGGATGGAAGCGGCTGGAATATTGGATCAGCAGTGTTCCCCTGCCATCCATGCGTGAGGTGCAGTTTCAGATGTGTGCATTCCCTATTTAGGGATTCACACATCGGGACTGGCTAAGCAATTCAGGGTATATTGATACATGTAACTATTTCATTATATTAGCGACAGCAATTCATGGCATTCTCGGCATAGGTTTTGTGTTTAAACCTCACAAGTTACATTTCCTATATGATTACACAATTTACAATTCTTATATCCATGCGCTCTTGCCGCTCCGGCGATGTGTGCAGGTTTGGGGTTTTGAGCTTGTGTACGGTGTATGGGGGTCTTTTCCTATCGCGGGAGCTGCGATGCGCCTCGTGGGTCCTCCCTTCTCTCATGGCACAGGGTGTTTGGGAGATCGGGGGGACGCCCCTTCGCGCATCGGCGCCACGGTGCTCACGTCCAGCGTTTGACGTCGATTATGACGTCATTACGCTGCCATTGAGAGCACCTCCTGCGTGACCTGTGTGGGAGCGGTTTGGAGCCAATCGCCTGGTGGTTTGACCCAGGTGCGGACGCCTTCCCCCGCCCCCCCCCCGTGTTCACGCACGTGGCGTTGGTGGCGTACCTGTATATATACCCTCAGTCAGAGCCGGCTGTTCATATGGCCGGTCTTTGCCTGGGGCTCCTGCACACCAGCTATTCCACCGCCTGGTGTTGCATGGCATGCAGCTTGGGTAAGTGTCCTTTGGTTTAGACCCACACACAACACGTTTGGTTTTTGCACTGTTTTGTTTATACACATTTTTTTTTTTTTTTTTACACTTACCTCACTTTTAGGTTTGTTTTTGCTCAGACTATTCTCACCTATAGGTCAGCCCACCTCATACACATCACACCAATTACACTTCACATCTCATCTTTTTCCTCCATCTCTCACACATGCCAACACATTGGGCTCACATTTTTACACTACTATTTTTTCATCATTTTTTCATCATTCCCCTTCACACACACCTTGCTTGTTTTTTCACATCTTCATCATCTCACTTCACACATATTTTTATTCTCACTTTCAGATGTTTTGATTTGCCCATACTTCCAAGTCAGCACCTACATTCATGGGGACCACCTTAGGCACCATACCACCACCCCAAGCTGCCCATATACAGGTACGCCGCCTCAGCTCCCGTGGTGTGGTCTGTGCCTCCGGTTCACCTGTCTCGCTCGCCCCTTATCGCTCCCACTGCCGGGGCTGGTGAGTGTATTTGGTTAATTTTTTATAAATAACATTCTTTACTTCTATACATAATGTGGTTTCACCATAACCATTTAATCTACAGGAACCTGTTGCATCTGCTCCTGACGAGTGGAGACAATTCCACGAAACGCGTAGAGCTATTGGATGCTGCAGAGACACATACTACGCTTTGACGATGTTATACCATGAATCCAACATTTGTAGATTCCCCTTATGTGATTATCAACACAGGTGCCGGGCATGCTGTGTTTAGCACTTTAAGGCCAGATTGCTGTCATATACTATTCATTAACCTTATGAATTTATCTTTATTTATATACTGTGTATTACTGTGTCTATACCTTGTGCTTTTATGTATATATGAAATTACTATATTTACCTTGTTATAAATAAAATTGTATATTTATATCATCACCTCCGCAGTTCAGCCGCTTCATTTAAAGTCCCATTTCCCTCTCGATTTGGTTTTATTTGGAACAGAGGACAGAATTAAAATTTGACTTGGGAAACTTAACATTACTAAATCACCGGGACAGATGGCTTGCACCTGAGGGTACTTAGGGAACTCAGTCAACTAATTGCCAGACCATTGTTCCTAATTTTTACTGAAGTATACTGACTGGAATGGTACCAGCTGATTGGAGAAAAGCTAAAGTAGCACCAATATTTAAAAAGGGCCCAAAATACATCCCTGGGAATTACAGACCAGTTAGCCTAACATCAATAGTATGTAAACTCTTGGAGGGGATGATAAGGGACTATACACGTAGACGTGGTGTATCTGGGTATCTGGATTTTGCAAAAGCATTTGACACAGTCCCCCATAAACGTTTACTGTACAAAATAAGGTCCATTGGCTTGGACCATAGGGTGAGTACATGGATTGAAAACTGGCTACAAGGGCCAGTTCAGAGGGTGGTGATAAATGGGGAGTTCTCGGAATGGTCAGGGGTGGGTAGTGGGGTCCCCCAGGGTTCTGTGCTGGGACCAATCCTATTTAATTTGTTCATAAACGACCTGGAGGATGGAGTAATCAGTTCAATCTCTGTATTTGCGGACGATACTAAGCTAAACAGGGTAATATCTTCTCTGCAGGATGTGGAAACCTTGCAAAAAGATCTGAACAAATTATTGGGGTGAGCAACTACATGGCAAATGAGGTTCAATGTAGAAAAATGTAAAATAATGCATTTGGGTGGCAAAAATATGAATGCAATCTATATACTGGGGGGAGAACCTGTGGAGGAATCTAGGATGGAAAATGACCTGGGGGTCCTAGTAGATGATAGGCTCAGCAATGGCATGCAATGCCAAGATGCTGCTAACAAAGCAATCAGAATATTGGAATGCGTTAAAAAGGGGATCAACTCCAGAGATAAAACGATAATTCTCCCGTTCTACAAGACTCTGGTCCGGCCGCACCTAGAGTATGCTGTCCAGTTCTGGACACCAGTCCTCAGGAAGGAGGTACTGGAAATGGAGCGAGTACAAAGAAGGGCAACAAAGCTAATAAAGGGTCTGGAGGATATTAGTTACGAGGAAAGGTTGCATGCACTGAACTTATTCTCTCTGGAGAAGAGACGCTTGAGAGGGGATATGATTTCAATATACAAATACCATACTGGTGACCCCACAATATGGATAAAACTTTTTTGCAGAAGGGAGTTTAACAAGACTCGTGGCCACTCATTAAAATTAGAAGAAAAGAGGTGTAACCTTAAACTACGTAGAGGGTTCTTTACTGTAAGAGCGGCAAGGATGTGGAATTCCCTTCCACAGGCGGTGGTCTCAGCGGGGAGCAACTATAGTTTCAAGAAACTATTAGATAAGCACCTGAACGACAGCAACATACAGAGGTATACAATGTAATACTGACATATACTCACACACATGGGTTGGACTTGATGGACAGGTGTCTTTTTTCAACCTCACCTACTATGTAACTATGTAACTATGTTTGAATGATCAGCAATAACGATCCTCCGTCCTCCACTCACAAATCGTACGTACATCCGTTACATCGCCCGAGTGTTATGCTTTATATACACTGCGCATGCGTGAAACTCTGCCCCTGTCTTTCTTTCTAGTGTATTCCCTGCCTCTTCTCTTTCCGGGCAGTGGGAGAGCACATGACGGAGACCCAGCAGGTGTGTGCTGTTAGCAGCAACGATGAAAGCCCGGAGCAAGGCAGTTCCAGATCCAGGAGGAGATATAAGGCCTCAAATATATCCTTTGAAGAGATGGTGGAGATGGTGGACATCTTAAAGAGGACAGACTATGATGAGAATCATGGGCTGTACAGAAACCCTAATGTGAGAAAGGCCAAGATCATGGCTAAAGTTGTCAGAAGTCTGCACAGGAATTTTGGGTTACGACGATCCAAGGATCAATTGAGGAAACGCTGGTCAGACCTGAAATTGAGAGAGCAAGCTCAGTATAGAAAGATCAGGAAAGTGCAAAAAAGTAAGAATTTGTCGTGTGTTCCTATTATTATTAATACTTTTGTGCTGGTCCGTGTGCTTTTCTTTTCTATTGTACAGTTTAAAATACCAAGTTTGAGGTTCGTGGACACAGGAATTGTTCGTATTAAACATCGTTCCCTCGAACACTAATACATTGTTTTTGGCAGATGCAGGTTAACTACATTTGTTCATGCCTATTTTGATTAAAATAAGTTTATTCCATTGTTGTCTAGATGTGTTTGAAACTATAATGAAATGACAACTTTATTCAGTGTCAGGAAAGGACACTCAGCAGCTGTTTACACATCTGCTCCAGTGGATGCTAGGGGTCTCTCCATGTGTGAAGCTTGCAAAAAACAGGTAAGTATTCCAACTTTTGAAAGGGAAAAAATCATGTCTTCAGCTTGTAACTCTACAAAAACAGACAATTGGAAGACACTTCCAAGCAATGCTTCATATTACTATTTCTAGCCTAACATATCTGTCTGCTAAGCATACCTTTTGGAAGACACTTCCAAGCAATGTTTCATATTACTATTTCTAGCCTAACATATCTGTCTGCTAAGCATATCTTTTTTGTATTCAAATAGGGGAGAAAAGAATAGGGACATCTGAGGACACCAGTAACCCCACGCCGAATGAAGAAAGGCAACTCACCACACACCCTGAAGATGTGGATGCAGATGTTCAGGAAGTGCTGGGTGAAGTGGTAGAAATGGTGTCGACAACAGGTCAGTGTCTGAGACCACAGCTTCAGGTAATAGATGGATGCCTGCATATTTATAATACATGGTGTGTTTTTTTACTTTTAGGTGATGTGGATGTTGTGGAAGAAGAAACTCACTTCAGCAGTGCAAGTGCTTAAATCCTGATCAGTGAGATCATGGTGTGCAATAGTCATTTGGAAAAGATGAAACAAAACATCCATGATGTTCAAAAAAGACTGAGCAACATCATCAATATTTTAAGCAAAATCTAAGCAAAAAAAACATTTTAAAATTGTCGTTATGTTGTACATGTTTTTACAGTTTTAAATAAGTTGCAAAGCCACATTTTGAAGATGCACACAGTGTGTCAACATGTGCTATCTCCCATCATGGGATATCAATGTACGCGTTTTGTGGGTGCAACCCCTTTCTCCAAACTAAAGTAGGTGAGAGGAAGGGGTTGCACCCCAGAAACACGTCCATTGATCCCCCATGATGGGAGCTAGCACATGTTGACACCTTGGGGCTTGTTTCAAAAAGGCAAAACCACTTTGCACTACGAGTGCAATGCAAGTGCACGAGATTAGCAGAAGAACTTCCTTTTTATCGGCTTGTCGTATGTCTTGTACGTCACTACGTTCGTAATTGTTGGCCAACATTTGTGTGACCGTGTGTATGCAAGACAAGTTGGAGCCAACACCCTTCGAACAAATTCCATGGATTTGTTGTTGGAAAGTCCGATCGTGTGTACGAAGCTTAACAGTTCTAACACCAAAGAAGCCCTAAAAGATCTCATACCACCTGTTCTTTTAAGCTATTGCTAAATTATTGTCAGGTGTCTTCCAACTCTGGATCTGTAGTGGAGGGATTCACCTGTTGGTGGCACTGTTGGATCCTTTGGCTGTAATACCGGTGTCCACCAGCGGGTGTTTCCCGGCACTGTGGAGCAGACAGCACCTCCTATGTTCAGGTGTCAATTGAGGCTAATTACAGGCATTCATATAAATACCCGGCTGATGATTGCTCTCATTGCCCTGGTATCTTTCTTGTGCCCTGATCCGTACCTGCGACCTGTGAACCTGATTCTGCAACCTGTAACCTGTGTACCTGATCCTGTTACCCTGTGCATCTGATCCTGATCCTGTCCCTCCTGTTACCTTGCATCCCTGCCCTGTAGCCTGATCCCTTTGCACCTTCCCCTATCTGCTGATCTCCTGTGTATGACCCTGGCCTGGCTACATTTAGGATTGCAGTACTTCCCTTATATTGTATATAGTTATTGTTGTTCGTGGGTCACTGTTTGGTTGGTTGTTCCCTGTTTATATTGGAGGTGTTTATATATTGTTATCACTAAACCATAAACGTAATTATTCACTTACATGTGTTTTTGGTTCTCTGTGCAATCCACACCATCTGGTCATACCAATTCATGACAATTATCAATATCACTTCCCATTCTAATATACTGTTACCAGAAATAATTTCCACGGTTCCTCCTCATCCTCTTTTCTGTAATCCTGTCAGTTGTTAACTGTAGACCTGTTTATATCAACTAAGGCTGGATTTACGCATTCGGCCATGCAAAGTCTGCTGTCTTTTTCCTCAGCTTTCTTACCCGCCGGAACTTCATCAGAAACAAGTGATTGTTTGCTATGGAGCATATGGCTCTAATGCATATGAAAGCCTACATTTTTAAATTTCAGTACAGCAAAGGCACATCTGAATCTCAGTCCTTGTGTATACTTCAAAGTATTAGCCAATAAATACCTGTTTTTTAAATTATTTACAAGGCGTCAAGTAACCGTCTGATCTCTCTCTTACTCCTAGTAGCAGCAGGCACTTTGGACAAGCATTTGTAGAATGATAAGTAGCAGGCACTTTGGGCACGCATTAGTAGAATGATAATGTCAAATGCTGCAAGGAGATTAGAGGGATAATGACAGTGACAGCCGGTGCTCCATTTCTTGGAGGGAGCAGCGAACAAGCCACCCTCCACCCCACATTAGCCCCCCCAGTCGGTCGGTCGGTCCGTCAGTCAAACCCCCCGCCTTACTCAGTAAACCAAACACCACCCCCCGTCGCTTGCCCATCTGCCCATCAGCCCCGCACTTACCCCATCTAGGTCGGGGGAAGCTTTGGCTTCCCTCTGCATCTCCTCCCCCTCAGTGACCAAAAAGGTTGCTTCTCCTCTCAGCCAATTGGGTCTTCCTGATTGGCAAGGAGGAAAAGCAGGAAGACAATAGCAAATATTAATTTGCTATTGTCACACAACTGTATTGACTCAAGGCGGAGTGCTCTGTGCCCCGAGCCCACCCTTTTTTTAAGCCAATTACAGCCTCAGGCTCTAATCATGTGCTTAAAAAAGAAAACCCCATTGAAATCAATGCGTTCAGGTGCCCTGCATATAGATTAGGGGCCAGGCACATAGATTGGGGGGGCGGCACCCGTGCGCCTTTAATGGAGCAGCCGCCACTGGATAATGACATTATTTTTCTCTCTCTCTTGCATGGATGGTATTGGAGGAACTATATGTTATAAAGTGGCTGACTGGAAGAGGGACTACAGTACTTAAAGCGTAACTATGTATAATGTTTGGGGGTTCTAAGTAATTTTCTAGCAAAAAAAATGGTTTTAACTTGCAAACACCAAGTATAAGAAAAAGGCTTGGTCCTTAAAGCACAACTCCACTTTTGTTGAGAAAAAAACATTCCCCTCTGGGTGATCTATGTACATTACAAGGATTATAGCAAACTTTGTTGCAGATTCCTACCTTTTGTTATTCTGAAGTAATTCATGTGTGTTTGTACTGAGTGAGTCTAATGGGAGTGGTATCATAATTAACTGTCAGGTGTGCAATTGCAGGGCACTAATGAGGAAATCTGCTGGGCCTGCATCCCTTTAGATGTGTTCCTTTTGAAAGTATCTCTCCAAAAATTAAATTTTTGTTGCAGGGGATGCCTGAAATCTGACTTGTATCTTAGTATAGACTTCTGGGAAAATTGGTGAGCCAATCACACAAGCAGGAAATTATGTTTCTGGGGAGTGGTCAGTACACACTCTGTGTACAGAACAACTCCATGTAGCCATATTGCAATGCATTCTCAGAAATATACAATGGCTGCAGATTGAAAAGGAAAGGTAATTTTTAATAACATTCAATTACAATATGATTGGTGTTGCAATTATATGTGCTATATTATTTTTTCTTTATTTGCTATTTTTTCCCCACAAAAGTGGAGTTACCCTTTAAACTTTTCCTACTTGAAAATTTACTAATCCAGAACAATCATGTAAATAGCAGATGTAAAAACTTCCTTTGGTATTTTCTCATTCTAAGTAAACAGTCCTACTCGTATAGAAATAATGAGAACTTGTTCCAAACAAGTTATTACAAATGCTAAATGCTAAAGTGTATATAAACTCAATCATGCAAGTCTAATATAAGCTTTTATATACTGTAATAATTTCATTCCAGAGGTTGTTTTCAATCTTTTTAAATCTTCAGTTTTCATTAAAATACCACCTGATTCGCAATACTACAAAGCACTCTATCTTTCTGGGTAGTAACTTGCTGTACCTTGCCAGCAAAAAAACGATGGGTACAGGTGGAATAAACTTACCATAATCTCCAATCGCATTATGCTCTTTTACCTAGCTTTTAGTCAGGCATCATAGCAATCTAAAATTGCAACCAACCATAAGAGCCATCCACCCCTCCCTGCTGATCCAAGTATTAAAAAACCTTCTTCTTCTGACACAGAGAACAAACACCACCAACATCTCCTAGAAGTAGGTAAATCCCGCTTTTTACAGTTTATGGCCCCAAAGGGCTGCTGTCCCACACATGGCTGGTGCATGGATTTTTGACACCATAGGCAAAACCTAATTTTCCTGCCCCCTTGATCTGCCTGTGACTCCACCCCCCCTTTCCCCTGCCCATGTAACATGTGACCTACCTGACCCCTACATTAACCACTTCCCGCCCATCGGCCGTCAAATGACGGCTGGGCGGTGCGGCTCTCGTTCTGGGTGGATGTCAAATGATGACCCTCCAGAAAGACCACTCTTGAGCGCCCCCGGGGGTGCGCATCGCGCACTGTGACCTGTGGTGCGATGTGTCAGTCTGACACACCGCTACACCGATCTTGGTAAAGAGCCTCTGACGGAGGCTCTTTACCACATGATCAGCCGTGTCCAATCATGGCTGATCACGATGTAAACAGGAAGAGCCGTTGATGGGCTTTTCCTCACTCGTGTCTGACAGACGTGAGTAGAGGAGAGTCGATCGGCTGCTCTCCTGACAGGGGGGGGTCTGTGCTTGTTTATCAGCGCAGCCCCCCCTCGGATGCCCACCCAGGACCACCAGGATGCCACCCTAGACCACCAGGGAAATGCCAATCAGTGCCCAGGCAGCTGCCAATCAGTGCCCAGCAGTGCCGCCTATCAGTGCCACCCATAATTAACCATCGGTGCATCCTTTCAGTGCCCATCAGTGTCACCTATCAGTGCCCATCAGTGCCACCCATTAGTGCCCATCAGTGCCACCTATCAATGCCCATCAGTGCCACCCATCAGTGCCGCCTACCATTGCCCATCAGTGCCGCCTATCAGTGCCCATCGTCAGTGCCCTTCAGTGCCCATCAGTGCCACCTCATTGGTGCCACCTCATCTGTGCCGCCTTATCTGACACCTGCACTGACCTACCTTACCACTACACTGACCTACCTAACCACTACACTGACCTACCTGACCACACACTGACTAACCTGATTCCTACTTCCTGCACTACTCACACTCCCTCCCCCCATCTCCCACACACACAGTACAATGTAAATCAGGGGATCTATCCTCCTCCTTACCTTTTCATGGCTTCATTGTCCATCTCATCAGGGCTCTCCTCAGCACTGGGCGGGCAATATTGTCTAGGAGTCCCCGCCAGCAGCATCAAGCCGATCCTTGGAGTCCAAAGCCGAGAGGCCAGCTAACAGCCACTGCACCTGTCCCAATGCTCCCATGATCTCCACCGAGCCCCACACCCTCCGCTGTACTCAGTGCACATGCCGCACTAGAGGGACAGGCTAGAGCAAAGGAGTCCTGGGGCCGGTGCTGTTCAGGTATTACTGTGAGGAGATGTGACAACGGGGAGCCCAGCGGGACACATTGAGGGATTGGTGGCACCTGCAGCGGATGTGTTCTCAGGACAGCACTGATTAGGGCTCACAGTGACCAGGAGAGGAGAGCCGAGCTTACATAGGTCAGTATACACCTGGGGCTTCACAAGGACAGAGGCCGTGGCTACGCTCTAGGTGGTAGTGCGCCCTAGACAGCTGCCTAGTTTGCCTAGTGGTAGCAGTGGCCCTGGTCCCACGAGACAATCCAAAATTTGCTTTCTCCTCCTCTGGATACCCAGGTAGGCTACCAGGTCAAATGTTTTCTAAAGTCTGCACCAGACCACAACCTGCTCCCTAGATCTCTATCTCCCTTTGAGATACTTTTGTTGAGATGCAACTTGTAGGGCCTGCTTACTATCCCTTCTTTATAAGCTTCTCAATGCACCACACAAAGGTTACATTCAACCCTACATTTGCAAATGGAAATCGGAAATTTCATGTGACTCTCACAAATGCACAGATCACTAGAGCCATTAACCTAGCACATAAATCTTCAATTACCAATCAATTTTAAGAATGAGAATACAAAAATACTTTGACACTGATATTGGGTTCGGGTGCTTTTCCATAAAATATATGTCCAGGTCTTGATGTTTGCTGAAGATGTCAAGCTAAACCAGGGAGTCCTGGCAGGGACCCTATTACTTATCCTTTTGGCATTTTCCCTTATTACACCATTTCTGGTCTGAGGTTCACAAACTAACCCTCCAACAAACATCTGTAGATCTAGGGTCAGATCGCAACAGTTGTTACATGGTAACAAAATTCCATTGAGACTCTATAAAACCTCAATGACTGTGTACCTACTAAAGTTGGCTCATTCCTGATATATGGAAACAAACTACACCACCTATATATGTATGTGGTTTGCTTAAATCAATGAAATTAAAACAATGAAAGACCTGAGAGCTACTTTTCAGAAGAGAAGAGCAGTCATGCTAAGTGTATGTAATTTGGCACTGATTTTGGTATATACAGTGTGACCACTTACGAAACAGAGTTTGTAAAAGCAAGCACTGCCTATGTACCTAATATAGCTTCCCATCAATACATAGGTATAGGTTATCTATATGATGTGTATATATAGACTTATACCGTGTAACAAGTTTGTGCAGGGAGGGTGGTCTACTCATGGGGATAAGCTGGGTTCCTAATATGGTTGAATAAAAATGTAATGCGCCAACTAACATTATTGGTATGTGGTTTATCCTTTTCTGTAAGTTTGGGAAGATGCCTGGGAATTTGAAGGTACTTATTCAAGCACTTCCTGTTATGGGGTGACAACTGTTTCTCAAATGCTCTCACCCTGATCTAAGGTCCCTTTGTAGATGCTAGAAGCAAATGTACTGGCACAGAATGCACAGGCATGGTCCACCATTGTCACTGTTAGAAAGCTGGTGCTGTGCACTGATTTGCATATGATGTTGGAGTGAGTGCACATAGAAAATATATAACTGATAGGGGATGGAGGAGATCAAAATCAATGAGATGGGGAAAAAGATGAAAAAATATGAATACAGTATTTTATGAAAGAAAAAAAAAACAGCAACTGTGGCACACAATGTTAAACTAAATGTCATTATTTGGATTTAGACAAATCTTAAAGTTAATAGTTCACAAAGGAAGCCAGATATGTAGATTCCTCGCAGGCCAATAACTTTTTTTATGTATAACTGTGCAGTAAATAACAGGCAGTTTGTTTTTGTATAGACAAATCACCTTAGCATCACTAAATAAAGCACTATTTGGTCAGATTACAAATACATATATTTTCAATAGTATTTGCAATAGTCAAATTTGCTATATGGACTGCCCTCATTTTCCTGAATCTTTTGTCAAAAAAATATGTGCCATACAATGCATATACTTGAATACCTGGAAATGCCACAAATATGAGATATCCAATATGAACATTGATGTGAATGTCATGTGATACCTGAAAAGTCTTGCAAACCAAGACATCTGCTGCACACATGTTGTATAATTAGCAGTATCATGGAAGGACAGCATATCATAAGATCGATATTTGAAGAACAGAATGTAGCATTAAGACCTTACACCAGGCCGTAGACGGTTCAAATCTCGACCGGTTCAGCAGGGACTGACTGAGATTCGAACTATGTATGGGCAAGCTGTTTGTATCCATGTTGATCGATCAATCAACTTGGGTACACCCAGCCTGTCAAATATTTCATGCGACTGCCGCTGGCAATAATCACTGTGTGTTCTCCCGGCCGGGATGGCTTCCCCTGCCCCTCCTCCGGGAGAACACAATAGCTCAGTGGGAGGGATTCCGCCATCGACCCTGACTATGTTGATGGGGGAATTGATTTTCTTTCCTGCAACCTGTGGTTGCAGCAGTTGGGTAAACCACTAGGAAGGACCGGCAGGTAGAAACGCCCGAGCGTGACATCATACGCTCAGGGAGCACATATCCAGAGTGAGGTTTGGTACACTGGGTTGTGGATGGAGCGCAAGCAGAGGAGAGGAGGGAGCGTGGTGGCTGTTGTCGTGACAATGCGTTTCGGGTCGTGGCTCTTCTTCAAGTCATTCTTGGTGGAGAAGTGGTGGAGATAGTGATGACCTCATTGACCAAATATGCATGGCCATATTTGGTTAATGTTATTGCCCAAGTATGGTTAGTGACCATATTTGGGCAGTGATGTCATTGTTATTCCTGCTCCTTTGTCTAAAGGTGAGGGAAGTCCCAAAGACATCAGTGGCGCCTAGGAAACGAGTGACAGCAGGAAGCTGTCATATACATAGAAATGGTAGAAACACCACTTCTATATATGATGCAAGGCTCCCACCGAACAGGGGGCCAATTAGGATAAAGTTTGAGCATCCACCAGAACGCCCAACAGCTAAAGTTGGGTCACAACCATCGGCTCATCCCTATTGGAAAGTAGGTTTTATTCTGCAGACACTGCCCATTTTAGCCAGCTGTGCTTCATCTTTGTCTTTCAGTTTAAAATCTTCCAATGGAGACTTAGGCCCCGTACACATGACCGGTTTTACCGTCAGAATAAACTCCGAAGGTTTCTCAGACGGAACTCTGACAGAATTCCGCTCAAGCGGTCCTGCATACGCATGGTCACACCAAAGTCCAACCATCCGGAACGAGGTGATGTATAATACGTATGACAGGACTAGAAAAAGGAGGTTCAATAGCCAGTAGCCAATAACTTCCATCTCGTACTTGCTTCAGAGCATGCTTCGTTTTTGGTCCGTCAGAACAGCATACAGACAAGCGCGTTTCCCGATAGGAATTGGTTCAGTCGGAAATATTTAGAACATGTTTAATTTCTAGGACTAATGCATGTATATATGGAGTGGCTGTAAAGAGACTGCAGGAGATGAGCCGCACAAATTCAACAAACAATGAAAAAAAGGTAAAAACAATCATTTTATGTGAAAAGAAAACATGGCAATTGTATATAATGCAAAGGGGGAAATCCACTTTGCACTACAAGTGCAAACTACAAGTGCAAAGTGCACTTGAAATTGCACTGAAAGTGCACTTGGAAGTGCGATTGCTGTAGATCCGAGGGGGACATGCAAGGAAAATAAAAAACAGCATTTTAGCTTGCACATGAATGGCTAATAAAATCAGCAGAGCTTCCCCTCATTTCAGATCTACCCCTCAGATTTACAGCGACTGCACTTCCAAGTGCACTTTCAGTGCAATTTCAAGTGCACTTGGCACTTGTAGTTTGCACTTGTAGTGCAAAGTGGATTTGCCTTTCATAAATAACCCCTAAAGTGTTTGAGCAAACAAAGTATTATGTTAGCATTTATATCTGCTTTATGCAAGTTTAGTAAAATAACAGTTTTTAAAATCTTACTTACTGCCATTGTATCTGCTTTGCAAGAAATTAATGTCAGTTCCAGCCAAAGCCTGTTTCATTCAGCCAAACTCCACTGTAAAAGTATCCAAACTATAGGCACGATAATTCTGTATATTAATATGGTATGTGTGTATGTCAAGGCCTCAAAAAATCATGAACAAAATGAAGTAACGAATAGCAGCATTGCCACTTAAAGGCGAATTCTAGGCACAAGCAACATGTAAAAACTTGCAATAATAAATATGAGAATAGCCATATACTGTATGTCTGTTTTTTTGTTCAAAATATTTATTGTTTTTTTCAACAAAAAAGTTGTACAAGAAATGAATCATGAAGGCAGATTAGTCATATCAAATACAGATAGACCCCAGTAGGGTATACCAATTCAAAAAAGAACAATTGTTAGGGATTAGGTCCCGGCCTGTGATTATAACAGATAATCCTAGAGAATAATACCATTGGCCTAAAAAGTGAAATCCCTAGACTATCCTAGGAGTAGGTGGAGGAGACCTGAGAGATTCCGCCGGCACCCCAAAAGGGAACACACTGTGACCGGCGAACTCTCCATCAGCTCCCCCCAGCCCCCCAGAAAAAATAGCTGAAATGTAGATAATCCTAGTAGGGAGACATTATCTGAGTAAATTAACCCCTTAGGGTATAAATCATCTGGGGTCATAAGTGTCACTAAGACCATCGAACAGTCTGCGATTCAAAACATAAGGTAGATAAAGAGAAAGGAAGGAGTGTGAAATTGAGAGGGGGGGAGAGGAAGGAGGGAGAGGAGAAAGAAGAGAGCCATCCCGCGGGAAGAAACCCCGCACCCCTACAACATCCAGCTGAGTTATGGCTGCATACCCGGAATCAAGGAAATACCAATGAAATTTGCCCAGGGCTCCCAAATAGCTTCAAATTGGTCTTTTGTGTTGTTAAGGATGCTAGCGAGCTTCTCCTGGGCCATAATCCAGGAGATTTTCCGGATCGCCGCCTTAAGGGACACTTTGGGTTTCTTCCAGGCCTTGGCAATGGTGAGCTTAGCGCCCAGAAAAATAAAGTGAATTAGTTTGCGGGCAAGTTTCGGAGCCTTGGGTAAATTGTCATTTAGGAGCACCATAGCTGGGGTTTTCGGGATATGGACCTTGGTAATTTTCCTGATCAAGAGGAAAATCCTATTCCAGAATGTCCTCAATCTTGGGCATTCCCAGAATATGTGGGACAGCGAGCCCCTAAGTAAACAACCCCTATAACACCTTGGGTCAGCCGAGGAGAACATTTTGGCTAATCTGTCAGGAGATAGATACCACCTAGTAATAACCTTAAGACTAGACTCTATCATGGATATAGTCTTAATGCCCCTGTAGGCCCTAAAAAAGGCAATCCTCCATTTATCTAGGTCCCACTGTATGGATAGGTCCGACTCCCATGCGAGCATATAAGGAGTCTTGGTAGATTGATTGGCGAGTGACTGATAGACGACGGTGATGCCTCCCCTCTGCTCCGAGGACTGCCCACACCAGAGTTCGTATGGCGTGAATGTGTGGGGGACAGATTTTGCCTCCCCAATGTGGGCGAGGAAATGACGTATTTGATGAAATCTGAATCGCTCTGAGTTAGGCATCTCCAAGTGGCTCACACAAAAGGCCAGGGTAATAGGGCCTAAATTCGTATAGAAGTGTCCGATCCGGTACATCCCCTTATCCAGCCACCATCGAAATGCTTTAATGTCTAGACCGGATTATTAAAAATGTGAGCAAGTGGGTGCCAACTGGAAATTAAGGCCTGGTTATTTCGTAGTGAGTCCCATATTTTAAAGGATTGAGAGAGAGTTGGTGAAAGAATCGGGGGGCGCTTTCTAGGAGGGACCCACAATAGGAAATCTAAGGTTTGGGATGGTACAGCCTGTCTCTCTATTTGGATTAAATCTGGCTTCTCTGTCTTCGCATACACTACCGATATCTGGGCAAGTCTGGGAGCTTGATAGTACCAGAAGAGCTGAGGGAGACCTAAACCCCCCTGTGATCTAGATAAGAATAAGGTGTTTTGCTGGAGTCTGTGTCCCTTACCCCCCCAGATAGATTTGATAACTTTTCTTTGGAATGCAGATAGATGATCTTTTACAATATTTATTGGGAGGGGCCTGAAAAGGTAAAGGAGTCTAGGGAGCAATGTCATCTTGACTGCATGAATTCTACCTAACCAGGAAATCCCACCCTTTGCCCAGTTGCCTAGGTCTGTCTATAGTTTGCGGTATGTGTGAGGGAAGTTGGCCGAATAAAGTAGCTCCGTTTTTGCAGTGAGCTTAATTCCTAAATAGTCAATAAAAGTATCGCTCCATTTAAACTCAAAGGCATTCTGGAGGGAAGAGACCACATGTGATTTGAGGGAAATGTTCAAGGCCGACGATTTTGAGTAGTTTACCTTTAAATCCGAGATCCGTGAGAATTCCTTTAGGAGTCTACACAGATTTGGGAGGGAAGTGATTGGAGAGGTGATGAATAAGAGCATATCATCGGCAAATAGCCCGCATTAGTGGACTTGGTCGCCGCATTTCACTCCTAGTATATTGGGGTCCGATCTGACTGCAATTGCTAGGGTTTTGATCGCAATAGCAAAAATTAAAGGGGATAGAGGACATCCCTGTCTAGTGCCTCTTGCTATTTAGAGAGGTTTAGAGTAATGACCTTGTAGACGAATTACTGCTTTTGGAGTGGAGTATAAGGATTTAAGGGTCCCTAGAAAACTAGGTCCGAAACCCCATTTCTCCAGTAAAAAGAAAAGATAAGGCCATTCGATGGAATCGAAGGCCTTATGGAGGTCCAACGAGAGGAGAAATCCTTCCTGTTTCGGTCCCCCTTCCCAATTTGATTGGAGAATGGAAACAATGTCTATTGCTCTCCTAATTTGGTCCGGTCCTTGTCTCCCCGGTATA
The DNA here is from genome assembly GCF_042186555.1 of Aquarana catesbeiana. NCBI lineage: Eukaryota > Metazoa > Chordata > Amphibia > Anura > Ranidae > Aquarana > Aquarana catesbeiana. Next base: position 197,149,126 of record NC_133326.1, read on the forward strand.
AAACCAACCTGGTCCTTGTGTATGTAAAGATTAATAAATGATGAGAGACGATTGGCAAAGATTTTGGTAAGAATTTTGAGGTCATTATTGATCAGGGAGATCGGCCTGTAATTTTCCACTTCCTCGTGATTTTTGTTGGGTTTGGGGATGACAGAGATAAATGCAGTATTCAGTTGTGAGTCCAGAGGGGTGCCTATTTTAATGGAATTAAAAAAATTAGCCAAGTAAGGAGCTAAAATTTCTCCAAATTGTTTGTAGTAGGGGACCGAGAGACCATCTGGCCCTGGGGCTGATCCGGGCTTCAATCCTTTTATGACCTCCCTGGCCTCCTCCGCTGAAAAAGCTCCTTCCATTAGATCTCTGCAATTCTTGGAGATCAAAGGGATCTGCAAATTCTGCAGAAACGCAGTGGTTACAGGGCCCTTCTCCGTTTGGGGGGGTTTGTAGAGATTTTCATAAAATTCATGAAAGGCGGACATTATTTTGTTCGGGTTAGCTGTTGGGGGTTGTCCTGCGATCCTTAGTTTAGGGAAGGAGGAGGATGGAAACTTCGGGGTAAGTTTGGAGGCTAACATTGAGCTGAATCTATCTTTCTGGCAGTAAAATTTGGCTCCACTCCACCTGATGTTTTTCTCTGCTTTGGCCGTTAAAGCAAGATTCAACTCAAGTCTAGTCGCGTCTAACCTCTCTGAAATAGTCTTATCCAGGTGTTTTTTGTGTTCTGCTTTTAAGGAGAGGAATGTTTTTTCAAGGCGTTGAATATCAATCATGCGCTCCTTTTTATACTGAGTCGCGATCCTGATTAGAACGCCTCTAATGGTTGCCTTGTGGGCGGCCCAAAGGGTCTCTGGGGAGACATCATCGATGTCATTCAGGCTAAAGTATTCTTTAATGGAGTTTGCTATCTCCTTACTGTAGCAAGGGTCAGAAAGCAGGGACTCATTTAGACACCAGTAGGAACCTCAGCGCCCCGAGAGGACATTTCTCAGGGTGAAGAGGACCAGTGAATGGTCTGACCAAGCTGTATCCAATATTGCAGCTTTTTTGGAGAGGGGTATAAGTGAAGATGGAATAAGTATGAGGTCAATCCTGGCATAAGATTGGTGGGGGGAGGAGAAGTGTGTGTAGTCCCTACTTTTGGGGTTTAGTTCCCTCCAGATGTCTAAAAGTCCATGGGTATGGAGAAGCTTAGCTATTCTGGTGCTTAATTTCGTGGGGCGTGTGAGCTGGTCCTTGGGGGGCCTAGTTTTGTCCAAGCCCTGGTCAAACGCCACGTTTGAATCCCCTCCCATAATGACCTTCCCTTCCAATAGGGGTTCTATTGTACTGAGGAGTCCCTGGAAAAAGGATGCTTGACCCTTATTCAGGGCGTAATATGAGATAATCGTGTATAAAACTCCTTCCAGGGTACCCTTCACCACAACAAATCTTCCCTCCGGATCTTTATAGTCAGAAATATAGGAGAATTTACTGTTTTTGGAAAGTAGGATTGCCACCCCCTTAGTTTTGTTAGGGGCATTCGCTAAGAAGAAGGATGGGTAATAAGAGTGAAGGAACTTGGGGGTGTACCGGATGGGAAAGTGAGTCTCCTGAAGGAGCACTACATCAAGTCTTAAAGATTTGTAGTGGTCCAAAGCTAGTCTCCTTTTCCTAGGGGAATTCAGGCCCTGAACATTGTGAGAAGCCACCTTGAGATCGTTTCCTAGCATATGTGTGTCAGTCATGTGAGTAGAGGGGAGGGAGACTCACGATCAAGCAGCCACTCACCAATTGAAGTCTTCTATAGCTTGCCTGGCAAGAAAAGTAATGGTTGTCTTCTAAGTATATCTCAGAGAGGTGCGAGGCCCCTGCCCACAGGACGGTTGGAAAAAAGAAAAGGGATGAGTGGGTACAAAAAGTAGAAAAGGACAAACAAACATACAGGAACAAAAATGGCGACATGGGTCTCCTAATACCTTGGGATATTGTGGAGAATTTTCCGCAATATTCCCAAATTTAACCTTCAGTCCACCTGGAAGGCCGACTGAAGTCCCAAATCCAAAGGACACTAAGGTTTTTCGGAAATGAGAGGAGGCACAAGGGATCCACCCCGGACCCTATCTTTGTCAAGGTATAACATTAACACTTACACACTAATGTAAAAAATAAAAAACTATAGTAAAGTTCAACCAGCCCTTTACTCACGGCACCGCGTGTCAGGTTAACTAATTAGACACCGTTATGCTGAAAACAATAACGAAAACTCCCCACCCGCTGTAGAACCCCCTCCTCCCCCTACCCCCAATCTGACTTGGTGGGCTTCCTAAACGACCCGGGCTCGACACGGTAGCTGAGAAGAAACCCCTACCATCTAAGCATATCTTAAACACATTTGGTCATTAGTAGCCGGGCATACAGGTGATCCCGCCCTATAATAGAGCGGGGCTAGATACCGAAGTCCCAGTATGTCTAGATCAAGTTCAGCCTTCCTAAATGAAAAAAAAAAAAAAAAAAGACGGAGAAAAAAAAAACGTTTCAATCAGAAAGGACTACTATCGTGAGAAACCGAACGACTGCTGGAGGGCCACTGAATCTGCTGAACAGTTCAGCTTTAGGGAAGGATGATGATATTCTGGTCATGGGGGGTTGCTTCCCTCCCCCCATGGAGGGGTTTTCCGTCGGGGGGAACTGTAGCTACAAGGTACGTTGGGAAGAGTGATTCGGGTAGTGGGGTCAATAAACCTTTGAACCATAAGGGGGTATGGAGCTCCAGCTCCGACAACTGTTGGGACCACCGCCCCAAAAGAGAGTCCCTGAGGGGACAGAGAAAAGTTAAGAAACCAGCCGGGCCTTATGGAGGTCTTCCATCCTTGCTCCTCTTGGAAGTGCTCTTATTCCACAGGGGGGACACAGGGTTGCCCGGAGGAGGACGTTTGGTCGAGCCTGATGAGGATGCAGAAAAGTCCATTGGTGCTTCCTGTGAAATAAATTTAGGAGACAGTAGCAGTCTTTCACCTTTTGGGAGACTGGAAAAAGAGTGGGTTTTGCCCTGTGATGTGAATTTTACTGCAAAAGGAAAGGACCAGCGGTATTTAATGTCCCTTTGTGAGAGGACCGAGAGCAGGGGTTTTAGAGTTCTGCGTCTTTGTATGGTGGAGGGAGCTAAATCCGCAAAAATCTGGATCTGATGTCCCCTGTTGCAGTTTGGGGTTCTGACGAGATTGTCGCATGACCTTCTCCTTAATCGCAAAAAAGTGCGGTTTTACAATTATGTCTCTGGGTGAACCGCCTTGTCTGGGGGGTCCAAGAGCTCTGTGTGCCCTGTCTAATTCGAGGCGTTGAGTGGGGATATTAGGTATGAGTTTAGAGATAATGTCCTGTACCGTGGAGGGGATATCCGTGAAGGTTTCTGTGAGGCCTCTAATTCTAAAATTATACCTCCTGGACCTGTTCTCGAGTTCATCAATCCTGGAAAGGGCCACATCGAGTTGTTCTTGAATAGTCTGGAGGTGGGCTGCATTTTGGTTTGTTCTAGAGACCGTGTTCTCAACTTTTTCCTCTATTGCTTCTATTCTCGAGCCTATACTCGATAGGTCAGCTTTGATCGTATTGGTGATCTGTTGTGCTGTGCTGGCCAGACCTTTCTCCAGTAATGAGGAGAATTTAATAAACATGTCTTCTTGCATCTGTGTAAAGTCAGTGATTGAGAAGCTTGAGGACAGGTTTGCAGCCCCTGGGAGTTGGGCCTGTATTGATAGGGCCTGGGGAGACATCTCCTGGTGTGCCAGGCTTGAGGAGCCTGTGGAGGCCTTAGCAGAGGCCTGGGGCTTCAGGGAGCCTTGTTGGGAGTTCTGATGGAGGATTGGGGGCCCCTGTGCTGCCTGGGCATAAGTAAGTGTCAGGGGGGTTAATACCGGCCTGTGTTCAGTAGCCTTGGGATGCTGGGCTGCATGTGGCTGTGAGAGGTCCGTGCTGGCGGCCATCTTGGGACTCCCGTCCGCTCCCGCCGTATCGAATAGCGGGCCGAGATCTCTCCTTACCGAGGGACCGGACATATCCGCTGGCTCCTCCGAGGGTCCCTGGCACGGATGGAACAGCGGTGAGCAGCGCTGAGGGCTGTGGTGGCTGTAGTGCGGCTCTGCGGTCCGGGGTGGAGCGGAGCTCCTGGCTCAAGCAGCCATATTGGAACTCCCGCGCATGCGCACATGTCTGTTTTTTTGAAGCTCTATTTGACAGAAAATGTAATGGCGCATGTCTATGACTGGCTGTTTTAAAGCAGTTGTAAACCCTTACATATACCCAGTGAAGGGACTAGACTCAGAGGTGAAACAATTCCTCCTACATAAGTTGCACCTGTTTATCTGCAGCGATTTTCCTTCTAGAGCCTTCTAAATACACACAGATCAAAGGATTGTTCTCAGCAGTAGAAAGAAGGAGGCAGGGATCAGATGTCATACAGACAGCAGAGCTAAAGCATAGAGCTGTAGTGTAATCTGATAGCTTAGTGAAGGGAAGGAACACACCCCATGTACACAGCTGTTGTGTGTTGGGGGTGGGGCTGTCTCTCTGCAGGCTGTTGTGTTGGCTTTGAGTTCTATCAGTGACTCAGCAGATAACAGAGAGAGAAAAGATCAGAGAGAAACCAGACTCTGTGCATTGGATTCAGTCTAGTGCACACCATAGTGTGATGTGCTTTGTTCATTTTTCATGCCTGAGATTTAGAAAAAATGTAAAGCTCAAATTTGTGCATGTGACACATGTATGTTTATCTAGGACCCTAGTTTCAGGAACCATCACCACTGTGACAGGAAGTGATGGAAATCCTTCCTAAATGAGGTACAAACAGCAATAAAACCATGTTTTGGTCAACTTTATATTGCTTTTTAGCAAGTACAGTTGTGCTAGAATCTATCTTTAATCCTTGTCCTTCTTTGCCTTCCTGCTATCATGAAGTTGTAAATTGTCCATCTACTCAGAGTATTGTTCAAAGCCTAACAAATAACATGTCCTAATCTGAACATATATATATATATATATATATATATATATATATGTATATGTATATATATATATATATATATATATATATATATATATATATATATATATATATATATATATATATCAGAATACAAAGCAAAACTGTAAAAGATGGTAATTAGGTTTAGAATAATTGATGAGTGGTGCCACACATCACCTAAATATACAACCTAGGCTAGGTCTAACTAAGCTGGTAACAGCAAGGTTCCAAATGGCTCTGACCACCCAGGGCAGTTTTTTCCACTGGACACGCTGGGCAGTTGCCCGGGGGCCCCACTTGTCTGGAAGGCCCCATCCAGGGCCGATCCTCAGTGCTGCAATCTGCTGCTTAAGTTGACTGACTGCACTGGTTGCTCACTTGCTAGAATCGGCGGCCGCCCGGCGCCTAGCTAGCAAGCAGTGAAGTCAGTCTGAGGCCGCGGCTGCCCCAGCATTCATAGCACGCCGCGGCTGCCCCAGCATTCATAGCACGCCGCGGCTGCCCCAGCTGCTAGTGAACAAGCTCCACCCACCTCTGCCATGTTCTTCAGGCAACATGGAGAGGAAGCGGAGCAGAAAGACGGCCCTTGATAGCTGGCACTTCCTTGCTGCTGTGAGTGACACACTGTACTGCACCAGGCCGGCGGCCTCAAGTAAGTCTAACACTGTCTACTTAAGTACGTTCAAGTTGTGCATCACACACAGCCACGGTCTGCGCCCCTCAAAAGCTGCCACTGTGCCCATCAAATGCTGCCACTGTGCCCATCAAACGCAGCCACTGTGCCCATCAAACGCTGCCACTGTGCTCATCAAACGCTGCCACTGTGCCCATCAAACGCAGCCAATGTGCCCATCAAACGCTGCCACTGTGCCCATCAAACTTGTGTTATATTGTCCAAATGTTGTGTTAATGTTTAAACACTGATTTTGTTGGAAGTACCAATAAATATAGCCTTTTTGATCATTTGCATTTTTATTCTCGTGCGTGATTGTGTAGACAGGGCCCCAGTGCACTGTATTACCCGGGGGCCTATAATGCTCTTAAGATGGCCCTGTGACCACCTGCCAAATCTACAAATTTATAGCCTGCAATTATTTTACAGAATCACCTAGAAAGAATGTATAAAGCATTAAGAGATATGGAGTACCTAACCATTTTTGGATATTTTATGTGATTACTTGGGTTGTACTGCCTTCTGGCTTAGTTTTCACAGTTCAGTGCAAATCAGTTCCAGAAAAACATAAGCATTAGTCCCACTCACTTAGAACTTGGCACTTACTGCCCAGCATGATTAGAACTCATTTATTAATTCTTGTGTTTGGTAAACACACATATGAAAGCTGGATTTAAAAAAAAAAAAAAAAAAAGCCGATGGGTGGAATAAAAAGCATTCTATTTACATTATTCATATGAAAAAAAAAAAAGAATTTGGCTATGGATGTCTGTTAGACTAAAAACTTTGAAAACAAATGTTTCTACTTTAAGCTAAAATGTATTCTGCATGTGTTATTTGCTGCTGAAACTGATAATATCTAAAAAACCTTGTATTGACTAAAAGATATTTTGTATTAAACCAATACCATGGAAATGACTTCTAGCTTGAAGCCAGTGAAGCAGAATGCCAGTCTTTTGAGTAAGGCAAAGCACTGTGAAATTCGCCAGCTAATTACAGAACATGCCTGCAGGGATCATCTCTTCAACCTTTGATTGTTATTTCTCTTTTTTATGTTTTAAATATTTTTTTTCATAAAAGCTATAGATTCTTCTTGCAAACAGATTCAAGGAGCAAAATATTTCCTTTTGTTGTTACCTTCTATTGTCATATAAATGAAAGATTTTAACAAAAATGTTATCAAGTAGCAAGATAAACCAATACTTTATTTTATATATACGCCTACACTGCCTTGAAAAAGTATTCATACCCCGTGAAATTTTCCACATTTTGTCATGTTACAACCAAAAATGTAAATGTATTTTTTGGGGATTTTATGTGAAAGACCAACACAAAGGGGCACATAATGGTGAAGTGGAAGGAAAATGATAAATGGTTTTCAAAATGTTTTACAAATAAATATCTGAAAAGTGTGGTGTGCATTTGTATTCTAGCCGCCTTTGCTCTGATACCCCTAACTAAAATCTAGTGAAACCAACTGCCTTCAGAAATCACCTAATTTTTAAATAGAGTCCATCTGTGTATAATGTAATCTCAGTATAAATACAGCTGTTCTGTGAAGCCCTCAGAGGTTTGTTAGAGCACTTTAGTGAACAAACAGCATCATGAAGACCAAGGAACACACCAGACAGGTCAGGAATAAAGTTGTGGAGCATTTTAAAACAGGGTTAGGTTATAAAAAAAAAATCCAAGTTTTGAACACCTCACAGAGCACTGATAAATCCCTCATCCAAAAATGGAAAGAGTATGGCACAACTGCAAACCTACCAAGACATGGTTGTCCACCTAAACTGACAGGCTGGGCAAGGAGAGCATTAATCAGAGAAGCAGCCAGGAGGCCCATGGTAACTCTGGAGCAGCTGCAGAGATCCACAGCTCAGGTGGAGAATCTGTCCACAGGACAACTACAGCGGGGACGGAAAGTATTCAGACCCCCTTAAATTTTTCACTCTTTGTTATATTGCAGCTATTTACTAAAATCATTTAAGTTCATTTTTTTCCTCATTAATGTACACACAGCACCCCATATTGACAGAAAAACACAGAATTGTTGACATTTTTGCAGATTTATTAAAAAAGAAAAACTGAAATATCACATGGTCCTAAATATTCAGACCCTTTGCTGTGACACTCATATATTTAACTCAGGTGTTGTCCCTTTTTTCTGATCATCCTTGAGATGGTTCTACACCTTCATTTGAGTCCAGCTGTGTTTGATTATACTGATTGGACTTGATTAGGAAAGCCACATACCTGTCTATATAAGACCTTACAGCTTACAGTGCATGTCAGAACAAATGAGAATCATGAGGTCAAAGGAACTGCCTGAAGAGCTCAGAGACAGAATTGTGGCAAGGCACAGATCTGGCCAAGGTTACAAAAAAATTTCTGCTGCACTTAAGGTTCCTAAAAGCACAGTGGCCTCCATAATCCTTAAATGAAAGACATTTGGAATGACCAGAACCCTTCATAGAACCGAGCTATCGGGGGAGAAGAGCCTTGGTGAGAGAGGTAAAGAAGAAACCAAAGATCACTGTGGCTGAGCTCCAGAGATGCCGTCGGGAGATGGGAGAAAGTTGTAGAAAGCCAACCATCACTGCAGCCCTCCACCAGTCGGGGCTTTATGGCAGAGTGGCCCAACAGAAGCCTCTCCTCAATGCAAGACACATGAAAGCCCGCATGGAGTTTGCTAAAAAACACCTGAAGGACTCCAAGATGGTGAGAAATAAGATTCTCTGGTCTGATGAGACCAAGATAAAACTTTTTGGCCTTAATTATAAGCAGTATGTGTGGAGAAAACCAGGCACTGCTCATCACCTGTCCAATACAGTCCCAACAGTGAATCATGGTGGTGGCAGCATCATGCTGTGGGGGTGTTTTTCAGCTGTAGGGACAGGACGACTGGTTGCAATCGAGGGAAAGATGAATGTGGCCAAGTACAGAGATATCCTGGACAAAAATCTTCTCCAGAGTGCTCAGGACCTCAGACTGGGCCGAAGGTTTACCTTCCAACAAGACAATGACCCTAAGCACACAGCTAAAATAACAAAGGAGTGGCTTCACAATAACTTTGTGACTGTTCTTGAATGGCCCAGCCAGAGCCCTGACTTAAACCCAATTGAGCATCTCTGGAAAGACCTAAAAATGGCTGTCCACCAACGTTTACCATCCAACCTGACAGAACTGGAGAGGATCTGCAAGGAGGAATGGCAGAGGATCCCCAAATCCAGGTGTGAAAAATTTGCCAAAAAGACTCATGGCTGTATTAGATCAAAAGGGTGCTTCTACTAAATACTGAGCAAAGGGTCTGAATACTTAGGACCATGTGATATTTCAATTTTTCTTTTTTAATAAATCTGCAAAAATGTCAACAATTCTGTGTTTTTCTGTCAATATGGGGTGCTGTGTGTACATTAATGAGGAAAAAATTAACTTAAATGATTTTAGCAAATGGCTGCAATATAACAAAGAGTGAAAAATTTAAGGGGGTCCGAATACTTTCTGTCCCCACCGTATTAGTCGTGCACTCCACAAATATGACCTTTATGGAAGAGTGGCAAGAAGAAAGCCATTGTTAAAAGAAAGCCCAAAGAAGTCCCATTAGCAGTTTGCGAGAAGCCATGTTGGGGACACAGCAAACATGTGGAAGAAGGTGCTCTGGTCAGATGAGATCAAAATTGAACTTTTTGGCCTAAAAGCAAAACGCTATGTGTAGTGATAAACTAATACTGCACGTCACCCTAAACATGCTATTCCCACCGTGAAACATGGTGGTGGCAGCATCATGTTGTGGGGATCCTTTTCTCAGCAGGGACAGGAAAGCCGGTCACAGTTGATGGTAAGTTGGGTGGAACCAAATACAGGGCAATCTTAGAAGTGAACCTGTAATGCCGCGTACACACGAGTGGAATGTCCAACAGAAAAAGTCAGACAGAGGCTTTTCATCATATATTCCGATCATGTGTATGCCTCATCGGACTTTCTTTTTAGAAAATTCTGACGGCCCTAGAAAACCACTCGTCTGTGTGATGTTTCGATGGACCAAAAACAACGCATGCTCTGAAGCAAGTACGAGACGGAAGCTATTGGCTACTGGCTATTGAACTTCCTTTTTCTAGTCCCATCATACGTGCTGTTCGTCACCGCGTTCTTGACGGTCGGACTTTGGTCGGACTTTGGTTTGACCATGTGTAGGCAAGACCACTTGAATGGAATTCCATCGGAGTTCCATCAGAGAAACCTTCGGAGTTTATTCCGACAGCAAAACCGGTCGTGTGTACAGGGCATTAGAGTTTGTAAAAGTCTTGAGCCTGGGGCAGAGGTTCACCTTCCAACAAGAAAACGACCCTAAACATACAGCCAGAGCTACAATGGAATGGTTTAGATCAGGGATATGCAATTAGCAGACCTCCAGCTGTTGCAAAACTACAAGTCCCATCATGCCTCTGCCTCTGGGTATCATGCTTGTGGCTGTCAGAGTCTTGCTATGCCTCATGGGACTTGTAGTTCTGCAACAGCTAGAAGTCCGCTAATTGCATATCCCTGGTTTAGATCAAAGAATATTCATGTGTTAGAATAGCCCAGTCAAAGTCTAGACCTAAATTCAGTTGAGAATCTGTGGCAAGACTTGACCATTGCTGTTTACAGACGCTCTATATCTAATTTGATAGAGCTTGAGCTATTTTTGTGAAGAAGAATGGGAAAAAAATGTCACTCTCTAGATGTGCAAAAATGGTAGAGACATCCCCAAAAAGACTTGCATCTGTAATTGCAGTGAAAGGTTGTTCTACAAAGTATTGACTCAGGGGGCTGAATACAAATGCATGCCACACTTTTTAGATATTTATTTGTAAAAAAAAATTGAAAACCATTTATCATTTTCCTTTCACTTCACAATTATGTGCCACTTTGTGTTGGTCTATCACATAAAATCCCAATAAAATACATTTATGTTTTTGGTTGTAACATGAAAAAATGTGGAAAATTTCAAGGGGTATGAATGCTTTTTCAAGGCACTGTAAATACTAGCTGATAGTATAGCCATGTCATACAAGCAATGACAACTTGCCATCAACAGGATCCCTAAGAAGAAACCCAACTTTTTCTATGGAGTCACTTACAAGCTGACAGTCCTGCAAGATGTCACTCACTGCTCCCTTGCTTGGAAGTGCAATTTCTACATAGTTCAAAGCCAGTGGGAAAGCAACTCTATAAGGTAAGCCCCTATCTCACTATGGCAATTCACTTGCAGCAGAATCAACCACCTACCGTGGCCCTAAATCAGCTGTCATGATTGAATACTGATTGAAAAGTCTTTGATCCCTCTGTGACCTCAGCTATCACCCTGTACAATTTTTCTAGTAGAAAAACATGCATAGAGTATTATGCAGCAGCATGCCTCCAGTGCCTTGACTGTCTCCAAATACCAAACATAGAAATACTGTATTTCAGTAAAATATTACCAAAACTTCTTTTCACCACCTTTTATTCAAAAGGCCTGGATTTGTTAAGAAATGAACCAGTAACATCAGAAGTCATGGGAATTTTTTGTCGTGTGTTTTCCCACTAACACCTTCAATTGTAACATGCAGCAGTGTTTGACTTTCTGACATGCAGCTAGTACCCTAAAATAGTCAAAAGTTGTCAAGAGGAGTTCACCCAATAGCCAGGAGTTCTATCTAGCAGCATATGTAGAGTTGTAAACCAGAGACCCATGTACCGTCTTAGGAATTACAATCCCAAAAGAACCTTTGCAAGATGAAGAACAGCTATAAGTATCCTTATAGGAAACAATGCTATGTTTTGTGACATGAACCTAGCATTCAAATTCACAATTTACATCAACATCAATAAAATATATCAGCATTACAAATCGTATTATTATTTTGAGCAAAAATTGCGATTAATAAAAACTGCTGCACCTAAAATATCAATATATACAGTCTAGTTCACATGGTATCTGGCTACCAATCATTACTGCAGAGTGTCTATTTCAATGAGCAGTAAAATAAGCTGATCAAAAATGCAGCCCTCAAGTAAACACGTAGATAATTACAAACTGTACACAGCATTTTAATACATAAACATATGCTGAAAAGACACGATACAATTATTCTTTTCATGCGTGAAAAAAATACATAAAAATATGAAAGATTTTTGTTCCACTTTTGTATATGTTAGGTAAGCAGTCTTAGATAAAATATACTACACACAGAAAACATTCTATATGATCAAAATGATGGATTTATATGTCTTCTGCAAATAAACCTATTTTAATAATGATTCATTTATCAATGGTAAAAAGAAGATGTATATTGATTAGTGCACTATTATTACTTCTTACGTATTTCATGGAGTATGCCGTTTTATCAATAGTGGTCTGCTTTGCTTGGTAATTGTCTATTAAAATGCTAATAGCATTTCCCTTTTTATTGCTGAACAGAGGTAGACCATATTTCTACTCAGTAGTATACATCATTCACAAACAGATTAGCAATCTGTTTGAACTCAATATTAGATTTTTGTTCCCAGACTATAATAAATAAGTCATAAATTGCCTCAGTAACTACAGTAGGTGATTAAATAGTTTTTAGACTTACCGTTATCATAGGAGATAAAATGAGTTTAGACCTTCCTTGATCATTTGTAAACACACATAATCATAGGTGTGCGCAAGGGGTGTGCCAGGTGTGCCTGGGCACACCCTAATCCTGGAGTTGGCAATCTGTCAATTGTGGGCAGGTGACAGGTAAGCTGCGATCCTTACTTGCCGACCCCCAGACCCTGGACAGGATTGGCGGCGGGGGTGGAAATTAGTGGAACCGATCTGTATTTTATTTTGCAGCAGCTGAAAGTAGGCTTCTCCTCCTCTCCCTCTCGCTGACATTCAGCTGCCACAGGAGGAAAATACAGGGGATCGGTACCAATATATGCCACCCCTCTTGTCCCTGTTCCATACCTCCCAACTTTTTGAGATGGGAATGAGGGACACCTATCAGCAAAAGTAAGCAGGCATAGGACACACCCCCTGCCACACCTCCTTAAAGAAGAAATGTACAAAAAATAAAAGATTGGTTAAACCCACAAGTGCTTTTTTACCACTACTATTCCTTTATATTGGCTTTTGGAATTTACAAATGCAGCAATTTAGAGATCAGATGAAAGGTTTAGCACTGGAAAACACTTTTTGAAAGCTAAAAAGTGTATTTTATATACATCTATATAGATCAGACCAAAATGAGGGACAAATCAGCAGTAATGAGGGACAGAGGGACATTGCTCCAAATCATGGACAGTTGGGAGCTATGCCTGTTCCTCTTCTTTCTGCTGCCCAGGCCCCCCTGTTTGCCCCCCCCCCATTGTTTCAGGATGACACGCGGGGAAGAGGCCGGTTAATATGTCACAAACGCATATGTGTTGGAGCTTTGGGGTGCACACCCTAATGCAATAGGCTGCACACACCTATGCACATAATTCATGCTAATACAGAAAACTGCCTCAAGGACCATCAAAAGAGTGTAAACAATGTGTAGACCAAATGCGCTAACCAGCCCACCATAGATTGAGGCTTATTAAAAGCCCTGGATGCTCCAAAAGCAAACATTTTATAATTTACTACTCTGTTTCTGTTCTCTTGGGAGAATGTGGGTGTCCCTGCCCACCCTTACATGTACCAGCAACTTCTGTTGCATTTTTCATAATATAGGTTAAATATAACATCCATCAAGAAGAGTGGGAACTACACTTTTGTGAAGTTCAGGACCTCAAGCACAAGCATCTTCCCAATACAAAAAAAATGAGCACTGCTGGTTTAATTCCCCAGAATCTACCAAAAAATTGAAATACAGGTTTTAGGTGGACTAATCTTAGAAAATAAAAATCTGCTGAAATAGCTAGATATTAAAAAATAAACATTTTATCTATGGAAGGGAAATAAAAAAGGCTGACCTGACATCTTTACAAAATGTATCTTTGCCCACTTCCTAATAATTACAGCACAAAATTGTATTTAATATTGAATAGAGTGGGAAAGGGACAGGTTACAAACGTTAATGCCATCTGAGATTATCCTTCACTTCCTGTCAGGGAAACACCAGAGACACTCTACTGAGGTCAGGTCTAGGTGTCACAATCAGGGGTCAGGTTCAAAGACCAGTTGCTATAGCAGTTGCAACTACCACCGACCAGCAGGATAGGTACACAGGCAGTCACCCTGGCAGAAGACGTGGGTTCACCTGAGGTGCAGAGTCTAAGTACTAATCAGTGTTCACTACAGCTCCTGATGGTGGAGATAGATTTTGCTGCATTTAAGTACCAGGTTGCGGTCCTTAGAATCGCCCCACCGGGAGCTGAGCAAGCCGGGGTCCAGTAGCACATAAGCAGGTAAGGATCAAACAGAAGCGTAGTCGAGGAACAAGCCAAGGGTTGATAACGAGTAGTTGCAGGTTGGGATCACGCAAAAGCATAGTCGAGACACAAGCCAAGGGTCGATAACATGTGGTAGTAAAATATGGAAGGCAGCAGGGAAGACAAGAGCGAGATACTGACTGAAGAGAGCACAATTATCTGGCAAACAGGACATGCAGAGACACTGCTTAATTCACGAAGTTCATGGGAGGAGCAAAGAGTTCAAGATGCAGCAGAAGTTAAGGCACAAGGCAGGTTTGTCAAATGGATCAGACAAGGTACTGTCCAGCATATTAGGTAGCTTAGCGAGAAGAGTAACTGCCATACACAACAGAGGTCCCAGGTTCAAGTCCAGGCCCTGACACTAGGTAACCAAATAAAGGTATAGTAAGAAATCGCATGGTGCTTTCTAGTCATCCACAACATTACTTTTTTTTTAAAATCATATCATCTCTGTTACAGGTTTTCTTTAGCATGGTTATAGACAGCAAAAGGTCATCAGAAGTTCAGGTACAATCCAACCACCCTAAATCATTTGTACTGGCTGCCAATCTCATGAATACAATCCTTGAGCTTTGGATTGCATTGCATTTAAAGGATAAATATAATTTTAACAAAAAATGAATGCACATTTTTTCCAGGTAAAAAAATATACTTTTACTATTTTTTGTTTTAGGAGCCTGAAAAGCATCCACACCAGCCATCAGCAGATCGTTGATGCCATGCAGGTCTCCTGCAGACTGTCAGCGTAAGCTGTCTGCCTGTACATCGTACATATTGACAGGAAAAATCAATGAACTACAACAACGCTCAACAGAGCCTCGGTAATTCATTGAGAACTACAAGCCAACAGCCGTAAAGGCTATCAATACTTGTAATTCATTGATTCAAAGGGATCTGTGAATCAATGACGCGGCTGTGTGGATGGATTCCCGCACTGCTGTGATGTATTTGAATTGTGGCAGCATGTTCGGTGAGAAGATCCCCGGCTCGCTGTCACAAGGAGGGGGGATCAGGGGGTAGAGGGTGTAACATGTAACATGTTCAGAAAGGTGAACTTATTCTTTAAAGCAAATTTCAACTTTTGCTGTCAAATTTGAGAAATATCCACTATATGTTTGTTATGTGTTCCCATTCACACAGTTTGTGGAGGCATGCATGCAGTGGAGGTATCATTGCTCACTGCAAATTTTTTTTTTTAAATGTTGGAGTGAGACTGTCTCAAGTCTATTCTCCTTAACAAACAATGCAAGAAGCCCAGCCTCTACACCTTTATTCCTTTGTTAGGACAGACAGCATTCCAAATGTAGTTACAATTCATAATGTAGATCTGCCTGTACAGTACAGACAGGCTTAATTATGGCAAACACAGCTCCCCAGCCCCCTCATAAATTAAGAGAACTACCTAGGATTGTTCCTTCCTGGAGGGTCCAGAATAGAGCATCTAAAAAAGTGAGTCTAGATAGGAGTGGTTGCATATATATATATATATATATAATCAATCTCTTTGTTTCCTCCTGCAGCCTCTGAAAGCCTGCAGGAGGGAGAGGAAGGGAAGCAGACATTCAGAGGCTGCAGGAGGAAATGGAGAGATTGATTCTTCTATATACGCTCCTCCTATCCAGCTTCTTTCTGCTATCCCCTGTGCTCTCTGCCAACCCCCCATGATCTCCAGCCCGCCAGTTCTCTCCGTCATCCCAGTGCTCTCCCACCCCATGCTCTCTGCCCCCCCCAGTGGTCTCGACGTCCCCCGGTGCTCTTCGCCCCCTCTGTGCTCTCAAGCTCCCCCATGCTCTTCTCCTCCCCCCCAGTGCTCTTTGACATCCACCTGTGCTCTCCCACCCCCCTGCTCTCTGCCCCCCCAGTGCTCTCCAACATCTCCCTGTGCCCTCTGCCCCCCCGTGCTCTCCGACATCCCACAGTGCTCTCTGATATCTACCGGTGCTCTCCAGCCCCCCAGTGCTCCCTGGCATCCCCCTGTGCTCTCCAACTCCTGCCCGTGCTCTCTGCCCCTATACTCTCAGGCCCCCTCTCCTGTGCTCTCTGACATCCCCTGTGCTCTCCAGCCCCCTGTGCTCATTTCCTCCCCCTCTGCTCTTCGCCTCCCCCTCCAGTGCTCACCAACATCCCCCTGTGCTCTTTGCCCCCCTGTGATCTCAGACCCCCCCAGTGCTTTCTGACATCCCCCAGTGCTCTCTGATATCCCTCTGTGCTTTCCAGCTCCCCCAGTGCTCTGCAGTCCACCCAGTGCTCTCCGACATCCCCCTGTGCTCTTCAGCCCCCCCGTGCTCACCGCCTCTCCCCCGTGCTCTCTGTCCCACCCCGTGTTCTTCGCTTCCCCCTCATGTTCTCCACCCCCCCAGCTCTCCAACCCCCCCAGTGCTCTCCAGCCCCCCCCATACTCTCTGGCCGCCCTGTGCTCTCCACCCCATCCTGTGTTCTCCGGTTCCCCCTGTGTACTCCACCTCTCCCCTGTGCTCTCTGCCCCCCCCCAGTGCTTTCCAGCCCCCCCATGCTCTCCGCCCCACCCCATGTTCTCCAACTTCCTCCCTGTGCTCTCTGGCCCCCCATGCTCTTTCCCGGCCCCCCTCACCCCCTGCAGCTCTGGGCTGCTCAGTCTAAAATGCCAGGGCCTATTTTTTGTCCCAGTCTGGGACTGCATGGGGTCATCACTTTTTAAGACTTAATAGGGCCATTATAGCTAGATACAATACATTGGTGCATTATTACTGCCTGCACCAATTAAAATGCTATATCAGGGCTTTTTGATTCAGTAAAGAACAATATTGAGTCAACAAAATTAAAAAGCAGATAATTAGATGTAGTATGGCATGCATTTTTACCAATGCACCAGTACAGCAAAGGGTAATGCATCTTTCATCACCAACTTGCCCTGTATTGATTTCGGGGTCAGCTGGGGGAACCACCAAGCACAGCCGTGGACACAAGCAATCAACATTTCTGGAAGAAATTTCATGCAGCCATTCCCCTTAACTGGAGTTCAGCAGTCCAAACAGTGGGAAAATGTATATTTGCTCTGTTCTTTGCAGATACATCTGCTATTTAGATATTTCTTTTATATAATAAATTCACTTTAAGACCCACTTTAGACATTGTAGAATGTCCGTACATTCTTTTCTTTGTGTCGGTAATGCGGACGAAATTCAAAGATTCAAGTGAACATGATATAAGTTAGTTAATAAAGGGCACAGCGGTTTGAAAGAACAGAGACAACCACTATTACATTGTCTACAAAGGAGGAAAAGCCATCTGCTCTGCTTGCTTAGAAGGTAACATGACAGACAAAAGGAATTCACATGATACAAATGGAAAAACACTTAAAATAAAATTAAATATATATATACTGTACATAACAAGAAACAGGCTTTTTTATCGAAGAAAGCATGAAGCAATATCATGCAATAGGTGACAGCAGAGAGCAGACTGGCATGAGTCCGTCTCATTAGATGCCAGCTGACATCCACTAGTGAATTGTTTAATTCAAGTGTCACTAGCAATAATAAGGTAGTGTAGGAGGCAAGGCATGAGGAATCAGCCACATAGACTTCCAAATCTGCAGGATAACCTTCAATTGATTGCTCTATGGCAAAGAGAACAATGATTTTGTTTCAGCTGCGTAATTTTGGCCCTTGCAGAACATCACAAAGTCTGTCATCTATGGCTAAAAATAACAAAGCAAAGAGGAAGTAATGGAGTCAGACATGAAATATGGAAGCCCCAAGAACAAAGAAGCTAGACAAGAGAGAAGAGACCCGATATAAAGCGGGGAGAACTAATGGGTCAGAAGAAGATAGTAATGTGGAAAACAACAACAGATTTGAGATATTTTGTATCACAAGATATTCCACTTATAAAATGTCAAACGTATCTTCCCGATCATTTTACCTTTTAACACCGAAGTGAATAAAACTGTTGATCTTTGCTATCTAATGTTAAAATCAAGCAATAAATCTGTGTTATACAATGTAGACTCCAAATTGTTTTTAATTATCAAGGGGTGAAAGAATTCTAAATTTAGACTTGCTACTTAACAGTATGTCTGCTCTGTAGAGAGGAGGACTGAAGCAAAAATAATTACCACAGCAGTCACAGAATGAGTCATCTTTCATTTAGATTCTCTGCATGTCCAAATCAGAGTGCACTAGGGTAGGGAATTCCTCCACTCATCTATATATACTGTGTTTAAAATGTGCCTATAGAGTAAATAAATATATTTCATGCTACCACTGTGACTGTGTTTACTGATATGATTACATAGATCTGATTATAGCCTGCACCATTTTTAAATGCTCAATCCTTTCATGGGTTTCTTCATAACACCAGGGATGCACAGAGAAAGAAATGTATGGCTGTCACAGCATGTGTGCAATGAATATAAAACAAATTGCCATGGAAGTCAATCAATACATTTCAAGACATACAAAATGCATATTCGGTTAGTTGATTAATAACAGATTTTTGTAAAGCTGTTAGCCTTAAATCCCACCCATAATTATATTACATTACTTGCTCTGTGTGATTTTTTTTCTTTACTTTATATTGAATAAGTGCTGTATAGTGAAGTACGTAGTGAGCAAGACTTAACACACTATGTACCACGGTTACACAAATAGACTATACATATAAAACAGTGAGGCTGGGTTCACATATATGCAAATTCCTTTAACCACAAGAGTGTGTGCTCTATGTATAAACAGTGCTTGCATGTAAAATAATGATATACAAATAATGAATCAGCATAAAAAAGTAAAAAAAAAGAAAGAAAAGTCCAAAAAGTTCAAAGTGAAAAAAGCTCAGTCCCAACAAAGTGCAGCAATATCCAAATTAGGAAATCCTTTTAGCATATGAAATAGTGCCGTTCTGTGTCTGCAACCATAATTGTCACTCGGTGTCCCCGAATCACCATGTGTGAAATAAAGGTCCCTACTCACCAGATGGCATTGACCCTCCTGTCTTATGACAAGAAGGGTCAAATATCAATTGAATGGTCGACCTTGACCAAGGGATATCCTCCAGCAGCTCTCCAGTGCCTTTATCTCATGGTATTTGAGCCCAATGCATCAGTGGCAGGGTTTAGTGGTGGGGAAAAGGGAAGAAAAGGCTTCTCATAGCATAACAAAAGTTCCTATTTATTGTAAAAACCTGAGTTGTAGGTAAACATACATAAAAATCCAAGCATATGCATCTGGTATATAGTAAGAAAGCAGGAAACCTCCGGACATCATCGTGCGTTCCACCTGCTCTGAGAGTTATGCACTGTGCATTTCAGCTTGACATGTTTCATCACTATGTGAAGTCTTCAGGCTTCTGAAGACTTCAGGCGGACCTGTGTGAACCCAGCCTTACTGTATCCACTGTGGGGAGATGTAGGCTCATTTCCCCGTAGCACAGGACTGGTGAAATGGAGATTATAGGTAATCTATGTGGCTAAAAAAGGTTAGCAGCCACAGCAAAGTTGTCATAATAATGGTGTCTCACTACCTAGCAAGTCACTGACATGGAGCAAGCATGCAGCTAGTGAAAAATGAAAAATGAAAGCAAAGGCTGAAAACTCAATTCTTGTAAACTTGCCATGGCCAGTGAAGAAAAGTTATGAAGTAAAGACAAGATCAGATAAAAAGTAGCTCTCACCACTTATATGACAATGTTGAAATATCTTGATGTAATCCAGTTCCAATCCCCATGTGATCCTAAATCTGAAGAATAATGACACTGATTAACCTGTGCATACACTATGAATACCTGTCATATTTTAGAAAGTTATCTAGCCAATACCAACACATACAAACAAAATTTGATTATGTTACACTTGTAACGCTTACCCCTGGAGGAGCCACTTAGCTTTGTTCCCTCTAACACCTGGTTAGATAATGGGATGCTACAAACACCTATGTGAGCAAAAATATTAGTATCCTACAAACCGCTTCGTTAGGGTATCAGGATATAAGCACCAGGCTACTACAGGCGGTCCCTTGGTTACAAACATCCGACTTACAAACTACTACTTACAAAAGGAGGGAGACAACAGGCAGTGAGAGGAAATCTACCCCTAGGAAGGGAAATTCACTCCTGTAAGCGTTATGGAAAAAAGGTACCTCCACTGAAGCTTTATCACCAAGGCTTGTTTCCACAACAACCCAACATTTTCAAAATCCAATTGTCATTGGGACAGAAAGTGAGGTGAAATCTTCTGAACAGGGGCACAGACAGGAAAACAAATGTTACAGGGGTGTTAACCCTTCCCTATACTATCCAAAAAGCTTAAAAATAGTTTTTTTGGCTGGAGCTACACTTAAAAAATGTACCTGGGGGGGCGTGGCTACCGCGCTAGTGAACAGACGCATGACCTGTTAGCTCCGCTCTAACAACAGGAATCAAAGCAGTTCGGGGCGAACCAGCCTGTTCCTTTTGGTACCAGCACCTACCTAAGGACCCGCATCACCCCAGGAGATGACGAGAAAGAGACAAAACTCCTCGCAGCCGAAGAAATTGAGAGATTTCTTCCCTCCCAAGAACCACAGCGAGATTCAAGATGGCGCCACCAGCTGCTCTCCGGTGACATCGATCGGATCACACTCAGCTACACCGAGTCCGAACTCCGGAAAAGGCCTACACTGCCATTCTCCAGATGCCTCCACTCCGCTCTCAGGCAGCCCTGCCAAATCGAAACCCCGCATGTCGGATGACTCGAACAAACAAAAGGTTAGTACGGGCCAGAGCTCATTAGAAGACACAAGGGAGATGGCTGACTCCATCAGCTCCTTCCCCACTGTAAACCAACCTCTCTCAGACACAACCCTCAGAGACATGTTGGTCTCGCTACACAGCTCCTTACATGCAGACATGATGGAATGTATGCGGAACTTTAAAGTAGAAGTGAGGGAACTTGGAGGCAGAGTAGATCACGTAGAGAAAAAGATGGGGGATTATGCAACATCATAAAACACCCTAGTAGATGCTCACAATGAACAATCAGATGAGGTAACATGGCTTAAAGAAAAAGTCGCGGACCTCAAGGACAGATCACGCAGGAACAACCTGAAACTGCGTGGAGTTCCAGAAAGTGTCCAACCCTCACAACTCGGCCAATACGTCCAAGAATTTATGTCAGCTTACTTACCATCAACTCCCTCCTCGGAGCTAGTCATTGACAGAATCCACAGACTTCTTAAACCTGCACACCTACCAGACAATATTCCCAGAGATGTTCTGATGCGGGTGCACTTTTTCCATGTTAAGGAGCAGTTCATGCTTGCCTTTAGGAAAAACTTACAACCTCCTGAGAAATACTCCAATATCCAAATGTTCGCAGACCTTTCACAGTTCACGATGCAAAAGCACAAATCACTGTTAACTGTGACCAAGGCATTGCGCAATCATAATATTATATACAGATGGGGTTACCCAACGAAACTTATCATCACTCATGATAGCAAGACCTCGGTGGTCACCAACCTAGAGGACGGCCTTTCCATGCTGCGAACATGGGATATTCTCCCAGAGCAACCCTCTGCAGGGTCTTCCCCCTCATCGAGACTAGACGACCAAAATGAATGGAAGGTTGTGTCACACAAAAAGAAACAGAAAAGCCGCAACACCCAATCGCCTCAAATGTCATAAGCTACCCAAAACTATGATTTTCCTGACACCAAATGGAGCTAACATCCCACGTAGTTCCCCTCCTAAATAATGTGCAGTACATCTGCCATCGGATTCTGGACGGAATCTCATTTTTTTACACACCAGTTCTATTTTTGTTTGTTGTTTTTCTGGTTTCTCTCTTTTTTACCTTTTCCTTTTCTCATCCCTTACCCCTCCATATCGGTGATGGACTGTAAGATCATACAAATGAAAGAAACCTTCTCATACATGAAGAGGAAAAGACACCATCTAAGGCCTTTGGAAACCTACTCTGGACTACATAAGGTACCAACACCTCATCACCTCACACACCTCACATGGCAGTCAGAGTGACCTCTTTTAACGTCCATGGTTTGAATCACCCTGCCAAAGGGCTTCAGTGTGGAGGGAGGCCCTCAGACTGAACTCTGACATTCTATGTCTACAAGAGACACACTGGGCAGCCTCAGCAGTCCCCAAGTTCTCACATCACAAATACCCTCACACTTTTCATGCGTCAGCCACTAAAAAACAAAAGGGCGTTCTTATTGCCATCAGAGACTCTGTGTCTTTCTCAATCCAAGAAACCCATACAGACTCAGAGGGTCGATACATAGTCCTGATTGGGGAATTCAACAATCACTTATACACGTTAGTCAACCTTTATGCACCAAATACACATCAACTCCGCTTTTTGAAAAAGTTGTTTCAAAAGATCAACTCAATCAAAAGAGGAGCAGTTATAATGTGTGGAGACTACAATGTCACAGTGGATTATAAGTTGGACACCACCTCCAAATCAAGACGCCCTCTTCCCTCAATCCAAAATATATTACATAAAGAAGAGATGTACGACGCTTGGAGGTGTCAACATTCCAATGAGCGTGATTATTCCTTCCATTCTTCTAGGCATAATTCGTACTCACGCATAGACCTGATCTTGGTGGACAGAACTTTACTTCAGAAAATCTCCTCCTCTGCCGTGCATGACATTACGTGGTCAGACCACGCTCCTGTGTCTCTCACGATAGAGGAAAGATATGCATCGGCTCCAGCTTATGTTTGGCGGGCCAACCCTCGAATCTTCCAACAGCCCTCCCAGGTTGCTCTTGTGAACAAACATCTAAAAGAATATTTTGCTGTTAATGCTAAGTCTGTCAATAATCCATTTATTATGTGGTGCGCCCATAAGGCATATATTAGAGGTATCTTACTACAGATAAGCTCGCGGATGAAGAGGCAGAGGACACAAAAATTAGATTCCCTTCTAAAAGATATAAAACTTCTGGAAGCTCAAAATAAAAACTTGCCTGACCCTAGCACAGCAAACAAACTAACCCAAATGCGATTGGATCTCAGACTCCTGTTGCTAGAACAATATGACAAACATATTCGGTTCCTTAAACTAAATCATTATTCTTCTGGTAATAGAGCTGGCAAATTTTTGGCCCAGAGACTGAAAGGTTGTAAAACACAAATGAAGATCCCCTATCTAATTCGCAGCTCAGACAACAGTAAAATATTCAACCCAAGCGAAATAGCAAATAATTTTGCTGAATATTACTCTTCTCTTTACAATTTAAAAGATGATGCAAACACTCCAGAGCCCTCAGACGATGCCATCCAATCATTTTTGGCAGATCTCACATTACCCTCCCTCTCAACATCACAATTAGAACAACTCAACTCACCCATAACGGAGACTGAGATCCGAAAAGCAGTAAAAACATTGCTCACTGGTAAATCTCCAGGACCAGATGCGTTACCAAACAGTTATTACAAAATGTTTTGCGAAACCCTATCCCCCTCACTTAAAGAAATTTATTCTGAAGCAATGTCCTCTTCCTCATTCCCCGCTGAAATGCTCAAAGCATATGTTGTCACCATTCCGAAACCAGGGAAAGACCCTATAACACCTGTTAATTTTAGGCCTATCTCCCTACTAAACACAGATGTTAAGCTGTACGCCAAAATCCTAGCCCATAGACTTCTATCACTCCTACCGCTCCTGATCAACCCAGATCAAACAGGATTTATCAAAGGCAGACAGGCATCGGATGCCACAATGAGGATTATTGGTGTAGTCCATCACGCTGGATCCTGTTGGGTGCCTTCTCTGCTACTCTCTTTGGATGCGGAGAAGGCATTCGACAGGGTCCACTGGGGATATATGACGCAGACACTTGGGAAGTTTGGATTCGCAGGCCCCATTCTCTCAGCCATCTTAGCCCTGTACTCCTCACCATGTGCGCAAGTTTACACTTCCAATACCCTTTCCCTTTCCTTTCCAATTACCAACGGTACCAGGCAGGGATGCCCATTGTCCCCCTCTATTTTCAACCTCCTTATAGAGCCTCTAGCGGAAAAAATTAGAGCACACCTAGATACACCAGGATTCTCCCTATTAGGTAAATCCCACAATATTAACTTGTTCGCAGATGACATCATTCTTCTTTTGACATCACCACATAAATCTTTAAAATGTGCCCACGATATTCTCACAAATTTTAGCCAGGTGTCATATTATAAAGTAAATTTCTCAAAATCCCTAATCTTGGGCTTAAATATCCCTCCCTCTCTTAAGTTGGATCTACAAAAAAGATTCCCTTATACATGGAACTCATCTAGTATCCCATATTTGGGATTACAGATAACGGCCGACCCCTTAAAACTAGCAGATGCCAACTATAATCCATTGATAGATAAAATCTCGAAAGAAACAAAACGACTTACCAAAGTAGAATTATCCCATCCCACTCAAGAATACCCACCTTCAAGCATTAAACTCTCTCCTTAGAAACTACATATGGGGTTCCAAAAGACCCAGATGCTCTAGAGCTATTCTAGTTAAACACAGATCAATTGGAGGAATGGGCCTGATAGATATCAAAGACTATCACCGAGCATCTTTGCTTACCCAACTCAGATATTGGATTTCACCAGCCCCAGATATCCTCTGGAGCAACATAGAACAAGCCCTCAGCCCAACCCAAGATCTTTGAATGCTCTTACTACTTGATATATGGAAACCATACCCCCTGAGATCATTACCACTAACTGTTCAGGCCTCTCTATTAGCATGGAGAGAACTTCACAAATCATCTTCATCCTCACCCAAAGATATAGATATACCTATTCCAATAACAATCCTAAATTATGCCATACCACGCTCCAATTTCTCAAATTGGTCCTCTAGAGGCATATCGCTGATAGCTGATTTATATATCAACAATACAATCAAAACATTCAATGCATTAGTGGAGGAATACTCATTACCTCTAGTAGATCACTTTAAATACAGGCAACTTGCTCATTTTCTAAAATCTCTGAAAACACCCCGCATACTTATACATAACCCAATATGGCAATTCTACACAAAAACTCCCGCCACACCCAAAGGTATTTCTTTATTTTACAATTTCCTTCAAAACAAGACCTCCTTCATGAAACTCCCACCTTTTCAAAAATGGGAATTGGAAATGGGTGAATCCTACACTGATGATCAATGGGAATTTGCATTCAAAACCACGTATAAGGCAACTCGATGTGTAAATCACTGGGAACTTTCCCTAAAAATAGCTCAAAGATGGTACCTTACGCCCTACAGATTATCTAAATTCTCCTTCTCCAACTCACCGTTATGCTGGAGAACATGCGGGGAAGTGGGTAATATCTTACATGTATTTTGGTCGTGTAAACATCTTACTAGCTTTTGGAAAAATGTATTTAAGTGTGTATCTCGCATCACAGAAATTCTAAGACCACCAAACCCTGGACTAGCACTGTTAAACTTAGGTATTGAAAGTTTCCCTTCCTGTTTCCGAACAGTGATCACACATATACTCCTGGCTGCCAGATCACTGATTACCAAAAATTGGAAATCAAATATAGTACCCAATGTATCAGAAGTCCTTTCAATAAAACAAACTAATTATATTTTTGAATCATTATTAGCATCTAGAACTGAACAGAGACCTCCCTTTGATAAACATTGGAAAATATGGTCAGATTGGTTTAGAGACAATTAAAAAAAAAAAAAAAAAAAATGTACCTGGTCTGTCTTACAAACAGATTCAACTTAAGAACAAACCTACAGACCCTATTTTGTTTGTAACCCGGCGACCGCCTATAATTTTTAAGTAAAGCAAGCATAACGTGTATGACAAAAGTAAATAGCAATGAACAAATATATATATGAACAGTTAGAAGAAACATTTCGCTCACAGTAAGCTAAATGACGTAATTACTAGGTTGTAGCAGTTTAGTATAAATCACCATATTACTAAAGCAAGATTACCCTAGCAGTAAACAGCATCAGTAATGAACAGCATCAACAGTGATGAATTGTCCCACAGTAATTTCTCTTCAGTCACTAATCAGTATACGTCTCAGTGTGCACTTTGTATATATATTGCTATGTATATACAGTGTATACATAATAGAAAAAAATGCGCTTATGCCGCGTACACATGATCGGAATTTCCGTCAGAAAAAACTTGGGTGGTTTTTCCAACGGAATTCCGCTCAAGCTTGCCTTACATACACACGCTCACACAAAAGTTCTCTGAGCTTTCAACATCAAGAACGCGGTGACGTACAACACTACGACGAGCCGAGAAAATGAAGTTCAATGCTTCCGAGCATGCGTCAAATTGTTTCTGAGCATGCGTAATTTTTTGAGCGTCCGAATTGTATACAGACGAACGCATTTTCGGATAGGAACTTTTCCTGTCCGAAAAATAGAGAACATGTTCTAAATCTTTTGCTGGCTGGAATTCCGCCAGCAAAAGACCGGTACACACGGTCGCATTTTCCGACAAAAAGCTCTCATCTGAGTTTTGCTGGCGGCATTTCCGATCGTGTGTACGCGGCATTAGTGTATAAATAATTCAAATTAAATCGTGACAACCAAAATTGATCAGATGGACAGCAGCACTCACAATATTGTACACAGCAACATCTAAATATAAATATAAAACAGCATTGCGCTATCATATAAAATATTGAAATGAAATTAAATGAAACACCAGAACACCAAAGTCCATTTAGTGATGAAATGTGCAAAGTCCTTCAATTCAGTGCAACACCCAGTGCTCAGACTAGTAAGGCAAGATTGTCTTCTTACCAGATCCACAGACTTTTCAAGGTCTACTGGATTGAACTAAATGGACTTTGGTGTTCTGGTCTTTCATTTATATAAATTTCCATATTTTATATGATAGTGCAACATCATTTTATATTTATATACAGTGTATAACCCAGGAGAGGTACCGCTGACTATTAGTAGCTCAGTTCAGGGTTTCTGTGGAGCAGTTGGCAAGTATGTGGCTCCTGAATTGCAATGTTCAAACAGCTAATCAGTTGGGCCCAGTATTTAAGGTGGTTCACAGAAGTACAGTCCCTTTAAAGCTCAACGCACAGTGATTTAAGGCTACTAGATGGATAGTCAGTCACGTTCTTACTCAGTATGCTAGAAGCAGTAATATCAAACACTGCAAGCAGCCCCTCACCAGTCTCAGGCACGCAGTGAACTCCGATCTGGACACTTGGCTGTCAGCACTCCTTATGGTTCTGTACTCAGGGTGACTCTTGCCCTCAGTGCACCCACCCTCAGCACTCAGAGAAGGGGGAATTGTGGTCTGAAGAAACCGCTCTGCCACCTCCATCCCTAAATACAGCAAAAAGAAGGGGAGGACGGCCTTGGGACTTTGAGTGAGGTGGGAGAGATTCGGAACACTTCCACAATCAGTGCAAAAAATGTTTTATTGATCACAGAGTGCTAAATACATAAATGGGATCAGCAATAAGTGTGCGTTACCCGGCATAGTGGCCTAGTTTAAAGCATAAGTAAAAAACAAATACAATTCATTACACTTGATTTATACATCCATAAGAGGTATTATACATAGTGAATCGCTAGAAAGCTAAAAATACACATACATCATCTTAATTAGTAAAATACATAATACACATGCATGGATAGCAGCAGTATGTGACCATATGATGACCAACTTCAAATACCCAACAAAATGGGCGTGCATGTGGCATCGATAGTGCCCTACGCGTTTCGCGAGTCTCCTCTCGTTCATCAGGGGCTGATGCGTAATTTGTATGTCTAAAACAAAAAATATTGAGAATAATGAGGGTGTGAAAATAACTAATAAGTCGGGGTAAACAAGATGGTTGGCACGGGAGGTCTGTAACAAAACGACCCCGTACTTACCACTTGACTGGATAAGGTCACCAAAAAACCGGGTCTCAAGATGGCGGGGAGGGGAGGTTTACCCGACCCCCTGCTGCCCTCACCTGTCCTCACGGGCGGGCGGGGCCACCTGCACGTCGGCGTCATGTTTTCCACGCCCAATGCGCGATGTCTTCTGACCTCGCGTTCCTGGGCTGTGTGGAACACCCCGGATGGGTGAGCGGCTGTTGTCACGCCCATCCGGCTTCTCTGGTTGGCGTTTCCAGCATCAGCCTATCACCATCCGTACATGACGCTGGGGGCGTGGCCTCCGTGGCCGCTGTGGGTATATCCGGGGGCTCGGCGCGGCTGCAGCCTGCATTTGTGGTCGGTTGGTCTGCTGTTATGGTTTTGGGTCTGTGAGAGCACCATTTATGCCTGGGACTTTTTACATCTACTCAGGTATTATTCCTTTAAATCTTTTTTCCACTTAATAAAACCTGTTGCGTAGGTGATACCCTCTCACCACACACAAGATTATCTAATTTAATTTAATTTAATTTAACATTTTTCGCTGGTTCACACATTTACCCTTATACAATCTAGATCTATTTTTATATTATATATTTATTTGTATGTGTGCACTTCCCTCCAGCCCTTGCCCTTAATTATTTGTCATCATGACGGTCTATTCATTTATTTTTATTTTTTACCATTTCATATTAGGAATCAATGTTAACCCTGTACATATATATACATATTTCATTTTTTACTTTTAATTTAATCCTTTTCGGTTATTCCTGAGGATTAGAGATGACCCTCTGATGCTTAGTCTACTCTGGGTACATCTGTTGAGACTCATGCATCCCTATATATATTTTTTCTAGATATGCTTATGGACACCTTTAAATCTGCCTCTGCTAGAGGCTCAATGGTAAGAGCAAAAATAAGGGGGTTAATGGGCACCCTCAGTGGTTGCCATTAGTGATTTTGAAAGAGTTCAAGAGCAGCACAGTGGTCCACACTCTCTGGGGGCTGAATATAATCCTAGGATGGCTGAGAAAAACGTTCCCTCAATGCCAAATTTTATAAGCACTGCCTTAAGGTAGTCCCAGTGAACTCTGTTGAACGCCTTGTCTGCATCCAAGGAGAGGAGCAGGGAAGGCGTTCTATGATGTTCCGCCCATTGAATTAAATCTATGAATCTCCTAGTTCCATCTGATGCTTGTCTATTGTAGATAAATCCCACTTGGTCCACATGGACCAGAATGGGAATTTACTTGGCAAGAAGTTTTGCGTACAGTTTGAGATCAGTGTTTAGCAACAATATTGGGCAGTAGTTGGCACGGTCTTCAAATGATTTTCCCAGTTTTGGGACAGTTTTTCCAGGAACCTGCTGGCCATAGCGCAGCTAAAGTTACGAGGTGAATGCAATTGTTCAGGCATGGCCTTGCGGGTTCCTGTCTTCCTGGGCACAGGCGCATGAAGATGCGCAAAATAGCCTTTATAAGTGCAGCAGCTGCACTAGTCCATTATTGTCTGATCTGCAGCTGTACCCGTGTTCCTGTTTCTGATTCTGCTGACTTTTGTGTTAGACCCGGTTTGCTCCTGACTTCGCTTGAACGCTACCTGCCTTGACCTTGGCATGTCTCTGAACTTTCCCTTCTGCCTGATCTCATATCGCCAACCTCTGCCTGTATCTGACCGTCTGTTGCCAACCTGGCTTGTCTGACCATGCATCCAGTTGTTCATCTACTTGCACCTGTCTAGCTCCCACTGGAGCTTCCTCTACTGTGGGCCACCAGTCTTCCTGAACCTGCTATTAGCCCCTGTCTACTGTTGCTTGTTGTCTGCCAGCCCAGGGTCTGCTGTTCCAGCTACCCGGCCCACTCTGGGGACACACCTGCTACTCATCACTACTTCCAGAGGAAGACTACACAGGCACTCATACCTCACTGCGATCTCGCCGCCACTGTCGCAACATCAGTGGTCCCCAAGCTAGGTGCTAAAACAATTAGCAATGTCCTAAGGGCTGCATAACCCTTTACCTTGAGGATCCCTTAAGTAATGAATTTTAGCTGTGGCGATCTTACATTTGACTTGTTTAGCCAAGAAGTCTCCAGGCTTATTGCCTTGTGAGTCCCAATTGAAATAGAGACATTTAATATAAAGGTCAAATCCCTTTCTTATTTATGAGCTAAGTTTGTCGCTTTCATAATTCCACCGAATCACAGTCGTTAGGGGATACATTATTGCTATGTTCCAATGTGTGGATATGATCAATGATGCAGGCAACTGCCTCGTTGTGTACCTTTGTCTCATAAGCACCGATCTCAATACAAAGACACCCTCATGTATGACATTCCAAAGAGTTGTAACATTAGAAACTGAATCGGTGAAAAAATGAAGTCTCAATCTCAGTTTTGATCTGCTCCTGGTAGCGTGGCTGACTAAGGAAGGATGAATTCCTTTTCCATAAGGGAGTAGATTTGGTGAGAGGGCTTGAGAAAAGTGTAGTGGAGCCAGGAGCATGGTCAGACCATGTGATAATGCCAATGTGATAGTAAATTTATTTGTCAGTAACAGATATATCATGGAGTAAGACTTTTTGTATGTGAGTAAAATATATAGTTCTTTCTGTACCATGCAGGCAGCGCCATAGAACATAAAGTTCTTCTGGGCGAAGAAGGGCTGAGTGCACTGAGGAGAGTTTCCTGAGGGGGTTAGAAGAGCCAAGAGTGTAATCAATAGTGCTGTGGAAATCCCCACAGATGATTATGCAGTCTTTCTGAAAGTGCTGTATTTTACCTATTATGTTTTTATAGAAACGATTTTGGTAAGAGTTGGGAGCATATAAGTTAACAATAACCAGGAGGCAATTATTAAAAGAGGCCTTAAATATAAGAAACCTGACTGTGGGATCAGCTTCAAAATGTTGTAATTGAAAGACTACTGAATTGCACACTGCTATCATAACCTCCATGGCTTTCTTGTTGACGTTAGTAAAAAAAAACAAGGGAAACGTTTATGGTGGGACTGAGGTGCTTTATGTTGTGCAAAATGTGTTTCTTGAATGCATAAAATATCTAAGTGTTTGGGCTAATGCCTCCTTCTATATGATTGCCCATTTATATGGGCTATTAATTCCTTTAGCATTTATAGTAGTAATCGTTAAAGCTATGATGGGTTGGCATATTAGATGCTGGCAGGAGATGGAAAAGGGCCGTACCAAATATAACAGCAAGAATAAATACACCTCTGCACGTAGGCAGTGATAATGAAATGACCACAACAATACCAAATAACATAAACATGGCAAACAAATAACACAAGATAAACAAACAGAACTAAAGAATTTTGTCAGTATGCGTAGCACACATTAATCTCAGGGTGGAGTAGGGTAGAAAAGAGGCTGTACTCTTAAGGGACTGTGGAGTTGCAAATGAGCAGAGGGAGACTGCTTGAAAAGCGAGAGTCTCTCACATCGTAGAGTGGTATGTATCCGGTTTAGGCATTGCTTACAGTAACCCAGGGATCGAAGACTCTTTGTGTGGAGCTGTGTCGTGAGGAAGCAGGAGAAGCAGAGATGAAGCCTCAGTTATGTAGATGCTTGGTGCCATTCTTAGGAGTCAGGAAAGGGACCAGTTGGTTTTAATAGGTCTCCAGGAGTTTCATTGGAAAATCCCATTTGTAGGGGATTGTACATTCCCTAAAGACAGCGGTAATTTACTCAAATACTTTGTACTTCTGTGCCGTGGTTGGTGAAATGTCATTAGAGAGACATTAGTGTATGGCTCAGGTAGTGTTAGGGTGGCCCTGGCAGCCTTGAGGAGTTGCTCCTTACCTGATAGTAGGGATGAGCCGAATACCCCCCAGTTTGGTTCGCACCAGAACCTGCGAACGGACCGAAAGTTTGCGCAAACTTTAGAACCCCGTTAAAGTCTATGGGACTCGAACATTCAAAATCAAAAGTGCTAATTTTAAAGGCTAATATGCAAGTTATTGTCCTAAAAAGGGTTTGGGGACCCGGTCCTGCCCCAGGGGACATGTATCAATGCAAAAAAAAGTTTTAAAAAACGGCGAGCAGTGATTTTAATGATGCTTAAAGTGAAAAGAAAAGTGAAATATTCCTTTAAATATCATACCTGGGGGTGTCTGTAGTATGCCTGTAAAGTGGTGCTTGCATCCAGTGCCCAGTGCTTGGAACAGTCCCTGCACAAAATGACATTTGTAAAGGAATAAAAGTCATTTAAAACTGCTTGCGGCTTTAATGTAATGTCAGGTCCCAGCAATATGGATGAAAATCAGTGAGACAAACGGCATGGGTAACCCCCCCCCCCCAGTCCATTACCAGGCCCTTTGGGTCTTGTATGGATATTAAGGGGAACCCCGCACCCAAATTAAAAAAAGGAAAGGCGTGGGGCCCCCAGGCCCTATATACTCTAAACAGGCACTGTAAGTTTGTTGTTAAGTAGAATCTGTTTGTAATTTTGAACTGGTACATTTTTAAAGTGTAGCTCCAGCCAAACAATCTATTTTAAAGCTTTTTGGAAAACATAGGGAAGGGTTATCACCCCCGTAACATTTGTTTTGCTGTCTGTGCACCTCTTCCGAAGATTTCACCTCACTTTCTGTCCCAATGACAAATGTTTTTTGAAAATTTGGGGTGTTTAGTGAAATAAGGATTGGTGATAAAGCATCAGTGGAGAGGAAACACGTTTTTCCCATATTAACTCTTACAGGAGAGAATTTCCCTTCCTAGGGGTAGATTTCATCTCACTTCCTGTTGTCTCCTTCCGTTTGCAAGTAGGAGTCATTTGTAAGTTGTATGTTTGAAAGTAGGGGCCTGTCCTATATACGCTGCAGAAATTGGGGCCTTAGGTGTTGGTGTTGCCACAACACTGTAAGCCTCACAGTTACTCTTGGTTGGCGCAGGAATGGGCCTTGCTGTGAAATATTAGATCAAGAATTGTAATTACATGCCATTGTTGAACAGTGGTAGAAAAATTGGGCCTTTGGTGGTGCTGATGGTGCTGGTGCCACAACACTGTAAGCCCTCACAGTTACTCTTGGTGGGTGCAGGAATGGGCCCTGCTGTGAAATATTAGATCAAGAATTGTAATTACATGTCCCTATTGAACAGGGACAGAAAAATTGGGCATTAGGCACTGGTGCCACAACACTGCTATAGTTGGAGCGCAGGAATGAGCCCTGCTGCACAGTATTGCATCAAAAATTGTAATTATACGCCCTTGTAAAACAGGGGCTGAAAAATTGGGCCTTGGGCACTGGTGCTGGTGCCACAACACTACAACCCCTCACAGATACTCTAGTTGGAGTGCAGGAATGAGCCATGCTGAAAGTATTGCATCAAAAATTGTAATTATACGCCCCTGTTAAACAGGGGCAGAAAAATTGGGCCTTGGCCACTGCTGCCACAACACTGCAACCCCTCACAGATACTATAGTTGGAGCGCAGGAATGAGCCCTGCGTCAAAGTATTACATCAAAAATTGTAATTATACGCCCCTGTTAAACAGGGGCTTAAAAATTGGGCCTTGGGCACTAGTGCTGGTGCCACAACACTGCAACCCCTCACAGATACTCTAGTTGGAGTGCAGGAATGAGCCCTGCTGCAAAGTATTGCATCAAAAATTGTAATTACACACCCCTGTTAAACAGGGGCAGAAAAATTGGGCCTTAGCCACTGGTTGCGGTGCCCAGAACCAAAAATGTTCTTTCAAGCTTTCAGCATGAAAATTGAGGAGGAAGAGGATTGTCACTCAGCATAACAGGATAGTCACTCAGCATCAGCATAGGCAGTCTTGAAGGGATCTCACATTAAAAAAAAAATTATTCGGTTACATCAGCATCAGGTGCTTGGTAGCTGGTGATCCAAGACTGATTCATCTTTACAAAGGTCAGCCGATCGACCAATTCGGTGGACAGGCGCACCCTGTGATTGGTTACAAAGCTTCCAGCAGCACTGAATGTGCGCTCCGAAAGAACGCTGGATGCAGGATAGGCCAGTAGCTCAATTGCATACTGTGCAAGCTCTGGCCAGTGATCCATCCTCAAGACCCAGTAATCCAGAGGATTTTCGGTGGGAAAGGTGTCCAAGTCTGATCTTGCCCCTAGGTATTCTTGCACCATGTGAATCAGATGCTGGCAATGGTTGCTGGAACCGATCATACCTTGGGGTTGCGGACTAAAAAATTGTCTGAACGCATCGGTCAGACAGCCACCTTCTCCACCGCTCCTTCTGTGACTGACCGAAGCCTCAGCAACACGTTGTCCAGGAGGACCAGGAAATTGTAACCTTCCAGGCTCTGGAAACGCGTTGCACAAACCTTTCTGCAAGGCCTCCCGAAGATTCTTCATCCTCTGCTCCCTCTGTGACGGCAAGATAAGGTCCGCAACCTTACTCTTGTAATGTGGATCAAGGAGGGTTGCCAGCCAGTAATGATCCCTTCCCTTGATACCACGAATACGAGGATCCTGCCGCAGGCTTTGCAGGATCAGAGAGGCCATGCAGCGTAGGTTTGCTGAGACATTCGGTCCAGAGTCCTCTGGGTCACTAAGGATGACATGATCCACAGCCACCTCCTCCCAGCCACATACAAGTCCATGGGTTTCTTCAGACAGTAAATGATCCCTTGAAGACTGCTGCAGATGCTGAGTGCCAGGCTCCACCTCCATGCTGACACAATCCTCCTCCTTCTCTTCCTCCTCTTCCTGTGTGATCGGCGGGCATGCAGGAACACTGTCTGGATAAAGGGGGCCTTGAGAGGTAAGGAAGTCCTTCTCTTCCTCCCTCTGTTCTGCCTCAAGTGCCCTGTCTATTATTCCACGCAGCGTGTGCTCCAACAGGTGGACAAGAGGGACAGTGTCACTGATGCATGCACTGTCACTGCTCACCATCCTCGTGGCCTCCTCAAATGGTGACAGGACAGTGCATGCATCCCTGATCTTAGCCCACTGGCGTGGGGAATAAAACCAAGGTCCCCTGACCCTGTCCTGGTGACCAAAGTTGAGTTCCACCTGGTGGGCATGTCACAGATTAGGCGGTTCTTGGGCAGGTTAAATTCCTTTTGGAGGTAAGCCAGCCGAGCACTGGCATTATATGACCTGTGGAAATGCACACAGACTTTCCTGGCCTGCCTCAGGACATCCTGTAACCCCATTTACCTGCCCAAGAACCGCTGCACCACCAAGTTAAGGACGTGAGTCAAACAGCACATGGGTCAGTTGTCCCTGTCGGAGGGCAGAGAGGAGGTTGGTGCCATTGTCACAAACCACCATTCCTGGCTTAAGCTGGCATGGCGTCAACCACCTCTGAACCTGCCCCTGCAGAGCTGACAGAATCTCTGCCCCAGTGTAGCTCCTGTCCCCCAAGCACACCAGCTCAAGCACCGCATGGCATCTTTTTGCCTGCGTGCTTGCGTAGCCCCTTGAATGCCTACGGAGCACCGCTGGTTCCGATGACAAATCAGCACAGGAACAGGCCTTGGAGGAAGAAGAAGAGGAGGAGAGGGTGGAGGAGAGAGGTGTGGCAGAATCACCACTAGTAGAATTTTGGAGGTGTGGTGGCGGAACAACCTCCAACACTACTGCACCCTGTCCTACACCCTTCCCAGCTGCCAGAAGAGTCACCCAATGCGCGGTGAAAGATAGGTAACGTCCCTGTCCATGCCTGCTGGACCATGAGTCAGCGGTAATATGCACCTTACCGCTGACCGCCCTGTCCAGTGAGGCCAAGACATTGCCTTCCACATGCTGGTAGAGAGCCGGAATCGCCTTCTGTGAGAAAAAGTGGCGTTTGGGAACCTGCCACTGAAGAACCGCACTTTCCACAACTCATGGAAGGGGGCAGAGTCTACCAACTGAAAAGGCAGCAGTTGAAGTGCTAGCAATTTAGCCAAGCTAGCATTCAACCACTGGGCATGTGGATGGCTGGGAGCGAACGTCTTTCGGCGGTGCAGCAGCTGGGGCAGGGAAATTTGCCCGGTACAATCTGACATTGGTGTACAGATAGCAGATTGCCCGCAAGTACTTGGCTGTGACACACCTAATTCTACACAATCATTCTTCTCAGTGCAGGTTTCAGAGAGGACTGAAGGTATAGTGGGGTTGGAGATCCCAGCTGATGAGGAACAAGGAGAGGTCCGTTTTGTTCTTTCGTGTGGGTCTTTTAGGTGCGCTTGCCAACGAACCGCATGGCAGGTCGACATATGTCTGGTCAAGCATGTGGTGCCCAAGCAAGGTGATTTTTTGGCCACATGAGATACGCTTGAGACATATGTTGCAAATAGCAGTGGTGGGATCTGATGCACTCATCTCAAAAAAGACCCACACCAAAGAATTTTTGGAATAACGCGCAGAGACAGCAACGCCCTGCACATGTGGAGCTCTGTGGTGTGATGCAGTCGGTGTGCTGCCCTTAAGCTGGCCCCTGGAGGGCATCCTGCCTCATTGGAGATGTGCCTCCTCCTCCTCCTCTCTCCTATCAAGCACCCACGTGGAGTCAGTGACCTCATCATCCCCTCCCTCCTCATCACTGGAGCAAACCTGACAGTATGCTGCAGCTGGGGGAACATGACTGCCAGATTGCTGTCCTTCTTGGGAACCCCCTCTCTCTGGGCTCACGTTACTGCCTTCCTCTAGCTGGGTACCATCATCGGAGCCTTCAAAATGCTGAGCATCCTCCTGGAGAATGTACCCAACACTGTGGTCAAACAGTTCGGGGGACTCCTCAGGAGGACATGGTGGGGCTAGGGAAGGAGTCACTGATGCCATTGAGCCGAAGGAAGAAGACGCGTTGGCAGCTTCTTTGCTAGACAAAGTACCCTGAGCCTGGGTAAGAGAGGATGAGGAGGATGAGGACGGCTTGGTCATCCACTCTACCAAGTCTTCCGCATGTTGCGGCTCAACACGGCCAGCTGTCAGAAAAAGGAACAAGCGTGTCCCACGGCCACGTGCTGATGAAGATGCACCATCTCCACGACCAGCTTGTGACTGTCTGCCTCTCCTTGTTGGCCTTCCAGACATACTAATGGCCTGCAGTGAGATGTAGCTGCACAAAGCTGGGATGTATATATATACTGATTATACTGCAGCTAGCAGAATCAACTGCCTGCCTGTAGTATTATTAGTATGAGAACACCAGCAATTGTCTTCAGGTAGCTTTAGGTGCACACTGTGCAGAGGACACAGGACACTAACTGTAAATACTGCAGCTGCCTGCCTGTGGTATTAATAGGATTCAGAAGAACACCAGCCATTGTCTTCGAGTAGCTTTAGGTGCTCACTGTGCAGAGGACACAGTACACTAACTGTAAATACTGCAGCTGCCTGCGTGTGGTATTAATAGGGTCAGAACACCAGCAATTGTCTTCAGGTAGCTTTAAGTGCACACTGTGCAGAGGACACAGTACACTAACTGTAAATACTGCAGCTGCCTGCCTGTGGTATTAATAGGATCAGAACACCAGCAATTGCCTTCAGGTAGCTTTAGGTGCACACTGTGCAGAGGACACAGTACACTAACTGTAAATACTGCAGCTGCCTGCCTGGGGTATTAATAGGATCAGTAGAACACCAGCAATTGTCTTCAGGCAGCTTTAGGTGCACATTGTGCAGAGGACACAGTACACTAACTGTAAATACTGCAGCTGCCTGCCTGTGGTATTAATAGGATCAGAACACCAGCAATTGTCTTCAGGTAGCTTTAGGTGCACACTGTGCAGAGGACACAGTACACTAACTGTAAATACTGCAGCCTCCTGCCTGTGGTATTAATAGGATCGTAAGAACACCAGCAATTGTCTTCAGGTAGCTTTAGGTGCACACTGTGCAGAGGACACAGTACACTAACTGTAAATACTGCAGCTGCCTGTGGTATTAATTGTATCAAAACACCAGCAATTGTCTTCAGGTAGCTTTAGGTGTACACTGTGCAGAGGACACAATAAACTAACTGTAAATACTGTAGCTGCCTGCCTGTGGTACTAATAGGATCAGAAGAACACCAGCAATTTTCTTCAGGTAGCTTTAGGTGCACACTATGCAAAGGACACAGTACACTAACTGTAAATACTGTAAATACTGTAAAAACACCTGCCTGCCTGTCAGTATATTAGGAAGAGAATAACAGGAATGGATCTAGCTAAACTGAATACAGTATATATATATATATATATATATATATATATATATATATATATATATACAACACCTAGGATGCATATATATATACACAATACACTGTAAGTGCAGCTAACTGCCTCGCCTGCCTACTCTATCTAACTTAAATCAAAGTGCACTGTCTTTCTGTCTATCTCTCTCTGCCGTTGCAACACACTACACAAGGCCACCACGCAGGCGGTCTTATATAGTGTGGGGCGTGTACTAAACCCCCTGAGCCATAGTTGGCCAAAGCCACCCTGGCTTTGGCCAATTACGGCTCTCTGTACAGACGGCGCTGTGATTGGCCAAGCATGCGGGTCATAGTGCATGCTTGGCCAGTCATCAGCCAGCAATGCACTGCGATGCTGCAGTGAATTATGGGCTGTGACACGCCACTCGAATTTGGCTCGAACAGTCCATAACGTTCGCAATTCATCGAACAGGCAAAGCTCATCCCTACCTGATAGAAGTTTATTCAAGCTAGCGCATTACTAGTGATAACAGGGAGTACTTGTTTTGGTTAAAGAATCCTATGAGCTTTATAAATAACTGCATGATGCAGGGAGAGATTATTAATGATCTTAGTGAAAGGTTGTTGGAGATAGGGAAAAAGTTTGTTGGGTTTGACAGATTCTGGGATACCGCAAAACTTTATGTTATTCTGCCTGGAGCAGTCCTCCGGGTTAGAAATCTTAAGCTATACATAGTTACATATTAGGTGAGGTTGAAAAAAGACACCATCTCAAAAGAGTCCATCAAGTCCAACCTATGTGTGCGATTATATGTCAGTAACTTTAACTGTTGGAGTTCCTTTTTGTATTCATCCTGGGTATCCACAACTGCATTATGTGCTTTAACAATTTATACCCAATTTATTCTCTAAAATATCACACTCCAGGTGTCCAGTTCTTCTAATGGGACACAGCCTGTTGGGATCCATGAGTGTTGTCATCTGTGGTGGAGGAGAGAACAGCAGTTGTCCATGCTGAGGGCTGCTGTGAGTCCCATGGGAGAGCAGGGATTCAAGAGGCCATCTGTCACACAGCGGTCAAGTCACGTCCCTAAAAATGGCCAGATTTTAATGATAAGATTCGGGGATTCACATCCATGTTCTGTTTGCCAAGTTTCAGACAAAATTCACCAAACCCTTGATGAATTGATAAACTAAACCCAGACAATTTTTCCCATCACTAATGATGCATTTCTTTTAAAATATGTCATGGTAGTTTACAGTTTGTGTAAAAATTGAAAAGCCTAAAATAAAGTATTGACATACAGCTGGTATGACTAATTATAACTAAAAGTTTAAATTACAGAAGCTTCGGCCAATGAAATTATGTTTTTACCATATCTGGCTGATGCCCCTGGAGGCTGGAAATCACTGAAGTAAACAACGCTATTCCAGTAATCTCTACTTGCTTCCAGATCCAAAGCTGAGTGGCTGGCCTGATGCCAATGTAAAGCATTTTCTGAATGCATGCAAAGCATTCTATGATGACGAGGTGCAGAGGTGGAGTAGTGATGTCACACTCTCCTCCTCGTCCAATCAGAGAATGCTTTGCATTCATTCAGAAAATGCAAAGCATTTTCTGAATGGAACTCATGCCGGAAGTAAATGGAGATCATTGAAACAGTAGTGTCCACTTCAGTCATTTCCAGTTTCCAGGAGCTTCAGCCAGATATATACTATTGGCTATATACCAAGCTGGACCAAGGTAACTAAGAAAAAATGTACCATGTCTGGAATTCATCTTTAATTCCACATCAATTAGGATTCAAGAATAATAGAAGAAAATGAAACAATTAGTGTCCAAGATATA
Source organism: Aquarana catesbeiana (assembly GCF_042186555.1). Classification (NCBI taxonomy): domain Eukaryota; kingdom Metazoa; phylum Chordata; class Amphibia; order Anura; family Ranidae; genus Aquarana; species Aquarana catesbeiana. Next base: position 197,189,031 of record NC_133326.1, read on the forward strand.
TAGCCTACAACTCTAATTACCAAGGGGAAAAAGGAGGAACAACCACACACATGTAGAAAAATGCAAACTTTACCACAAGGTTGTGGCAGTGAGAGATATAAGCACACAATATACTGAATTATACAACTGTGTAACAGAAGGGAGACTAAACTTTTAGAAATAACTGAAACTGCATGTCATTTATGTCAACCAAATGACTGATATGCCAATCTAAAAGCTCATAAACATTTCATTAAACTTGAATAACCAAGTACTTATTAAGTACTATTTAAAGAAAGACACATATGGTATCATTGGGAACAGTTGAAAAATATTTGAAATGTAAATTCATTCCTGGAGAGATTTAAGTTTTAATAATTTCAGATTTATGTTACTTTATGTTAGGGATAAAAGAACTGATTACAGAAAGTAAAAGGTAGGCACAATGTAATTTATCATTATCACTATATGACAAACAATATTCTTTCTACCAGGCTGCATTTTCTTTAGGCTGAACTAATGTTTTGCATCAAATAAAACTACAAGACCCATGACCCACTGCCGGGCCAAGCCTTCCTGTTTATGCCACAGAGGGTGCATAGTGATTAGTAGCATAGAGGGAGCACAGTGATCAGCTACTTACGGGGAGCACAGTAATCAGCAATCAGCCACATACTGTAAAAGGAGTGCAGTGATCAGTCATATATAGGAAACACAGCGATTAACCACCAAAAGTGGGGCACAATTATCAGCCAAATAGAGGGAGTGCAGTGATCAGCCACATAGGGGGAGCGCAGTAATTAACCACATAGGGGGAGTGCAGTAATCAGCCACCTAAAGAGAGTTCAGTGATCTACCACATAGAGGGAGGTCTCACCTAAGCCCTCTGATTGGATTGGATCACTGGACTACAACTTGTAAAACGATTGATGTATACATCTGCCTCTTTTCATATAAGGCAGAAAAAGAATGAATATCTGTATGGGGCAGTGGTTTTTCGGCTGGGTGCTGAAGCATGAAGTACAGGGACACTCAGAGGAAAAGTGTGACAGTCTATATGGTGACAGCAGAGGAAGAGCATTAAAAGAGAAGTATGGGAATCAGGGTTACTGCAGATTCATACTTACCTAGGTGGATGCAGCATCGGTCAGAAGCTGTATCTGTCCCCCGCTGCCTCTGCACTGAGAACTGAGCAATCGAACATCGCCGATGGCTCTGTTCTCTCAGCTACCCAAGCAGAGAGCTGCTGCCTGTCAATCAGCAGCTCTCCTGCTCTGCTCCTCCATACTCACTGGAGCGCTGAGCTGTGGGGGGGTGGGGAGCGGCCGTCTCAGCAGCTCACTAAGAGGCTGAGACAGCCATCAGTCTAGGCACCTGTCTAGACTGGTGGACTGGCGGATCCAGACTCCCAGAGTCAGGATGACATGGTGCCTGGACTGATATTGGTGTCAGCAGACAGCGGACTTCAGACCGCTCTCTGCTGAAAAAGGGTCACAGGAGTGCAAAACGAATAGCATTCCTGTGACCCATAGGAGAAGCCCAGCCAAATGAGCTCAGGCTGGACTTCTCCTTTAAGTATTTAATTTTGCTTGGTTTGTATGGACTGAAATAGACTGCTGAAGAATTTTAATGCTAGGCACTATTTCAAATATATTTTAGATGTGCGTTTCTCTGCTCTTTAGCAAGATGGAGAACTTCACATATCCTATTATCCTACATACACATTGTATTCATTGCTGTATGGGAGCAGGGGATAAGGTAAGGGTTACTGTGTAGGAGACTTTAGGAGAGGTAAGAAAATCAGCAGCTCACCCTGGGTAGCCTGTGACCATTAGTGGTTTCAGTGTGTCCTCAATTACCGGCAGCATTCTAAAAATGTGAGAGTTTAAAGTGAACCAGTACAAAAGTCTGGATGGATACAGGGAAAATATGGGAGAAATATAAAAAACAGAAAGAAAATGGTAAGGAGGCATATGTAGTAATAAGAGAGAAAGAGATGAAGAAAATGAAATAGAGAGTGAGATAAATGAGGAAAAGAGAAAAGGAGAGAACGAGAGCAAACAAGAGATAAAGAAAGAATGATAGGGAGAAATAGGAGCAAAAAAAATTAAAAATAGAAGTTGAGGGAGAGGTAACCAGAGAGAAAATAAAAGAGAAAGAATTAGTGAGAGAAGGAAAGAGAATAAGAGCAAGAGGACGAAAGAGAGAGTGGGGAGAAAAAGGAGAGAGAGAGAGAGAGGGAGAGAGAGAGAGATACCGAGAAAGAATGTGATCAAATAAAGCTTTAAAAGGACTTAAAGTGTTACTAAACCCAGGACACTGCATTCATTATATCTGGTCTTCCACAGTACACAGAACATGGAAATGCAATTATTTTAGTAAATATAAACTGCTAAATAACTTTTCTCATCTGAAATATATAGTAGTCTTATGACTTATATCAGTGTCCAGCTGAGCACTGGTTAAAGCTTGTAGGAGGAGTTTTATTCTCCTCTGACTGTCCTATGAGATTGCATAACCCCTGACCCTCTGTCTGGACAGTGCTGATTGGCCCTGTGCTGGTCACATGTAAACTCTAGCAATACACACCAAACTGAGCATGTGCAGAGTGCCCCATGGCTCTGTTCTATCAGCAGATGGATTGGGGACAGTAAAGAAGCGGAGGATCAGAGAAGACAGAAGACATGATCAAACAGCTTTCTGAACAAATGCAAAGGATTAACCCCTTAGGTTTCACAGTGAGTGTATCAGCATGGGTTACCGCATATACGGACTGATTTTAGTGTTGTGGGTTTAGTAACACTTTAAATTATTTTTATCGCTTTGACTCAAATTTTCAACTGATTACTCACATTTTAAAACATCTAAATACACAATTTGCATTCTTATACTTTTATTGTATAATTATTAAAAAAAAAAAAAAAAAAAAACACTATTGGGGCATTGAAGGTTTTGGAAGAGTTTACCAGGACCTGGTCTCAATAAGGTTGAGAATAACTGCAATAGAATACATTCATGGATGACAAGAAGCACTTTTTCCGCTTCTTGTAGTCTTAGGAGTTAAAAAATAGCATTGATCAGGAAATAAAGGAAAATCCGACTTTTTTTAAATAACTACTGCTAATTAGTGTCTATGTACCTAAAACTCAAGGGATATCAACAACGAGAAAATGTCATAAGCTGATTTTTTTAATATCAAACTCTATTTGCCTTCCGTCTGATTTGATTTAAATGAGGGACTTTACGAATAACAATGTCTGGAGATTAGGATATTAATTTAAAATACTGTGAGTTAGTAACAGCTGTAGCATAGTGGCCAATGTGAAAACAAGGGTTCCTTGTGTTAATCGTTTATGGAAGTATTTTCATTTACTATTTAATTACGTTTTAAGTTTTTAACTTTTTTTTAAACTGGGAAAGTGTTACTTTAATAACATGTTGAATATTTTATTTAAGCATATTTTATTTAAGTAAAGCATGTAGAAATACATGCATAAAATTATTGCAGGGGTATATTAAAGCTGAACTCCAGACAAACAACAGAATACAAAGATGAAAAACAAGCAAAGCAAACAGAATATTGGCATGCATTAAAAAGGGGATTAACTCCAAAGATAAAACGACAATTCTCCCGCTCTACAAAACTCTGGTCCGGCCGCACCTGAAGTATGCGGTCCAGTTCTGGGCACCAGTCCTCAGGAAGGATGTGCTGGAACTGTAGAGAGTCCACAGAAGGGCAACAAAACTAATAAAGGGACTGGAGGACCTTAGTTATGAGGAAAGGTTGCGAGCGCTGAACTTTTTCTCTCTGGAGAGGAGACGCTTGAGAAGGGATATGATTTCAATGTACAAATGCCAAACTGGTGACCCCACAATAAGGATAAAGCTTTTCTGCAAAAGGGATTTTAATAAGACACGCGGCCATTCACTAAAATTAGAAGAAAAGCAGTTTAACCTTAAACTGCGTAAAGGGTTCTTTGCTGCAAGAGCAGTTAGGATGTGGAATTCTCTTCCACAGGCAGTGGTTTCAGCGGGGAGCATCGATAATTTCAAAAAACTTTTAGGCACCTGAACGACCACAACATACAGGGATATACAATGTAATACTGACATAAAATCACACACATAGGTTGGACTTGATGGACTTGTGTCTTTTTTCAACCTCGCCTACTATGAAATACGTATAGAGGAGCTATTTTACCTGCTAAAGGATTTGTATTTCTATCCATCCACTCTTTTTGGACTGATCAGCTTTTGTCATTGGGCTCTGTCCTCCTCTCAGCATGTTCCTTATTAGGACATTTCGCTGCAGCATTTACAACAGGCTCCTTGTGCTACTTCTCCTTCTTCCAGTTTGAGCTCTGTGATACAAGGGGTTTAAACAGGCTTATAAAAGGCAAAATTCTGGTATTTACCCCTTTTTCAAAGTGTAGTAGAAAGGAACCTCTATTAGACACACTTTGATAATGCTCAACAGGTCTACAGTCAAATTAAAAGATTCCAAATGCCATTACATGCTATTATTTTTTTTTATTTAATCTTTATTTAGTTTTCCATTACATATAAAAAAACAACAGTACAAAGAAAAAAGAGAGTCAAGAGAGATACTTTCCATATCCATCGAGCACCCGCCATTTCCCTGCCTATTCCCTCTCTCTCCCTTTCCTGTTCTCTTCCCCCCTTCCCCTCACTCCTCCCCCCTTCCCCTTACTCCTCCCTCCTGCCCCACCCTCCTCCTTCCCCCCTTATCTGCCCTCTCTTATTTCAGTTACCGCTGATGACCTCCTTCATCCCTCCGCTAATTTCACAGACAACTTAAAAGCCAGCCATCTTCCCCAGATCCCGCTATATCTTTTGACCTGTCCCTCATCTCTGCTGCTTAGGTATTCCATCTTACAAGTATAATCTATTCTTTCCAACCACTCTTTTATACTTGGGGTTCCTACATTTAACCATTTTTTTGGTATTAGTCCCTTTGCGGCGTTCAATAGAAATGGGATTAACGTTTTCTTGTAGGCTGCTTTCACACTGAGGCGCTTTATATGCACTATAGCGTTAAAAATAGCACCTGCATAGCGCCTGTAAAGAGCCTCTCCTCTTACTCCAGTGTGAAAGCCCGAGTGCTTTCACACTGGAGCGGTGCGCTGGCAGCGGAGCACTGCAAGCAGCATCTTTGCAATGCTGTAGGAGCAGTGTATACACCACTCCTAAAGCGCCCCTGCCCATTGAAATCAATAGGCAGCGCCGCTGAACGCTTTGCGGGCAGTTTTAACTCTTTTTCGGCTGCTAGCGGGGGTTAAAGGTGGCGACATACTTCAATTTACCTTTACCATAGCCATAGGGTGGTTATATAAGTTTTTAATCCAGTGCATGATTCTTGGAGCCATGCCCAGGTATTGGAGTGTGTCCATCATGAATCCCCAGTCTACCCTGTCAAATGCTTTTTCCGCAACAATTGACAGGAGTAACATTGGGGACCCCCTATCCTTTATAATAGCATTAACATTATTCTTATGCGGGGGGGGCGTGTCCGAATGGCGAGGTGAATGGACGCACTGCAGAGGAGCTCTGTCTAGCCCTCTGCAATCCACTGCCATCCGGCATCCACAAACATCAAAAACTGCCCCAAAGCCTATCTAATAACCACTGGGCACTAGGAGAGCCTTTTACTGAGGACATTGGAGCAGATTAGCCGGCGGACTACTTTGTTTTCAGGCCGCGGCCGGCCTTCTACAATCTACAGCCATCCGGCATCCACAAACATCAAAAACTGCCCCAAAGCCTATCTAATAACCACTGGGCACTAGGAGAGCCTTTTACTGAGGACATTGGAGCAGATTAGCCGGCGGACTACTTTGTTTTCAGGCCGCGGCCGGCCTTCTACAATCTACAGCCATCCGGCCTCCACAGACATCAAAAGCTGCCCCAAAGCCTATCTAATAACCACTGGGCACTAGGAGAGCCTTTTACTGAGGACATTGGAGCAGATTAGCCGGCGCACTACTTTGTTTTCAGGCCGCGGCCGGCCTTCTACAATCTACAGCCATCCGGCCTCCACAGACATCAAAAGCTGCCCCAAAGCCTATCTAATAAACACTGGGCACTAGGAGAGCCTTTTACTGAGGACATTGGAGCAGATTAGCCGGCGGACTACTTTGTTTTCAGGCCGCGGCCGGCCTTCTACAATCTACAGCCATCCGGCCTCCACAGACATCAAAAGCTGCCCCAAAGCCTACCTGGTAGCCACTGGGCACTGGAGGAGTCCTTCCCTGAGAATATTTAAGTAGATTGGCTGACGGATTGCTTGTTTTCGGGCCGCGGCCGGCCTCACTCCACAGACGCCGGCCGCCATCTTGCGGCCTACGAGACACACAGAATCCCCGGTCTCGGGTGCCGCGGAGGGCGATCGGGGGCCCTGGGGCTGGGAGGGCTGTATCCGGAGCGGAGGGGACACCAGACAAGGCAGAGAAAGCAGGCACTGGATGCTTGCGGCAGGCCCGAGGCCTGTGAGGCCCCCAGCATCACCGCATCTTGGCGCCACGACCGGAGGTAAGGGGGTCATATAATTCACCCTCACTTAAAGTGGCCCCCCCTGGGCATATCTGACAAGTTTATAGCCAGCTCAGACCCATCGCTGACCCCGGTAACACTAGAGACTTCCAGTGACGGCCGCCATCTTACCATCTTGCGGCCTAGCTTACAAGACGGGCCCGCACTATCAGAAACTGTGCCCTAGCTGGACGGTGCTCTCCCCCTTGAACCCATACGGTGTCCCAGCCTTGCGCCCATGTTAATAGGGTGACACCGCTGCTCCCGCAGGCCTGGTCACCCTCCCCAGTCCCCCTCATCTCCGTGGAAGATAGGTTTTGATGGAGAGAGACTAACTATGGATGGCTGAAGACCCGCACCCCTGAGTCCCGTGCTATCCCGACAGCTACAGGCTATTTACATAGCATAGCACACCCACATAATACATGGCGGCAGCTAGCTCACACTCCACGGAGCTTACCGACCCCCAACAAGGCACCATACAGAGGTATCTACTTAGAACTACGCCGATTGATCCCCGAACTCCCAAAGACAAGATGGCACCCGGCCGCAACCCGGGGAAGACCAAGCCTCCCGCCTCAGCAGCAGCTCACACGGCAGAGGACAATAATGAGAGACTTCAGAATTCTACGGGAGAGCCCTCAGCCTCCTCCACAAGGTCAGTCTCATCGTCCGACACAGGCACCGGGGAATCCCAGTCTGCTACGCATCCCCTATCAGGAGAACCCATTAGATCGGAAGCTGCTGCCCTCCTCTCTGCCTTCAGAATGGATTTCGAATCCTGGGCAAGCAAAATGGAAGATTCCCTCCACGTGGAGCTGAACGCCCTGAGGCAACAAGTCACAGCTAACGAGGAAGCAGTATCGGTCTTAACCACGGCTCAGGATGACCACGAGGCACGTATAACAGCCCTTGAATCCTCATCCGCGACACATCTTAGGCGCATACGTCACCAGCAACTCCGCATAGAAGACAGCGAAAATCGCAGTCGCAGAAATAACATTAGACTGCAAGGCATACCGGAGGCAACATCTGGAGCAGAATTGAAACCCACTGTCATAACTATCCTCAATAAAGCACTGGGAAGAGAGGCAACATCACCAATTGAACTGGATCGTGTTCACAGAGTAGGAGGACCAGGGGGGCCCGAGATGGTCGCCCCCGCGATGTTCTATGTCGGGTCCACTATTACACTTTAAAAGAAGAGATCATGCGAAAGGCATGGAACTTGGGTCCTGTTGACTTCTTTGGTGCCCCTATTCACCTATACCCTGACTTATCTCGCAATACGCTGTATATGCGTAGAGTGGTGCGCCCTCTACTTGACCTTATACGGCAAGCTGGAGCTACCTATACATGGGGTCACCCCTTCAGCATCAAGGTGACACGGGGCGGCAACAGGTTTACGCTCTCTGATCCAGACCAACTGCCCGACTTTTTCCTCTTTATCGAACAAGATCTAGTGGAAGTTTTGAACTGGTTAGACCCTCCAGAGGATAGATCAGGCCAGGTGGGACTTGGTCCACTTCCACAGCGCCGCAGACGTCCTAGGTCCAGATCAGTTTCCTCTGGCCCAGGGATAAGAAGACCTACTTCCCCAGAAGATTAACTCAACAGTTAATTAGAGACTGATGGCTTGTTTTGTCTCCACTGGTTCTTTCCCTGCTCTTTGCCAATTTATAATTTGGCTGGGGTTCGGGTGAGAACATAGATTGGAGTCAATCTTATGCCTCTCATTATGAAGAACGTCAGGTAATGCGAATGTCTACCAATGCTATGTTTTTGTGTTTTTCTTTTTTCCTTTTTATCTGACGTTTTTCTAAAGATGTTTTGCATTGTCTCAGATTGATTCCTCTCACCTTCCCATGATGATATATGCAGTGGGGGAGGTGTAGCGGGAGTGGGGGGATACCTTCCTCGGAGGGGGGTTTGGTACCCGGTTTTACTCGGTCTCTGCTACAGAGAATATAGGGTTTAAAGGACGTTACACATGGAGCAGAGGATTGCCCCCATGGAGGGATCCCCCACTCTCCCTGCCCTCCATATACCCACCCAATTGTCTTGGCGCAATAACTTTCTTTATATACATGAGACAATGCAATAGTTTTATATATACCTCAGGGTTACTTATTTAAATCCAATGCACACACTTGGTTGATTGTTATCATTTGTTGTGGTTAAGCTGCCTTATGCCCCACACTCGTTTTAAATATCAAGTGTGCCACACATACTACTTGCATGCCTGATATGCTGTCGGGAACACGGCTCAGACCCATTCATCTCGACTTTTCCCCCACAATAGGACAGGCACGGTTTGTGCCTAAAACGTGAATTTTCACGCAGTGTTCTGCGTTCGCGGACACATTAGTTTTCCAGACACATCTTTTTAGGTGTCTTTTCATTTATATCGTATTTCTTCCATTATCCTCACGCTCCTTTCATTTTTCTTCCTCCCCTCCCTCTCTTCCCCTCCTTTGTCTGTTTATCTTTTTCTTCATCTCTTCTTTCTTTTTCTTTCCTGCTCCCTATACCTTTCCTCCATATCTTAATACTTTCTCCCTTTTACAGCTTTTGGCACTCCAGCATGGCTCACACGGTGACTTTGCGCCCACACCTGAAACTTTGTTCGTATAATGTAAACGGACTTAACATAGCGTCGAAACGTGGGCAAATTCTATATCAGATGCACAAAAGACAGGTCAGCATACTCTTGCTGCAGGAGACCCACTTCCATTCTGACTCCACTCCTTCCTGCTCCAATAGATATTTCAATAGATGGATACACAGTACCAACCCGACACAAAAATCTAAAGGAGTATCTATTGCGTTTCATAAAACACTCCCTATTGAGCTGCTTGATCAGGTGACGGACCCCCAAGGCAGGTATGTCTTTGTAAAAATTTTATTATGGGGGACTAAATTTACAATTGCCAACGTATACTTGCCTAACACACACCAAGTCCCATCAGCCTTGCAATACCTAAAGATTTTGGCGGGTTTCACGGAGGGCAAGCTCATACTCGGAGGGGACTTCAATACTCCCCTGGATCCACTTTTGGATTCATCAACATCCCGTTCGTCTATATCCTTTCCAAAAATACGGGCCCTAAAACGTACCATCTACAATATGCATCTCATAGACGTATGGCGAATACTGTACCCGGACTCACGAAACTACACACACTTCTCCAACATCCACCAATCATACAGTCGTATAGATTATTTTTTAGTCGAGCACGGCTGCTTAGATTGGTCCCCCAATTGTGAAATAGACCCTATGGTTTGGTCCGACCACTCACCCATATTCCTGACGCTTACAATCCCCTCTACACCAATAAAAGAATGGACGTGGAGGTTAAATGACTCTCTCTTGACTGAACCAGGGTTTGAAACACAGATAGCAGAGACGATATCAAACTTTTTCACAGATCACACATCTGATGACACCTCACCACCCATGAAATGGGAAGCATTGAAGGCGGTATTACGGGGTAGGTTTATTCAGATGGGTGCTCGCATGAAAAAAGAACGTTCAACTGCGATAGTTACGGCAGTACATAAGCTAAGGTCACTAGAAACTACTCATAAACGCTCCCCGACGGTTGAACTGCTTACGGAGGTTTCTTCTGCTCGCACCCAGCTTGGAGAGTTATATGAGGCATCAGCCCGCACGTTTGTGAACAAACTAGCTTATCATCAATATAAATTTAGAGATAAATGTGGTAGATCCCTGGCTCGTACCCTCCACACCAAACAACCTAACTCCTTTATACCTCATATACGGGACAGCTCTGGGAAAACTGTCTCATCACCTTCCGAGATTGGACAGGTGTTCCGGGACTTTTATCAATCCCTATATAATATACCTGCAGCGAGCTCCACTGATCCTCCCCTCACTACAGCGGAAACACAAGCCTTATACATCGAGCAAACTGCATTACCCACTCTAGATGGCGAGACGATAGAGGACCTTGAGGCCCCGATTTCGGAAGACGAGGTTGCCCGCGCCATTACTTCTACCCCATCTGGTAAAAGCCCGGGTCCTGATGGCTTTACTCCGAAATTCTATAAACAATTTGCTACCCTTCTTACTCCCTTCTTGACAAAAGTATTTAACTCCATCTCTGAACGATCAGTGTTCCCACCACAAACCTTAGAGGCACATATTACCCTCATCCCCAAACCAGACAAAGACCTGAATGTTTGCGCTAATTACCGACCTATTTCGCTAATAGGAGTAGATCTAAAGGTGTACGCAAAAATTTTAGCTAATAGGTTGCAACCATTGTTACCCCGTTTAATACACCTAGATCAGGTTGGCTTTGTGAGTGGAAGGGAGGCGCGTGACAACACCCTAAAAACACTCCTCATTGCTGATTATGCTCGGGCCCACAATATCCCATTGTGCCTTCTCACAGTCGATGCGGAAAAAGCCTTCGACCGTGTCGACTGGCAATTTCTCCGCTTATCATTACAACAACTAGGTCTAGGCCAAAACATGATCTCCAGAATAATGTCCCTCTACACATCTCCTTCCGCTAGGATTAGACTAAACGGCTCCCTATCCCCTAAGTTTACTATACACAACGGAACGCGGCAGGGGTGCCCCTTGTCCCCCATTCTTTATGTAATTGTCATGGAACACCTAGCCATTGCCCTTAGAAACAATCCGGCCATACATGGCGTTAGAGTAGGCCCACTACACACTAAAATTGCCCTATTTGCTGATGATCTACTCATATTTGTAACCCAACCACAAATTTCTCTACCCTCCATTATGCAGGAGTTTCAGAGGTATGGAGAGGTTAGTAATTTTAAAGTTAATCTAAATAAGTCAGAAATCCTCAACATTTCACTCCCAACAGCGGTTCTACAACAGCTTACGACTTCCTTCCCTTTTAAGACAAGCTCCACATCTATCCGCTATCTAGGAATCCATATTCCAACAGTCTCATCCCAACTATTCTCCAGCAACTTCACCCCTTTACTTACCAGAACTCAAGCGGATCTGACCACATATGCCTCTAAACAGCTCTCCTGGCTGGGTAGGGTGAATGTCTTGAAGATGGATGTTCTCCCTCGATTCTTATACCTTTTCCAGACCATTCCTATCTATATCCCCACCTCGTTCTTCAAAAGGCTCCGTCAGATCTTCTCTAAATTTATATGGCAGGGACGTCGCCCCAGGATAAAACATGACACAATGATTCTCCCGAAAGTCAGGGGGGGTGCGGGGGTCCCAGATGCCTCTATATACCATAAGGCAGCGGTACTCGTGCGTATAGTGGATTGGTTCCACCACTCTTCCTCCAAACTTTGGGTTCAACTAGAGAAATATCTTAATGAGGCTGATCTTTGCGCCCTGCCATGGACCCCTATGGCTGGGCGTGGGGACGGCTTATTCTCCACTGCTCTTACTCGCCAAACTCTCCAGATTTGGGACCGCATGATCTCAGCGAGTAAATTGTCTAAAATCCAGGGCCCAATGACCCCTCTCTTCGGGACTCCGGCTTTCCCCCCAGCAGCGAACAAGTTAAGATTTGGACCCTGGAGTAGGGATAGCCATAGACGTTTAGCACAGGTCTTACGCGCTGACCCATCCTTGAGAACGGACATACCCTCTCGGACGGAATTAGGGACCTCAACAATGTGGTTACAAAGGGGTCAAATAACGTCATACATACGCACTTTCTCATCCATCTCAGAGATACTGGCCGACCCATCAGACTTTGACGAACTGCTTTTACAACCAGACCCACCAATACATGTAGTATCACTGTTGTATTCCCTACTACTGAACGAATATGCCCCTGACCTTCCAACATATACACAGAAATGGGAAGCGGAGCTGCAACACTCCATCTCCCCCACTGATTGGCAAAAAAGCTTTATCCTAACGCATAGGATTTCCCTGGCAACCAAGAACCAAGAAAAAGGGTTTAAATTATTAACGAGGTGGTACAGATGCCCAGTAGATATTAAAAAGTTTAACCCCTCTTTGACAGACGTGTGTTGGAGATGCCTGTCCTCTAGCGGGACAATGCTTCACATCTGGTGGGCTTGCCCTCCAATCTGGAAACTATGGCAAAAGGTCTTTGATCTTTACAGCAGGCTGATGGCGACATCAATCAAACCCACACCAGAGATAGCCCTATTATCTATACTCCCAGGCCCCCTCAAGTCGATTAAAAAAGATGTACTGCGCCACTTTCTGGCAGCAGTTAGGACAGTGATCCCCCGACATTGGAAAACGACAGATGTGCCTTCCTTGGGAGAATGGGTGGTTGAAGTGGACCAGATAAGAGATCTGGAGCGCCTGTTGGCGGAGGAAGTGGGAAAGGAGGAGCAGTTTACCGCCACCTGGACCTCATGGTCCATGTTTCGCTATTCTGATGAGTTTTCCCTTTGGGTCAGAGATACCCCACCCTTACCCGCCGATTAGCCATGCTGGAGTGCCTGGTGCCTCAGGTACCATCCCACACTTCTACTCACGTTCTTATTTCTGACTTTTTCTGTCTCCTCTTTGTTAAGTACTGAACCGACCACTCACATATATAGTTAAAGATCATATCTTTGGACTAGCTAAATGACTTGATTATCTATAATAGGTGAATAAAAGACTTCTACAGCAGTCTAATTCGTTGAGAGGGAACCCTCAGATAACACCAACCCGCGAAACTACAAGGTTCATTATATGTTGGCCCCCACCCGTATATTATTCCTCTCTTAGAATAAAGATTTCAATATACAATATGATATACCAGTAGTTCACCGAAAGCTGTATGTTAAAATGATCACTCCTGTTTATACATGGGTAAAGTACACCTCACTATTCTATGTATACTATATGTGTTGCCAAACTGTAAAGAATGGTATTTTTCTGTTATATTCTTTGTGTTCTTACTTTTGAAAATAAACTAAGATTGAAAACATTATTCTTATGCTATTATCTCTGCCCTCTCTTCCCGGTATGAATCCTGTTTGGTCCACATTTATCAATTCTGGCTTTGTATTTGCGTTTAGCAAAGCTATGGGATGATAATTGAAACAGATAGTTCTATCCTTTCTCTCCTTAGGTATTATTGTAATATGAGCCAGCAGAGATTCTCTTCTTATTTCTTCATTCTCCCCTATTTTATTCAAGTAATCACAGATTTTTGGTACTAGTTGTTCTTTACATATTTTATAGTATTTAATCGTAAATCCATCTGGGCCTGGACTTTTCCCTGATGGTGTTTCCTTTAAAGCCTTTCTAATTTCCTCCTGTGTGATTGGTTCGTCTAGGGCCTCTGATCTTTCTGCTGTAATTTTCTGTAAATTGGCGTTCGCTAGATATTCCTATATTTTTAGTTTTCTTATTTTGTCCTCCTTTTGCGTCTCTTTGTTTCTAACTGCATATAATTCACTGTAATATGTTTGAAAGGCCTTTGCAATATCTGTTGTTTTATGTATCATCTCTCCTTTCTCATTTTTTATCTTTTCTATATAATTTGAAGTTTTATTGTTTCCTAATGTTTTTGCATGATATTTCCCAGGCTTGTTTCCCCATTTCTATCTTTCCTTTGCAACACTATTAAATACTTTTCTTGTTTCTTGTTCCATTAAATCCTTTAGTTGATCTTTTTTATAATTAGTGCCTGATGGACTGCAGTGTCTAATTGTGTTTTATGCCTTTGTTCTAGTTCATATAATTATTTTATTACGTTTTTCATATTGTTTGCTCTCGCCTTCGTTTTTCCTGCCCCGATAGAGATCAATTTCCCCCGATGTATACCTTGTGGGCTTCCCAAATTGTTGCCTTTGTTAGTTCTGGTGTCTCATTGGTCGTAAAATATTGTTCAATTTAGTTTATTATCTTTCCTACTTCCGCGTCTTCTATGAGGTCTTCATTTAACCTCCATGAACTCTTCCTATATTCTGTCTCATTAAACCTCATCTTCATCATTACTAGTGCATGATCTGAAATCGATGTTATTCTAATTGAGGTTTCTACTACATACTCCAATACTCCATGGTCCACAAGTATATAGTCCAACCTGGAGTACGTGTCGAATGATATATATAATCTTTTGTGCTTGGATGTTGTATTCTCCAAACATTGACAAGCTGGTGATTATGTATTTTTTTCTTAACCAATTTTAATTGTTTATTTTCCCTATTCAGTGCACCAGGCGTACTATCCAGTTTGTGGTCCATTGAGAAATTTAAATCCCCAGCCAGAATTAGGTAACCTTGTTTGAAATCCATTAAGGCATTCAGGATCCCGTTTAGATGTTTTTTGGGTGTTTGTTGGGGCAGTATATATTTGCCAACGTATACTTCTTCCCCTGTAGAACCCCCTTAATATTCTATATGGGGTCTTGGTTATCTAACTCCTCACAGACACACCAATGTTGAAGTTGTGCTGCCATGAAGTATAGTCTTGAATTAGGAACCCCTATTCCCCATCTATCTTTTGCCTTTTGCAGGGTTTCAAGTTTAATTCTTGGTTTACCATGTTTCCATATGACGTTTCTAAATGTTGCATCTATTGTCCTTAATAATTTTGGTGTCAACCAAACTGGAGAATTGTGTAGTAAAAATAACAATTGGGGGAGCCACACCATCTTCACCAGGTTTGCTCTCCCCATCATAGTAAGTGGAAATTTACTCCAGGTTTTACTTTTTTGCCTAAATTTACCTAGAAGAGGATGTATATTTTTGTCTATATGATCCTTAACATTTGGAGTAATTATCACCCGTAAGTACTGGAATGACAAAACATACTTCATCTGGTTTTTCTGGTGTGGAAGCTCCAACTCTATCGGATCCATCGGATCAATAGGCATTATTACGGACTTATTCCAGTTAATATTGAATCCTGAGAATATACCAAAATCATCAATAAGTGAGATAACTCTAGACAAGGAATTATATGTATCCCCTAGAAAACCTAGGGCATCGTCTGTGAAGAGTGCTATTTTTTCCTCGCCCGTACCTCTCTGTAATCCCACAATATCTGGGCATTCACAAATAGCTTCCGCCAGGGGTTCTACGGCCAGTGCAAAAAGGAGGGGAGACAAGGGATAGCCCTGCCTTGTTCCTCTCTTCAACAAAAAAGGTAGTGAAATTGATCCATTAATCTGTACTCTTGCACTCGGAGAGCTATATAGCAGTTGTATCCACTTCATGAGTTTCGGCCCT
Organism: Aquarana catesbeiana; assembly: GCF_042186555.1. Classification (NCBI taxonomy): domain Eukaryota; kingdom Metazoa; phylum Chordata; class Amphibia; order Anura; family Ranidae; genus Aquarana; species Aquarana catesbeiana. The sequence goes on from NC_133326.1 coordinate 197,204,742, forward strand.
ATTCCGAAGTGTTTTAGGGTGGTCCACAGATAATCCCACTCTTACTATCAAATGCTTTGGTCGGATCCAAAGACATAATGGCTTCATTTCCAGTATTGTCTATGGGTAATTGTAATTTTAAAAATAAATGTCTTATATTATTGGCTACTGATCTGTTAGGGGTAAAACCTGATTGGTCACAATGTATTAATTTACCATTATACTTTGAAAGTCTAATTGCCATTATCTTTTCCAAAAGTTTAACGTCTCATGTCAGCAATGGAAATTGGACGGTATGCATCAGGCCTTGTTTGATTCTTAGGAAATCAAAAAGAATTGCGCTAAAAAATAACAAAATAGGCATAAAAACTGTGTCAAATCCAGATAAACTGAAATATAACTAAACTTTAAAATGCAGTGGCATCAGGGGTTAACCACCCAGAGGTCCTAAAAAAGTCCAAAACTGAGTGAACTAAACAATAATATACAGTGGTAACGACTAAATAAAACCATCCATGTACAAAAAAAAAATCAAAGTGAATATAAATGTTCCTCCGTGAAGAGCAGTCCACCACCAAGAATGGAAGGGGTCACTCCTTACCGGAAAGCCATGATCCCTCACTACAGAGGGTCATGACTCGCAAAACAGCTGAAACTTGTGACTTGAAACTTGTATGGGTATCCGCTACGGGGTCATCCAATCATCTGGGGTTAGGGACCTCGCAGTGTTCGACGTTATTTGTGCTTGAATGACTGTCTCACCAGGTTTTGCACAATACAATCTGATCACATTTAGTGCTGTGTTATCTTCTTCTCCTAGAGATGGCTTCACCCAATGGAATGATTCTGTGTTTAGGCAGCACTCAGGACACCAAGGTCAAATAAAGTATTTCATGGACGCCAGACCCAATATATATTGAGCGAATCTACTTGGGGCAGACGATCGTTGGGGCCTATGTAATATAGGTTGCATAATGGGCGGATGAGTTTCCAACCGTCCCAAAGTAGATGTATCCTCTGGACATCCAGGTCCAATGTGTGGGTACCTTCCATATATCAGTGCTCATATATCATAGGGGTTATATGATCCAAAAGACCTCAAAAGTAGAACCCACCCTGACCAAAGGGAGAAAAAGGGGGGAAATAGCTTTCCATATCATTTTGAAAAATTAATTTGGGCATGTAATTATCCAACCATTGAGATGCTGAGTTCGGTGATGTAAAAAAAAAGTATTGTCCTGAGTCTTTACTCTTAACCTAACTGGGAACAGCATAGTATAGGACAGCTCCAGTTGCCTCAGTCATCGCTTTAACTCCACAAATCCCACCCTTTGGCGCTGTACATTTACTGAAAAGTCAGGAAAAAAGCTTATCTTTTGAGCCATCCATCCGTATGTCTACTAGTTGTCTGACTCTTTGCAATATCATGTCTCTATCTTTGTAGTTCAAGGTCTTCAAAATAAAAGTTCTAGGTCATAATTGCTCTCCTGAGGGCGGAGATCGTACAGCCACTCTATGTTCCCGTTCCACAGAAAAAAATGGAGAAAAATGTTCTGCTTCCATAGTATCCTTAAGCCATCTTTCTATAAATTCTACTGGTTTATTTCCTTCCACCCGTTCAGGGAGACCTACTATCCTAATATTGTTTCGTTGGAGACGATTCTCCAAGTCCTCCAAACGAGACTCATATAAGGATAATTGCTGTATCATTTTTTTTTCAGATTTCATAACTCTTTGTAAAGAGTCTTCAAGTGTACTTATTCTTTCTTCTGCACCCAATATTCTTTCTTTCACTGTGTGCATGTCTTGTCTAAACAGACTTATATCCTTCCTCATTACCACTAGATTATGAGATAGAGAGTTCACAGAGCTATTACATGTATTAATAGAACTCATTATATCTGTTAAAGTAATTTCATGCTCTGTGTTTGGACTATTTAGAGTGTTTGGTACATTGGAAGATGTAGCTAATGTATCATGCAAGTCACTCTCACAGACTACATTCCTTGCTATATCATCCGGCTGATTCCTTAGTGTTACCTCTTTATCCATTATCCCTGCCCCATTGATCTGTCCTTCCATGGCTGATCCCTGTGGACCCTGTATTAAGTTGAAAATATCAGCTTGTACTCCGTCCTTAGCCATGGTAGGGGCATGGGCAAATTTTTCAAGTCGGGCTGTTATATCTTGCTGTTTATATTGAGATTGAGATTTGGTTTGATGTTTTTTATCTATACTGCTCTGTAGGGAGCATTGGTTTATAGTATGTTCTTCGTCCCCCATGTCCTTCTTATTTCTGCGTGTCATTCCTACAAGCTGCTGGGCTCACACTGACTCACTCTGGTTCACTATCTCATTATCTCATAACTCACACTCCTGAAGGTATATACTGTATATACTTATAATCAGTTATATACCCCCCTATAGAGTTATATAGATTTACTCATAACATATGAGAGTTGCTTTATAGTTTTGGTTGTATGCTGACAGTAGAAGAGCTGGCAAATATACTAGTAACTAAGATGATTTTTTCCACTAGTGCTTCAGTTCAAAAAGCAAGTTATGCTACCCGTAATGATAGTATAATAATAGCATAAGCAAATACAGCACATACAGCCAAAATGCATTCAAATATATTCAAATATGTTCAATATATTCAGAAGGAAGGTGACACTCATGAGACAGATAGAAAGGCAGGAATACATTGCTACAATATAGCCAGTTTTGCCAAAAAGAACCAAAGTCTAAGATCAGTAATACCTTTTCCACTTGTGTCCAGCAAATATCCCAGCCTCTATTTCTGATGCTCTCCACACCATTCTCCACCATTACATGTATACAGTGTGTAGTATATTTAACCAGGAGCCTTACACAGATAATCGGAAAGATTGTACCTGATATCAGAGCCAAGGGATCAGTTGTGAGCCTTAATTTGAAAGCCTGGGATGAAGACCAGGATTGGTGGCAAAGCCACGAGATAAACCATGTGCTGGAAACTGAAAGCTAAGAGCTGAAAGCTGAGCCGCGGATCCGTAGACTGTATACTTCGAGCATCTGACCATGAGCCAGGGGATAAGAGTCTAAGCCGTACACCCTGCGCTGGATGTCTGGATATCTGAATGTCTGTAGCCTCAAGTTACAACCCTGGGTAAAAGGAAACTGAGAGCCGGGAACTGAATATCATGTGCCTGGAACCATAAGCCATAAGCCTGGAGCCGTGAAGTCGAGGGCCGGGAGCGGTAAGTTGGATACCGGGAACCGTATGCCATAATTCGCAATCTGTAAGCTGGAAGTCAGGAGCTGAGGGCGTAATAACTAGCCTCAGCAAGGCTCAGAGCCACCTGTGTAAAGATGCAAAGCGGGAAGCCGCAAACAGATCAGCTGGGGATAGCCAAAGCTGCATCAGCTGTGTCAGCTGTATCAGCTGTGTCAGCTGTAGCAGCCAAAGTGTTGAGCCAGTTTTTGAAAAATATCAAGATTATCAACTATCAAATATAATAGCGAAGCTGCTATTACTGCTAATGCTACTAAGGATCAGCAGCCTAAAACCAGCCAAAACTGACATAGTTTTTTAAAAAAAAAGAAAACGTTTTTTTTTTTAAATAAATAAAAATGCGGTCAGCAGCAGAGCTCCATCTCCTGAGTCCTCTCACATCTCATGTCCTCTCACACAGATGTGCCACACCCCTGCACATCATCTGTTTTAAAAGATCCAATATCAGTCTTAATTTTACTACAAATGTCGGCACAAAAAATCAGTGGCATACATAATCAATACTTTTCATCACATATGCACACTTGGATTTTTTTTTTTTTTTTTTTAGCAGATACCTTACTCAGTTATTACAACGATCAGATATGTTGCATTGTAAGTAAAACATTCCATTTCCAGTAGGAGCTATGTACATGTTATTAAATGCCATAAATGCCATTACCATTTTTATCCGCTCCACAACCTTTGTTAATCAATTGTTACCCAGTTGGTGGGTGACCGAAGATAAATCAACACTATTTCAGAGTTTTCTGATAAGAGACACAGAAAATCTCAATTGAAATAGCTATTTTACAACAAAATGTATGATAGGATATGAACTTTTCTACTTTTATCAGATGATTATACAGTATACATAAACCAAAACATTTAATTGCAGACATATTTCTTGCCCTATTAACAAACTGTCTAAGATGATAATACCAAAAAGTAAACAGAATGTTTTTTATCTTTGGGATGAAAAAACTATTTCCTCTGTTCCTACCCTATACCAAGCATCTAATTAATTTTTCTACATCCCATTCTGCAGCAAAATTGTGAGCATTAGTCTCGGGCTGTAATATTTGATCAGTTTAACGTCTCCTTGATTTTAAAAAAGCAGAACTAGCAGCAGATACCGTTAACATCTGTAAGTTAGCTCATTTGGGTATTACAAAATAAAAAACAATGTGCATACAACAATATAGTGTGTGTATATATAATATATATATATATATAGGCTAGGGTAGTATACGGACAGTCTAGGGTAGTATTCGGACAGTCTAAGGTAGTATACGGACATGCTAGGGTAGTATACGGACAGGCTAGGGTAGTATATGGGCAGGCTAGGGTACTATACGGACATGCTAAGGTACTATACGGACATGCTAAGGTACTATACGGACATGCTAGGGTAGTATATGGAAAGGCTAACTGTCTGTACGAGCAGACAGATACACTGACAATGCTTTACAGGCTCCTAGTAAAAATAATAATAAATGCACATTTTTTTTAACTGCAAAAATATCTGCATTTATTTTTTTATTTTTTTACAAAACTGAACTTGAACCTCCACACCTCAAATAACCCCCACCCCCAAATCTGTTCTCCCCTCTACCCCCCCTCTTAAGTTCCCCTCTGTACCCCCCAAATCTGTTCCCCTCCGGACCCCCTCCCCCACACACACACATTAGTTCTCCTCTGTACCCCCCCAAATCTGTTCCCCTCTGTACCCCCCCACACACACACACACATTAGTTCCCCTCTGTACCCCCCTCCCCCCCAAACTGTTTCCCTCTGTACCCCCCCCACACACACACATTAGTTCCCCTCTGTACCCCCTCCCCCCAAATCTGTCCCCCCCCCACACACACACACACACACACATTAGTTCCCTTCTGTACTCCCCCAAATCTGTTCCCCTCTGTACCTCCCCCCGCACACCTGTTTCCCTCTGTACACAATACAATGCAATGGCGTTGGTGGCCTCACCTCGAGCAGAGCGGCGCTGCTGCCTGTCCTCCCACCACAGATCCCCAACAGTCCAGGAAGAGGGAGGAGAAATCGCGGCAAGTCCGGACCTAACATGCAGAGCTTCCATCTCATTTTCCCCCGGGCTGCTTCCATGTATCATGCAGCACTTCTGGCCAGCTGCTCTGTGTTTCCTGGCTTTCTCCCCTCCTATTCTCACTGCTGCTGCTAGGGCAGCATTGCAGGCTGGGGATAGAGTGGTCCTGGAGAGCTCTAAAAAAGCAGGCTGGTGGAACGGGGGATGGAGAGTTGGAATTGTCCAGTGATGTCTTCACAGGCGCATTTTACCGCCCCCCAGCCTGGTGCCTTTGCTGTCTTATGGATGGTGACACCGGCCCTGCAGGTGTTTTACAAATTCGAATCCCCAGCGAGTGGCTGGGGATCCAGATTTTGCCACCCCTCCTACCCTGGTGCCCTAGGCAACTGCCTGACCTGCCTATTGCTAGCGCCGGCCCTGTATATATATATATATATATATATATATATATATATATATATATATATATATATATATATATTGTGCTTGTGCTTCTTGCCTCTCACTTTATTTTTATTTTTACTCTCAACATTAAACAAAAATAACTAAATCAATATAAAATTACTAACATAATCAATTGTGGCAGAAAAGTAAGATCTGGAAACAGGATCCTGGTGCTTGCATATTTCAAAAGAAAGTTTGTGCTTTTTGGCACAGAGGATCTTGATGTAGGAGAGAGGTTAACATGATTTGCTATAAGGAGTGTTGGTGCATTTTTTTAGCTTACTGGGAGGATTAGAGTCACAGGTGCTGGAAGGGCCAGTATGGGAGGGGTATTGTAAGGCACTGCAGTAATCACTTGAATTTCTGCACTGAAAACTACCAGTGCCAAGCTCCCAGTGACAAAACATAATGCATTGTGGCTTTGGATAAATTCCAGAATAATACTTCCAATTTTTTTGAGATGCATACGTCTTTCAGATCAATGACTCGGAAGGTATTAAAGCCAAAGGATCGGCATAACAGCCAGGTAGCTGGCACTTACTGGAGTAATCATGTCAAAGGTCAAAGATATATGCAATTTTACATCAAAACACAATTACTTACCATTACTTGACCTGATTATTTCTCAAATCTCAAACTGTCCCCTGTTTATCAGAGCGTTTAGAGGAATTATTGTTTGTTACCAAAAAGTAGGTTTGCCAGGGGAAAAAAATAAATAGATACATGGTAAAATAAAAAACGCAAACCAGCTTTATAAAGACTTTGTTGCCTACACTCACAAACAAATGTTTATGGTAGACACCCAACATTGTCATACATAAAATTAGTATGAAGACTGTGTTTTTATGTATTAAATAAGCAAAACTACTGTAGCATTAAACAAAAAATACAAGTAGATGATTATATATATTTTGATATGCCATAAAGTATGTACACATCAGTTCAGTTACAGTATGTGTTACAGATACATTAACATTTCATTCAGTTAAGGACAAACATTTGAAACCCTTGTTAAAGTCTTTTGGGTTCACCCTGCCTGGTTAAAATATCCATGTTGCCAAGGCTTTTAATCACTTATCTAAGATGCCCATTCCAAAGTACTATTTACATTGCTGCTTACTACAAATTTGAGATTTGGGATTTCCATTGTGTTCCTCATAAATGTCTTGATATTGGTTTATCTTTTTTTTCATAGATGTATCATTATCATGGTTTAAAACACTACAATGTAACCTCTGAATAGCTTTTCTCATCCAAAACAAAGGACAGCAAAGAAATGTTATGTATAACACTCAGAAAAATAAATAAATCATGTAATATGAATGTTGACCATTATTTGCTTCTTCACAATTGCATGGTTGGAAAAAAGTAACAAACTTTTCGCTTTTAATTATTTCTAAATGAATCAGAATGTCATTTAGATTTTTAGCACAACAAAAAGTCTTGCTACAACAAAAGTAGAAAACATTTACTACGAATGTTAAAAAATGTATTTAGGCATTACTGAATCTATCCATGCAGCCCCAACCATGTTACTGCTCTCACTGGCTGGGAAGTGAGCAAGGATTCTCAAATTTGAGATTTTTAAAGTTTGTAGGAAATTATAGGTGATTTTTAAAGTAAAAACATATCTAAATCCAAAAAACATAAATATATTATATTGCATTTTACCAGTCTTTAGATGTGGTGGCGGCATTCGTTTTTTTAGGCTTTCTTCCTTTATTTTCACCTGGACATGGGCTAGCACAGATGGGATTACAATAAAGACAAACACTGTTATTTAAATTTCAACAATTTATTTATTAATTGGTATTTATAAGGCCACGGTGTTATCCATAGGGGTTGCCTAAAAGTACTCAAATTTATTTTAAAGAATATAAAGCCATCCTGGCTAAAATTGAACAATTAGACGGTGTCCATCCAACAATGCTGGACGACTACTCCCCCTCATGGACAACATCATGACAAAAAAGGGGGCGGGTGGGTGGGTGTCGCTTGTTCTGCTTCAAACGGTCAGTGAGCCGCTGCACTCAGCCCCTTATATAGGCTTCCTCAGCGCTGCTCAGCACCCGCCAAATTCCTCCAATCCGACGCTGGCCCTTGCTACCAATCCTCTGGCTGTTGCTGCCCTGAGCAACAGTGGCAACCAATGGCAACCTAATAGATAGAGAAAAGAGAGAGAGAAACTGCAGCCCCCTCTGAGCCATCCCATGTGGGCCCCAGCATAATGCTATGACCCTTCATGGGCTAGCACAGATGGGATTACAATAAAGACAAACACTGTTATTTAAATTTCAACAAATTATTTATTAATTGGTATTTATAAGGCCACGGTGTTATCCATAGGGGTTACCTAAAAGTACTCAAATTTATTTTAAAGAATATAAAGCCATCCTGGCTAAAATTGAACAATTAGACGGTGTCCATCCAACAATGCTGAACGACTACTCCCCACCAGCTGAGGACAGCAGCAGCGCTGCCGGCCGAGGCCCCCCCCCCCAACACCGTGGCTGATTCAATTAGATTTTGTAAACCCATATTAAATATATCTAAGCCTATCCCAGATAAATGGACCATATCTTCGTGAAATAAACCATGAACAAAGCCTTCTAATTCTAAATGGCGAAAAGATATGACACCGGCAGAACTTAGAAAACTATGGATTGTTCTATTGAGACGCCTTCTAATCTTATCCACATAAAATAATTTGCCTGAAGGAGACCATAGAAGACGAGGAATCATCTCAGAAAATGCCACTATAGCATTTGGGAATAAAAGTTGGATATAACAAAGATCCCTCTTAATTTCACATAGAAGATCCCACGTCTTAACTTTACCTAAATCATTGGCCCCGGCATGAAGAACTAAGATCTGGGGTAAAGGTCAAATATTAGATAGGTGAAGTAAATGATCTCTCAGATTTTTCCACCTCAAACCCCTAATACCTGACCACAAAACTGTGAAAGACTTAGAGTCCAGACCTAAGTTAGCAGAGTAGGGTCTAGTTTCAGCATGCTTGGCTGCATAAAAAAACGCAGGAATGACCTACAATCCAGACCTTTGCTTTGGGAGATCCTGAAAAGAGATTACAAAATTAGAAGATCAGGGCGAACATAAATCTTATATCTATCACTACCCCAACGGCCAATTCTTTTTAAAGTTTCTGACGAAAAACCTAAAGAGTCAGCTGTGGTGGCTGCCCCAATGCGAAATGAATGTGAGGAAAAGCAAAAACCAGACAGGTTCAGGCGTTTCAGAGAAGCAGCCAACACAGCTGAAAACTGATACCTAGTTAAGGAGGACAGATCCTGATGAATAAAAAAGGAATCATCAGAACATGGTCTAACTGACATATATCTAGAAACCAGTAGAACCGGGCATATTGTAGGATTGATAGAGCTAGCCAGAGAAATCCAATGATCTTGACCTGTTGGAAGAGATTTTGACCTACAAAGGAAAAGGCTAAGGGACCCATCATACACAGCGACATGTGATTTGAGGAGAAAAAATGAGGACCTTTTATTTTCCGATGTAAATTCCCCAATTCTGAGGGCGCCAAAAAAGGCAACTGAAAAAACGGCCCTGAACAAAATTAACTCAAATTCTGAGAAACACACCACTTCTAGAATCTTAAGAAGATCAACCAACAGAGCAGCCGAAATAGGGCGCTTATTATCTAACAAAGGTCTTGACCTCCTAAAACCTTTTAAAACTTGATTAACTTGAAAGAAAGAGGTTAGAGATGGCAAACCAGCAAATTTTAGAAAGAAGGAGACACCCGCTAAAATTTTGCTGATAGAAGCTGGGCTAAGATTAGCCTGAAGCAATGAAGACACGAAAGACAGGGAGACATAAGAAGTTACAACAAAAGAATCCAGACCAAAGTCCTGACAAAAGGAGCACCATCTGGTCCAAGATAGGCGATAATCTAACCACATTTTCTTCGACACAGAATTCTTGAAGTTACCAAGTATTAACTCCATATTAAGCCCCAGAGGAAATCCGGGCAAGGAGTCCCGCACCGATCCGATGTTGGAGCCAATTCCTGAAACCTCGTGAACTGTGAACGAGATAAAGCATCAGCAATATTATTTTGTATGCCTGGAATGTGCTCTGCTTTCAACCAAATATTGAAACGCATGCATTGTAAAACAAGAAAACGTAGTAGCCTAATCACCGGCTCAGACTTAGAGGATAATGTATTTACTGCATACAAAACACCTTTATTATCAGTATGCACCAAAACTCTGCGATTCGCAAAAACATCTTTCCAAACTACTAAAGAGACTATCACAGGGAAAAGCTCCAGAAGGACCAAATTTTGAATGATGTCCTTTTGTAACCAGTCCTGACGCCACTCACCTGCGCACCAATGCCCATCCATAAATGCTCCAAAGCCTGAAGACCCAGCTGCATCCGTGAAAAAATTAAGCTGATCATTAGTAACAAAGTCCTGTTGCCATATGGCAGAACCATTAAAATTGCACAGAAAAGCATCCCAAATTCTAAGGTCTTCCCGAACGCTCTTGGAGATCCGAATATGGGAATATGGGTTTGTAAAACCTTTGATTGCCAAGGCAAACCTGCGAGAAAACACCCTAGCCATTGGAATGACTCTGGCTGCAAAAGCAAACAGACCCAGAAGAGATTGAGCCTCCTTCAATAGTACTTTCTTTCTTAAAAGAAAAACTGAAATCAGGGATCTCATTTCCTGTATTTTCTGAAAAGGCAATTTAAATTCCATTGCAGCTGAATTGATGGTAATCCCTAAAAATTCAATAGAAGTAGATGGAAACACAGTCTTTTCTGCTGCTAAAGGGATCCCAAAGTGCTTACAAATATTAAAAAATATCTGAAGAGATTTGAGGCACGAGGGGGAATCAGATGGACCAACAAATAAAAAATCATCTAGATAATGCAGAAAATCCCCACAGGGATAGAGATCTGACAAAATCCAGTGTAAAAATGATGAAAAGGCTTCAAAATAAAAACAAGACAAAGAAAACCCCATGGGCATATATTTGTCAAAGAAATATTCACCCGAGAATTGAAAACCTAGCGAACTGAAGCCTTGCGGATGGACCGGGAGCAGTCGAAATGCTGACTTAATATCTGCCTTGGCTAGCAAAGCCCCTTGCCCATGATTCCTTAATATAACCAAAGCCTCATCGAATGATGCATAACAAACTGGAGCTTCAACACCAGCTACATCATCATTTAAAGAGGAGTTCTCTGGATATGAAAGGTGATGTATCAAACGGTAAGAACCTTGCTCTTTTTTAGGAACTAACCCCAACGGGGAGAGCCTAAAATTAGCAAATGGTGGAGAAGCAAAAGGACCTGCCACCCTCCCTTCTTCCAGTTCTTTGTAAATTTTCTTTCTTACCACTGACATGTTAGTATAAACAGATTTTAAATTCTGAACCATAGAACAGCCCGTGCCTTGAAAGGCCGGGACCAAGAAACCTTCCTTGAAACTCTCAGTTAGCAGAGCCGCCATCCTGCGATCTGGATATCGCTCTAACCACGGGAGCATTCTTGGGAGGTTCACTGGAGTCACCGCTCTTCCCATGAGCGTGCCCGGGGAATGGCTGAAAGTCTGTCGCTGCAGATTTGCGAAAGCACCTGCTAGCCGGATGGTTCCCGCTACAATGGGAGCATTCATGTTTATATCTGCAATTTGAGAGAAACTTGCATTGCCCTTCATTGAAAGAAAAGCAAAATCCTTTACGAAACTCAGATTGTGCGTTGGATACCACTTTTGGAGTGAACTGAGGCTTAGGAGGCAACATGAGATTCAACCACAGTCCAACATCTTTGGATCCCCAATGTAGGGAGGGGTGGACTGCCAATTTTTGTCGAAAATTTTCGTCATATGTAAACCATGTAGAGCCACCGAAATGAGGAAAAGCCTCTGCAACAATATCCAAGTGTTGGAATAAACCTGAACATTTTGCAGGAAAATGTTCACCCATAACTGCTGCATAAATGCAGAAAGCCTGCAACCAATTTTGGAAGGTCCTTGGTATAGCCCTTCTCCTGTCCTCTTCAGATCTATCTGCTGCCAGCCTGTCAGATTTCAACAAAAACTCTTTAGAAGCCGGTAAAAGTGACAATATGTCAATGAATTCTCCTCTCCAAATCTTTTCTTTAACCGGCTTGGCTAAATGGAACCCTAAAGGTGACAAAACACATGGTAAGGGTTCTTTAAAAGAAGCCTCCCCAACTGCCACTGCTGAAGGCCTGATAGGCAGTATGGGATTAAAAGACAATGGAGAGTTAACCACATTATCATGGTTTAACGTGCCATGATCAATCATTTGTGACTCATTTAAATTTTGCCATACTGAACTAACTTCAGTCATATAATCGTTCAGTGGTGATTTTTTAACAGCACCATAATCATGTGCCCCTGTAAATATTTCAGTATCACTACCAACAGGTTCGGAAGCACCAGATATCTGTGCCCTCTGATCAAATTTACTGGTATGCACAATATGCCTAGCACCAATTTTTTCTTTTTGTGCCCCTAGAATTTGAGAATTAACAATAGGTTGCTTAACATTCAATGCACCAGTGACCTGTGCTCCTTTAAAACTATTATTAGCACCAGCAGTCTGTGCCCCTTTAAATTGCTGTAAAATATTTGACAATGAAGTAACTAAGAATGAAACATCTGCACTATTATTAAACTGACACTGCTCACCATCATATGATACTGACGGATGCTCACTGAGTGCAGCAGCCTGGGGAAGCTGAGTAGCGCTGCTCTCCCTCATAGCCGGCTCTCTCTGTGTTCTGGAAGTGCCAGCTCTCTCCTCCCTTGCCACCTGAGGCGAAGCCGCTGTTCTCAGTCGCTTCTTCTTTCTCCCCGGCTGTTGCCTAGTCCCGCCTCCGACTGGGGCCGAAGCTCCTTCCATCTTCTGGTTTGTGAGGGATGTTACTGCAAGCGGAACTGAGTCACGCTCCTCCCCTAGGCATTGAAGGAGCCATTCTTCACCGCCCTCTCCCTCCGCTCTCTCAATAAGGCGACACAGGAGTTCTTCCCGACTATTTGACGAACGGCGCTTCATGCTGCAGGAGCTCTGTGACGTCGCTTGTTCTGCTTCAAACGGTCAGTGAGCCGCTGCACTCAGCCCCTTATATAGGCTTCCTCAGCGCTGCTCAGCGCCCGCCAAATTCCTCCAATCCGACGCTGGCCCTTGCTACCAATCCTCTGGCTGTTGCTGCCCTGAGCAACAGTGGCAACCAATGGCAACCTAATAGATAGAGAAAAGAGAGAGAGAAACTGCAGCCCCCTCTGAGCCATCCCATGTGGGCCCCAGCATAATGCTACAACCCTTCATTATGCTAGTAACACAATTACTGCTCTAGGATGAAAACGCTAACTCATTTTACTGTATTAGGACAACAGAAACAGGACAGAACAAAAAAAAAACATTCTCGTTCCCTCTTCTTCATACCACTTAGGGGAGGAGTTCTGTAGTCCTCAGGGATAATTGTGAACAGTGTGACTGATCACATTCCTCGCAGGCAGAAATCACACAAACAGATATAACAAAACTAAAAAGTGACCACATAAGCAATGCTGATTACCAAGATTTACATAGCTTTTAACCCTCCAAACTAAATCTTGGCTTTAGTTTATAAAATCCTTAAAGAAGATTTATCATTATAATTTTTATTGTACAGCTTTGTTATCTCATCTGTAAACACTTTTCCATTCCATTCTCCATTGATTGAGGGCAGGAGACGTGTCAACCTCTGCATTCTTCTTGCCATTACTCAGGAAAGTGTTCACAGCCGAGATAACCTACAGTTATGAATCAGCTGTTTCTTTCAAGGCTGTTGTCAGATTGACTGTGGCAGGATGGGAGGGCGGAGGTTGGCATTCATAAGTAGGGTTAGAATGGAATTAGAAACATGAGATAAAGTACTACATGTCTGTTGTCCCAAAGGTGACAGAACTGTAGGATAAAAATTATAATGATAAAACTTCAGTAACCAGTCCGCCCCCAGAGCAATTTTTTTCATGTTTTGTACACATGTAAAAATGTAAATTTTTGGCAATAAAATTACTTAAATCCCCTAGAACATTATATATTTTCTGAAAACAGAAAGCTTTGTAGAATATAAAGGTGATAGTTGCAAATTTTTATGTCACATGATATTTGCACAACTGTTTATTAAATTAAATTATTCAGGAAAAAATATAATAAAATGTATTTATTTTTTTTTGAAAAAAGAACATGTATATTCTCAAGTAAATCATACATATATGGTGCATATCGTACAGCAACGCAAAAAAATGATATACATTTCCCGTAAACAGATACATCTTTCATAACGTACAACAAAGTATAAAATCAGTTATAACTTCCAATGATGAGAAATAGTATTTGCCACCCTAGGCTACCTTTTCCTATCATATGGATTGCCAACACCGAACTCAACAGTTGGTATGGTCTGGTGGAGTTATGCAACTTGAGGTGACCCTTTTCGCCCCGTGTATAGACAGACACTGCAAATTATTCCACACAAGTATCAATGTTGTTAAGCCACCTATCCCAAATCTTCTTGTACTTAGCTGGACATCCCCTATGTCTGTATAACACCTTCTTGTATGGTAATGACATATTTATTTCTCCAATCCAGGCCTGGATTGTAGGAGAGATGGCCCTCATCCAATGTTTAGCAACTACCTTTCTGGCACAAAATAAAGTTTCGCCAAGGAAGGTAGCAAGAAACTTGTCAATGGTGACATCTGGAAGCAACCCCAATAAACACGGTCTGGGATCAAGCTGTATTGGCGAACCCATGTGATCATGTAAAAATTTTATAATTTGTGCCCAATAGTTTTGAATATTTGGGCATGACCAGATTAGGATAATAAAATTAATTTTAGTGCAAAAACACACAATATAATACCCATTTTTGGTTTAAATGTAAGAGATGAGGTTGCATCAAGTAAATGGATATCAAACACAGGGCTCAAAATTTCAAATCCTGAGCTATTAGCCAAACCTTAAGGGTTACTCGCCACCCAACCCCTACCATGCCCCACACTAATCCCACCCCTATACATGCCCTTATAAATTCTCATGAAATGACACTTCAATGTTTTCTGCAGAATTATGTTACACAAATAAATAATAACAACAACTTTATCACCCATGCCCATCAATGCAGCCTCACCCGTGCCCATCAATGCAGCCTCACCTATGTCCATCAATGCAACGTGACCAGTGCCCACTAATGCAGGCTCACACTTGTCCATCATTGCAGCCTCATCCGTGCAGCCTCACCTGTGTCCATCATTGCAGCCTCACTCGTGCAGCCTCACCTGTGTCCATCATTGCAGCCTCACCCATGCAGCCTCACCTGTGTCCATCATTGCAGCCTCACCCATGCAGCCTCACCAGTGTAGCCTCACCTGTGTCCATAATTTCAGCCTCACCCATGCATCTCACCTGTGTCCATAATTGCAGCCTCACCCATGCAGCCTCACCTGTGTCCATCATTTCAGCCTCACCAGTTCAACCTCACCTGTGTCCATCATTGCAGCCTCAACTGTGTCCATCATTGCAGCCTCACCTGTGCAGCCTCACCTGTGTCCATCATTGCAGCCTCACCCATGCAGCCTCACCTGTGTCCATCATTGCAGCCTCAAAGTGCAGCTTCACCAGTGTAGCCTTGCCTGTGTCCATCATTTCAGCCTCACCCTTGCATCCTCACCTGTGTCCATCATTGCAGCCTCACCAGTGCAGCCTCACCTGTGTCCATCATTTCAGCCTCACCAGTGCAGCCTCACCTGTGTCCATCATTTCAGCCTCACCAGTGCAGCCTCACCTGTGTCTATCATTGCAGACTGATCCGTGCAGCCTCACCTGTGTCCATCATTTCAGCCTCACCCGTGCATCCTCACCTGTGTCCATCATTTCAGCCTCACCTGTGCAGCCTCACCTGTGTCCATCATTGCAGCCTCACCAGTGTAGCCTCACCTGTGTCTATCATTGCAGACTCATCCGTGCAGCCTCACCTGTGTCCATCATTTCAGCCTCACCCGTGCATCCTCACCTGTGTCCATATTTGCAGCCTCACCTGAGTCCATCATTGCAGCCTCACCAGTGCAGCCTCACCTGTGTCCATCATTGCAGCCTCACCAGTGCAGCTTCACCTGCGTCCATCATTGCAGACTCATCCGTGCAGCCTCACCTGTGTCCATCATTGCAGCCTCACCCATGCAGCCTTACCTGTGTCCATCATTGCAGCCTCACCCGTGCAGCCTCACCAGTGCAGCCTCACCTGTGTCCATCATTTCAGCCTCACCGGAGCATTGTCACCTGTGTCCATAATTGCAGCCTCACCTGTGCAGCCTCACCTGTGCAACCTCACCTGTGTCCATCATTGCAGCCTCACCTGTGTCCATCATGCAGCCTCACCAGTGCAGCCTCACCTTTGGACATCATTGCAGCCTCACCTGTGTCCATCATTGCAGCCTCACCCATGCAGCTTCACCTGTGTCATGGAGGAAGAGTAGAGCCAGCTTGATCACAGAGCGGGGTTTGCCTGCTGTAACAGCTTACATTACAATTGCAATCCGCGCACCGTCACACACAGCCCCGCCCTCCTGACCCCGAACCTGTGACAGACTAATAGGCTGCACTGATGGGCATTGATGAGGCGGCACTAATGAGGCAGCACTGTTGAGGCGAGATGTGTGGAGTCTGTTGGTCTGAGCATCTGATAATTTGTAGTAAATTTGCATGGCAAGTCTCTAGCAAGAGCAAAGTTGCAGTGGTGAGTCTACAGCAATAGCTCTGCAATAGCTCTGCAAGTATACAGCATAAAAATTCAGCCACAGCGACCCCTGTGGTGGTATTACTATTGCACAACATAACTGAACCAGAACTTGCAGCAGACTTGCAGAATGTTTGCAAAGGAAGTTGATCTGGAGCCATGCAATGCAGACTTGCTGCAATTGTGCATCAAACTTGTAAAGCCTGGCAAGTCTAGCAATAGTTTAGCAAGTAATTTTCAAACTTGCAGCTCAATTGCTTGCTATCTAGGCTTATGTAGCCCACTAAGATTTGTAATCTTATCAAAACTCAAAAATAGAAAATATAAAAGTTGTGTAACATTTGTGTACTGTTGTAAATTAAAACATTAATTTTTTTGAACACCTTATTTGCTGCACAAGAATCCATGCATGTCACATGACACACTGGGGGATTTATTAAAACTGGTGCACACAGAATCTGCATAGAAACCAACCAGAATCTAGCATTGGCTTGTTCCATTATGCATTGGCAATAAAACTTAGAATTGTACATAGTTACATAGTAGGTGAAGTTGAAAAAAGACACAAATTTATCAAGTCCAACCTACAGTATTATTTTTCACTCTTTTGCTAAAATCATTTAAGTTCATTTTTTTTTCCTCATTAATGTACACACAGCACCCCATATTGACAGAAAAACACAGGATTGTTGACATTTTTGCAGATTTATTAAAAAAGAAAAACTGAAATATCACATGGTCCTAAGTATTCAGACCCTTTGCTCAGTGTTTAGTAGAAGCACCCTTTTGATCTAATACAGCCATGAGTCTTTTTGGGAAAGATGCAACAAGTTTTTCACACCTGGATTTGGGGATCCTCTGCCATTCCTCTTAGCAGATCCTCTCCAGTTCTGTCAGGTTGGATGGTAAACGTTGGTGGACAGCCAATTTTAGGTCTCTCCAGAGCTGCTCAATTGGGTTTAAGTCAGGGCTCTCGCTGGGCCATTCAAGAACAGTCACGGAGTTGTTGTGAAGCCACTCCTTTGTTATTTTAGCTGTGTGCTTAGGGTCATTGTCTTGAACCTTCAGCCCAATCTAAGGTCCTGAGCACTCTGGAGAAGGTTTTCATCCAGGATCTGAAAAACACCCCCATAGCATGATGCTGCCACCACCATGCTTCACTGTTGGGACTGTATTGGACAGGTGATGAGCAGTGCCTGGTTTTCGCCACACATACTGCTTAGAATTAAGGCCAAAAAGTTCTATCTTGGTCTCATCGGACCAGAGAATCTTATTTCTCACCATCTTGGAGTCCTTCAGGTTTTTTTTGGCAAACTCCATGCGGGTTTTCATGCGTCTTGCACTGAGGAGAGGCTTCTGTCGGGCCACTCTGCCATAAAGCCCCGACTGGTGGAGGGCTGCAGTGATGGTTGACTTTCTACAACTTTCTCCCATCTCCCGACTGCATCTATGGAGCTCAGCCACAGTGATCTTTGGGTTCTTCTTTACCTCTCTCACCAAGACTCTTCTCCCCCGATAGCTCAGTTTGGCCGGATGGCTAGCTCTAGGAAGGGTTCTGGTCATCCCAAACATCTTCCATTTAAGGATTATGGAAGCCACTGTGCTCTTAGGAACCTTAAGTGCAGCAGAAATTTTTTGTAACCTGGGCCAGATCTGTGCCCTGCCACAATTCTGTCTCTGAGCTCTTCAGGCAGTTCCTTTGACCTCATGATTCTCATATGCTCTGACATGCACTGTGAGCTGTAAGGTCTTATATAGACAGGTGTGTGGTTCTCCTAATCAAGTCCAATCAGTATAATCAAACACAGCTGGACTCAAATGAAGGTGTAGAACCATCTCAAGGATGATCAGAAGAAATGGACAGCACCTGAGTTAAATATATGAGTGTCACAGCAAAGGGTCTGAATACTTAGGACCATGTGATATTTGCAAAAATGTCAACAATTCTGTGTTTTTCTGTCAATATGGGGTGCTGTGTGTACATTAATGAGGAAAAAAAATGAACTCAAATGATTTTAGCAAATGGCTGCAATATAAAAAAAGAGTTGAAAACTTTAAGGGGGTCTGAATACTTTCTGTCCCCACTGTATGTGTGTGATTATATGTCAGTATTACATTGTATATCCCTGTATGTTGCAGTCGTTCAGTTGCTTATCTAATAGTCTTTTGAAATTATCGATGCTCACAGCTGAGACCACCTCCTGTGGAAGGGAATTCCACATCCTTGCTGCTCTTACAGTAAAGAACCCTCTACGTAGTTTAAGATTAAACCTCTTTTCTTCTAATTTTAATGAGTGGCCACGTGTCTTGTTAAACTCCCTTCCGCAAAAAAGTTTTATCCCTATTGTGGGGTTACCAGTATGGTATTTATATATTGAAATCATACCCCCACTCAAGCGTCTCTTCTCCAGAGAGACAAAAACATATTTGGGGGGCACACCCTAAAATGCGTTTAAATTCAAGATGGTTCTGCTATAAGACCAACAAACAGTACGAAACAGATTACAGCACACACATTCAAGAATGACATTTATCCTGCAAGGCTAGTTAAAAACACCTGAACATATTAAAAAAAATACAGAGGTTTGGTCACACTATATGGTCATATAGTGCTAAGCCCACTTACTGCGACAAAGTACCCCGAATTAGTGGGTCCTACCCTACTAATAGAATGAAAGATCCTGCATCTCAAACATGGGACCAAACTCCACTATGTGGGAGAACTGAAGTGATTCCTCCTATGCACTGGTGACCACTAATAAAGAGGTAATAAGAAGAAGAACATAGTCAAAAAAATACGGGGGGTTTGGTTACACTATATGGTCATATAGTGCTAAGCCCACTTACTGCGACAAAGTACCCCGAATTAGTGGGTCTCTCTCTTCTCCAGAGAGAATAAGTTCAGTGCTCGCAACCTTTCCTCATAACTAATATCCTCCAGTCCCTTTATTAGCTTAGTTGCCCTTCTTTGTACTCGCTCCATTTCCAGTACATCCTTCCTGAGAACTGGTGCCCAGAACTGGACAGCATACTCTAGGTGCGGCCGGACCAGAGTCTTGTAGAGCAGGAGAATTATCGTTTTATCTCTGGAGTTGATCCCCTTTTTAATGCATGCCAATATTCTGTTTGCTTTGTTGGCAGCAGCTTACATTAATTTATTCAGATCTTTTTGCAAGGTTTCCACATCCTGCGGAGAAGTTATTGCCCTGCTTAGCTTAGTATCGTCCGCAAATATAGAGATTGAACTGTTTACCCCATCCTCCAGTTTGCAAGTGTTGTCTCGCAACACAAGCAGAATTCAAGCTAATGGGCGGTGCAGTACCGCATTTGGCCAGAGGTGCGGGGACACTCGGAACGGTTCAGAGCCATTCGGAAGTACTCGGAATGACTTGGAAATACTCAGAAACACTTGGAAATACTCATTTCCCAAGTGTTTCCGAGCCTTTCCGAGGCTTTCCGAGTTCAGCCGAGCTGTCCCCAAGTATTTCCAAGGCTCTCCGGCGCTCCCTCACCTCTGGCCACATGCGGTATTGCATGTAATAGAAGTCAATGTGGAACAAATTATCTTCGTTTCCATTGACTTCTATGGGGAAACTCACTTTGATATGCAAGTGCTTTGGATTACATGCATTCTACTGGAATGGATTACGCTTGTATTCCAAGGTTCCACTGTATTGTCATTAAATTGTATATTGGTTCAGCAAAAATACATTTAAAAAGATAGGAAGCCACACCATTTCTCCTTTTATTATATTTTCCTTAACCAAGTACAGCCCTGGTTAACTCCAAAGGATAGAAAGAGAAGAGAGAAGAGAAGGAAAAAATACAAAAAAAACAGTCATCCATTCACCCCCCTATTTCCCATTAAGTAAGCTCTACGGAACAGGTTAGTGGACCAATTGCTGCTGAGAGGCTGGGAGGATCTGTTCCTTATAAATAAAATAGGGAGTCCAGACTTTCCCATATTTTTCATCTTGCTCTTTCAGCGTCATAGTAAGATTTTCCATTTGCTGGATTTCTGTTATCCTGGCACGCCAATGTGTTCTATTTGGAGGGGTAGTACTCTTCCACAATGGCAGGATACACGCCTTTGCTGCAGTAAGGAGCTGTTTTAAAAGTGAGTTTTTGTATTTTTTAATAGATAATGGGGTATCATGTAGTAAGAAAGCTGCCGGGTTTTCTCCAAGAGACATACCTGTAATTGTTTTAACAGTTTCAGGAAAAATTGTCCAAAACTCTTTCAGCCTTGGACATTCCCAAAATATATGTAACAATGTGCCCTCAGACTCCAGGCATCGCCAACAAACATTTGATACCTGCGGAAATATCCGGCGCAGTACTGCCAGTGTTCTATTCCATCTAGTAAGGATTTTATACCCTCTTTCTTGATACCTACTCGCCAATGACACCTTATGAGTGAACAGTAAAATCCTGTCCTTCTGAGCCTGATCGAATATGACCCCCAGATCCCTTTCCCACGATTGTAGGAAAGCGAGTTCTTGTGGAGCTTCCAGCCCAATCAGAGAAGCATAGAGATGTGACAGCAAATTTCTCAGCGGTTCCCCCGTTAAACATAATTGTTCAAACAAAGAAGGTTGGCGTACTGCAGTGAGTGTTATTGACAAAGAACGGAGGAAAGCACTAAGCTGTGCCTGGTCTGATGAAAAGTTAAGTTCAACCTCTCTGCTTGTCGTCAAACGATTGCCCATTAAGAAATGTAAGAACCTACTGTAACCTTGCTGTAGCAAGACACTAAAGTAAGGATCTGTTAGGCCCAGCTGAAAAGCCAGTGTCCCCAGAAATGGAGTTAAAGGGCTCAGATATATAGCGATATAGCGCTAGTATAAAGATCTTCTTCATAGTCCGTAAAGTGGCACCCACAGTTGGGTGCATTTTCACAGCCTGTGGAATGTCCACATCCAGAAGCCACAGAAGTCCTTCCAAGGGCAGGGCAACCATCACTTGCTCCATGTGGACCCATGGCTTCTTATTTTGAAGCACACACCAGTCAACTACCCGTGCCAAATGTGAGGCTTCGCAATATTTAACTGGGTCGGGAAACCCAATCCCTCCTCTTTTCTTGGGGAGCGATAAGATAGCCCTGCACACTCTCACTGGTTTTCCGGCCCAGATAAATCTCAAAATCTTGATCAGAGATCTCTCAAGAAACCTAGAGGAATTTTAATATGTAAAATCTGGAGTGAATACAGAAGTCTTGGCATCACGTTCATCTTTATGATATTGGTCCTACCAAACCATGTAAAAACCTTCCTATCCTAACATTGAAAAGTTTAAACTGTCGTGCCATCGGGGCAAAATTAAGTTCAAACACCCTATTTAATTTGTTCGGTATACTTGTTCCCAGATAACGTATATGGGAATCTGTCCATTTAAAATTAAATTGAGTACTTATCTGGTGTTGAAGGGACGCACTCAGCTCCACCCCCATCGCCTCGGATTTGCTATAGTTCACCTTAAAATTGGACAGTGCACCATATATGCGTAAGTCTGACAAAAGTGATGGGAGGGATATGACTCGGGAGGTTATAAAAAATATCTGATCGCCCTCATAAGCGACAAGTTTATGTTCCCCTCCTTTTGTTGAAATGCCCCTGATATCTAGATTGGCGCGAATGATTCTTAAAAAAGGTTCTAACGTGAGAATAAAGATGATGGGTGATAATGGGCAGCCCTGGCGTGTCCCATTGGATGTGGGGAAAGCATTGACATTATGTCATTAATCTTGACCCGGGCAGACGGGGCGGAGTATAAACTTGTATGCCAGCTTTACATCCCGTCCCCCAAGCCTATATAAACGTGGCTTTCAAAAATGTCAACCCTGTCAAATGCTTTCTCCGCATCTGTGCATATAAGCACTAAGGGTTTAAGATGAATTTGGGATAGGTGTATGGCGCTCAGGACCTGTTGCGTATTATCTCTACCTTCTCTATCAGGGGTGAAGCCTACTTGATCGGGGTGTACTAAAGAGGGAATATGGCTCAATGTCAGGTGGCGAGGATATTTATAAAAATGTTTAGGTCCACATTCAGTATAGAAATTGGACGATAACTAGGGCACAAGGGCGGATCTTTCCACTCCTTGGGGATTACTGTTATATGAGCTAGGTGTGTCTCTGCCGGTGTTGCCTGCTCGTCGCGTAGAGTTAAAGGCCGCTATAAATCTTTGTGCCAGTTTATCAGAGAAAGTCTTATAATAAGACAGGGTATACCCGTCAGGGCCGTGGACTTTACCAGGTTTCAGGGACTTAAGGGCTCCTAAAAACTCGTCTACTGTAAGTGGGGCATCTAATTCCTTGGCTCGAACAACTTGGGTATCCCTTATACTTAAAGATATTCCCGAGCAGCCTCCCGTCTACTGTGTGATGTTGTGGAGGAAGATTGACGCTCTAAATGGTATAGGCTGGCGTAATAGTCCCTGAAGGCCTGTGCGATCGCCTGCAAAGAGCTAACTAAAACATCACCAAGTGTTTTAATATGGGAGATGTGATTGCGTGCCCCGGTATCCCTAAGAGCATTGGCTAGCATCCTACTCGGTTTGTTTCCAAACTCATAGAATGCTCGCCTACAGCAAGTTAATTTAGCTTTTGCTTTGTCCATAAGTAATGAATTTAACTCATCACGTAAGAGTGAGAGTTTCTCCTCTGTCTGTGCTTGAGATTTCTTATGAGCCAAATCCAGCATTCGATGTCCCTTAATAGAGAATCTAACTGGGCAGTTAAAAGTCGTTTCCTATGGGCCCCTCAAGATATAAGGGTGCCTCTAATGACACACTTATGTGTTTCCCACAGGCAAAATGGAGTGGCCTCTTCTGTCTCATTGGTTGCAAAAAAGAACTCTAATTCCTGAGTTATCCCTTTTTCGTATTCCGGATCTTTCAGGAGTGTCACATTAATTTTCCAGTACCAGTCACAAGACACTGGTTCTCCCAGTTTTATGACACAATTGGTCTCTGCATGATCAGAGAGAGTAAATGAGCTTAAAGAGGCCTCAAGTAATCATGAAAGGGCATTCTGCAAGACAAAAAATATAGTCAATTCTGGTGTATGTCTTGTGGTTGACCAAGAAAAAGGTATAGTCCCTATCCTGTACATGTAGAGTTCTCCAGCTATCAACCAATTGCAGATCCTAGAGAAGTCTTTTAGCTCTGGTCAGTTTTGCATAGTGGAAGCATAAGTGGAAGGCACCCTTGGACACATCAAGCATGGCATCCAACGCCATGTTAAAGTCCCTTCCCACCAACAGGAGACCCTCCTTGTGTTGATGCACCAAATGTAGATATGTCTCAAGTGAAAAGACCTGATCCTCTTTTGGTAAATATAAGTTAACTAAAGTAACTTTTTGCTCAAACAGGAGTCCCCTGACGATAAGGAGGCGACCCCCATTATCTGTGATTACCTTTAATTACTTCCATGTGATCTGTTTAGAAAGCAGAATTGATACCTCACTTGAGAGGCCTGAGAGGTGGAGAGAGGACTTGAGAGGAGGTCTGAGAGGCACTATGATATGATAAACTGTCAGAAACCTGTGGTTCCTAATCTTGGAATTCTATCATTTCTAAAATGTGTCTCCTGGAGAAAAATGATATGAGATTTAAGTCTCCCCAACTTGCCAAGGAGTCTAGTGCGTTTCTCTGGACTATTTAGCCCCTTAACATTGTAGGATGTTATCCTTGTAATTTATCCTTGTAATTTTAGCATTCGCTTATAACTTAAGGCGAAAAAAAATATATAGTAAGTGAAAGAAGTAAAAAAAATGGAAGAGAAAAGGGGATTTGAATATTGATTACCCGAAAACCTCAAAAAAGTGCAGGCAAAGAGGTAGCAGACAAAGCACGACTTTTGGACCTGTCTGCTAACCGAGAAGTAGGAAAGATTGAAACGCCTCCATCTTTGCTCCAGATGGAGGAGAGGCGTTTACAGTGGGGGAAGTGGTCAAGCAAGGCAGTGATCTGAGATGTGATACCAACAAAAATGCATTCCTAATCATACTGAAACATATAAATAATAAACAAACAGTTTATTCACAAAAAAAAAACAAATAATATGAGCATTACATGCCGAGGCTCCACAGCTAAGAACATTGCAGGTCCGGCTGCAGGGTCAGTTCTCCTTAATAGAAGGGGAACTGCTGCCTACCTATTAATGTCAGCTCCAAACACATAGAACAAGCAATTTCGCATTTATATTATACGATCATAGGTGCACTATCATATATATGCTACCAATTGGCCCCGATGTCCTCCTGTACCCCATACCTTAAACTGGCTAAGTCTCACAGAGGGGGAGCTTTGGGCAAGCCCCAACTATAAGTAATCTGCCATAGTGTTCAATAACCCGCAGGTCCTATCCCACAGCCCTTCACACCCAGGCCCCAAAGGGCTAACAGTTTCAGCCAAAGAAGCCAGGCTAGTAACAACATATGTTGTATATCTACTATAGCAGGGCCATCTTTTATGTGGGGTAGAGACGGGCAGCTGCCCATGGCCTATCCATTATTGGGGGGCCCCAAAGCACCTGCCACCCGAGCCCACGTCACCTGCAACCACTTGTCTCGTGTAGCAGGTACCGACAATTCCCTGCCTGCTCTCCTGGCCAGCTGGGCGCGACAGGGGAGAGAGGTAAGCTGCAGACTGTATGCACCAGAGCCCTCTCGTCCCACCTCTCCCTACGTCAGAATGTCTCCTCCAGGAAGTGAGGCAGAATAGTTCAGTGTTCCCCCACTCACCTCCACCCCCTCTCCGGTCAGCAGGGCCAAGATGTAAGGCACTGAGCAAGCTGTAATTGTTCTCCCTCATCCCTCTCCTGTCAGCAGCGGAAGGGGGAGTATTGATAAAGCAATGGCTAAACCCAAGCCTCGTTCAAAGGAGGATGCTGTCAGTAAGTTACAGGAATCCGTGTGTAGTAATTTCTAGCAACCAGTGAGTGTATGGTGATAGTGTGCAGTAACCTCTAATAACCCAATCATTGAACAGTGATAGTGTACACTAATCTCCACCATTCCAATTAGTGAACAGTAATAATGTGCTAGGAACCTCTAACAACCCAATCAGTGAGCAATGCTAGTGTAAAATATCCTCTAACACCCCAATCAGTGAGCAATAGTGGTGTGCAATAACCTCTAACAGCTTACTCAGTAAACGGTAATGGTGTGCGGTAACCTCTGGCAACCCAATCAGTGAACGGTAATGATATGCATTAACCTCTAAAGACCCAATCAGTAACACTAATAATAAACAATAATCTTCAACAACCCAATCAGTGAACAGTGATAATGTGCAATAACCTCTAGCCACCCAATCAATGAGCAGTTAGGCCCCTTTCACACTGGGGCAGTTTGCAGGCGTTATTGCGCTAAAAATACCGCCTGCAAACCGCCCCAAAACAGCCTCCGCTGTTTGTTCAGTGTGAAAGCCCGAGGGCTTTTACACTGAAGCGGTGCGCTGGCAGGAGAAGAAAAAATCTCCTGCCAGCCGCATCTTTGGAGCGGTGAAGGAGCGGTGTATTCACCTCTCCTAAACCGCTCCTGCCCATTGAAAGCAATGGGACAGCGCGGCTATACCGCGGCAATACCGCGGCTATAGCCACGCTATACGAGTGGATTTAACCCTTTTTCGTCCGCCAGCGGGAGGTTAAAACCGCACCGCTAGCGGCCGAATACCGCGGTAAAACAGCGCTAAAAATAGCGCTGTTTTACCGCCAATGCCCCCCACCGCCCCAGTGTGAAAGGGGCCTAATGGTGTGCAATAAACTCTTACAACCAATCAGTGTGCTGTGATAGTGTGCAGTAATTTCTAACATCCCAATCAGTGAACGGTAATGGTATGCAATAAACTTAACAACCCAATCAGTGAACAGTGATACTGTGCAGTATTCTCTATCAATGCATTCAGTGAGCAGTGATAGTGTACCGAACCTCCAGCAATCCAACCAGTGAACGGCAATGTGTGCAGCACCCTCTTGCAACCCTGGCAATGGTGCACAACAAATCCCAGTAATCCAATCAATGTGCAGCAATAAAGTGCTGAAAAAAACAACTGGCAGTGTACTGCAGAGTAGAGGGACCAACCCCCCTTAATCTCTGGTAAAAAATACCTGGGACATATATAGCCTGCAGATTATTTTCTGGGAGGCGTTGGCCATTTCCATCGCCTCCCAGACCCACCAACCCCTAATGATAAAGAGTTGTAATCTATATCACCTGTATTCCTGTTAGGTTCCAACCATTTACTGCATCCATTAGCTAAACAAGAAAAATATCGGGCACATGTTTCTAAACCCCAAACTCCTATAGTATGCTTAGTAGAAGCTCCCCCTATGATTATATAAGGCAGGGATTTATAATAATAAATCAAAAAGAAAAACTGTTTAACCTGAAAGTCTCCAGAAGATGGTAGAAAGGAGGCAGGCCAGGTATAAAATGATGAGTGGAGTCCCGAGGCTAAATATGGAGATCAAACCTCACTAACTTCTGGAGCCTTCCAAACAGACCAATTGCGTGGGCTTCCTGAGCGGGATCTCCTTCTCCACTGTTGTCTCGGCTGTTATTGGGGACCCTGTTCCGCTAATGTTGGAAGACCTATCCAATTGGGAACTTCAATAGCCTCTGAACACAGGAAGTGGAATAAGTCTGGCAGTTGAGCAGGATCATATAGGGTAAAGCTATGTTCGTCCTTTTTGATAAATAGTGACAATGGGTAACCCCATCGGTACAGGTGGTCCAATAATGGTTTCAGCAAGCGACGTCTGTTCTTTGTCTGGCGGCACAAATCAGGATATAATTGTATTTCCGCCCCATCAAAATCCAGTGGTGCCTTCTACCATGCTGCCCTGAGAATATCCTCTTTTATCCCAAAGAATTGTAGCAGGCACAGAATGTCTTGAGGGGCAGTCTTGGCAGGGTGGCGAGCAGTGGGGACCTTATGCACCTGGTCCAATTTGATCAGGGTGTCCGGGGGGTCTCCAGTAGCTGGTTAAAGATGGCAGTCACTGTATCTCTCAGACCGGACCCCTCAATTGCTTCCGGAATCCCCCTGATCCGAACATTATTCATGCTACTTCTGTTTTCAGAGTCCTCTGCTTGCAATTGCAGCATAATCAGTCTCTGGTGTTGGGTTTGTAGCCTTTCTTTCATAGCATCAATGCGTGCATCGGACGCACCTTGCTGAGTTTCTAGATGGAGCAGTTTGTGGTCCACTGCGACTGTTTTGGAGCGAACTTCTTCTATCTCTTCCCTCAGAGTGCCCGTCAGACTGCCCAGCAACTTCTGTATACCCTCTTTACTGGGGAGAGCTTGAATAAGCTGTCGGATATCTATCTGTACAGCGTGCTCCTGGGTGTGTGTGCTACAGGGACTCTATGACTCTGAGCATAACTGTGAGTCTATGCAGGGAATCACTGATGTGGGTATAGAAGAGTCTAGCCCTGTTGTTTCAGATCATACAGTGGCCGCTGCGTCGGGGGCAGTGTAGAGACATCAGGTGTTTGCTGGGATAGCTCAGACTGTGGTTCCCGTGGTGGCCCCATGTTGGAAACAGCAGGCTGTCCGAATTCTCTTCTTACCGTCAAGTAGCGGGTGATATAAGAGTGGCTAGGAGTATAGGGCACGCCTATATTCTTCCCCCGCCTCGGCATGGGCTAATGGGTTTGCAGTATCGACGGTCTACTAGAGGGTGCACAGCGGTATCACAGAGCTCTAATTCGGAGCATCCTGACTCCACCATGCCTAAGCTACGCCCCCCAGAAAACGGAACTCCAACCATGATATCATCACTATTTGATTGTTTAAAGAGACATACAGTATGGTATTTTTTGAATGAAGACTTGCATATTTTATGATGAATGGACTCAACCGATTATGGATGTATGCGCAGTTTATTTATGAATATTAAAGTGGAACTTTCACTCTCAATCTCAAACATTGACTATTTTGAATCTTTATGCTGCTAGCATTAGTAAATAGACAGGAAATTATATTATACTTACTTGTTTTAAACTGTTTTTACATGTTTTTAGTTACTTCCTAGTTTCCATGCCTAGGCAAATTATGTCATACATCCCAGGATTCTTCAGGAGGGGAAAGGGGTTTATTCAGCTAAGCACACCCTCCTGCCTGTATGCTTGAGCTAAGGGTAGATGGATTCCAGGAAGTAATTGCTACATGAATCATCTGCCCTTACTCAAAATGGCCACAGCCAGAAATTCTAGAGGCTGTTTTTCTAAGTGAGTTCTCAGCAAAATAAAGCATGGAGACATGGATGGATGGTGAGTTTTCTTTGAATATTAAAAATGAACTAAATAGCGCATTTGGTTTGTGGTGCTCAAATACAGTGTAATTCTGCTTTAACTAAATTAATTTAGACACTGATTATTTATTATATCAATTATTTATATGTTTAGAGATTTTATTTTAGGGTCGTCAGTTAATTTATAGTGCTGTAATAATTTTGAGTTGTTTGATATCAGTGTGCTTTTCATACAGCTGCTATCTTGGTGGTAATTAATTGTTTAGAAGTGCAAAATACTTCATTGTTTCGTGGTAAAAAAAATGCTGCTTTTGAAAGTCTGCCTTGTGACCTAAACCTAGGTAAAGATCTTATCTAAAGTTTAGTTACATTAAGCTGATCTCTACTACTTGCAAATTTTAACACTTAAAGTGCATTAAAAATGTAGTAATTTATGTATGTAAATTTGAAGTTGAGCTATTGAGTTCTATCAACAGGAGACTTTTTTGAGGAAGCAGCTGGTAAACATTTGAAATGGAGCTCCACTTGCTGGAAATTTAAACAAAACACATTCACGAGCAATATTTCATATATTCCATCCTAGTATATCCTCAAATGTCTATTTTGTTACTCCCAAACATAAGGCAAATTTATGTTTTGTTTTTTTTTATATATTTTCCTAAAGGGACTCATACGAAAAGTATCAGGGCTTCCATTAAAGGGCTTCTCCTGAAAGTTCTAGTAGGCCTGGCTTTGTCTGACTTGAGTAGTTTAGAATAACGGACCTAGAAAAAGCATGCTGTGAACAAATTCAGACTTCATTATCTTTATACCCGCTCCAGGTCAGTGACTCAGTATTAAAGACAAATCATCAGAGTACTAGCCAAGGAAAGAACATTCTCAAAAGGAGAGTCCAGAAATGGCAGCCTCTATAACCTCTCATTAAAGAAACCCTTTTATTTGTTTATAGTATCCTAGATAAATAGTGTATATGGTACTTGCAATATAATGCACACAATTTAAAGGTATCATAGACACATTTGATTTTATGCATATTTTATCTTTTACAGCAAAGAACACTGTTCTTTTCAAATAGCTGTATATGTATTCATTCTTTGACACTGTAATTATTTTGTGTGTTAGAAGGTGAGAAAAGATTGAATTTGTATTCTTTCATTTCTGATAAATGGAAGTTAAACTAGCTATGTTTGCTCTTTGTCGGCACTTTAAAAACACATTTAACACATGTTCTGTCTAAAGTCATGACATTTTAAGAAGCATCTTTGGAAGCTAAATACTTTCCACTTTATAATAAATCACTTGCAGCCCTTTATATATTTTTATTACAATCATTAGCTACATGAGAAAAGAAAATAAATTGTTGTTTACTTTGTACTTAGTGAACCTACTAAGTTCCTTTTCTGCTGGTACAATGTACAAATAATGTAAGGTTGACTTAGTATATTTGTGGTTTTATGTCCAAGCCTGAATTAGCTGAGATTATTTTATTCCCTGTGTTAAATCAGTAAAAAGGAAGTTTCTGCCAGCTCTTGCAGGATGCAGCAAGATTTATGTACAGACCGAATGCTGTTGTCCATGTCCTAGGTAGCAGTCTGCCATATGTGGCATCATTTGGCCCCACATTGTTTTGATGCCAACTAGGGATGAGCTGCAGGTTAGAACCAAATTTTGCTTGTTCATAAATTCAGCAAGGGGCCAAACTAAATTCACAGCTTCCCTCAGGTCTCTTGCCCATAACCTTGGCTCTGTGGTTGTGAAAGCCAGCAGAGGGGGCTTATCTGAATCTGGAGGCTCCTTTTACCAATGAAGGGAACCCAAGATACTGCCTCTCCTTCTTATTAAGCCTTGTTGGACTTTGGAGGTACCAAATATACACACATATATAATAAAACAGACAGATGTTATTTTTCTGTGACATACATTAATTGACTTAAAGTGGTTGTAAAGGTACACGATTTTTTACCTCCATGCTTTCAATGCATGAAGGTAAAAAACCTTCTGAGTGCAGCAGCCCCACCCCCACCCCCATTACTTACATGAGCCCCCTCTCGATCCAGCGATGTCCATGAGAGCCTTGTCTCTCTGGGGACTCGCACTCCTGATTGGCTTTCTGCAGCAGCGGGAGCGTGCCTGCTTGGGTGCCCCCATAGCAAGCTGCTTGCTGTGGGGGGCACTCAGCAGGAGGGAGGAGCCAGGAGTTCCGGCGTGGGACCCGAGAAGAGGAGGATTCGGGCTGCTCTGTACAAAACCACTGAACAGAGCAGATAAGTATAACATGTTTGTTATTTTTTTTAAAAAAGGCTTTAATAACACGTTAAAAATAAAGGTTCTTAAAGGAGAAGTGGGGTGCATGCTGTTGAAAGCCAGAACCAGCAGCTCCTTTCCTTTTACATAACCGAAATATACAAATAAAAAAAACAACCAACAAAAAAAAAAAAAAATAACACATCATGCGTATGACATCCTCTTGGCAAATAATGGAGTGTCATCTCATTCTCAATGCGTTATACAGACAATCTTGTCTGTTTCCTCTGGAGAGAATGGTGATGCATCTACACAAACATTGTCAGACCCATTGACAAGGGTGGCAAAGTGGTGTAGTGGGTAGCACTCTCGCCTAGCAGTAAAAAGGGTCACTGGTTCAAATCCCAACCACAACACTACCTGCCTGGAGTTTGCATGTTCTCCCTGTGCCTGTGTGGGTTTCCTCCGTGTACTCTGGTTTCCTCCATGTAGTCTGGTTTCCTCCCACACTCCAAAGACATGCTGGTAGGTTAATTGGCTTCTGTCCACAAATTGGCCCTAGTATCTGAGTTGGGGACCTTGTATGTGTGGAGCGCTGCGTAAATTAATGAAGCTATATGGGTACCTTAAATAAATAATAATATAATAGATGAGCATCTTAATGAGACGCAATGTACAGGGATAGGGACAATTGTAGACACTCACTCAGGTTGAACTGGATAGACTGGTGTCTTTATTCAACCTTACTAACTATGTAACATGTGATTATCAATATTCTAATACATACATTAAAAATGTATTGTGTTTGTATTAGAGCAGACACAGCTAAAATCATTCCCATGGGCAGACACAGGGACAAACAGAGGCACCAACTGCTGGTATTCATGTTTCAAATGAGAATGCTTAGCCTATTGGTACATATCTATAGGAGCATCCTCAGGAAAAAAAGTAAGAGGAGGCCACCTTGGATCTTTAATAACATGTTAATCTTTAAATATAAGGTAAGATTGTGAAGCATCCAAGCTGGACTCCCCCTACCATGCAACACTGGGCAGTGTCACTGATATGCAGGACTTTATCTTTCCACAAGATGGCAGTTTACCTAACTGTGACTGGGATACAATTGCCAGGGGCAGCCTGGGAGATGTATTCTTGAGGGAGAATCTTGTCCCCAGCCATCCTGAGGCCGTAACCACAAGACCCAAAAGCACCTGGGAGGATGGACAAGATAAAGTAAAAGCCCAGAAAGGAGTGGGGCGATTCCAACCGGGAAGGGACAGACATTCCAACCGGAAGGAGTGTGTGAGCCATGCTGTGTTGAGCTGTGTTCTACTGTGCCAATCAGACTGTGCCATGACAGATCTAAAGAGCAGACCACTGAACAATGAGCATCCACCAGCCAGAATTGCTGCTCAAGTTGTCTTTCTATTTTCTGCCATTGCTACACTACTGTTTAAGAGGGTCCCCCACCATACAGATGACTTGCTGCTGCTCGAGGACTACCACAGAGGGATCCAGTGAAAGGGTCTCAGACCTGCATCATAGCTAAAGCAATCTGTTAACCCTTTTCTTCAAGCCCATCATGCCTGCCGCTGCCTTCTTCATCAGGCAGCAGCCAGTAAAACCAAATACAGATCTCTAAGCTATCAACATTCCAGAACACTGACTTTATCCTCTATCTGCCCTCTTGGTTGCCCAATACTTCAGACTTTAAACTCTCAATTACCGTTTTGAACTGTCTTTAGTCTTTGACTGGCTGCACTAAGGAGCCTTCTTATCTGCCAGGCCTGACTTACCTGGCCTTCGATGATTGCTGCTCCTTTAAGCTATCTACACCTTTCACCAACATTTAAAGGGCCCCAACATTGCCAGCAGGAACTCATCATGTAACTGTCCAAGTCACTATGTTCTCCTGAGAGCAGTACTGGGTTGTTCATCTTAAGCTTGCGCTTTCAAGGCCTAAGCCTAGCCTCTTGGTCTGAGAGACTTCATGTGATTTAGCCTGTCTTATCCTTCTTTTAGAAATCTTGTGGGTCACTTGAGGTGAAATATCTCATTTGGGGAGCTACCATTTACACTCATAATACTGCAGTATGCAATGAATTTAGTCTATCGCATTGTATTTGGTTTGTAATGCTTACGTGCCTTGATACTGATGTACCAATCTGTGTTGTTATATTATCATTTTGGCATACCAATACAGTCTGCTTATTTCTTTAAACGGACAATGTGTGCAATCTTTGTATGTCCACTGAGAGTTCCCAGTCAAGGTACTCTTTGTGGTGTCAGCTGTGGTGAGACCTTACCTAGGGCTAGATAGAGCAGAGGACCTAAAATTACCAGCGGCTCCTATGGGGGTAGCACTACAATTGTGATCAGGATCCTTTTAACATCATTGACCAAATGTTGTCATGCTCATATTTGGTCAATGACATTACCCAGGAGACCCCTCCTGGAGGCAGGATTTTTTTCTTTCAGTGGGTGGCAGGCATTGTTCATTGTAATTGACATGATTCTGCATTTGCATTTTTAAAATAAAGCACTAGTCAGGAAGTGTCAGTGTGTTTATTTACTGTTTACTTTTTTTTGTAAATGGGTAGGGGTACTATTACCCTCCTATATAGTCACAAAAGAAAGCGGTATCTGAAAGCCCTCTTATTGTTAAAGGGGTCTCCTAGACTTCAATAAGCCATTGCCCACAGGCCCCCACAACCACTAGGTCAAAGTGGTGGGGAAGAGTCCCTTGTCTTTATCAACATGGTAATAAGGTGCTTTGCTGAAGGGACCCCAACCTGTTTTTGTTTTTTTCTGCAGAGGATTCCCTCTGACATCAAGGATAAGGGTCTAGTATAAATTTTTAGGAGAAAACCCATACTGTTGTGTCAGGTCCCCTATTAACATCCATACCAGACCTGTACCTAGGATAAATTACATAGCTACATACAGTGGGGACGGAAAATATTCAGACCTCCTTAAATTTTTCACTCTTTGTTATATTGCAGCCATTTGCTAAAATCATTTAAGTTCATTTTTCCCTCATTAATGTACACACAGCACCACATATTAACAGAAAAACACAGAATTGTTAACATTTTTGCAGATTTATTAAAAAAGAAAAACTGAAATATCACATGGCCCTAAGTATTCAGACCCTTTGCTCAGTATTTAGTAGAAGCACCCTTTTAATCTAATACAGCCATGAGTCTTTTTGGGAAAGATGCAACAAGTTTTTCACACCTGGATTTGGGGATCCTCTGTCATTCCTCCTTGCAGATCCCCTCCAGTTCTGTCAGGTTGGATGGTAAACGTTGGTGGACAACCATTTTTAGGTCACTCCAGAGATGCTCAATTGGGTTTAAGTGAGGGCTCTGGCTGGGCCATTCAAGAACAGTCACGGAGTTGTTGTGAAGCCACTCCTTCATTATTTTAGCTGTGTGCTTAGGGATTATTGTCTTGTTGGAAGGTAAACCTTCGGCCCAGTCTGAGGTCCTGAGCACTCTGGAGAAGGTTTTCGTCCAGGATATCCCTGTACTTGGCTGCATTCATCTTTCCCTCAATTGCAACCAGTCGTCCTGTCCCTGCAGCTGAAAAACACCCCCACAGCATGATGCTGACACCACCATGCTTCACTGTTGGGGACTGTATTGGACAGGTGATGAGCAGTGCCTGGTTTTCTCCACACATACAGCTTAGAATTAAGGCCAAAAAGTTCTATCTTGGTCTCATCAGACCAAAGAATCTTATTTCTCACCATCTTGGAGTCCTTCAGATGTTTTTTAGCAAACTCCATGCGGCTTTCATGTGTCTTGCACTGAGGAGAGGCTTCTGTCAGGCCACTCTGGTATAAAGCCCCGACTGGTGGAGGGCTGCATGAATAGTTGACTTTCTACAACTTTCTCCCATCTCCCGACTGCATCTCTGGAGCTCAGCCACAATGATCTTTGGGTTCCTCTTTACCTCCTTCACCAAGGCTCTTCTCCCCGGATAGCTCAATTTGGCCAGACGGCCAGCTCTAGGAAGGGTTCTTGTCGTCTCAAACATCTTCCATTTAAGGATTATGGAGGCCACTGTGCTCTTAGGAACCTTAAGTGCAGCAAAAAATTTTTGTAACCTTGGTCAGATCTGTGTCGTGCCACAATTCTATCTCTGAGCTCTTCAGGCAGTTCCTTTGACTTCATGATTCTCATTTGCTCTGACATGCACTGTGAGCTGTAAGGTCTTATATAGACAGGTGTATGCAGGGGCGGACTGACAACTCATGGGGCCCCCGGGCAATAGGAGATTATGGGGCCCCCGGGCAATAGGAGATTATGGGGCCCCCAGGCAATAGATTATGGGGCCACACAGTATACACACACACACAGTATACACACATACAGTATACACACACAGACACACAATATACACACACAGTACACACACACAGAATACACATACACACATTGAAAAGGTACTGGAGAGGCGGGGCAGCTATAATATTGGGATTTAAAAAAAAACACAGATTTTTACATACTGTCCCTGGTTTTACTGAGGCTGGCAACCCTGATGGGGCCCCTTAGTGGCATGGGGCCCTCGGGCAGTGCCCGAGGGCCCGAATGGTCAGTCCGCCCCTGGGTGTGTGGCTTTCCTAATCAAGTCCAATCAGTATAATCAAACACAGCTGGACTCAAATGAAGGTGTAGAACCATCTCAAGGATGATCAGAAGAAATGGACAGCACCTGAGTTAAATATATGAGTGTCACAGCAAAGGGTCTGAATACTTAGGACCATGTGATATTTCAGTTTTTGTTTTTTAATAAATCTGCAAAAATGTCAACAATTATGTGTTTTTCTGTCAATATGGGGTGCTGTGTGTACATTAATGAGGGAAAAAAATGAACGTAAATGATTTTAGCAAATGGCTGCAATATAACAAAGAGTGAAAAATTTAAGGGGGTCTGAATACTTTCCGTCCCCACTGTAAATAACCTGGTTGAAAAAAATGTAAATATCAGATTTGTTGTAATAGGTCGTATACATTGCACAGATGTGCCACTTCACATGCAGGTACAGGTTATCCCCCAGGCAAGATATCTAAAGGGATTTTTAATTTTTATTTGCTTAAAGCATTAATAAAATTGATGCACCCTGTCCAACTGAATTTTAAAAAATCTGTTTTCCTGTGGTACATATTTCCTGATGCAGTGCCCAGTCCCCCATGCCATTTGTTTCCCTTTGCCTATTAGCCTACAAAATGGCCATTGCTATTTAACATTTGGTTCCCATTGACCTTAACGGGGTTCAGATTCGGCACCTGAACTTTAATAATGTTCACTGACCCTGCCTCAAACCAAACTCGGGTATGGTTCAACTCATTCCTACTGCCAATCCTTTGCCACTTATTAGAGAATGTTTCAGACTGCAATCCTACCATTTTCTTATTGTCCTTGCTCCAGTGCATTTTTGTTAGTGTAATAATGTAGTTTGTACTTACAATTCATCCATTGAACTAAAGAAGATTAGGGTGAAATTTTGCTTGACCTTTCTAGAGGCTGGTTTTAGCTAAGATAAATAGCATGCAACCCATCCCTTTCAGGCCCCCTACCAGTGTGTCTTGTGTGGATGTCATCTGATCTTATTAATTTGACCCTAAGGCTAGGCAGCAATTTGGTGTAGAGAAAAGCAACACAAGAAAGTTGGCCTAGGAAGAGCAGAATGTTAAAATCTGGCACTAAGAAGATGAATGTCATATCTTTGTACCACTGGGTCATAATCATGTTACTTTACAGCTACTTTAGAAAGTTAGATGTGCTCATCTTTCATTACTTCTAGAGACCCTCTATAACGCTCTTTAAAGAAATATAGGGTAAATCTTTGCTCACATGTACATGTAATGAGGTAGCTAGAGCTATAAATCTTTACCTCCTCAAAATATGTTCTGCCCACTTCCTCCTCCACTTACTAACATCACTTCTGGATCCTTTGAGCAAAAGTCAACTAGATCCTATCTTGTTTTGAGTTTATTAAATCTGTTCCATGTGTATCATCAGCATTCTAAACAGTGCAACATCTGCGTTACCTCACTATGCAGTTATGGTCAGTGCTTGAAGAAGTTTGTGGTCTGGAGAAAGTAATCCCAAAAGAAAGTCACAACTGTATTGCCCTAGTAGCTTCAGGATCATTATAATTAATGTTAGTTTTCAGTGGAAACTCTGTTTCAGGATGTTGTAACATATCGGCTCAGCAGCGTTTCAGATACATGTTCGAGAGAGGTTCCAGTGGGGGGACAAGGAGGATCTCTTGTATCCTGCTGATGTTTCAGAGGGCATATTAATGTTACAAGAACATGATATGTGCTTCCCTTGTTTTGTGTTCACAGAGGAGACATTCTTGATGACTCTAGAAGAGCATAGCCAATGGCACAATACTTTGGAACCAGACACAAATTACATGGTGACTTCTCATTCACCCATTTGCATATACCCTTTTTTATTAAAGCAGCCAAAGATACTCTCAAACATGACAATAGCTTGATGGGCAGTCTGGCATTGCAAAAGACTAGAAGAGTTAAAACTGTATGCTAAAGCATACCAGCACTTAATGAACCTGCCTTAGAAGAGTGTGTGTGGAAAAACTATATTATTTTTCTGGCATGACCCTGGAGTAATGCAAAGAAAAAGTAAGAGTCCCCTAGGGTGGGATTTTAAAGGCACGACCACGCAATATTACAGTATAAAAAATAATTTATTACATGGCAAAAGTATAGATCAAAAACAAGTTTATACAATAATCACATATATGAACAATAGACATAAATATGGATACAAAAATGAAAACAATGCATAAGAGAGAACCATTAATGGAAATGCATTATCTCACTGAACCAAAGCGTTTCAGAACTTTTCCTTCATCAGGGTTCATTTAGTAAGGGTACATTTCCAATGCATTGATGGTGCATAGGTATTCATATAATTAAAAGCAGCTAGGTAGGGTTGGGATGTCCAGTCTGCATCTCTCCACTTGGCTGTTCAACATCCTGGTTTTTGCAGTCCGGACTCTTACTCCCCTACCTACCTGACCTCATAAGGATATATACACACACATATATATATATATATATATATATATATATATATACACTTTTCTGTATATCCACACTAGGTCCTTAGCCTTCTGAAACCCGGCTTACCCACACATGAGGCACCCGGTTTCGGGGTGCAACAACTCCCAGTGTACTTGGGGG
Source organism: Aquarana catesbeiana (assembly GCF_042186555.1). Classification (NCBI taxonomy): domain Eukaryota; kingdom Metazoa; phylum Chordata; class Amphibia; order Anura; family Ranidae; genus Aquarana; species Aquarana catesbeiana. The sequence goes on from NC_133326.1 coordinate 197,243,011, forward strand.
CACTGTTTCCCCCTGGCATTTTCCCGATACAGTCTAGGGGATTCTTGATCCAACTTTTGAGTGGATGTTGTTGGGGAGACACCCATGAAGCTGCTTTTACTTATATAGATACCTATGCACCATCAATGCATTGGAAATGTACTTTCACTAAATGAACCCTGATGAAGGAAAAGTTCTGAAACGCGTTGGTTCAGTGAGAGTGCATTTCCATTAATGGTTCTCTTTTATGCATTGTTTTCATTTTTGTATCCATATTTATGTCTATTGTTCATATATGTGATTATTGTATAAACTTGTTTTTGATCTATACTTTTTAATAAATTATTTTGTATACTGTAATATTGTGTGGTAGTGCCTTTAAAATCCAACCCTAGGGGACTCTTGCTTAGGGATGAGCCGAACACCCCCCCCCGGTTCAGTTCGCACCAGAACCTACGAACAGACCGAAAAATTTGCACGAACGTTCGACGTCTATGGGACTCGAACGTTCGAAATCAAAAGTGCTCATTTTAAAGGCCAACTTGCATGGTATTGTCCTAAAAAGCATTTGGGGACCCGGATCCTGCCCCAGGGGACATGTATCAATGCAAAAAAAAACTTTTAAAAACGGACGTTTTTTCGGGAGCAGTGATTTTAATGATGCTTAAAGTAAAAAAAAAAGTGAAATATTCCTTTAAATATCGTACCTGGGGGGTGTCTATAGTATGCCTGTAAAGTGGCGTGTGTTTCCCGTACTTAGAACAGTCCCTGCACAAAATGTCATTTTTAAAGGAAAAAAAGTCATTTAAAACTGCTTGCGGCTTTAATGTAATTTCGGGTCCTGGCAATATGGATGAAAATCAGTGAGACAAACGGCATAAGTACCCCCAAGTCCATTACCAGGCCCTTTGGGTCTTGTATGGATATTAAGGGGAACCCCGCACCCAAATTAAAAAAGGAAAGGTGTGGGGCCCCCAGGCCCTATATACTCTGTACAGCAGTATACAGGCGGTGCAAACAAGACAGGGACTGTAGGTTTGTTGTTAAGTAGAATCTGTTTGTAATTTTGAACTGGTACATTTTTAACGTGTTTAGCTCCAGCCAAAAAATCTATTTTAAGCTTTTTGGAAAACCTAGGGAAGGGTTATCACCCCTGTGACATTTGTTTTGCTGTCTGTGCTCCTCTTCAGAAGATTTCACCTCACTTTTTGTCCCAATGACAAATGTTTTTTGAAAATTTGTTTTTTTTTGTGAAACAAGGATTGGTGATCCTTCTGGTGATCATCTCACTTCCTGTTGTCTCCTTCCGTTTGCAAGTAGGAGTCGTTTGTAAGTTGGATGTTTGAAAGTAGGGGCCTGCCCTATATACTCAGCATAAATTTGGGCCTTAAGTGTTGTTGTGGCCACAACACTGTAAGCCCTCACAGGGCCCTGCTGTAAAATATTAGATCAAGAATTGTAATTACATCCTCCTGTTGAAAATGGGCAGAAAAATTGGGCCTTTGGTGGTGGTGGTGGTGCTGGTGCCACAACACTGTAAGTCCTCACAGATACTCTTGGTGGGCGCAGAAACGGGCCCTGCTGTGAAATATTAGATCAAGAATTCAAATTACATGTCCCTGTTGAACAGGGGCTGAAAAATTGGGCCTTAGGCACTGGTGCTGGTGCCACAACACTAGAACCCCTCACGGATACTCTAGTTGGAGTGCAGGAACTAGCCCTGCTGCAAAGAATTGCATCAAAAATTGTAATTACACGCCCCTGTTAAACAGGGGCTGAAAAATTGGGCCTTAGGCACTGGTGATGGTGCCACAACACTGCAACCCCTCACAGATACTCTAGTTGGAGCGCAGGAACTAGCCCTGCTGCAAAGAATTGCATCAAAAATTGTAATTACACGCCCCTGTTAAACAGGGACTGAAAACTTGGGCCTTAGGCACTGGTGGTGGGCTGGCGGCGCCCAGAACCAAAAATGTTCTTACAAGCTATCAGCATGATCATTGAGGAGGAAGAGGATAATTACTCAGCATAACAGGATAGTCACTCAGCATCAGCATAGGCAGTCTTTGAAGGGATCTGACATTTTAAAAAAATGTATTCGGTTACATCAGCATCAGGTGCTTGGTAGCTGGTGGTGATCCAAGACTGATTCATTTTTATGAAGGTCAGTCGATCGACCGAGTCGGTGGACAGACGCACCCTGTGATCGGTTACAAAGCCTCCAGCAGCACTGAATGTGCGTTCCGAAAGAACACTGGATGCAGGACAGGCTAGTAGCTCAATTGCATACTGTGCAAGCTCTGGCCAGTGATCCATCCTCAAGACCCAGTAACCCAGAGGATTTTCGGTGGGAAAGGTGTCCAAGTCAGATCTTGCCCCTAGGTATTTCTGCACCATGTAAAAAGATGCTGGCGATGGTTGCTGGAACCGATCATACCTTGGAGCTGCGGACTAAAAAATTGTCTGAACGCATCGGTCAGACGGCCACCTTCTCCACCGCTCCTTCTTTGACTGACCGAAGCCTCAGCAACACGTTGTCCAGAAACAGGAGTTTGTAACCTCCCAGTCTCTGGGAACGCATTGCACAGACCTTTCTGCAAGGCCTCCCGAAGATGTTTCATCCTCTGCTCTCTCTGCGACAGCAAGATAAGGTTCGCAACCTTACCCTTGTAACGTGGATCAAGGAGGGTTGTCAGCCAGTATTGTTCCTTCTCCTTGATACCACGAATATGAGGATCCTTACGCAGGCTTTGCAGGATCTGGGAGGCCATGCAGCGTAGGTTTGCTGAGGCATTCGGTCCGGAGTCCTCTGGGTCACTAAGGATGACATGATCCGCAGCCACCTCCTCCCAGCCACGTACAAGTCCATGTGTTTCTTGGGACTGTAAATGATCCCTTAAAGACTAGAGTCCTGTAAAAAGCTGCGCTAAAATTATTAAAAGTTCATATAAATGACATCAAGGGGATTTCTCCAAGTCTTTATTTCAAAGTGAAAACACCACCACCGTGCACTTCTAAGCAGTAGTGACAATCCACCCTAGTAGTAGAGCCTGCTTACCAGATGGCAAGCATAAAAGGGCAAGTGGCTTTAGCCTGGCCAAGGCCTTTTAGCTTGCTGGCGCTCCCGGTGTTCCTATGGGGGGTAAATCTCCAGGCTCCCTTAGGTTATCCTCATGTCACCATTCAACACGAAAAACCCGGATGACCCAGAAGGAGAAAAGAACTCGCCATAGTGTAAAATCCTCCAGATATTTATTATAAAAACAAGTAGTCACTTACATTCAAGTTAGCAGAGTTATGTAAACGAAAAAAGCCGGCCGGCATACAAACATACGGAGCCCGTTCTCTCACTCCGAAAACGTGGTGACGTCAATGCGTACCTTTCCAGACGCGTTTCGTCATCATCTGACGTTGTCAGTGGGGAATCCCTTAAAGACTGCTGCTGAGTGCCAGGCTCCACCTCCATACTGACACAATCCTCCTCCTCCTCCTCGTCCTCTTCCTGTGTGATTGGAGGGCACGCAGGAACACTGTCTGGATAAAGGGGGCCTTGAGAGCTAAGGAAGTCCTCCTCTTCCTGCCTCTGTTCTGCCTCAAGTGCCCTGTCCATTATTCCACGCAGTGTGTGCTCCAACAGGTGAACAAGCGGGACAGTGTCACTGATGCATGCACTGTCACTGCTCACCATCCTCGTGGCCTCCTCAATGAAAAAAAAAACAAGCTCCCCTGACCCTGTCCTGGTGCCATAGTTGCACAGGTACTCATTGAAGGCCCTCTGCTGCGTGTGCAGCCGCTGCAGCATGGCCAACGTTGAGTTCCACCTGGTGGGCATGTCATAGATTAGGCAGTTCTTGGGCAGGTTAAACTCCTTTTGGAGGTCTGCCAGCCGAGCACTGGCATTATATGACCGTCGGAAATGCACACAGACTTTCCTGGCCTGCCTCAGGACATCCTGTAAGCCCGGGTACCTGCCCAAGAACCGCTGCACCACCAAGTTAAGGACATGAGCCAAACAGGGCACATGGGTCATTTGTCCTTGTCGGAGGGCAGAGAGGAGGTTGGTGCCGTTGTCGCAAACCAGCATTCCTGCCTTAAGTTGGCATGGCGTCAACCACCTCTGAACCTGCCCCTGCAGAGCTGACAGAACCTCTGCCCCAGTGTGGCTCCTGTCCCCCAAGCACACCAGCTCAAGTACCGCATTGCATCGTTTGGCCTGCATACTTGCGTAGCCCCTTGAACGCCTACGGAGCACCGCTGGTTCCGAGGACAAAGCACAGGAAGAGGTCATGGAGGAAGAAGAAGAGGGGGTGGAGGAGAGAGGTGTGTCACAATCATTAGTAGTGGCATTTTGGAGGCGTGGTGGCGGAACAACCTCCAACACTACTGCACCTTATCCTGCATCCTTCCCAGCTGCCAGCAGAGTCACCCAATGCACGGTAACATCCCTGTCCATGCCTGCTGTGACACACCTAATTCTACACCTTCATTCCTCTCAGTGCAGGTCTCAGAGAGGACTGAAGGTATAGTGGGGTTGGAGATTCAGCTGATGAGGAGCAAGGAGAGGTCCTCTTTGTTCTTTGGTGTGGGTCTTTTAGGTACGCTTGCCAACGAACTTCATGGCAGGTCAACATACGGTCAAGCATGCGGTGCCCACATGTTTTGGCCACGCGAGATACGCTTGAGACATATGTTGCAAATAGCAGTGGTGCGATCTGATGCACTCGTCTCAAAAAAGGCCCACACCAAAGAACTTTTGGAATAACGCGCAGAGACAGCAGTGCCCTGCACATGCAGAGCTTTTCGGTGTGATGCAGTGTGCTGCCCTTAGGCTGGCCCCTGGAGGGCATCCTGCCTCGTTGGTGATGTGCCTCCTCCTCCTCCTCTTTCCTATCAGGCACCCACGTTGAGTCAGTGACCTCATCATCCCCTCCCTCCTCATCACTGGAGCAATCCTGGCAGTATGCTGCAGCAGGGGGAGCATGACTGCCAGATTGCTGTCCTTCTTGGGCACCCCCTCTGTCCGTGCTCACGTTACTGCCTTCATCTAGCTCAGTATCATCATCAGAGCCTTCTAAACGCTGGGCATCCTCCTGGAACATGTACCCAACACTGTGGTCAAACAGTTCGAGGGACTCCTCAGGAGGACATGGTGGGGCTAGGGAAGGAGTCACTGATGCCATTGAGCCGAGAGAAGAGGCCGCGTTGGCAGCTGCTTTGCCAGACAAAGTACCCTGAGCATGGGTGAGAGAGGATGAGGAGGATGAGGACGGCTTGGTCATCCACTCGATCTAGTCTTCTGCATGTTGCGGCTCAACACGGCCAGCTGCCGAAAAAAAGGCCAAGCGTGTCCCACGGCCATGTGCTGATGAGGATGCACCGTGTCCACGACCAGCACTGTTGCCTCTAGACACAGAGCCTGCTTGCCCTCTTTTATTGGCTTGTGACTGTCTGCCTCTCCTTGTTGGCCTTCCAGACATACTAATGGCCTGCAGTGATATGTAGCTGCACTAAGCTGGGATATAGATATATATATATATATATATATACTGATATTGCAGCTAGCAAAATCAACTGCCTGCCTGTAGTATGAGAACACCACCAATCTTCTACAGGTAGCTTTAGCTGAACACTGTGCAGAGGTTGCACTACACTAACTTGTAGCTTTAGCTGAACACTGTGCAGAGGACGCACTACACCAACGTTAAAATAATGTACCTTCTACAGGTAGCTTTAGCTGAACACTGTTTTGAGGACGCACTACACTAACGTGTAAATAATGTAGCTGCCTGCCGTAGTGATAGGATCAGGAAAACACCACCTACCTTCTACAGGTAGCTTTAGCTGAACACTGTGCAGAGGTCGCACTACACTAACGTGTAAATAATGTAGCTGTCTGCGGTAGTGCTAGGATCAGGAAAACACCACCAACCTTCTACAGGTAGCTTTAGCTGAACACTGTGCAGAGGTCGCACTACACTAACGTGTAAATAATGTAGCTGCCTGCGGTAGTGATAAGATCAGGAAAACACCACCAACCTTCTACAGGTAGCTTTAGCTGAACACTGTGCAGAGGTCGCACTTAACTAACGTGTAAATAATGTAGCTGCCTGCGGTAGTGATAGGATCAGGAGTACACACCACCAACCTTCTACAGGTAGCTTTAGCTGAACACTGTGCAGAGGTCGCACTTAACGAACGTGTAAATAATGTAGCTGCCTGCGATAGTAATAGGATCAGGAAAACACCACCAACCTTCTACAGGTAGCTTTAGCTGAACACTGTGCAGAGGTCGCACTACACTAACGTGTAAATAATGTAGCTGCCTGCGGTAGTGATAAGATCAAGAAAACACCACCAACCTTCTACAGTTAGTTTTAGCTGAACACTGTTCAGAGGACGCACTACACTAACTTGTAGCTTTAGCTGAACACTGTGCACAGGTCGCACTACACTAACTTGTAGCTTTAGCTGAACACTGTGAGGAGGACGCACTACACTAACTTGTAGCTTTAGGTGAACACTGTGCAGAGGTCGCACTACACTAACTTGTAGCTTTAGCTGAACACTGTGAGGAGGACGCACTACACTAACTTGTAGCTTTAGCTGAACACTGTGCCGAGGTCGCGCTACACTAACTTGTAGCTTTAGCTGAACACTGTGCACTACACTAACTTGTAGCTTTAGCTGAACACTGTTCAGAAGACGCACTACACTAACTGTAAATAGTGTAGCTGCCTGACTGTGGTACTAATAGGATCAGAAGAACACCAGCAATTTTCTTCAGGGAGCTGTACTGTAACAACACCTGCCTGCCTGTCAGTAGGAAGATAATAACAGGAACGGATCTAGCTAAACTGAATACAGTGTATATATATATATATATATATATATATATATATACAACATCTGGGGTGCATATATATACACAATACACTGTAAGTGCAGCTAACTGACTGACTGTCCTGCCTAATCTATCTAACTTAAATCAAATGACAATGTCTCTCTTATTTTCAACTCAAAAGTTATTATGTTATTTATATTAATAATTATACAGCCTTCCACAACATTGATACATGTAATCAAATTTCTGGCATTTAGTGGTCCACACTGTACAGTGCCTATGTTAAAAAAAACACACACATATTAATTAGCAATATTTCTAGCACAGTTCAATTTGATTGCAGTTTTAGTGCCAGGATTATGATGTACATTAGATTGTTTGATAGAACAGAAATTATCATTAGACTATTAAACAAGTCCTAACTGACAGTAAACATTTCATACAATCAAAATTAGCCTCCACCGTTCCAAAGAATACATTTTCTCTTTATACCGTATTATGCATTCTATTGTAGCATCAAAAAAAGCTAAGTGTAACCTATAAATTATAGCTAGGAAAACAAACAAGATTGCATTTATACCTCTGACAGTGATTGTACTGTGTGAACTTTTAATATACTAGACCTAGTAATCTATGTATACTCTAATGATGTTGAATAACATGCATGGCCTATATATCCCCTCTGCATGTGTTTTTATTTGCACAGTATAATTGGCCATGAGTGCAGTGCTTAAGGAACTGAGTGATATAAACATGTCTTACCTATGAAACAGAAAGGAAATATAAGTGTTGGCTCAGCTTGTCTTAGGGAAGAAGCCTACCCAATGACAATGTTACTAAAAAGAGATTCATAATATCATATATTCTTGCTAAGTTGCAGTGTCTAATCCAACCCCCAATCCTCACGTAAAGTAAATGAGTCCACAGGGCAATTGTTCACAGGGCAAACAAACTTAAGCATGCTTAAAATCAAAAACATGAAAACGTATCAGCCTAATTAGCTGTGACCAGCATATAATGAGTTTATTATTTCACATTCTGTGCTTGATGTGCTATCACTAGAAGCTAAGATTATTTTCTTTTACTCCAACTGAAAAAAAGAATCATATACATGCTTCAATAGCTGTAAGTAAAAAGTAAAAACCAAGTAATCAGGGCATTACTAAGCATATTGAGAATATCCTTTTCCAAAGAGAAAAATGCAAATGTTTTTGCATTTTCGTGGAAAGGATTACATTGTTCCTTAATGAAAACTCTGCACACATGCAAGTACCTTGATGTCTGGCCACATAACAAAAGTAATTTCTCATTGCAGAGACATTGCAAATGAGACAAAATTAGTGGATTGCTTAGAGGCCGGCTATAGAACATTTTCATCCCATGAAAGAGTGTAGAAATGTTTGAAGTCTTGAAAACACAGACACGTTTTGTGGCTGTGTCAATGAGTTTTAGGTTTGTGTCGATGCCAGCAATTTAAGATACTACTGAGATCATTCAGAATTATTTATTGACAGGTGCCTTTGACTTGCAGTTGACATACTTCTGACCTGTTTATGTGGGTTTTGCATCCCTATAAACTTGTACGGAATGCAAAACACATCTGAAGCAAACAAATCCCGTCGACAAAAACAATTTTACCTTCCAGATGGCTTTTAGGCCTATTTTATACAGTAAGGTACCCATAGTACCAAGCTGGACAATAAAAAAAAACATTACCGATTAGTGATTTTATTTTACTGCACATAATGAGTGAATTAATGTTGAAATTATTTAAAAAAAAAACAAAAAAAATGTTATTCAATTTATTCATTGAAAATCATAATATAGCATTGGATCAACACTTGCAGAAAAGCTTTCTTGTATTCCGACAATTTCAAAAGAAAGTTTTTGATGGATCCATCAGGAAGTCTGTCAGACATTTTTCCAAGATTTTGGGGAAAATCAGGTAACATGACTGCACGATGAAGCCTGATAAAAAATAGGAATTTGAATTTACCAGTAAACTCCATTTCCTTGAGAACAGTACAGGCCATAGAATATTTAGTCTTAAACCATGGGTTATATGCAGCTACCTCAGGTGATTAGACACTGGCAACAATGCAAGCTGGAGAGACATCTCCCTATATAATATGTTCTACTCCCAGCTAGCCTCTGTAGCACCCTTCTAGGTAGGTGATAGAAGACGGTATAGTTTTTAATCCTTCTGCTTACCAGGAAGATGGTCAGGTAAAACTTATGCCCTGTACACACAATAGGATTTTTCGATGGAAAATGTGTGATAGGACCTTGTTGTCGGAAATTCCGACCGTGTGTAGGCTCCATCACACATTTTCCATAGGAATTTCCGACACACAAGGTTTGAGAGCTTGCTATAAAATTTTCCGACAACAAAATCCGTTGTCGGAAATTCCGATCGTGTGTACACAAATCCGATGCACAAAGTGCCACGCATGCTCAGAATAAATTAAGAGACGAAAGCTATTGGCTCCCGTGTTTTACGTCACCGCGTTCAGAACGATCAGATTTTCCGACAACTTTGTGTGACTGTGTGTATGCAAGACAAGTTTGAGCCAACATCCGTCGGAAAAAATCCATGGATTTTGTTGTCGGAATGTCCGATCAATGTCCGACCGTGTGTACAGGGCATAAGAGTGCTCTCTGCCTACCAGGTAGCAGGATCTATTGGTTAGGTCTGCTCATTGTACTCAGGTGCAGCTCAACTTGTTCTGACTGTCCCCCCACTGGTCCAATAGGGAGGCATATTGGATAGCAGGAGGGGACCTGACAAGTGAGTACACAGGTTTTGTTACAGTCCTGGCAATTGGCAGAAGGAAAGGGCTGCATTGCATTGTGAGATACTGTATATAAGTCCAGAGTACAAGGAGATTTGAGCCAGGGAACAGAGCCCAGGATGGGGAGGGGCGGCTGCCCTCTCCTCTGCGGGGGAGGCCGTGAGGCCCTGGGTGCCTAGAGCGAGAGAGAGAAGCTGAACCCAGAGGTCCTGCAGAGCTGACTGGAAGGGAGACACCAGCAAGGATTTGATTCTGCCTACTGTAAGTACAGATCTGTGTCTTTGGGGCCTGTAGAGTGAGGGCCGCCCCCTTTCAGCTAGAAGAGTCAGTGGAGGGGTGTCAGTAAAGTGGATGCTAGAGAGTGTCCTGAAGATAATGTAGTGCATCAAGTCTGCTGCTAGTGAGAGCAAGAAGACTTAACCCTTCCATACATGTGGCTGTATGGTTCAAGCAGTGTGTCTGCTTCCACAGATAATCCGGTGAGGCCAAGTGAGAGTTATCCTCATCTATTGTGAATAGTTCTAGTTGGAGTATCCCACTCATCCCTTCTCCCATACAAGTTCCAAAAACCCAAATACCTTGGACTAGTCTTTGAGTAAAGAGCAAATGAGAGTAATGGTGGAACAAGTAGGAGTTACTAGCAAATAAGGGGGAACCCCTAGCAACATAGTGGGAAATCCTCAGCAACTAAGCGTGAACTCCCTGGCAACACAGTGGGAACCCTCAGCAACTAAGTGGGAACCCTCAGCAACCAAGCCTGAAACCCTCTGCACCTAAGTGGGGACTCTCTGCACCTAAGTGGAAACCATTGGCAACCAGCTGCAGGTACAGAGGCGGCTCTAGGCTTTGTGAGGCCTGAAGCAAAACTTAGACATGAGGCCCCACTCACACCCATAATGGGATCAGCACCACTTCCAGGGCACCCTCCTCACCCATCAGACATATGTAGCCAATGCCAGGGGTGGGGAGAGAGAGGGTGAGGTGAGAAAGAGAGAGGGGTGATAGAGAGATCCCTAGTCTGCAGTCCCTGTCTGTGGGAAGGTTTGTGTGATGCTTGGTACAGTACCTTCCATGCCAGCAGGATGTTCATGAAGGCCAGCAGCAGACAGGGTCCATTCTTGTTCCGGGTGGGGACAGTGTTCTCCTCCTTAAAGAAGATCTGTTTGCTGTGAGATCGAGTGGTCCCTGGCCGCCAGCACCTTCTTCCCGTCTTTGTTTTCTGGGTCCCAGTCAGCCTGTCCTCCAGTCCTTGGAGGTCTTCAGAGCTCTTCTCACTCCAGGGCTATCGGTCCTTGCTGTCGACGCTGCTCACCTTCCCCATCAGGCCCGGACTGGGACAAAAAAAAGGGGCCCAGGCATTTTAGACTGAGCAATCCATGAGACTGGTCCCCTCCCCGCTCTCCATCCTGACAGATCCCCTGCAGCAGCCAGCGGGAGAAAGGAGACTGGAACCTTGCAGAGCTGCGGGGGGTGAGGGGGGCCGAGAAAGAGCACAGGGGTGGCAGATAGCATGGGAGTGAGGCGGAGAGCACGAGGGGCAGAGAGCAGCCAGGCTGAGAGCACTGGGGGGGTGAAGAGCACAGGGGGGCAGAGAGTAGGGGGGGAGCGGGAGAGCACTGGGGGAGCGAGAGAGCACTGGTGTGGGGGGCGCAGAGAGCACTGGGGGAGCAAAAAGTATGGGGGTGGAGAGCACTGGGAGGAGCCAGGGAGCACATGGGGGGCAGAGAGCACTCAGGGAGCTGAAGAGCACTGTGAGGGGGAGCTAAAAAGCATAGTGGGCTGAAGAGCATGGAGGGGCGGAGAGCAGGGGGGGGGGACTGGAGAGCGCGGTGGGGTGGAGAGCATAGTGGGGAGCTAGAGAGCACATGGGGGTTGGCAGAGAGCACTGTGGGGGAACTGGAGAGCACGGTGGGGTGGAGAGCACTGGGGGGAGCCAGGGAACACATGGGGGGGGCAGAAAGCACTGGGAGAGCTGAAAAGCAAGGTGAGGTGGAGAGCATGGGGGGGCGGAGAGCAGATGGGGGTTGAGAGCATGGTGGGGTGGAGAGCACTGGGGGGCAGAGAGCAGATGGGGGACCAAGAGCATGGTGGGGTGGGGAGCACTGGGGAGGGAGCTGGAGAGCACGGGGGGCCGGAGGAGATCATAGGGGGTGGAGCAAGGGAGCACATGGGGGACCGAGAGCATAGTGGGGTGGAAGAGATCATGGGGGTGGAGCCAGGGAACACATGGGGGGACCGTGAGCGTGGTGGAGTGGGGAGCACAGGGGGGCCAAGCCAGGGAACACATGGGGGAACTGGAGAGTACGGTGGGGTGGAGAGCACTAGGGAGGGGAGCCAGGGAGCACATGGGGGGGCAGAGAGCACTGGGGAAGCTAAAGAAGAGCACTGCGTAGGGAGCTGGAAAGCATGGTGAGGTGGAGAGCATGGGAGGTGGAGATCAAATGGGGAGGCTAAGAGCATGGTGGGGTGGAGAGCACTGGGGGACCGAGAGCATGGGGTGGGGTGGAGAGCACAGGGGGCCAGAGAAGATCATGGGGGGCGGAACAAGGGAGCACATGGGGGGATCGAGAGCATGGTGGGGTGGAGAGCACAGGGGGGTGAAGGGGATCATAGGGGCGGAGCCAGGGAGCACATGGGGGGGCCGAGAGCATGGTGGGGTGGAGAACACTAGGGAGGGGAGCCAGGGAGCACATGGGAGGGCAGAGAGCACTTGGGGAGCTGAAGAGCATTGTGTGGGGAGCTGGAAAGCAAGGTGAGGTGGAGAGTATGGGGGCGGAGATCAGATGGGGGAGCTAAGAGCATGGTGGGGTGGAGGAGAGCAGATGGGGGACCGAGAGCGTGGGGTGGAGAGCACAGGGGGGCCAGAGAAGATCATGGGTAGTGGAACAAGGGAGCACATGGTGGAACCGCTCCTCCTATCCGGGAGCATAGGAGGGCCAGGCAGCATCAGAAGATCGGATCCATTGAAGCTCCTTCCCCTTCACAGTCATGGGGCTGCGCTGCTGGGTAGTTTCTGTCCCTGACTGCTGAACTGAATTGGCGGTCGGGTCAGGGGTGAGCGGCACGGACTGAAGGAGCAGCCCAGCTACCTCAGCAGCTGTGTGCCCTATGTCCCCCATGCCTTGCTGAGATCGCACCTGGAGTCGGGTGCTGGCACCTAGAGGTCTTTGCTGTCCTCCTCCCCACACCTGCTTCCACCAGCCTGGGATGCTCCATGATTTGCCCAGGGGGCCTTCAGGCAGTGCCCGATTGGTCAGTCCATCCCGGCGGCGGGTGGGGGGGAGGCAGAGCCGCCGGAGCCGACATTAGTAATGATCATGGCCGCCTAGTTTGCCTAATTAGAGAGCCGCCTCTGTGCAGGTAACTAGGGAGTGACCTATGAAGTCAACACTCAGCAAGCCCTACGGGGACAGTGCTACACCTCAGTTTTGTATCAAGCAGCAGAGAGATCAGAAGAAGAATGGGAAGGGACCTGTGCCCTGTGCTATACTCCAGTAAATAGATTTTACTGGTAAGTCAAAAATACTATTTTGCTAAATTTACAGTACAGGACACAGGATCTTTAGTCTTAAAAAATTGGAAGTTAAAGGAAAAGTCCAGCCTGAACTTGTTTGGCTGGGCTTCTCCTATGAGTCACAGGAACGCAATTCGTTTTGCACTCCTGTGACCCATTTCAGCATAATGCAGTCTGATGTCCGCTCTCTGCTGGCATCACTGGAATCAGTCCAGGCACCGCGTCATAACGACAATAAAGTCCGGATCCGCCAGGTGCCTGGACTGATGCCTGTCTCAGCCTCTCAGCGAGCCACTGAGAGACTGAGATGGCCGGTCCCCACCCCTCCACAGCTCAGCGCTCCAATGAGCGTGGAGGAGCAGAGAGAAGAGCTGCTGACTGACAGGCAGCAGCTGTCCGCTCCGGGAGCTGAGAGAACTGAGCCATCGGCGGTGTTTGATGGCTTGATTCTCAGTGCAGAGGAGGAGGGAGACAGATACAGCATTGGTCCAATGCTGCATCCACCTAGGTAAGTATAATGGGTAAATAAAAAAGAAAACATACTTCTCTTTTAAAGAGCAGTCCAACCGAGGGGTGGACAACACAGCAATAAAACCAACAGGCTAACTTAATTACAGGTCAAGAAGGCTTGATGGTTTGTAGCATCACTTCAAGTGGTATCAGAAGAGAACTGAACATCCACCTTGTAAAACTTAAACATGAACAGAAGACTAGGTGGCAGCCTGTAAACCTGGGAAACAGATGCCTGATGCTGTAAAGCCCATTAGGCATGGGAATCTGGTAGGGCACACTCTAACAGGGAAAGGAGGAATCATATAATTTAGACATTAGTCTAGAATGAGGCAGCTAACACAGATACTCTCTGCTCAGAGGTGATAGCATTGACAAAGGTTACCTTGGGAGTAAGCTTCCTAATAGGTTCAAACAGTGATTTCTGTGAAGGGCCAAAAGAACCAAGTT